>NC_139228.1:64493764-65093764 GCF_055691185.1 Crinia signifera | reverse complement strand
CATACCAGTCCCTGCCCCTGTGGAGCTTACAATCTATATTCCCTACCACATGTTACTATATTTACAACTATGGTTCTCTGAGATCAAATTTCGCCTTTTGAAATTTATTTACTAAGCCTTGGAGAGAGATAAAGGGAATGGCTATAATTAGGGTTACCACCCGTCCGGGTCCTGACGCCAGAATCCTGACCGCCAAAACCCCAGTACTTTGTCCCTCTATGGGTGTCCACGACACCCATAGAGGGAGAATAAATTAGTTTGCAGAGCGTAGCGAAGCACCGGGTCAGCTGCGTGGCAAGCACAGCGAGTCCGCAAGGGGGGGCGATCCACGTCCCCCCTTGTCGGAATTTCGGCGGTCGGGATTCCGGCATCAGGCTTTTGACCGCTGGGATTCCGACCGCCGGAATTTCATACCAATCTCAGGGTAATTTATGAATTTTGTTTTCTTCATTCTCGTGAATTGGTTTAGTTGGGGTCCCAGTGCATTGCTTTGCCTGGGGCCCACAATGTTATTAAGTCAACCCTACATGTTGTGACATTTGGTGTTACTATAGTGGGTCCTCTCCTGCAGCTCAGAGGCTTTTGAGAGCCCTCCTCAGTGGTCTGCCCTCCAGGACCCTGGAGATATAGTTGACTATCAAGTTCCCGGAATTGCCCTCTAAGCAATTGGGTCCAGCCTGTTGCCTGGCCTGAAAAGCCTAATGTGGAGAATCAGAATCAGCTTTATTGGCCAGGAATACTTGCGCATACTAGGAATTTGGTTTGGATTGCTGTGCAACAGCCAGTTAGGTACAGTTAAGCAGTGACAGTACAGATATACATAATACATACAGGTGTGGGCTAGATGTACCCTGGGGGTTATAGATGCAGGTTATAGATGCAGGGAACATAAATTTGCTGGGCAGCACAGTGCCTAGGCAGCCATCAGCGGCGCCAATGGTCATTGCAGCAGCCAGGTGGGTAACAATATAGGCAGAGACTGTACAATTATCACACAGGGAACACATACCCGCCGAGCTGCACAGCGCCTAGGCAGCCATCATATACCCTCCAACATGACCCACTCCACCAGGCACGAAACACTCCGCTGCCGGACCTCCCCACCAGCGGCAGCCGCAGACGTGAGCCTGCAGCACAGTCCAATATTCGAAAAGGGGAGCCATACCAAACATCACTGTTCTGGACTCACAGACAGTTGATGTGACCCCCCCTCCTTGAATCCCGGACTGCGCTGGAGCCCCACCTTCGCAACCGCCACTGGCAGGTAAGTCCTGGAACAGAGCACTCCGCATCCAATGGATTAGGTCATGCCGGAGGTCAGCCGCGCCACTGGTCGTTGCAGCAGCCAGGTGGATAACAATACAGGCAGAGACACAACAGTTATCACACAGGGAACACATACCCACCAAGCTGCACAGCGCCTAGGCAGCCAGCAGTGGCACCAGTGGACACGACAACAGCCAGGTAGGTAAATGATAAGCAGAGACAGTACAGATATACATTGCTGTGCAGTGCACAAGACAGGGGAGACACGGGGTTACAAGTGCACAGTTTCTAGGCAGCCATTTGCGGCGCCATCTTACTCATGCTGCTCAAAGCAGAAGAGCTCAACAGGCCATCTTCCCTGAAGGGAGAGCCAGCATGGGTGGTGGGGTGGTGGTGGTGGGGTAGGGAGTGAGTCAGTGGGGCCAGGGAAGAGTCGTGGGGGGGGGGGGGGGGGGGTAGTGGTTGTCCATGAGGCCTGGTTGAGGTGGTGGAGCCATACCTCATCCCTTGGAGTTTCACCCGGAGCTGGGGCAGAGGGGCCTGTTGGGGGGCATGCAGGCTTTAAATGCCTGTGTCCTGTGCATGTTCTTTCCTCCTCTGGAGGGCTCCCCTCGGGCCAATGGTTCTGCCGCGCTGCCTCAAGGGCTCTCAGCGCTAGGATCCTTCATCCTCCTCCAGGTGTCCCCCCCGTGCCGTTGATGCTGCCAGGGGGGTGGCGCCACGCTGCCCACCCCTGGCTGTCCAATGCAATGGGCTCCCAGCGCTCGCTGCTGTGCTGCCGGGGGGGCAGCGCTGCCCGTCTCTGGCCTGGTTACACTGCATCCTGCTCCAGGGGCTCTCGTCGCTTGCTTAGCCAGCCTTGCCTCCTCCGCTCTCCTCCAGCCTTGCCTCCTCCGCTCTGCTCTCCTTCACCGCCGCGACGCTGCTCCGGAGGCCGGGGATGGTGGAGCTCCATGGATGGAAGGTCGGAGCTCCACATGTGTGCGACCATCCCCGGCCTCCACCGGAGGGTGAGCAGATGGAAAAGGGGTGGGGTCTGTTTCAGAGCAGCAGAGAGGGGGTGGGGAAGGACAAGGTGGGGAGGTCAAACCAGGAGATAGTGGTGGTCAGAGAGAGAATCAGGCAGGTGGGGCATAGCAAAGGGTAGTATGGGGTTGAGCGGAGGGTAGACTTAGGTGACCCAGCAAATGTTGGCTGGCTCTACCAGTATAACTGATAAAATAAAAAAGTTAGATTCCAATTGTGTTTATCACGCAGTAGGCAGCCATCTTGTGTTTTCATCCAATGTCCATGATGACCATGTAGACCAGAATTTTTCAACCACTGTGCCGTGGCGCATGCCTTGAGCTATTCCCAAGTGTGCCACCAAGTTTAATGGTCCACACCAGTTTATAGCCGCCACCACCAGTTCAACTGCTATTCACTCAGAGGCGGAACTACCATTGGTGCAGCAGGTGCAGGGCACTGAGGCCCATGCGAACTAAGGGGATCACTGCTGGCCCTGTCACCATCTTTCTGTCACCCACTGTTTTTCCCTGTCACACTCTGCATCCCTCTGCCCCTCCAGGTCACCCACTGCTGTGTCGCTTATTGCGACCTTGGTTTGGGGTGGAGGAGGGGGGGCCCAAATTATATTTTTGCACCAGGGCCCAATACCCACAAGTTCCACCACTGTATTCACTGATGTCTTGTTTTCATGTGAGGGCAAATTTCTGTTAACTGGGGACCAATGTGACTTTTTTTTTTTCACATGAGGCCAATGGATTTGTTTTAATTTCTGTGGGACCAATGTGTGTTTCCTGGTGGTGGCCCGATGGCATGCCTTGGCAATTTTTAAATCTTGTTTGGTGTACCACGAGTTAAAATAGGTTCAAAATCCCTGCTGTAGACAAAGAACCAAGGAACATCCCCGGTTTGTGCAGTGCATTGAATTTGGCAATTTGGTCGGCTGAGCCAACAATCACAAACAGTTCACCAACAACCGGTAATATAATGGCGTCTATTCAATATGTGTTGTATCCTCTAGACGTATTTTTGAAAATGCTCCAGCAAAGGCATATATATATATATTCATTATTTTTTTGAAAATGTCACGGCTTATACAGTAATTCACTGCAGTGCGCACTGAAATTCAAGTAATATTCTCTCCGTCTACAGACTTTTTGCTTGAAATGCTATTCCTAATATAAATGGTTGTAATTGTCAATGCATTGTCAATCCAGAAGAGTGCAAATTTAATTAAGAATGCCAAAGGCCATCATTTGAGTCCAGGTATCTGAGCTGTAAGCTTTTTGATCTCAACCTCTCCCTGTAGTAACGTCCACATTGGCACAAAGGCTTCAGGGCAGGAGAACAAAGGGAATTTTATGTGTCTGAATTCAAATTCTTTCCCTTTGAAATCAAGCGTCCAGAATGGGCAATAAAACTGTGAAAATGGATTTCTGGCCGCATTTGATGTTAAGCCTTTAGTGTCAAGAGCCAGATCTTTTTTTTTTTTTTTTTACTTTTCAATGGTCTTGAGGGGGATTTGTCCTATAAATTATTTCTTACAGTTTGTGTTCTTGCCGTCCCACCCAGCCTCTGCTTCTGATCTAGGAGAGAGTAAAACCACGTCTGTTACTAGAACATGCTCTCCTATTTACTTTGAAACAAAACTCACAGAATCGCAACATTAAAGCGCTCTGAAATGTATTTTGCAACGTCTTCATCTAGCATTTAGAACAATGCAGAGGACGAGATTAGATCCGTCGTGTGATATGTCTAAAAATAATTGCGGGATCCAAAGAGTATCATTTTAAGGCAAGTTCAGAGAAGAGTTTGATAATATTTTATTTATTCCCTCATTTATCGGCATTGCTTTATTGTTTAAGAAAATCACCCACATGTTCCTCAATATTTACCATATAGAAAATGTAATATTGCAGACGTAGGGGTCTATTTACTAAACCTTCAAGGGAGATATAGTGCATACAGATTAATTGAGAACCTACCAGTTCCTAGCTGTCATTTTTCAAACACAGCCTCTAACATGGCAGCTAGGAGGTGATTGGCTGATACTTTATCTTTCTCCATGTTATTTTCCTGTAAGGCTTAGGGGGTTGGATGGGGGCTATTAAGGAGTCAGCCAGGAGCTGTTGCTACCACTACCTCAAACTGCAGATAAATGTCTGCTGTCCCATTGGGCCTGTCCCCACTGACAACGTCCCTCCCAAAATGGCTGCTGCCTCAGAGGAGACATTTACTATGTAGCTAGAGGAGATGGCAGCCATTTTGGGAAGGCCATTTTTAATAGGGTAATACACAATAGACCCGAATGTTTGCATTATGGATCAGATGTATCAAACCTTCTTAAGATGATATAGTGATGTTGGTCCGACATACCTTAGGCCTGCTTGATTGCTGACAGACTCATTACACTGCATTTTCCATATTCATTGTTCTTCTATCTCCGTAGTGCAGTAACTCTGCCATCCAGTGATGATGCCATGGCTACAAGGCATGTTCTACCTCTGGTGCTGCCCATGTCAGGCCACGTCTACAGACTTATCCAGGGACACTTTTATTTCCCAATCTGCTCTGGTGGGCTATAGCAGCGCTGCAGGGGACAGACTCCCACAGCACTGGGGAATAGAAAAACATGTTCATCCTCCGTGTGTTATGTGGCTATAGCAGCGGACCAGTTTTACACTCCCTTTACACCTGGCCACACCCCATTTACACAATACCGCACCCCCTGTACCCAAGGCCACAACTCCTTTATCTGTGACCACGCCCCTTGCATCAAGTGTACCTTTTTTTTTTATGAATATTGTTGTAGTGTATGTGAATGTAATTGACAGACGATAACTGATTGGAGAGATGGGTAAGGGTACCAATGGTTTTAGAGCAGTAGGGTGACAGCATTGTATTTGTTTTCATTAAAGAGAATCTTTTTCTGCTTATGTTAGCTCGCAGTCTTTTAGGACTGGGCTACAAAACACTGTGCTAAAATCTAAATGAGCAAATCTAAATAAAAATACAAAAGTGAGGTAAGGGGGCATTAAGTTATCAGGGGTCACGTGAACATAATTAGTTAGGGATGGCAAGACATTGAGAGGGCCTAGGTAATAGGGCATGGCCTCAGAGAGAGCACAGAAGGGATGGCCGCCATCGATGGTTGCCAAACTATGTAATGGATGACCACCAATAGTTTTACCTTTCGATGGTCATCCATTTTCTTTGATTCAGCTAATGAGCCAATTGGAATGTGGGGGCGGGCTTTTGGGTCACCAGGGGCGGAGCTATGGTGTGCATGTGCTTTGGGGACCATGGCAACTGGCCCTTCAGAGCAGGTGGTTTATGCTTTGCTGCACTCCAGGGCCCCCACAAAGGCCTGGGGACAGGTCATGTTTGCTCCGCCCATCCCATCAACTGCTGACACTGTTATAATAATGATCCTTATCAGCATGATACCAGAATGTTAATAATTTAGCCCTTCACAATTATATACAGCAGTGGAAGGAGCAGCAAAGTGGTGCTATGAGACCCTAGATATAATGCTGCGGAAAGATTGTGGCACCAAAGGCACCTCTACAGGTAACAAATTTCATTCATCCAACCTGTTCTTCCTCCTCGTATCTCCTCTCTAGCCACTTTGCTTCTGTCCTCATACCATTAACCACTCGTGTAGTTCTCCAGGAGAGTCCTATACAAGAGCAGGGTCCTCAGGAGGAATGGCGGGGTCTACAGATGTTTGCTGGCATGCTTGTCCATAGGTAAAACATTGGACAGTAAAACAACCCGGGATTATCATATTTCTTACCAGCACAGTCTGTGACACCAGGTAAAGAGTGACAGCAGAGAGCAGACACCTTAATACCATTAAAGGACTTTTCGGGATTATCTGAGGAGCCAGCACTAACGTCTGATTATTTGTGATGTTTCCAATGACTTGATTGACAACACAAATCCGAAATGGCGCCTCCTTGTCTAGGAAGAACTAAGTCAGAACTCATTCATTTTAGGTTAGCCTTGTCTGTAAGGTTACATACAGTAGACAGAGCTCCGTCATATCACTAATGACACATTTTTTGATGCTTATAAATCGGACACGTAAGACCCTTGTTCTGTGTTTTTTTCAATAACACCTTAATGTGAATTATTTACATGAATAGAATTCTTAGCCCATTGTTTGGATTTCTTTGGAAGTCTTTTTAAAGAACAAATAAGGTCAGAATTTGACATTAATGTGCATTACCGACCTGCATGATATACCTGGAGCAGGCAGAGTTTCACTGACAACTTTGCAGACTTGCACTCTGTAGGGTGGAGCCAGTGAGTGTGGGGCGGAGCCAGTGATGTCAAAGCAACTTAACTGATTGAAATTTCAGCTCTTTGACCTGCTCTGGATCCTATATTAATATCAACAATTTCTTATATAGCGCATACATATACCACAGCGATTTACTCTTTGAACATTCACATCAGTTCCCAGGCCTGCCCAAGTGGAGTTTACAATCTATAGTCCCTACCATATGTACAGGCACACACAGACATTCTACAGATAATTTGTTGGGAGCCAATTATCCTACCAGTATATTTTTTTGATTGTGGTAGGAAATCCACGCAAGTACGGGGAGAATATACAAACTCCACACAGTTAGAGCCATGGTGGGAATCGAATCCATGAACCTCAGTCACTTAGGTCCAAATGTAATAGGATGTATGAAAAAGAAAGTGAGAGATTTCGGGGCATTTTTTAAAGCGTCAATCATTTACATGGCAAAATCAACCTGTTTTTTAAGTGAAAGTGATTGCCGCTTTAAAAAAATTGGGAAAAAAGGGTGGGATGTACTAAAGGAAATATGCGATAAAACCCCCGTTTTCAGATGGTTTACCGAAATTAAAAATGTCATAAGACCCGGCCGCCGCATTTTCGCCACAAAGGGTATCAGCATCCTTAAGCCCACCCCCCGCCGCCGATCCTGACCGCACTTCAGCCCATACCTCCACCTCCCCCTAGAAAAAACAGCCACAGGGTCTTCCGGCTTCAGTGGGGAGGAGCAGGGGGCAAAGGGCTTCTACTTCCCCGGCCAGAGACAGCCCTAGGATTTGACTGAGACTCCCACACACCACATCACAGGTATCACGGGGGGGCCTCCGTCACCGCACTGCGATGTAGATCGCATATGTTAGTACATATGTGATCAACATCGGTGCGATGGGCGGCAATGTATTTTAATACATAACGTCCAAAAGATCTTGCTTTCTTATTCTCACACCCTATTACATTGTGCCCATGCTGTTCTCAAAATGATAGATATGACTGTTGTGGTCTCTTATTCATTCGTTCAATTTTAAAGAGAGTTGCATGTAGGGTAACCCTGAATATTGCACTATTTCCTATATATTATTTTAGGAATTAGTTGCCCTAAGAGACGTTTTTAAGTTATTAAGATCCAAACGTGTTCCCCAGCATGAAAATGGCCTCTTTCAATCCAGTAGTAAATTGAGGATCTCTGTTTATCCACGAGCCAGGTTACAGTTTAGATAATTAAACTTTAAGCATATTCTCTGCCAATATCCTCCAGCAGTGTAGGCTAAAGAAAAACATTATTAACTTAGAGCTAGTGCCTCAGTCATTCCCCCCACCACCACCACCCCCCTTCCCTCCTACTCAGATGACTAAATTTACTGCCAGCATGTTAGGACACTTTGGTGGGAATGTCCCTGGAAGATATTGTTGCCTGGGTTGAACTCCTTTTTTTGCTGTGGGCACTTATCATTTTATTTATTTAATTTTTTTTAAAGGTCAGGTTTTGCAGTGGCTCATCGAGTCAGCGCATCGACTTGTCATGCCTGAATTTCCGTCGTTACCGTCCTGAGGACAGATGCGCTGTGCCGCTGAGCCTAGGGGCACCTGGATCTATGGGAAGTGGTAAAACAAACTCAAGCTGTTCTCAGGCGCTGATTGTCCAATTGACGAGAAGATATCCTCATCCCTTGGAAAACTGTGGCCAGACTGCCCTTCAATGGTTAAATCCTCACCTGCAGAAGTCAACGCTTGCATTTAAAGCAGATGGGACTCAAGCCAACTTCTTGCAAAATCAAGAAAGAAAAATACAGCCCAATGGCAAATTTTCCTGTCTGTACTCAGACCTGTCTGTCCCCATGTTTCTCGTATGTCATCCACTGTATTTATCAATTCAGTAAAAATGTAATCTATCTTCTTCCTTTACTTCCAGATTCCTGTTACTATTTAGAAGTACTGTATACATAGTTTTCACGGCAACTGTGTTAATCACCTGCCAATCACCATCACTGACCCCCTCCTTCATGTTAAGGTAAGGCCAACAGAGCTCGATCACCCATTAGACAACCTCTGTAAGGCCCACTGGGCAATAAGGGGCCTAGATTAGAATGCATAGCCCAAGCCAGTATTAAGAACCCAATGGGATCTTGGTCAAGCTGTGAAGAGCAGGTATAGGTTTTATCTTTCCTTCTCACTTGGATTTACTAACTGTCCATCAACCAAATGATTAGGCTATGGCCAAGGAGTCCTGTTGTCTCCTGCCATGTTACACGTTCTTCACTGGACTACTAGCAGCAATCCCGGAAGAAAGAAAAGTCTTGCGAACAGGAATTGTCAAATGCATCTGGGTCCCAGAATTTACAGAAGGGGCCCTGGTTCTTGCTTGCATCAAGCTCAGGAACACCTCTCTGCTTCAGTCCTTACCTTCATTGATAGAAAGGCATAGGCAAATTCAGGGGGGGGGGGTGTTCTGGTTGCCCAGAAAATCCCATCCTCTTGGCAAGTGGTTGAAATTATGACAATAGCAATGGATTATAATATGATTGCTGGAGTTGTCGCCACTCCATGCTGTGTAAGGGACAGAGCGGAACTGCTGCACATGCCCAGTGGTAGTAACTTCTTCTGCCAAGTTTGCTGTATCCTCAGTCAGTATACTGGACCAGAGAGCAGTTGCCAGGAAGAAGAGACTGGAGCCTTACCATGAGGTGGGAGAATGTGAGCTTTGAAAGTGCAGTATTAAGTTTGTGTATTTATTCATGATGGTATCTTTAACCTTTTCCTGATAACTTATTTATATTATTTAAAAGTTTTATACATTAGTATAGATATATATAGTGTTAAATATTAGTACTGTATTCCATACAGTATCCAGTGTATAAAAATACCAGTGTGTACAATAATATCCAGCGTTGTTACTAGGTTCCTCTAGCGCTCCCTCAGACTCCCGCTCTTGCTCCAATGTTCCAGTGGAAAATTTGTGGACTGCATTTGGAAACCCCCCTCTACAAATCCTGTCTTTGCCACTGAAGGGTATGGGTTATTTTTTTGTGTTCATTATAATTGTACTAGATCAAGGACAGGCTCCAGGCCAATGCATCCGTGTATCCAGTAGGGATAATAATTTCATTTCAACATAACGTATAGGTATTAATACATAATATGGGCTCCTTGAGTCCTTCAGAAAGCGAAGATGGTTCTAACCGTTAGGGTCAAACATGATATAAATTAAGGGGCCTGTTTCTACCAGTCATTGGATCAATTGTATATAGAGAGTATGACCTTATGTCATTTAGCAGAAGACATTTAGACATCTTAAAGAATGAGCATTTAGAGAAGTAAAGAATTATGGGTTAATTCTAGACAAAGAGCTATAGAATCTGATGGTGTCGTTTCTGACATTCGATCACTTGGGTATATGAACTTAGTGAGCATGTGTGCAAATGACCAGAAGCCAACACCCAGTTTCAGCTATGTGAGCCACTTAGCCAGACAAAGCCTCAACCTCCCTCAGGGCCAAGGGACCTGCAGTCAAAATAGTGGCTATAATATATATGTACAGACCCCTGGCGAAGTCCGTGTCTGTGACAAAACGCGTTTGGCGTGGTTGCTGTATCCCGACGTGGTGACATCTTGGCTTGGTGTCAGGAACCCCGCTTCTCAGACCACTCGCGTGCGCCCCTTACCGGCACGCTGGGGTAATATACTCCGCAGATCAGCTGCCGGTACAGTCTGTAATCCCTGGCGTGATGTCTCCTGCTTCCAAATCATCCCCTGCGTCACTTAGAGCTCCAGGTGTATTCCCTGTTCAGAATGCGGGTCACATGATCCAGGTAAGCTCTCACTCACTTCCTGGTCTGTGTGCTGCTGCTGCGGCTGATTCCCTCACCTGCGTCTGATTCCCTCATTACCTGGAGGGATAAAAGCCTGTCTCACAGTCTCGAACAACTCATCAGTTTCCCCTGAGAGTTCTCCAGCGTCAGCTCCTGTCAAGACTCTCCACTTGCTCCAGAGGTCCGGATTCCTGAGTCCGCTCTTACCTGTGTCATTCTCAGCGTCCCTGGTCACTCCACTCCTGCCAGAAGCTTCCACGAGTTTCATCTGCCGTGTGATCCAACCTTCTCTGTGCAGCCCAGGTTGTCTCCTCAGCGTCCGGATACCAGTGGGTTCCCATGCCCGTCTTCTCTCGGCTCCCAGGCCGCTCCAGCGATCCCTAGTCATCTCCAGTGATCTCCAGCGATCCCCAGTGATCACCATCGAGTTCCCTTCGGCTCCCAGGCCGCATCTCACGGTACTCAGTCCCTATCACTGTGTACATCCTGTTATACATATTTCTCTGTGCCCTCCGTGTTGCTACCAAGCATTCAGTGCCATCGATCACCATCGATGGTTTAAGTACCCCTCAAACATCTTTGCACTAGAGACTCCAGAGTATCAAATCCTGCTGAAGCCACAGAGGAACCTGGGCAGAGGGCCGCGACCTGGTTGGCAGTTGCAGCTAAGTCCATATCCCCTTGAGGGGGTCCCTGGTGAATACCGCTGTCGGCTTAGACCCTGCGCCTCTGGTTTAGGTCTCAGCCAATCCTCTGTGTCCCTGGCAGGTTATTCTCATCTATCCTCCGTGCATGAGCTCCAGCTACCTCAAGCCTCCCCGCTTCCGGTTCTCTGCACCCTCCACTGGTGCACCCAGGTCAGTGCCGGGAACATAGCTAGTCCAGGCCGTGACACTTGGTCCCTGTTGATCGTGTGGAGGTTCCTGTCTGGCTGCTGTGTCTCCTGTGCTCCACCTGCAACTGATCATTGCCTTGCGGCTGTCATCTGCGCTTGTTCCTGCAAACACCGCCTGGGTTCCACATGGCAAGCTTATATTCAATTACCCTATGTATGTCAGCTTATTTTCAGTAAATATTGTATATATATTTTCCTCTGACTAGTACGCTTCATTTCTTCTTCTTTTTACATATATATATATAAGACTGTTCCGAGCATTTCATGACAAATGAAGGGGCGCCTCGGAATTCAAATATATCTCGTGTCATGTAGATGTTGCACCGGTATTGTGTGATAGCTTAGTTAAAAGATGAGTATTTGTCTGGTTTGTTGTTTGTTTTTCACTTATTATATTAAAGTGTTTCATGTATAATTAGTCAATTGGTTACCCTGTATCAATTAGCAAACTGGACTTCTTCAGCTACTGACTTGTAAAGTCAGTCATGGGGACAGTGGTGCCTTCAGATGACAAACCATGGCAGGGAGTGAATTGAATGAAAGAACTATGGATTAAATGTGTAACGCACCAGTCAATCATTTGTGTTTGAAAAATTGCAGTTAGGAGCTGATTGGCTGGTCCATTATCACCTTCCACTTTATTACCTCTTTTTCACAACTTTATCACTTTAGCACTTTAGCACTTTAATTATACATGTTCACCGTATAAGTATACCGCGTCCCCTCGCATTGCTTCTGGACACTATTATATATTTACTCTATGCCCACTTGGATAAACAGTGGGCGTGGCAAGTTCAAGTCATCGTGGTCACCGCCCCCACGCTATTCAATGCCAGATTACAGGCATTGTAAAGCAAGGGGTGGGGCTACGATGAAGCAGATCACAGTATCATCTCCCCAGGAAGTCCAGTTTCAAGGACAGCTACTGGAGTGGGGGGGGGGGGTGAAATGGGGGGTTTGGGAGACTTGCCTAACCTTCAAGGTAGCAAGGAGCGGCAGCCGATATTTGGAAGCCTCCTGGCTGATCCCAGAAAGTAGCCAAGTACGCTATACTTAATACGCAACGTGTTTTACAAACCTATTCCATACAGGACACACTTTTTTCTCTTACAGAATCATACCGTAGTCTGCAACATGTGCAAAATATGTTCGTAATTATTTGAGAACAAATTGCAGGAACACCCAGAATTTTGTTTTCCAGGGCACATTTTATGGGGAAGGAGGGGGGGGGGGGGGGCAGTTATTGTTTATGGACTTTTATTGCCATGTATGAAGTCTGAAATGTCACGTTGCTGCAGCGGTTAGAAAACCAGCAACTCTTCATTCTTCTTCTTTATATTAGAATTGGGATTTAGAGTTACAGTGACAAAGCCCCTCGTCCCCCTGCCATCATTACTGCTGAATACTTCGTGATCCCAGTTTAAAGAGTTTTTGAGTCTGGACTGTAAAAAGAATTCTCAAAACATTTCTGGAGACCCAAAACAAGAAATGTGTGACCATATACAGCACAGGGAGGGAGCGGCCACACAGTGGGGGAAATTTACTAAGCTGGGAGTTCTATTGAAGATGGGATGTTGCCCATAGCAACCAATCATATTTTACTTCTTATGTGTTTTGCATTTTGGTTGCCCATAGCAACCAAACAGATTCTACTTCTTATTTATTTATTTAGCACCTTCTAGAACACATGTTTTGCAGGTCTCCTCACAGAGGCCTTTATTCTGATCTGTGCGGAAATTCCCGCATTCTTACGGAGCGGTCAGCACGCAACGGTGTTTTGCCGCATGCGGCCATCGTCCGTAGAAACGCCCACGTGTCCTCCGCATTCGGACGGACTCACTCTTTAAGAACAGGGCGTGTTTACGGACGACATACAAACCATGCGTGTGCGGGAGAAACACTCCGATTCGGCACGGTATTACAGAGTATTACAGAGTATGCTCGGGAATACCGCATCCGAACGGGAGCCAAGCGGTGCTACCGCACGTAAGCGGAGTATTTACGCCAAACAACCCACTATGAAGTATCTTCTGCAATACATCACATGACCCACTTATTCAATTACCTATCCTCATAAAAAACTGCTTATTTGGAATTGGAATCAATTAGATTCCAATATATCCTTACAAGCATGCCTAACACATGCATTGCACACATTAACCCTTACAGCAATGTAAGTGCAATGGTTTGTATTACACCCTGTGTAAAAGATTATAACCAATCTACACATATACTATTTAAAGTGCAAATAAAACCAACAACTGTGAACTTGCATAAAGAATTTATTTAACCAGACAATTAACATCAATAAAAAAATATAAAAGCGGCCTATTAGTGAGTAATGAGTAAAGGAGTAGATTCTATTGGGTTCAGGTGTTAATGGTTGTAGTCATTAGGCGTACGTTCGCCTAGCGCATGAACGAGTGGTGTCCGCAAAGCAATAGTACACTTGTGGACACCGCACATTTCTGCCCTTTTTGATCGCGTGCATTCGGAGTGGTTTCCGAATGTACGCCCCCCAACATAAGTGTACTCCCCCGTGTCCGCCCATGTTTCCGCCCCGTTTTGCCCACTTTGAAACTACGCCCATGTGTCATTCCGCATGACGCCCATAATACGCCCCTATTTCTCGAATGATAGCGGTGAACAGTTCTGGACGGGATCTGGCCGAACTGGTACCGAGTCAATGCGTGGCACATGCGCGTTGCGTTCTCCACGCATGCGCAGACGCCGTAAAGACGCGATCCGAAAGTATGCGGTAAAGTCCGCGTCAATCAGAATAAGGGCCCGAGCCAAGTAAAATAATTAGCTCCACCTGTGGATCTTTTAAAATGTGTCAGTGCACCTGTTGGGTGACCTGGAAAACTTGATCTTTGTGGGGTCCTGAGGACAGAGTTTGAGAACCACTGTTCTAGAAGATAATGGATTAAGGGGGAGATTCTCTAAGAATCTCCGCCCCCCTTCGCCGCCCATCGCATATTTAATTATCGCATATGCTGTAACATATGAGATAATTAAGGCAAAGGACAGCTCTTGCGTTAAAAGCTGTCCTTTGCGGTGAGAGTCGCCGGGTCCCAGCAGGTCCCGGCGGCTCTCCCCTCCCTCCCACAGCTGGCGCTGCTGCTGCTGCGCCGGGCTCTCCTCCTCCCTGCACCCGGAAGAGGATCAGTGCAGGGAGGAGGTCACAGGTCCGGGCATCACTGCGCTGTGCTGCCCGGACACAGGTGAGGGGGCGATGCGGGGGGGCGGGGGGTCGGCGCGGGGCGGCGGAGGGTTGCGATAGAAGCCCATTGGCTTCTATGGGGCATCGCCAGATTTTTCTGGCGATGCCCCCCGCCGCGGTAACCCAGATAACGGGGTTTTTACCGCATTTTTAGCTTAGAGAATCTCCCCCAGAATCTGATTGGTTGCTATGGCCAACACCTAGGGTTACCACCCATCCAGGATTATTCCGGGCAGTCCGGTAATTAAGACCGGTGTCCAGAGTTTGTCAAAGTGGCGTTCCCGGACTATACAATGTCCGGGAATAGGCTTCCTATTCCGGGACATTGTACCGGGGAATGCCACCACACCAAACTCTGACGCTGGTCTTAATTACCGGTCTGCCCAGAGTAATGTCGTCTTAATGTATAATGTAGACTTGTATCCAGTCTTAATTACCGTACTGTCCAGAGTAATCCTGATACAGTGGTGGTAACCATAGCAACACACCATCTTCAATAGAACTCCCATCTTAATAAATGTATTCAGTTGACTCCCAATTACTGTACCACGTCCCCTCGAGTGACTTGCTGCGCTCGGCAGACTTTACCATTCCCAATCAGAATCCGTGTGATGGCAAAGTATAAAAATTGGCTAAAAAAAGGGCAAAAAACTCATTTCAACCATCGTCATGTTGACCATTGGCTTGTGTTTTCTATGTTATCAGGTGCATGTCGACCATATGTTTGACCGTTGACCCTTCGGCTGGATATCTATAAGAACACACCTGTATATTGATAATGGTGAGACACACGCTCTGCATCTTTCATGTCCAGGGCCCTGCATTGCAGAAGATGACGCAGAACGGCTACGGCAGAAACCTTTGTTGAAGTTCCGGATCTACATAAACATAATAAAAACACGTCTCCCAAGGCAAGTGGCCGAAGCACAATCAGAATATCCAACTTCCAACCTAGAAAATATCATTACACTATTATGGTAAGAAAAACTCTCCTTCCCTCTCTTAAAATCAATTTGTTACAATTTTTCCCCGAACAAGAAGAATGAGACAAAATGGCAAATTTGCATTAAAACAGGGCAGGAGGGGGCGGGGGGCCTGGGGGAACCATTTAGAGTATATCAAATGATAAATACCTTTTCTAATGGACAGTCAATTAATTTATAATTAATTAAACGAGTTCTCGCAATATTTGGTCTAGAGGTAATTGATGGCATTGAAGGCGACTTAAGCACTTTGAATGTTTTGCATAAAAAGAACATCTTTAAAAGGATTGTAGCAGTCTGTAGATTTTAATACTGTAAAGTGGACGGGACAGCGGAAGGAACGGAGACTAATTCAGCACAACACCAAGAGTTACTGTACCGGGATCTATAAATCGTACAGGCAGGACTATTCCAGAATAAAATCATGGTCCTTTCCATTGTGCTGTTTTCTTTTTAACACAGCACTTTTACTGTGGTCAGTTTATGTAAGTTGTAATTGTACTGTGGACATTATGGACCTTACTGTGGTCCGTTACTGTGCGTTCGCACAGGGGACCGATGTTTGGGATCTGCGCATGTGCATTCTGCAGATGTGCAGACGCCAGGTGTGAACGAGCATGGCAAACTGCAAACTTTGCAGCTTTGCGTGTGGATCAGATCAGAGTAAGGCCCTATACTATGGCCCTTATTCAGATCTGATCGCAGTACAAATTTGTTCTCAAAATGGGCAAAACCATATGCGCTGCAGGTGGGGCAGATGTAACATGTGCAGAGAGAGTTTAATTTGGGTGGGGTGTGTTGAAATTAAAATCTAAATAGCAGTGTAAAAGTAATGCAGCCAGTATTTACTCTGCACAGAAACAAAATAACTCACACAAATCTATTTCTCTCTGCACATGTTACATCTGCCCCACCTGCAGTGCACATGGTTTTGCCCATTTTGAGAACAAATTTGTACTGCGATCAGATCTGAATAAGAGCCCATATGTATAAACACCACTACTACTGTGGGCATTGTGTGTACAAGCAGCACTACTACTGTGGGCATTAACTGTTAGGGGCACTACTACTGTAGGAATTATGGGTTCGGGGCACTTCTTCTGTGGGCATTGTGTATAAATCACACTACTGTGTAGCACAATGTGTAAACTGAGCACTACTGTGTGACGTAACATGAATAAAGGGCAACTCAGTAATGCAATGTGAATAAGGGCCACTACTGTGTAGCATAACTTGAAATAGAAGCACTACTATGTGGTATAATATGAATCGGGGACACTAGATGCGGTGTAATGTGAATACGATTGTGCTACTGTATGGCATCATTTGAATTGTGGGTCTTTTTGTGTAACCATGCCATCCTTAATGTATTCCATCTGCGGAACATGACAATTAATGAAATTCCTGCACTAAAAATGTCATTGTAACATCACAAAACCCCATAGTTTATAATGACTGAGGTAGGGATCTGCCACCATTTGAATCGTTGCCTTTTGCTTGCAATCCCCGCGCCTGTGTGTAAATCACACATTCTGTTTGCCTGTGTTCCAGGATGATTGAACGCTGGTAAAAATGTTGACCTTTTCAGCAACGATCGTCTGTTGTTGGGCTACAGCAAAGAGGAGACCAAGTTTTCTTCATTAACTTATAGCCCTGAAGGATATTTTAAAACTGTACAGATGGCCATAGAATGAGAGGCAAAAAAAAAACACAATAAGGAGAGCTGGCACTGAGTTGGCAATGACAAGATGCCAATGAAAAGAAGAGGTTGAAGCGAGGATAATACATAATGAAATGATAATTACATTTTATAATAATATCTGTCATAAAGCTAATATTTGCTCAACAAATGTGTCTAGATTTTACGCTCATTTCCCAAATAGATATCGCAGTAGCAGGTTTCTGGCTTTGCAACTTGCAGTCCTGGTGGGGGTAGGGCATCCTGCACTCATATCTGTGATTGTTTATTATGCCTGCTGCCATCCTTGATGGCAGCAGAACGTTTTTTCTAATACTAGGTACACATTGAGCGATATATCACTTGTTCAATCGAACGAGCCATTGGCGGTGTGTTCCCACAATAAGTTTGTGAATGATGTCATTCACAGGCATAGGGCCTGATTCAATAACACTCGGAAAGGGCCAAATTCAGCCAATTTCCGATGTTTGGGGGTCTGCACATGCGCAAGCATGCACTGGTACTGAGCGCTTTCGGTGAGTTACACACTCGCCAGGCCATTAGTTGTGTGGAGGGAGGGCCAGGAGGTGAAAACTGGACTCGGCCATGGGAACGCCAGAGGACATCGGCGCTCGCCCCATCTTGAGTGGACAGTTGAGACTGACTATTATTACCGAAGGCAGGAGAAATCAGTCGATGGTCGGTGACCATCGACTGATTTCTCCTGCTAGCAGAAGACATGTGAGGGGATGTGTTAGTGGGAACTGGAAATATTATTGAACGGTGAGCGGCTTACAAATGGTTTTGCAGCTAATCGCCGATCCAGCTCATTTCTGCAAGCCCTGCCAATCAATTTGCAGACTTGCACAGGATGGCATCTCACTCTGGCGGTAAGGTATATACCTGATAACAGAGCTTCAAAAGCATAGCAATCCGGCCTGAATTAGGACCACCAAAGCTGAACCATAGGCCATTAGAACTCTCTTATAGTATTAGTATCGTCAATAAAACAGAAAAAAAATATCAAGTCTGGGAAATTCTGTCACCACTTCAAGTAACAATAATGCGATGTCTGTTGGCGAGATTCTTTGTAGCTGAAGGCAATTAAACTCGTATTTTCAAACATTTAGTCATCGTTGGCTCCCAGATTAAAACAAGGGAAGGGGATTTACGTTTATAGCATAAACAATGAATAAGGAAATTGTTTTAGAATTAGAAAATGAAAAGGACATTTATCAGGCCCGGAATATCGGCACAGCGTTTCGTTTGGAGCAAATGCCACTTGTCAACATCATCAATAATAAGGAAATGTTGGTGGAATAAAAGGTGCTTGCAAAATCCTGCCTACATTAGGATCACCCTATTAGTTTATTCATTTATGTATTTAAGATGATCAGTTACTACTTAGGGGGGTATTCAATCGCCGACGCCCATCTCCCCACGAGGGAGATGGCCGCCGGGCCCTATTCAATGCTGTCTTCCCCGACAGCATTGAGCAGGATTTCTCGGCAGAACGAGTCTGACTTCACAAGCTGTCGGGCTCATTCTGCCGAGAATGGCCGGGAAGTGACGAGCTGCCGGCTGCAGCTCGCCTCTTCCTGGCCGCAACTCGTGGCCACGCCCCCTTCTTGCTCCCAGGCAGGCGGGACATTGAATCCCGCCTGCATGTTCTCGGTCGAGCTGACCGAGAACGGGACTGGGTCACGGCGGTCGACCTAAACATTGAATACCCCCCTTAGTAACTGTATTATATATATAAATCGCGCACACATAGAGCCTGATATTGGTAATTAAACCAAAAGTAACTTTGTTTCTGGGACAAACTAGGTGAACATGCAAAGGGAGCAAATCCATATAAATCACAGCTCAAAGTGAAAGTACATTGCAAAAGCCGTAAAGGGCATTTAACTAATGCATTTATATATTTTCTGTGCAGGGTAAATACTGGCTGCTTGTGCATGTAGCCCACACATGTTAAACAGCTTTATTCTTATACTGCCATTTAGATTTCAGTTTGAACCCAAATCTAACTTTTTTGCTATACATACAAACATGAAACAGGCCCTTATTACAAAGATTATTCAGATATTCACTTAAACTAATGCGAGAGTGAGGGGACATGAACTAATTTTCTCTTTATTACTATGTCATAACTTCCTTGTTTTTATTACATAGATAAGAAAGTTTCCATCCTGTATAAAGTAGACTTGAAAGAAGGAAAACTCATCCCGCTGGAAGTTTAGGCTGATGAATGGTTTCCAAAACCTTTGTGTATAAGTGATATAGAGATAAATGTTTATTGTGGGGTAACCTCAAGCACTGTATATAGTATCACCCACATCCAGGGCTGGATTAAAGGGGGGCTCAGGGGGGTCAGTACCCCTGGGCCCCACTCTTTCTTAGGCCCCCCTGTGGCTGGCATGTATTTTAAAAATGTGAAAAGGTTTTGTGCATGGGAGTGGGGTAGTGCTGCAGCTTCACCTATCTGTTGATGTGACAATAATTAATGTCACTGAGCATCGGGAGCCAAGGCACGCTGACTGCACAAGTGAGAAGTGCATTTCCGGGAGTTGACTAAGTCCCATGAGACTTTATTCAAGAGATATGAGGCTGAGAGGCTTGTGATGAGCTCTGATTGATGGAGTTCTTCATCTGCTTTTCAGGTCTGAGTAGCAAAGCAGCAGCAGCCTCATTATGGAGGGTTTTTCATCAGAGGCAGTGCTGAGCCTGTGAGGTCTCCTACAGAGCAAGGTACAGGGGG
The DNA here is from genome assembly GCF_055691185.1 of Crinia signifera. Taxonomy (NCBI): domain Eukaryota; kingdom Metazoa; phylum Chordata; class Amphibia; order Anura; family Myobatrachidae; genus Crinia; species Crinia signifera. The sequence continues at coordinate 65,073,838 of NC_139228.1, read as the reverse complement.
ACAAAAACAGCCTTTCCATGTGGTGTATATATATATTTTTCTCCCCCACTGCAGTTACCCATTGACTATTTTTTCTTTAACCTGAGTCCCTTATGGGCACTTCCCCATTAGAGCTTTCAGATTATCAGCCTGTTGTACATTGTAGATCCCACAAGACATCTAATACCAGCAGGTTTGTACGTACTCTCCCACGTCATTTTCCTCTAATCTTTCTGCCCACCTCCAGTTGTAGACCACATATATTATGGGTACAACTCTCTGATAATCCAGATGCCCTGACTAGCACGCTTACCCATAGTGTTACTTGTACTCTCCCAACCGCTTTTGAGTTTACATGTACTCTCTTAGCGCAATGTTCCTACCTTTGCATTATAACATGTCCTTACATTCGAACTTGCCTCCTAGTCTATGTGACCAGTCAGTGACATTATACATATGTATGATCTACATGCCAGGATTTGCTGCTAATATTGCCACTTGCTGTTATCTGCTATGTTAGAGACCCTATGGACTGTAAGTTTATACTGCCGTTACTCTGTGTTCTGACAGTATAATATTCTCCCCTGCAGTTTGTGGCCAGTAATGACAAGAGGGAGAGGGCCCCCCCTGTCTAAAGTGACCCGGGTCCCCCGAAGGCTTAATTCAGCCCTGTCCCCCATCCAATATTCGATTTTAACTAGGGGCTGTAGTCCCCAGTAAAATATGCCACTGCTTAGCAGTGGCAGCGCATTCTTATTGAACACACTGCCTGACAATCAAAGGGGGAGGTGTTTTCTTCCCCTGGCACTGCCAGTCCGCCTGTGATAGGAGAGAGAGTGGACTTGCCATGGGAAGCCACACCCCTGCTATAACATCCTACCTATCTGGCTTCTAATGGCTGCAGCTGATAGTCTCTAGAAGAAAGCCTGCTACTGCCCACGGAGATATCTACCACCAATCACCGGAAGGGCAGGGAGTAGAGGGCTGCACATACCCCTGATAGCTTATTGGCTGGTACTATATCTCTCTTGACTTTGTCTACAATAGACCTCTTCATACCTGAGTATGGATTAGAAAGTGAATTTCTCGAACATTCAGGTGGCTGATTCTGAGTCATACACAAAGTGGGGGGCATCGGGAACAGGGCCGCCGACAGGGGGTGCCCTGGAGACAGCTGTCCCTGTACCCAGGGCACCCCCCTGTAATGCGGGAATATGATTGGCTATTGCGGATTTTTTTTGCTGCAACTTTCATCCCTACCTGCACTGGCACCAGCCCCCATGGAGTCTTTACAGCCCTCTTCTTGCATTTCACTCACCTACCGACATTACCAGCATCTCTTCTCATGTGTTCATTCATCTTCAACAATGACAACCTGCCCCTGGCAATATTCCGACAACTCTTCTGCTTCCCTACAGTCCAGCTGTATTGTGTACTAAGAATTGTGCTGCTAATTGTCACCTGTGCTCTGCTTTAGTTCTTCAGTTACTGTTATGTTTAGTTCTGTGTACCCTGTATTGTTATAATGTGTGCCCTATGTGCGGCACTGCCAATCCCTTTGCCGCCCTATAAATAAAATAATAATAACCACCCATTAGAATGAGTCTTACCTACCCCTTTTGATACATGACATGACACTCCCACAAGATAGAACGGTTCTGGACAATTAAAAATGCCCCCTACCTCTGAGTCCCTCCAGCCCCCTCTCACCTGTCTTCAGCAAGCACAGGGCCTGCTCATCTTAGTGGCTCTTCTTCACTTCAGCGGCGGTGATGGCATGATATCACATACGACATGCCAGAAGAAGAAGCTGCTGGGACTGGATTTTCTGTTGGAATTACTTTTCAGCGTGTGGAAGAGGTGGAACTCAGTTCCCCTACTATTAGAGGTGGTGGAACTCCATTCCACCCTGTTCCCTCTCCCTTTAACCCCTGGCTATACTTATTATTTCACCTTTTAGGCTGCCAGCTAAGGAAGTAGGGGGCGGGGCCAGTGGCTGCGTCACAAAAGGGGCAGAGGCAGGGCTATCAAAGTTAGCTTTAGGGTGGGGGTGTGGCCATCGTATTTGCATCATTATGGTAATGCCCCTTCTTGTGTAATGCTGTTATTTCAGGCATTACACAGCAGGTGGCTGGGCCATGATGACGCTATTTGCATCATCTGGTCCCACAGGGGGGGGGGGGCGACGACTCCATCTGCCGAGGGGGGGGGGAGTAGCAGGAGGATAGCGCCATTGTGGGGTTCTTGTCCACTTTTTTGGGAGGCAAACCTGATTTTCGGGACCCTCCCGGCCATTCTGCCGTAATAGCATTTACACTTTGTGCCTGGCTTTGGCTGACTCTGCAGATAATTGGATAGGAGTGTTAAGGATTTTCACACAAATAATGAATAGCTCTTATCTTGTCTTTCTTTATCACTTCATTTCCCTTATTTAATGACTCTTATTAACAGCTGTTTATTGAGCGAGATGAAGGTATGAAAAACTTATGCTAAGACTGAATGAGATGGCCTGACTATAATTACACGTGCTTACATGTGAGCAGACGAGAGACATTTAAGATGATTCGCTGGTCTCTCGGTTTCATCTTTATGCTTGTTCTACCTACAGTAGCAACAGTGATGCTGGTTCTACCTACAGTAGCAACAGTGATGCTTGTTCTACCTACAGTAGCAACAGTGATGCTTGTTCTACCTACAGTAGCAACAGTGATGCTGGTTCTACCTACAGTAGCAACAGTGATGCTGGTTCTACCTACAGTAGCAACAGTGATGCCTGATCTACCTAAAGTAGCAATATTGATGCTTGTTCTACCTACAGTAGCAACAGTGATGGTTGTTCTACCTACAGTAGCAACAGTGATGCTTGTTCTACCTACAGTATCAACAGTGATGGTTGTTCTACCTACAGTAGTAACAGTGATGCCTGAGCTACCTACAGTAGCAAGTGATGCTTGTTCTACCTACAGTAGCAACAGTGATGGTTGTTCTACCTACAGTAGCAACAGTGATGCCTGAGCTACCTACAGTAGCAACAGTGATGCCTGAGCTACCTACAGTAGCAAGTGATGCTTTTCTACCTAAAGTAGCAACAGTGATACTTGTTATACCTACAGTAGCAACAGTGATGGTTGTTCTACCTACAGTAGCAACAGTGATGGTTGTTCTACCTACAGTAGCAACAGTGATGCTTGTTCTACCTACAGTAGCAACAGTGATGCTTGTTCTACCTATAGAAGCAACAGTGATGCCTGAGCTACTTACAGTAGCAACAGTGATGCCTGAGCTACCTACAGTAGCAAGTGATGCTTGTTCTACCTAAAGTAGCAACAGTGATACTTGTTATACCTACAGTAGCAACAGTGATGCTTTTTATACCTACAGTAGCAACAGTGATGGTTGTTCTACCTACAGTAGCAACAGTGATGGTTGTTCTACCTACAGTAGCAACAGTGATGGTTGTTCTACCTACAGTAGCAACAGTGATGCTTGTTCTACCTACAGTAGCAACAGTGATGCTTGTTCTACCTACAGTAGCAACAGTGATGCTTGTTCTACCTACAGTAGCAACAGTGATGCCTGATCTACCTACAGTAGCAACAGTGATGGTTGTTCTACCTACAGTAGCAACAGTGATGCTTGTTCTACCTACAGTACCAACAGTGATGCTTGTTCTACCTACAGTAGCAACAGTGATGCTTGTTCTACCTACAGCAACAGTGATGCTTGTTCTACCTACAGTACCAACAGTGATGCTTTTTCTACTTACAGTAGCAACAGAGATGCTTGTTCTACCTACAGTAGCAACAGTGATGCTTGTTCTACTACAGTAGCAACAGTGGTGCATGATTAACCTACAGTAGCAACAGTAATTGTTGTTCTACCTACAGTAGCATCAGTGATGCTTATTTATTTATTAACCGTTATAGCGCATACATATTCCGCAGCGCTTTACAGATTTAACCACCTGATCAGGAGGCCACGCCCCTAATTCAAGGGTGTATGCTTGTGTTTCTCCTCCATTGCCATCAATGTTGGGAGGTATGCAGATGTAAGATGCCAGGACGGCAGTTGCAGAGATTCCTGGGAAATGTAGTCCTGTACTGTGAAACGTAGGGGTCTGCCCAGCAATGGTTTAAAACCATCAAAAACTTCAATAAAAGCGGATTTTCTGTATTCACATGTAATGCATCAATAATCCCCCAGTATTTTATATATCAATAATCTATGCTATTCCCTTGATTGCGTTAATCTTACTAATGACAAATTAGCATTCTCCATGTATACTTCCTAGATTTACAAATTAACACCAGAGCGTTCTGGGGAGTAGGAATCAGCCACGCTCGCTAATGTCTCCGTGGATTGCCTGACACGCAGCAGATTTTTAAATTCTCTTTTAAACCTTCACTAGAAATAATTCATACATATGGCTAACAGTCTGATCCGCTTCTCCTTGTGTTGTTGGTGGGGGGAGGGGGGGGATTAAATCGGGAGAACGGTTAGCAATTTAAAAACTTTATTCTGCTCAATAAACCTTTAGGGCATTCAGACGAAACCTTGCAAATATACAAAGTGTTGATGTTTATCTGATAAGAACGTACAGAGAAAAAAAATCAAAAGCATTTTTTAAGCCAGAGGGTTTTCCGTACACTTACATGACCCAGGTTGTGATACCTTTATGTGGCGGTTATTTGGCCTGGAATACAGGGAGGGGTCCTACAAACAGAATGGAAAGTTGTGTACAGACAAGAATCCAAACGAACAGTCGTCTACCAGGTGGGAAATTCCCGTAGATTCTACTAGACCGGCCCCTTTAGATATTGGGCCTGATTCGGACCAGTTTACTAGGCTGCGTACACTCACAGCCGAACTAACAGGTCAGCGCCGCCCACCGCCCCACCAAATGTCTGCATGTGCAGACCCTTCATGCGAGCGGGCATGGCAAACTGCTTGTTCGCCCTCCCGGAAAAACAAGACTCCCACAATTTATGTGAGGGTAGGCAAATATGCTTTATCTCGCACAATTTTATCAGGCAATGGCGCACTGCACCCTATGACACTGACTGGCACCCCCTTGTCCCCACTCCTCCATACAGGCAGGGCTGCCATCAGGAATTTTGGGGCTCTGGACTCATTTCCAGTGCAGACCCCGGGCCCCCTCCCCCTCCCCATCACTTGATTTACCATAACCCGGCTCCTGCTCCCCCATATCCTCTCCCGCTGAGCTGCAGCCCGGAGGTCCCGGAGTGCAGGCATCTTCAACTAGGTATGCCAGTGGCCAATTAAAATGCAGCACAGGCTGGTGAGCCAATCAGAGCTCGCTTACCAGCAGCCGCTCTGATTGGCTGCCGGTACGTGAGCTCTGATTGGCTCAAAAGCCAATCAGCGTCCTGGGTTGAATAAGCCTGCGCTCTGAGACCTGCTTTGTTCAGCGCACTGAGCACGGCGGAGGCAGTCGGGGGGTTGCAGTGGGCAAAATGAGCTGCCCGGGCCCTTGCAGAGTCCCGGACCTGGGACAGCTGTACCCACAGCCCCCATGCTTTCCAGCATGCATTGCCGCAATTGAATAAAGTAAAAAACTAATTTTCCTAAATGAAGGGGGGCATGTGCCTTGGTCCCCCCCCCCCCCACGAGTTCTTCTATTGTCATTTAAATGTTAACTCTTACAATTTCCTGTTTGGATATTTTATGCAATGACAATAAACAAGCGCACGGTCAGCCCTAATGTCATAGGTGAGAAATGCCTGATTTACTCTGTGCTGTTGGAGACCCTGCACCTTTAGCTCATCTATAAATGTCATCACGGATCTATCGATTTAATCACATAACCACCGAATGATTTCTCCATTGTGCGGCCGCATGCGATCCGATGAGCACGCTTACACACCCGTTCACAGCCCTGCACTTGGACCTCGGCCACCGGGCATGGCGTCCGTTCGTCGGGGCGGCTTTAACTTGCTCGCTAGGCTGGTCTGAATGAGGCCCTCGATCACAAATCCGAATGCCCAGTGGTAAAAGCTGTAGCCTTGGTCTTTCCATTGTTTGTCGGGATTCAGTCTTGGACGAATGTCACTGATCTGGCGAATGAAAGCAGCAAATGAATGCACTGTAGGCTTATAACTTAAAAAGGATTCAAACAACACTCAAAATCCATCAGTTTGGGCACCTTGAGCCTTTGGTTTAAATGAGAGGTTTGCAGAACTGAATGGTGAACTAATGCACCTGCACTTAGTACCTCGCTGTATTCTGAGACGATGAAATGTTCCCATAAATCAGAAGAGCTCATCAAGTACACGGAAATAATAGCATTTCCTCCCAGACAGCGGACCGTTCTGCGGTATATGCACTGCCGTGTACAGTGACATGTTGCCTGGCAGGACCCAGTCCCACAGGAATATGATATAGCGGATCTAAGATGTCTAGATCGACCATAGAATGTCAACCACGCTCAGTCGAACCCGTGTAGGTCGACGCCTAAAGATCTTTGGCTTGGACACAAGCGTTAGTGATCGAGAGTCACATGGTCGATGTGAGTTTTTCACGTTTTTTGGTGGCTACTGTCGACACAGGTCAACGTAGACACTGTAAAAGTGCACAGTGTCCACTCTCATGGCTAGCTAAGCACTTTACTTCTTTCCTAAACATCGGAATGCACCCTCTCTGGGGCCGGATTAGCTTTCTATAGGCCTGGGGCTAAGAATGCACCACTGTGAGAAGCAGAGGAGGTGTGGCCAGTGCTGTGTGGGTGTGGCCAGTGACGGGCCCTGAAACTGTCCATTTGTAAATCCAAGTTTAAATCCAATTTATGATCAACGAACTGCGGCTTATTGGTGTTTTTTACTTGTAATTGATGAGTTTATGGGAGCCGCCTCCGGGGGCAGGGGGTGTGGTTTGTAAAAGGGGCGGGAGGAGGGGTATGACTCTGCAGCAAGAAGATGCGGATGAAGACCATCCAAGGAGAATCAGATAAGTCTGCTAAGAACATTTAATGGGTCATGCCCACAGGGCATTGGAACTGGCTTAGTGGGTATCGGCCAATTTCTGCAGATATGTGGTAACACCTAAAAATTCATATGGGCAAATAATAAAATGATCACCTGAAAGCCGATACTCCAATCACATGAACCCCAGGACTCTACTTACAGTTGGCGCTGTCCTAGGTGCTGAGAGCAAACACAGTAAAATTAGTAGCACCCCATTACCAAACGTGCCCCTTTTTTCACTATATTTTATGGGGTATATTGATATTTGATGGCCAAGAACCAAAAATGTTAATTTGAATTTAAAAAAAGCTAATTAAAAAAAAAAATGTGGTTACTGTGAGCTGTTAGTAAATAACTGCAATATAGTCAACTGTGTGAATAGTTCTTTGTGGGTGGGGCCAATATGGTGTGGGTGTGACCAGCACTATGTGGGCGTGGACAGTACCATGTGGGCATGTATGCCACAACACTATCAGTGACCAGCTGTCGATGACGATGATAGGCTTATTTATATGTAGAGGCCTGGAGCTACCCCTGCATCAGAGCTGGTTCCGGTTGCTAGGTAACTAGGTCGTCAGTCAACAGTTCGAACACTATTGGTCGACACTATTGGGCGACAAGATAAATTGTTCACACTTTACAATCCACGGGGGAACAACTACCAAGCGAACTGCTAGCAGAATGAGGCACAAGGTTCGAAGCATGGCGAGTGAAGCGAAGGGTTCACGTTACCCTAATTGGGGGCTCATGTTGACAGATGTCGACATAGACAAAAAAAAACTTAAGTTGACATTTTCATGTGTCCACCATTTCAATGTCAACATATTGCTTGGGTTGACCTTTTGTCCATGTCAACTTAACGTGTGTCGACCATTTCACCGTCGATCAAAAGTGGTCAACCTAGTGGATATAAAAATCACCAATAAAAATGAAATAAAATAGATAAAACCAGCAACGACGGGGTTACTGGCTGGGTCCCAGCCACGGGCAATGAGACAACGTGCATCCATCACAGACCGGCGTCATACCTACGTATACAAGCCGCAGTGGGTGGAATATATCAGCCACATTCCAAAACTGAGTCACATGTTTTCTCCTACTAAATATCCGCTATCACACAAATGAGATAAATCAAAGCTGATAGAAGCGTCTCACATAACCCCCAGCCTGTGACACCAGTTTGTACAGACAGTTCCAAGACCATGTTATATTTATTTTCATTGGCACCTATCAGAAACGAAAATAATCAATAGAGTTACGGAGTTACGGTCGGTAGAGAGAGGGGGGGGGGGGTGGTGGAGGGCATTCGGGGGTCTGTTTTTTTTCTTCCGGCCCTTGTTGAGTCAGGGGAAAATAATTTCTAGAACACGGTAGGGATCCATATGGTGGAGATCAAAGGTGTTACGGGGTGCATGATTCTGCTTTATTGCCAGGCACTGCTGTTAATTAGAAAACAAGATCAGAAGCAGTATTAAAATCCAATTAAATTGATATGAACAGATTGCCAAGTGATGTTCACTAATGTATAATTGAGCACCATGCAAATTTCGGTGACTGTCTTTTGTGTTCCACCCCCCCTCCCCCACCTCACTCCGGAATGAATGATGAAACTATGAAGTTTTTCGTCGTTGAGGAAGATAAACAAGTTAATGCGCTGATCTAGGGGGTATTGCACGGGTGATTGATGAAAATGAGAGTGGAATATTAAAGTAGGACTTATTTTGCCTATTTTATTTTCTCTCCCCCCCCCCCCCCCTTTCCCCATCCTCCTTCATGTTTACATTTAGCTGCGCACTATCCCTTTAAATCGCAAGGTTTTGTTCTTGCGATGATTGATTACGATTCTGTTGTACTTTGGATAACGGCAATGTTGCTGCTGGCAAGTTTGAGTGAATCATTGATGAGGGTATTATTTGGGGCTACAGACACCCCCAAACAATGCCGTTTAGTAACCAGGTTTAAGATGGTTTCAGGCCCCAAGGAAATACCAGGAGCAGACCTTAATATGCCACCCATAGAGTCTATGCTGCAAACCATACTGGGCCGCTGGCTGGTTGAAAGGTCTACAGTGTCTAGATCGACACCAAAATGTTGACATGCAAAGAGTTGACACAGACAAAAGGTCGACGTGACAATGTCATCAAACAAAATGTCGACACAAGAAAACATTTGACATGGCAATGGTCTACGTGAGTTTTTCACATTTTTTTTTTTGTAGGATTTTTCATATTTTACCATCTATGTGGACAATTGGAAACAGTCAAGTGTGCCGAGCAAAGCGTCAGGCCCAAATGATTGTGAGTAAAGTGATCCATGTCAGTATACGGGCTACACAGATACCCCCCCCCCCCCCCCCCCAAAAAAAATGTGAAGAACTCATGTTGCTATGGGCAACATCCCATCTTTAATAGAACTCCCATCTTAAATAAACCACTTAGGGGGGAATTTACTAAGATGGGAGTTCTATTTCACATGGGCTGTTGCTATGGGTAACCAATTAGAATATACTGTACCATACCCTCCAACATGTCCCATTCCATTAGGTACATAATGCTCTGTTTCTGGACTTCCTTATCAATGGTAGTTGCAGAGGCGAGGCTGCAGCACAGTCCAGTATTCAAAAAGGGGAGCCACACCTACTGCCACTCCAAACATCACTGTCCTGGACTCACTGGCAGTTGATGTGACCCCCCTCTTTGAATTTTGGACTGTGCTGGAGCCCCACCTCTGTAACTGCCACTGGCAGGGAAGTCCAGGGACAGAGCATTTTGTACCTAATGGAATGGGTCATGTTGGAGGATGTGCTGTACTTCTTATTCATTTAGCATCTTCTAGAAGATTATATATAGTATTTGGTTGCCAATAGCAACATCCCATCTGAAATAGAACTCCCATCTTAGTAAATTTCCCCCTTAAAATCAGGTCCATTGTGTTACTTGTCATTCAAATTGAATAAGTTCATTGTTCGTTGCAGAGCAACGATCCACGCACGTTGCAGGCCGCCATTTTGTGTAGAGAACCAATTGCCATATACAAGGTCCCTTCGAAGTAGCTTAAAAAACCCTGCAGCAAGCGCCTTCAGCAAATTTTTAATTCATCTGGCGCTCGCAGTCTTAGTGACAGGCAGGGGGGCGTTCGCTGGGGTCCACCTAGCGTTTTGTCGGCGTGGCCACAAAGAAAAGGTGGGCAGATATTCACAGAATTGTGGCACAGTACATGGAGTAACGTATAATAAAGTATCATCCTCATGTGAGGCTATGAAAAGTAACTTTTGGCCGCCATATTAGGAATATGACACGTTTTTGCCTCTCAAACACAAAGCGTGGAAATACTAAATAGCACCGCTATATATAAACATTACCTGAGGTAAAAAGCGTTTGTTCCGGTATTCCGAGGAAGCCTGTGAAATAATAATCATGCATTTGAAGTGTTTACAATCCAAATCATCGCCCGCATCTCTGGTTGAGCCCCAAACATGGTGAGGGCCCCCAGTTCAGCCGAGGAATCCAGCGCACGACAGGAACCAACCTGCCCGGCCGTTCCATTCAGGGAAACCAAGACGGTGACAAGCTAAATAAAGCAGAAAATACCTTAAATATGTAACTGTACACCAAGAAAGGGATCAAAAGGCCATCAATGAAAACAGGGCCCCATCTGATAGATCTGTTGTTTTTAATAGTTCTCACATAATTACTGTATGTCTGGAACTATATCCGTCCCATATAATAATACGCTGAGCTAAAGCTGAGCGACCTGGATGAAATGTGCTTTTCATTTATTTCCTACTGGTACATCGAATTCTTTCTTGCTCAATGGGATGTAATATAGGGGGTGATTTTGATTTGCGAACGCCCTTGTACGTTCGTACGGGTAGTTTGATCTTGAAGATCTGCGCATACGCAAATATGCGCATGTGTAAGTCTTCTCTGCAAACACCTTCGGAGACTTGCATAGTCTCTGAGGCTCTCGCACCTGAAGGGGGGAGGCGGCCAGGGGGCATTGGCATGCGAAAACGCTATGTGTGCCCAGGAAAACGCTGTGAAGGGGGGCAGCTACCTTCCTTCTGGGGACGGGCGGCTGACATCACTGGATCAGCTGCCTGTCCTGTTCTCAGAGCAGAGACTGAGCTAGGCTAGCGAGCGCTACAGAATTCATTTGGTGGACGACGACTGTCGAATGATTTTGGGCCCGCACGCAAGCCTGCGAATGGATGTTTATGCAAATCATCCATTCACAGTACTGCGGGGAAATTCCGCGTCTAGCGGTGGTGGTCAGGCAACGTTACATGGCCCGCAAAGCAGCGAACTACCGCCAATTGTGCAGGTTCAGATTTACTCAGTTCCTTCTGCCAAATTATATCAAGATTGGATCTTTCTGATTGGATATCGGCTGTCACATGTCTTGGATAATCAATAACATCCAGCTAGATAGATAGATAGATCAGGGTTGCCTACCCTCCCGGAATGGCCGAGAGGGTCCCCGAAATCGGGTCCCCCTCCAGGCCTCCCGGAAAGGGTGGCAATCCTTCCGCGATCTGTCCCTCAGCAGGGGGGTCCGTGGGTAAAATGCAGCGATCGCTGCATTTTAACCCCACCCCCGCAGTGCAATGCCTGAAATACCGGCATTGCACGGCGGGGGCGGGGCTATAATGCTGCGACGCTGTAGGCACGCCCCCAACAGGACAGCCTGTATGTGGCCCGCCCCCGAACCGCCTCTTTTTCACTTCCGGAGATGGCCCCGCCCCCCTGCCTAACAGAGCTGGCTGCCCTTTCCCCCCATGAGGGCAGCTGAAAAGTCAGTAAGTATGAGATAGATAGATATAGATATATATACAGTATATAGATATATATCGAGGGCGTCTGCCTTTCTGTAAATTGAAAGTAATGGCAAGATACTCATGAATAAAATATGCAAACAAGAGATAGAAATTCAGTGATCAATTGCTTTTAAAACTCCGAAATATTTCTATAAAATCAATATGGTAGTCACTAAAAGTATTAATACATCTACATATCAAACAACTCAGATCTAGATCTAGGAGCCAGAGCATTCTGCATTTTCCCTGACACCCCTAGCGTTTAATTAGCACTCCCATGAAACATCCAGTTACCACCAACCTCCCGCCCCCCCTAGACACCCACTTCCTGTCAATCACCCGGCAAACAGCTTGAGAAGAGTAAAGTAGCAGGACATTATCACTGGCCAACATCGTGCACACGCATCGCAGCTCATCTGCATTCATAGTTCATCGATAATCGTCCGCTGTGTGCAAAATTGTAGCCGTGCGATCTGGTCTGAATGGGGCCCTATATAGCTCACAATTTCAAGTCTCTTTGCGCTTTGATGAATACCTCCCTATGTGCCTGATTCAGTTTACCTGCTGCTTAGCGAAAGGGTAAACCCGACCCACCTGGGGAGTGAATGGGCGCCCCCTTCGCAAACCGAATGCCCGCACCGTTATCCAATTGGATGTGTACGCATGCGGGTGTATGGGAGAAAAAAAATCTTTCTATGGTCGTTGTTTTGTTTGCCCGCTTGCAGATAAAACTCAGTCTGATCTGACTTTTATCTGGCCCAGCGATGGCGGAAAAGAGGGCGGGCGATGACGTCACGTGACGTCATCCGCCCGCCCCATGCAGGCTTCACCACACCTGCGACCGCATGGGGACGTCCAGCTTTTTTTGGGCACACCCACTGTTTTTGTGGGCACGCCCAGGAAGCCCTGGGTGTCCCCATGCGCCAACTCCTGCAACTGTGAAAGTCGACGAAGGCGTTCGCACATCGCATCTGCGCATGCGTACACTCGCCAAAATGCATGCGATGACCCAAAACATCGGTGCTCTGACTGAATTCAGACATCGTCGTGCAAACCTGAATCACCCCTGAAACATGAGCTATTATTGGGCGACGGAGCAGTACGTCCGTGCTTTGCATTCTGAGCATAAAATGCTTTGTACTCTGAGAGCTTTTTACTCCAGTACAAGAGTTTAATGTGCGATGTATCATTAATTGTGTCTCCTCACATTCCGCTCACTAAAGCCTGATAAAATTTCACCTTTTAATGAAATAAATGACTCAATTAACAAGATGAAAACCAGCAGTACTGTGGCAGACCCACTTGGTGGCATAAAAAAAAGGATAAAAAAGAATTATCTCTGCGGGGAGTTAATACAGGGAACGCCACAATACACAGCGGGCCCTCGCATTGACTGACAGGCGTCCTACACCGCTGACAGATCCGTCACTTTGCTGACCGCTGGCTTGAGTTAACTGCACCACCCTAGGAATAAATTGTTCTTTAAAATGTTGATGCAGGCAATTTATCGCCGCTAAAGCAGCCGCGCTGAGTTTTTGTCTTTCCGCCCGACCTACACGAGTAGCGGGTCGCTGGCTCTCCAAATATTGACCTTGGATCTACGCGCAGTGGGGGAATGTAAGACGGCAGCGTTAGTGCTGGCTGCAGACCTTGTGCCTGATTCAGACCTAGGCTGCGTATATTCTGAGCATAGAGAGCAGGTTAACGCCGCCCTGGCAAACGCACACACCCCTGCCCCCCCTTGTTGCCCATAGCAACCAATCAGATCTTCTCTCTCTGTCATTTCTCTATTGCATCCTAGAAAATGATAGATGGGTTTATTTACTGAGAGTTTTATTGAAAATGGGGTGTTGCTATGGGCAACCAATCAGATTATTTAGGGCCAGATTCTCTAAGCTTCAAAAGTGATAAAATGGAGAGTGATAAACAGACAGCCAATCAGCTCCTACCTGACATGTCACAGACTGTGTTTGAAAAATGTCAGACAGGAGCTGATTGGCTGGCTGTTTATCACTCTCCATTTTATCACTTTTGAAGCTTAGAGAATCTCGTCCCCTATATCTATTATCTTCTAGAAAGGTGCTAAATGTATAAGTAGTAGAATCTGACTGGTTGCTATGGGCAACATCCCGTCCTCAACAGAACTCCCATTTTAGTAAATAAACCCCACAGAATCGGGTTGGTTGCTATGAGCAACAACACCTCTTTTCATTTTTAAAATCTTTAGTAAATTGTATCATGTCATTGTTTTGTGGTGCTGTAGCTTGTATACCCTAAATATCTTGAAGTGCCAACAGTGCAGAAGTGGTTGCATTCGCTTCTGTGGCAAAAGTGACACCTTTTTCGTTTCGTTTGAGATTTTGGGTTTAACACGGAGGTCACTTGCATCAGAATTTGTAGATTATCGGATCGCAAGGAGAGAAAGCTTGTGCCAGGATTGCAAAAATAATCCCTGCCTGACATTACTCATATGTGACTCATTTACATAGAAGAACGTTACACATCACCAGGGGACAATACCGGCGCGGCTTCTGTAATGTGGATCCATAACTCTAAGGATGGTATTGGCAACTGTCTGTTAAAGAGACATCCTGCTCACCATTAAAATGCTTGGGGAACCGGGGTCTGGAGGAGCGCCACCACAATCACAAAATTAAGGACATCTATGAGGAATTCATCCTTAATTTTGCAGGTGTCGGCGGTAAAACTTCTATGGGGTTCAGTATGATTTCCGGACAGTAAATATACCAACAATCTAAATAACGACATCCATTGGCAGACAGTGAAAATACCGACATGTTCAAAATTCAGACATTCATTATGCTGAAATGTCAACACGGTCAAAATGGCGACATTTAAATTGTCAACATGTCAAACAATTGACATGGGTTTTTGGGGGTTTGTGCCTATGTCGACATAGGTCAGCATGGACACCGTATTATACTGCGTATCTTCGCATGCTCACTGCGCCCAGCACCGTATTATAATCTAACTCCATGCCACGTGGATCGTGAAGTAAGAACAAGTCGGTTTCAAAGAAAAAATCATGAAAAACTCATGTTGAGTTTTTGAGTCTTTTTTTGAGCCACTTACTGTTATTTCTTAGGCATTTGCTCTCAAACAGGGAATCATAGTTTGCTCCATAGGCACACCAATATTAAAAGGAGTGTGGCTTTGTGGAAGAGCGTGGCCTCAAAAAAAGGGGTGTGGCCTCATGACCCAGCCCCATTTATCGATACTCCAGGGGTCCCAGAGATGCAGGCTGCAACAGGAGTCAAGTGCTCTGGGTAATGTTACAGTGCAGATCCCAGCTCTGGTCACTGAGCACCAAAGGTCTCAGCACCACCCTCCACACACACTGCCCGTGTCATGCTCCCCCCTCATACCGCCCCCATGGCTGCCTCCAACTGGATGAGCAGGAAATTGTCACATATGATGATTGCTGGGAAAAACCATCGGTGCCTTTGCCATTGATGGTTGCCATCAATGGCAAAAGTGCATCTGGCCATCGATAGTGTAAAACTATTCAATGGGTCACCATCGATAGTTTTATATCAATGGTCCTCTATATTGTTTGAGTGATTGGTCTGTGGGCCAATCAAAACATGTGGGCGGGGCTTCACATGTGTTGGGGACGGGGCTATGCTCAGTGTCCTGGCACTTTGAAAAAAAAAACATTGGTGTAGGGAAACCATCTGGTTCTCCCCCATCGATAGCAAAAGTATTCAACATCGGCCATAAACCATCGATTATTTTGAATCCTCGATGGTCGATGGCCATCCCTAATGAATGGCCATTCGCAGAGCATAGCTGTACGTCTTTGCATTGCTCATGCTACGGAGCCCAGTGTATGCAAGATCGATCAATGCTGAGCTGTGCGCAATACAGTTGCCTCTCCCCTTGCAACGGAAGGGTAATAACCAGACTGAGGCTTTGTAGAGTTGTGCGTCTATTTTCAGACGGATCTGTTGCATCGGCTTAGCGTTGGGGTAAGTGCGCCTCCAGGATGGTGTGTTTGCCGCATAAAATAATTTATTTTTGACTCACCTAAGAAGCTGTACATCACCGGTCTGACAGCAGGCCACGCTTTAACGCTGAGAACCCTTGGAATGTGGCTTCAATCTCTCGAGCGGTGCACCGTCACGTATATATAGACCAACGCAATCCTAGTTTCTTAGGATATGTCAAATCTTACAACTATTTTTAGCAGAATGACAAATGTCACAAGAAAAATGCAAATCGGCTATAAAAAAAAAAGTACAGTACACGGAATTGAGTTTAAATCCTCAATATTTTACTAAACCACCATGTTTAAAGACACATTCTATCAATAACAAGACACATTCTATCAATAACAAGACACATTCTATCAATAACAATGTGTTTAAAGACACATTCTATCAATAACAATTATATTGGTAGATACAACACTGTTTATGTGCCCAAATTTAGATTTGCACTTGAAGAATAAAAAAACTAAGGGGGGGCTGGAGGGGAAGGGGGGGGGGGGGGGGAATCAGAGAGAACCGGCGACGGCTTCATCAGGTGTAGATTTCTGAGCTCTGAATCATGAGGGTGACAAGTAGAATTGATTGCCTGTGGCAAGAGATTAAATTAGGATAAACTCCCCCAAATCTCTCAAGTATTAAACTTCAGTAGAAATGTTGAGACAAATATTTAGTTGTCACAACGCACAGAAAAAATGATACCGCAAGTTATAGGTTGAGAAATTGGTTGTTAATTGTGCAGTCTGTGCAGGGACCGGCAAGGCACGAAGTGACGGGAGGCATAATTATCCCTCAGGGCAGGTGCAACTGGATTCCAATCTGTCAATCACTACTGAAAGGGGTTCTGCAGTAGCTGAGGCTTGTCTCTTTTTTTAAAACTCTTGCACAGGAAAGAGCTGCTATCATTTTAAGTCGTCAATCAGAATTGGGGTAAATTTAATAAGATGGGAGGGTACTCTTTACCTAGCACGGCGCCCACGATTTTGATCGTGGGCATCGCAGGTAAAAAAATCGGGTGCAACGCGACCAACGCGATGCCCGCGATTTCCCATAGGGAACAATGTTAAATGTCTCAATTGACCCGATTTTTCTGTTCAATGCCTCAATTGACCCGATTTTTCCATAGGAAACAATGTTAAATGGCCCACAGAGGCCAAATAGCCACCCTGAAGTGTGAAATGGCCCCCACAATTGTTAACGCCACCCCACGATCAACGTGAACCCGAAGCGTGGCGAGCGCAGCGAGCCCGCGAGGGGCGGCGGTACGCGTCCTACGACCTTTTCATACCCCCACTATCCACGTCGGCGTGGAGTTGAGAATAGAGCCACCGAGCCCGAAGCGTGGCGAGCGCAGCGCGCCCCGCGAGGGGACGTGGATACCTTCACAGGTAAATGCATCCCTTCGCGGGCTTCACAGGTATCCGCGTCCGCTCGCCACGCTTCAGGCTCGATGGCTCGCTGCGCTCGCCACACTATTCTATTCTCAACTCCACGCCGACGTGGATAGTGGGGGTATGAAAAGGTCATAGGACGCGTATCACCGCCCCTCGCGGGCTCGCCACGCTTCGGGTTCACGTTGATCGTGGGGTGGCGTTAAAAATTGTGGGGGCCATTTCACACTTCAGGGGGCCTATTTGGCCTCTGTGGGCCATTTAACATTGTTTCCTATGGAAAAATCGGGTCAATTGAGGCATTTAACATTGTTCCCTATGGGAAATCGCGGGCATCGTGTCGGTCGCGTCGCACCCGATTTTTTAGTGCAGTCAATGCCCGCGATGCCCGCGATGGGCGCCGTACTAAGTAAAGAGTACCGATGGGAGTTCTACTGAAGATGGATGTTGCCTATAGCAACCAATCAGATCTGTATTTGACGTAACAGAGCAGGATTGCTTGTAATGGGGGTCAAAAATGCAATCTAAGGCTTCGAAAGAATCCTGAAAAACCACCAGTCTGCTGGGCAGTGCCAGCTTACTCCAGTCCCAATGCCCCAGTCTCCCTCTCCCAATTTTCTCAGTGCATATGTCCCAAACCTCTTCTTTCAACCTCTCCCTTTCCCAATAGATTATAAGTACTCATGAATCCTCTCAGTGAATGCCACCATAAGACCATCGCGGCACATGCCCAGTGTGACAGACACAGTGGCGTATCTTTCATTGGGACATACAGGCTCCTGGGTCAGGTGCGGATCATAGGATCGGCGGTGTCTGGGTTGACAGTCAATAGTCTACCATGGACGCCCCCTCAGCAAGCCCAGACCTGGGTAATTAGACCCTGTAGGCGGCCCTGTGCACATATGAAGTACCTAGGGCTCTGGTCCCGGTGCCTGTGTCATCACTGTACATGCACTGGGACCACAGAGGCAACGGGGAATGGCCAGGAGCAGCAGCGGTGGCGCGCTGGGGGGGGGGGGGGGGTTGCCGGCTGTGCGGCCAACGGAAGCCTTCCCAACACTGCATGAATGGTCGATAGGTACAATGGCGTCAAGGAAAAAGGTCAACGTGTAACAGATCGGCATAAACAAAAGATGGGCACAAGCAATAGGTCCACATGGAAAATCTCATCACATAAAAAGGTCGACGTGCATTTATCATGTTTTTCTGTGTTGACATCTGTCGACATGGACCCCAAATTAGTATGGCGCATACCATTAGCACTTTACCGTTCCCCATTAAAGATCGTAAATCATGAAAAGGATCAAAGCAAACAATAGAAACTTGAAAAACACATGTTGACCTTTCCATGTGTCGACCATTTCCATGTCGGAATATTGCTTGTGTCAACCTTTTGTCAATGTCAAACTAATGCCTGCCAACCTTGTCTCTGTCGGCCATTTATTCTCGACCAATTGACACTGTCGAATTATCCTTCGAATACCCTTGGATCCAGGGGTCCTACACCGCACCTCCTGCGTCCATTTCTTGTATACTCACTCCTCAGAAGTCCCACGTCTGGAAAATGGTGCAGTAGTGGCCATTTTACTAGTGTTTACACATCAACTGTAAGAAAATCATCAGTAAAATGGCCCCCGCAACACTTCTCCAGAGACCTACGCACGTGCACTAGACTCTTGTACCACGCTAGAGTCTTCTAGTGACCCTACTGAGGGACCAGCTAGAGAGGAGAGGGCCCAGACGAACACTGGAAAATATACAAAAATGACAATGACAAAGGATCACTGTTCTCCAGATCAGCGTATTTTGTCCCCACCGCTCACTATCATTTCCCAGCATGTCCATCTTTGACACGATCCGCCTTAGCGTACTGTAGCCGCCTGTACAACGATCCCAAACAAATAACATAGACGGCGTGAACCGCAACAAGAAAGCAGTACAAGCATGTCTCAGACCCTCGTCGCTCACTGAAAAACGTCCATTCATTTATCATGGAGGAGGGAAAAAAGAGACACGTTAACTGTCTATAGAGGTTTTCTTTTCTCTCTGTCTGTGTTCCCTTCAGTCTACAGGGAGAGGCGGAGGATCCCGTCACTGAGACAGTCCTGTTAGAGCAGAGCCTCTCTGCGGATTCAGTGCTGCACAGCTTGAGGCGAACAACGTTGTATAGGCCTTGACCCAGTAAGGTCATTATTTGTGAGGAATTCTGAGGCCTGACATCTGGTGCTTGCTTTGAGTAAAATCTCAGGGCCCTGACAGCCAAAACAGAGGCCTGTGTAAAATAATCCCTCAGCAAGGATCCGAGACTTCAGTGAAAAGGCTAAATGGTCGTCTTTTTGTCTGAGTGTCCAATCTTTAGACTATCGCCTCTCCGAGTAGTGTAGGGTTCAGCCGTTCCCACAATGTAGACAGAGCGTGCATTCTCACGGTCGTATCTCTCCGTCACCTGCAGGCTCGCATGCCGGACTTTCATTCACAAGAATGACGGACACCAAAACCGTGTGGGGATACACATACTGTATATATATACTGTATATAGATATGCGTTATAGATTGTAAGCTTGCGAGCAGGACCCTCGTACCTAATTGTCTGTCAGCTATTACCTAGTCTTGTGTCTTTACTGTTATGTTCCCCAATATATTCCTCGGAAGATAACAATGATTGAAATTTGAGTGTAAGCTCTTCAGAACATGACTTTAGTAAATAAATATCGAAGCCCACCATCGAATGATTTCCCCACTGGCTCCCACTAAATAGCCCTGGGCTTATTCGGCCGCTGCGATAAAATCAGTCTGATCGAGGTCACAGCTGATGTCACACGCCCTCCCCTAAAGCGATTGGATACCTCTGAGCTTTCCCTAGGCACGCCTGCATTTTTTGTAGCACGCCCATAAAAACAGCCGGTTACCAACCGCAGATGCCGGCTTCCTGTCAATGGCTGTGCGAATGACAATCAAAGAAATACATTAGCACGAATTTATTACGGGGCGGCGTAGTGCAAGCGCAATTGCCCCCCAGACGCATGTACAGTGTATGGATAACCGATGTGAATTCGCACAGCAGCGACTAGGTCTGAATCAGGCACAAAGTCTGATAACGTAATCTATGCTTTTCTATATCAGGAGAAATTGCCGTTCTGCAGTATGAATAAACATACTGTCTCGTATCACAGCGATTCGCCGTTCCAAAAATAACACTCAGACACTTGCTACGGCTCACTCCAATATTTTCAGTACGATCGCTCCACTGAATGAATTCCAAATATAGGCCTGTCCTAAATTCCCATTCATTAAAATGGGCATTGATGGCACTTTGCAAACTGGCAGCCATTATGGGCAGGGAGACTGGAGCCAAATACTATAATATTCCAGTTTGGAAAGGTTTCACTTCTGGTGCCGCCAAAACGTCTACATTACCCGGATTAAAAGCATTAACTGGTTGTTGGAAGAACTCAATCAGCAGTCGAGCGCATGTATTAGCCTGTCAACCCACAATTCCGCTGGTTTACAATGCTGCCCTTTGCCTAGTTTTCAATATCTATATTCATGTGTTTTTGGGTGGCATTGCGACCCGTCTCTGCCAAAAACATTGTTCAGGCCAACACAAACGCTGTATCTTCTCCCCGCCGGCTCCATCCTTCTTTTCTTAGCTTCAAAGTCCTGAGGGGTGGGGAGGAATTAAATATTTCATGCGCTCTTCTGGCTGACCATTTCTTGACATCTTCCTTCAGCCACAAGAAATTTCACAAAGCTGGAGCAGGAAAATGAGCAGCGAGATGAAAGCACTGCCAAGCCTAAAACTTGCACAGTGTTGACTTACTCCTTTGTGTGCTAGAAGATGCCATAACAGAAAGTGAAAGAAATTATTGCAGGGACACTTGTCTGTTTTAAACTAACTGGATATAGAGAAAGGGAGCTGTACACTCTGTATATAACACATGTAACTGTGACAGGGAAGGTGGCCCCTCTCAGCTCTGGGCCCATAGCAGCTGCACTCCCTGCACCTATGGTAGCTACACCCCAATATATAACACATGTAACTGTGACAGGGAAGGTGGCCCCTCTCAGCTCTGGGCCCCATAGCAGCTGCACCCCTTGCATCTATGGTACCTACACCTTGTATATAACACATATATCTGTGACAGGGAAGGTGGCCCCTCTCAGCTCTGGGCCCCATAGCAGCTGCACCCCCCGCACCTATGGTACCTACACCCTGTATATGAAACATGTAACTGTGACAGGGAAGGTGGCCCCTCTCACCTCTGGGCCCCATAGCAGCTGCACCCCCTGACCTATGGTAGCTACACCCCTGTATATAACACATGTTACTCTGACAGGGAAGGTGGCCCCTCTCAGCTCTGGCCCCATAGCAGCTGCACTCCCTGCACCTATGGTAGCTACACCCTGTATATAACACATGTAACTGTGACAGGGAAGGTGGCCCCTCTCAGCTCTGGGCCCATAGCAGCTGCACTCCCTGCACCTATGGTAGCTACACCCCAATATATAACACATGTAACTGTGACAGGGAAGGTGGCCCCTCTCAGCTCTGGGCCCCATAGCAGCTGCACCCCTTGCATCTATGGTACCTACACCTTGTATATAACACATATATCTGTGACAGGGAAGGTGGCCCCTCTCAGCTCTGGGCCCCATAGCAGCTGCACCCCCCACACCTATGGTACCTACACCCTGTATATGAAACATGTAACTGTGACAGGGAAGGTGGCCCCTCTCAACTCTGGGCCCCATAGCAGCTGCACCCCCTGACCTATGGTAGCTACACCCCTGTATATAACACATGTTACTTTGACAGGGAAGGTGGCCCCTCTCAGCTCTGGCCCCATAGCAGCTGCACTCCCTGCACCTATGGTAGTTACACCCCTGTATATAACACATGTAACTATGGCAGGGAAGGTGGCCCCTCTCAGCTCTGGCCCCATAGCAGCTGCACTCCCTGCACCTATGGTAGCTACACCCTGTATATAACACATGTAACTGTGACAGGGAAGGTGGCCCCTCTCAGCTCTGGGCCCCATAGCAGCTGCACCCCCTGCACCTGTGGTAGCTACACCCCTGTATATAACACATGTAACTCTGACAGGGAAGGTGGATTTTTTCTAACACATACAAATACGGGCGATGCTGGATACAAATCCATACGACCAGCATTGCCCGTACGACTCATATTTCCCAATGGAGTAGGTGGCCGTATATATATATATATATATATATATATATATATATATATATATATAAATAAATATATATATATATATATATAATTTTTTGTGACAATGTAATCAGTTTACAATTACATCACCTCCACAGGGAATGCTGGGAAATGTTCTTCCATTTTACCGAAGGAGAGGATTAATTTTTATTGTCTGTCCCGGCTAATGCCTGTTTGGACATAAAGGGACGATCAATATGATGGAGAGCACAGTGGTTTTACTCACAGGAGTTTCTGAAAGGACATTTTTTTTAACTAATCCATTTTTATAAATCACTTTAAAGGCCCTATTGATCTCTAATTGGGAGTTACACCTAAGCCTAACTAGCTGCCATTGATCTTAACACTTTCACTGCTGCATCCAAGTAACAGCCAGCTCCATCGACCCTTGTACAGAGTGTACACGAGGACCAGTGAAGACATTGTCCATAGCAACCAATCAGCTTAATTTTATAGTATGCACTTGATAAATGCTAATTCAAAGCTAAACATTTGGTATGGGCAGGGCCGCCAATAGGGGGGTGCCGGGGGTTAACGCTCAACCGGGCCCCAGCTCTGGAAGGGCCCAGTCAGCTCATTTTGCCCACCACAACCCCCCCCCCCCCCCCCCCCCCGACTGCCTCCGCTGAACACAAAGCAGATCCCGGAGCACAGGCTTATTCAACCCAGGATGCCGGCGGCCAA
Source organism: Crinia signifera (assembly GCF_055691185.1). Lineage (NCBI taxonomy): Eukaryota > Metazoa > Chordata > Amphibia > Anura > Myobatrachidae > Crinia > Crinia signifera. The sequence goes on along the minus strand of NC_139228.1, from coordinate 65,050,748 downwards.
TTAAATTGCTGTACCAGCTTTTGAGCCAATCAGAGCTCCTGTACCGGCAGCCAATTGGAGTGTCTGCCAGTAAGCGAGCTCTGATTGGCCCACTAGCCGGTGCTGCGCTCCCGGACCTCCGGGCTGCAGGTAAGTCAAGTGAGATGGGGGGGGGGGGGCAAGACTGGAAATGAGTCCCGGGCCCAAAATTCCTGATTTCAGGCCTGGTTATGGGCAACTTTACATGCGGCCGAAGTCAGTCTAAACTTACTTTTATTTCCACCACTGATATCCGTATACAGGGCGGGCACTGACATCATGCAACCTCAGCTGCCCGCACCAACCAGGCAACGCCACGCCTGCTTTCCCAGGAGAACACCCAGCATTTTCATGTGGACACCCATAAAAGGCTGGGCATTCCCCTGATACCACACCTGCCCACTCCCCTGTCTGTACAAATGCTGTGGCGAGTGTGATATTCTCCGAAGGCGTTCAAACAGGGGTTCTGCACATGAAGATTGACGCACATGCGCAGACCCACCACCATCGAATTCGGTCCCGTATGAACAAGTCTAATCCAAAAGTATAAAATCTTCTGTCTGGTCTCTCGTTCTGCTGCTAAATCCATTTCTACCTGCTCATTTGCATAGCAGAGCCTTTGGCAAGGGCGTACCTACCATAGGCAATGGCGTAACTTGAAATATTGCGCCCCCGCCAAAAGTTTCTGGTGCCCGCCACCCACCACATATATACTTACATATTCAGGAGCTGGGCTGTCAGCGATGCGGGTGGGAGCCGGGCCTCAGTTTCTGCGAGCGGGAGCCGGGATGTCATCGCTGCGGGTGGGAGCTGGGATGCCTGTCAGCGCAGCAGGTGGGATGTCAGTGCTGCAGGTGGGTTCGCTGCGGTGGTCCCGGCTCCCCTCCTGGCTTCATTCTGATGCTATGAAGAACAGACCATCACAAAATGTCTGCCCCCATACAGCAGACAGTTTCATAGTACTGTCTGCTATATGGGGGCAGACATTTTATGATGGTCCGTCTCCATAGCAGCAGAATGAAGCCAGGAGGGGAGCCTGGACCACCGCAGCGAATACAGGTAAAGCTGCGGGGGATGGGGGGGGGGGCATTACAATAGAACCACAGCCCCCCGGCACCCGCACTTACACAGCGCCTCCCCGCGACCGCGGGGGCTGCGGTGCTATTGTTACGCCACTGACCATAGGTGCAGCTGCTATGGGGCCCAGAGCTGAAGGGGGCCCATCTTTACAGTCTAAGTTGTATGTGCTATATACATTTATTACTATCAGTTGCTAAATAGGGGACCTTACAGACTTTTACTATGGGGCCTATGAATGTCTAGTTACGCACCTGGCCTTTGGCATTAAATACATTAGGGAGGAGATGAAATCACAAGTAAAAAAGTGGAAACAATTTAAAAAGTGCCTGAAAGAAATATGAAGACGGTAAATAGATGACTAATTATATACAGTATACTTAATACTTAATCAAATCAGAAACATTGACAGATGCCCTGTAAGCATTAGGCAGCATCTATGCCCCAAAGGCCTTGAGTTTAGTTTCTGCCCAATACATTGTCTGTGTGGAGTTTGTATGTTCTCCTCCCTTCGTGTTCACTTTAGAAATTGTGCCGGGCAGGGCGCCGGGGGGCGGTCCGGGGCCGCCGACGGCACACTTGTGGGTGGTCCCAGACCGCCGACGTCACGAAATTGGGCGGGCCGGGCCGCTTGCGTCACGAAAGTGGGTGGGCCGGGCCGCCGGCGTCACTAAAGGGGGCAGGCCCGGCCGCGCCGAAGATGCTGTCACCACAGGGGGAAAGTGCCTTGATGCCGGGGAAGCTCCGGGCATCGCTGTCTAAGGCGGGCAGGCACCAGGCTGTTTTAGCTGCTAGAGGGGCAGGGCGCATTTTGCCCTTTAAAAAACGCGCAGGGCGCTGCGCCCCGCTAAAACAGCCTAGCGGGAACACTACTCCCTGCTTGCATGGGTTTCCTCCCACACTACCAAATTTTACTGGTGGGTTAATTGTCTTCTGACAAATATAAACCATAGTGTGTATGTGTATACATATGGCAGGGAATATAGATTGCAAGCTCCACTGGGGCAGGGACTGATGCAGAGCCGGCCCTAGGCATAGGCAAACTAGGCAATTGCCTAGGGCATTTGGAATGCCTAGGGGCAGCAGCAGCTTCTGCTGATTAAAATGATATGCAACATGTCTATATTCTGTGTGTGAGTGAGGCTGTATCTGCATATGAAATAGTGTATTCATGGAAATCACTGTAACATAGCATTCCGTATGCAGGTACAGCCACAGTCGCACACAGAATATAGGCATGCTGCATATCATTTTAATCATTGGAAGCTCCTTGTGTGTGCTGGTCATAACAATGCAAATAAGACGAATTCTCAGCAAAAAAGGCACCCAACGTTACCAGAACTGGCCAGGAGCTGCATGGCCTATTGAGGCAAGATGTATGAGGAAACATCTGTATCCAAGCAGAGGCAGAGGTCACAGTGTTAGCGGCTGTGCGAGTGCTGTCTGCGGGTGGGTTGGTTGTGCAATAGTGTTCGGCATATGTGTAAGGGGCATTATGTGTGTCATGTATAAATGCATTAATAATGTGCGACATATGTGTAACATGCATTATGTGTGTCATGTGTATGAAGGGCATTAATAATGTGCAACATGTGTGTAACAGGCATTGTGTGTCATGTGTATAAGGGTATTAATAATAATGTGCAACATATGTGTAAGGGGCATTATGTGTGTCATTATGTGTATGAAGGACATTAATAAAGGTTGGCATAATGTGTAAGGGGCATTATGGTTATAAGGACATTAATAATGTGTATCATGTGTAAGGGGCATTACTATGTGGTATTATCAGGGGTGCAGAGAGAAAGGGGTAGGGGGTACAAATTATCCAGGCCAAAGTCTGAAGGAAGGGCCCAGTGGGGGCCCCGGGCCCCCTCCCCTTAAGTGACTGCAGCAGCTGCAGCTCTTCTCCTCTGCCCAGCACACACTGCTTTGTGCTGGGTTGCAGTGTGGCCATGGAGGTGCTTAAAATGCAATATTTTCTCAGGATTTTTTTCTACTGGTATAATGTGAATAATGTGAGGAGTAATGTACATAAGGGAAAGTGGTACTACTGTGTGATGTAACGTGAATAAGGGGCACCATCACATGATATAATGAGAATAAAGTTGCACTACTGTGTGGCATAATTTGAATTGGGCGTACTATTGTGTGGCCATGCCCATTCCCCTGTTTGGGCTGCGCACCGAATGTGTGCGCTGTTTCTATTTAAAATATTGCGGGTAGGATCACCAAAATGATGACTGCTATGATGAGGGTTCATGGTGCTGGGAAAGGGGAGCAGGGTCAGAGACGGAAATAGTGGCGGTGCTAGGGGGCACCAGCCAAAATCTTGCCTAGGGCATCATTTAGGCTAGGGCCGGCTCTGGACTGATGTGAATAGCTGCATTGCTACCTGTACAGCGCTATGGAATATGTGAGCGTTACACAAATAGATGGTAATAAATAGTTAATACTGAGTGACAGCTATGGGAATGTGATATTTGCTGAGATAAGTACCCACACTGATATAAAAAGGGGACTGTGATGTTTACAGTTGGGTAGGCCACCTCTGAAGCAGGTGTGTGGTCTTGTCTGACTATGCGTCTCCTTCTGTCGGAGGACGGGTTAACACTCTTATGAGCCTGCACCTGATTCTGAAGGCCTTTGTCTTAATTACTATGCCTGGAAAGACCTAAATCTACATAAACCACTCCTTTCTGCAGTCATTTGCATGTAATTAAGACTTGAGTGACATGCGGTGCAATCAAGTCCCTTTCTGTGCTCCGAATCCCCGCATCCTCCTGCCTGTCCTTCCTCATTCCAGTTCCCTCTTCAAAGTGCGTGGCCGTCCCACCACAACAATGCTTCGTACGTGACACGAGACTTCACCGTCCCCACAGCTGCCAAGCTTTGTGTTGTCTCTTTTTCATTCTCCTTGTTTTCTCATTGAGAGAAAATGAACCCGATTTCTTTATCTTTCCCTCCGGTTGGGGGAACGTCGCTCTTTGGTTTTCTTTTTGTTGCGACAAACACTTCCGCGCAGGGGGTGGGAGAATTTGCATTCTAAGTGGGTTGTAACGATATAATCGGTGATAGGATGATAGTAACTGATAAAACTAGTTGTGGTGATAGTTGTATGGAAGCGTCTGTAACCTTTATAGATAGCCGCGGTCTCCATCCCCATCTGCATTTTTATAGCAAATGATCCATGCAGGTGCTATGAGCCCTTAGTTCTGTGTATATCCCACCTACAGATGGAGCGTGATTCATCTTTGCAGGGGCTCGCGATTCTATCACCAGCCCCCGCCAGCAGTCACCGTTGGAATGGGGCGCACACAGGAGCGTCCCATTCCGACGGAGCTCCCCGCCACCGATGCCCCGAACCCCCCCACCCCCTTACTCTGCCCGTCTCCCTGAAGCGGAGAAGGGCAGGGTGACAGTATCGATGTAAAAAGATTCCACAAATACCTTATTATTATTATTATTTTATTTATAAGGCGCCACAAGTGTTTCGCAGCGCCGTAGCAGCACCTTACAAAAAGTAGTAATATTAATAATAGCAGCGATTGTAGTTATTCGTCTATCCACATAAATCTTGTGTGCATGTTCATTTATAACATATATGTAAAATACCCACAATGCACTATACAACAAAAGAACACAATTAACTATTATTGCATAATATATAGAGTACTTAGTTGGAATCATAGAGTTAAAAGCTAATCCATCATCAATCTTACTCTATGATATATCCGTCCTGACGACGGTGACATACACCGAAACGGACGTCGGGCATCAATGGCTTGACAGTGGACCACCATGTACTTGCATTGGGCTGTGGAAATTTTATCATACAGTATGGACTGTAACCTTGCACCCTTTGTTCCTATTGCCCGTGGTGTGTTCAACTTGCATCTTCTGCATTATTTTTTCTCTGCATGATATAAAATGTTTTTTCCTTCTAAATGGATGTGCTGGCTTCCGTGTTTATTTTACATTATTTTTATGTGGCCTTGGCACTCTGATGCTGCTTTATTAAGTGTGAGAATTGCTTGGACTATATATATATATATATATATATATATATATATATATATATATATATATGCTTTTGTGGTATGCTTCGGGTCATTGTCCATCTGCTCTGTGTAGCTCCGTCCAATGAGTTCTGAAGCATTTGACTGAATATGAGCAGAAAATATTGCTGGAAACAACAGCAGTCACATTATCTATAAATACAAGAGAACCAGTTCCATTGGCAGCCATACATGCCCACGCCATTACAGTACCGCCACCATGCTTCACTGGTGAGGTGGTACAAATGGAGCCTTTTTCAACTAGCCTTCTCTGGATAGCCATGGCTCACCAAGGCCTAAAGCTGGGACAATCGGCTTTCTCAGATGGAGCTAGCAGCTTCAGTCGCGCTGTCCCAGCGTGACACAGGCTGAGAGCGTGATTGGGTGATGCGTCTCCATGGAGACGCATAGCTCAACCCTGATTGGCTGAGCTATGCGTCTCCATGGAGACACATAAGCCGAAGACGCTCTCAGCCTGTGTAGCGCAGGGAGTCAGCGCGACTGAAGCTGTTAGCTCCATCGGAGAAAGCCGGTTGTCCCCGCTGTCAGTGCGGGGGTAGTCGGCTCTGCAGAAGGGAGACCAGCGCTGGATCCTGGATCGGTGAGTATGTGGGTGTAAAAGTGAGGTGTGTGGATGTGTATGTAATAAAGTTTTACTTCTCTGTGTGTGTGTGTGTTTTCTTTTAACATTCTTTTTACAGGTGGACTACAAGTCCCAGCGGGCCCATTAATGCCCCGCATGCTGGGAGTTGTGGTTCTCCAAGTCCCAGTCTGCGGGGGAGGTCTGCTGGTACTTGTAGTTCTCCTGTATAAAGCAATGTTAGGATTGAAAGATTTAACCCCATCAGGCCGGCGTCCACTGGCCAGGGACACCGGTGACAGCCCTGGGCTTCAGCCCTGGACGGGTGAAGCCTTGGGGGGGGGTCTTTATTGGGGGGTCCCCACTCCTCCAGGTACCCCGTCCAAGGCTGACCAGCCACGGTGCTCATGGTACGGCCGGGGGACCTTATGTAAAAAGTGTCCCCTGGCTGTGGCATGACACTGCGGGCTGTTGGAGCCCGGTGCTGGTTTCAAAATACGGGGGACCCCAGATTTTTTGTCCCCCGTATTTTTGGAACCAGGTCCGGCTCAATGAGCCCGGGGCTGATTATGCTCAGGAGGGGGGACCCCACGCAATTTTTTTTTTTTTAATACAAACACAAAATCGCACATAACCTCAAATGCGCATTTTCATGCCTAAAAATCGCACATTTTCATGCCGAAAATTTGCCCATTATCGGACTACATCGCAATTTTCTTGCCCGAACACGCACCTCATTAAATATGCGAATCCACGGCAAAAATGCGATTTAAAAAAAGTGCGATAATGGGCGAAAAACTGACGTGCGAAAAACTCTCATCCCATAGAATGTCACCCGAAATGTTTAGTGCAGGAATATACAATCATTTTCCTCTTGGATTAAGGAGAAAAGAAATCAACCCAAATGAATCGCCCAGATCTGTACATTATTATCAGTGATATTTACCTTCGCATTTAGGCAGATTATTAATAACGTCTCGGTACGTCCAAGTCGCAGCGCGCCAGAAACTAATAACACCAAGATTTTTTTGTCTCTTCTTTCTTTCTTACTATCGCCAAGTAACAATGCGCGGAACGCACAATGCAAGGTGTAACAATGAGCAATGAGACAAAATATTGCAATCAATAATAAACCTGAAGATTATATTAAAAGATATTTCAGTTTCTCTGGGAAAAAAGACTGTTTAAAGGGATGAGTCTGCGTTGAGATACAGGACATAATACGATATGCGCGGAAGTAGAAACAATTCAAAATATTAACACTTTTATTGCCAAGAGACGAGGTCTCAGGTCCAGAAACACCATTAATGAATCGAACGACAAATCTCAGCTACGGAAATACAGAACAATTTACAATGTTTTTTGCATTTCAGTTTAGAAAGTATAAAAAATAAAACTAATTGTGGGAAATTGACTAAGATGTGTATTCTACTTCACATGTGACGTTGCTTTGGGCAACCAATCAGATCCTGTCTACTATCTTCTAGAGGGTGCTAAATAAATAAGTAGATTCTGATTGGTTGCCCGCAGCAACATCACATGCGAAGTAAAATTCACATCTTAGTAAATTTCCCCCATAGAGGTCAATTTACCAAGATGGGAGTTTTATTGAAGATGGGATGTTGCCCATAGCAACCAATCAGCTTATACTTATTGATTTAGCACCTTCTACAGGTAAATAGATAAAATCTGATTGGTTGCCCATAGCAACATCCCATTTTTAATAGAACTGTCATAGTAAATTTACCCCATAGTCTGCATTGTGTTTATGCTTTAATACATATTTAGATGCTTTTACAGACAAAACAGGAAGTGTTATCTTGTCCAAGCAAAAGCACGTAGGGTAACATGTCTTAGCCCCTCCCACAGCGGTCACAATGTGCTCCCATGGAGATGAATGTAATACTTCAACTGGAAAAAGCAGAAGCACTCTCAATATTCTGGTCCTAGACATAGGGCCTAGGGATGCCAATGCCGGGGGCGGGGTATTTTTTCAATCCCGGGATTTGGGATTGAAAAATGCTTGATCCCGGGATTGTCATCCCTAATTTAAAAAAAAACTCCCACGCCTCCCCAACCGACCGCCGCGCACAGTTACATACATACTTGGTGCATCGGGGCGTTGCGGCTGGGACCAGACGGAGCAGCTGGTGAGTGGGGAGGGTGGTGCGGGGGTGCCGCACTGAGTGGCAGGGCCAGCAGCAGAGGAGCAAGCGGGGCAGGCGGTGTGGGGGTGCAGCCTGCGCAGCGTGACCTTCAACATCTTGGCTGAATGGCCGCTGCCCGGAGTCCCCTCGCTTGCATGCGGGTGGATGTGTTTGCATAGACATCCACTCGCATGCGGCCAAACGCAAGAGTAATCATCCCGATGCTCGCTCACCATCCAATGATTTCTCTCATTCGTTAATAAAATTCAGTTAAGGCTTTTATTTTGGCCGGAGATGGACGAATTTGGGGTGGGCATCGACCCGACTGCGTTTGCAGGGGTACGCCCAGTGTTTTTATGGGTGCACTCACCGGGAAGGAGGGCCCTGTCCGCCCCTGACCCACTCTTCCTGCTGCGAAGCCGTCTACTCCTGGAGTTGGGAATGAATTTATCCCATAACGAATGGCTCTGAATCGGCCCCATAGTGAGGTCTTGCGATGGCTCTGGTATCTCTTGCGATGGATCTGGGATCTCCCAGCCAGCTCCATAGGGTATCTCTTGCATGCTGGATGCGCTGTGGAGCTGGCTGGGATAGCAGGAGGGGCGAGTTTTCAGCCCTGCACTGCGGCAGCCAATGTTAATGCATCAGTATGCTTTGGTAAAGACACGGAGATTGCGGAGCTATGCAGCGCACTACGCTATAATACGTCTTTCACGGAAGAGAATGGGTCATTAGGTTGATCCATAAAAGGTCAACATGCATTGGGTCGACCACTGAAGGCCGACATGACTTAGGTCAACACATGAAATAGGTCGACATGGCTAAGGTCGATAGGGTTGGAAGGTCGACACAAACATTAGATTGACACTGGGAAGGTCGAGAGCGAAAAGGTCAACATGATTTTCTGTCCCAACGGTTTTTTGTCCCGAATGTCGACATAGTCGACATGGACACCATCAAAGTGTTTCGCCATGCTTAGGTGTTATGTTAGGTGAGATAAATCGGCGATGCTTGAAAACCTATAATTTGAATTCGTAGACATTTTTAGAGAAAGTTTTTGCCAAAAGCAACTTTTTTCATTTCTCGTAAGTTACAAAAAAAAAGAAAAAGAAAATGATTATTTTGTTACATTGTTTGGAATCTGAAAAAAAAAAGTTTTAATGTTACCAGTCGATGGCGTGAGCAGCAACAATAGAAACATTGGCGGTAAAATGGGCTGAGAACACGTTGCTCGTCTCATCTTGATGGCTGCGAGATTGACAAAATAATTTGTACCCGTTGATTCCTTTGGAAAGAAAAAAAAAAACGACATTTACAATAGATTTGCCGAGCACATTTTTTAATTTTAATCAGCGATGAAAAAATGACAACACGGATCAAAATAAAACATCAGCCTGTAAGTGCGCTCCGCGGATTGTGTCAGGGGGACTCCATTAGGGATTGTACCTATAGGAGCATCAATCAACATCTCCAAACTCGCTGCCTCTCTGAAATGTAATTAGACATTGTGGCTTCTTCAGTGGTAATTTGCTAAATCTGTCATTACTAAATATACAGGATGCTAAAAAGTCGGGGACTGTTTACGTAAATTCCCCCAAGTTGCCGTTGACCACTAATCAAAAGGATTTGGCGGAGATTTGAAGAGTATATCGTCACAATGCACCTTTAACCTGTCGCTTAGAACTCATACAGGGGCAGAAACATTTAACACATTTAATAACATTCCGCCTTTGCAAAATGCAAACCTTTACATATAACGTATAGATTTGCGCGCAATCCCCCGCAGGCATGCGATTGGAAGTTTTGCATAAACATCCATTCGCAGCTTGCGTGCAGGAAGTATATCATTCGATGGTCGCCAACAATCAAATGATTTCTACAGTGCTCGCAGCCCTTAGACACCTCTGTGGTGTCTTTGGTCTGCGGGCGCCCTGTGCAGAAACAGGGCGGGCAGCTGACATCCGCTTTCGTTAGGTGCCTGCCCCCCACACCGTTTTCATGGGAACGGCTATGAAATTATTCCCATGGGTGCGACTGCTGGCCGGCGAATAATCAATTTCATCTTGGCCGGTCGCAATAAGCGGCTGCGAATGGACCGAAATAAGTTCCTAGGACCACCTCCCAGCAGAGAGGCAAGGATTCGTCTCCCTCAGACACAGTAAATGCACAACTAGGTCCTTAAGACTTATCAGTGCCATAAGTTTGTCCCAGTTGCCCGGAGGCAAGATGAATATTGGCGCCACGCCCACACACACACACAACGTTATTCAAAATATATATAGTCTGTTACGAAATATATTATATACTGTATATACATATACAGAGAGACAGAGAGAACACATATCATATATATTTCAGAACTCAGCCACAGAAGTGATTTTGATGGCTTTCAATTGATGGATTTAAACTGGCAGTGGTGGAGAGGTTCCCCCTTAAGAGTAGGAGCCCGGCGGCAGATGACTCCATTGCCTCCCAGAGTTCTGCCTCTGGGACTTATAGCCCTTTCACACCGCAAATGCCGGGTCGCAGCCAGGATTTGGCGGGTCGCAGCCATCCTGGAAACCACCTGGCATTTGTAGTGTTTAGCTGTTACAGCATCCTGGCTTATTGTCAGGTCGCTGACATCATCCCGGGACAGATTGCTGGTTTGCTGGATCTTTTCACACCGCACGGCAACCCGGCTCGACCAAGGTTATTTGTGCGGTGTGAAAGGGGTAGGAGAGAGCTGGCCCTTACTTGCCATTAGAACAGGGTTAGAAATCGGGTCCCCCTCTCAGCCCCCCAGAAAGGTGGGAAACCCTCTAGATTCTGGGGGACCCCCGCTCCTTCCCCCCCCCCTGTTTGTGGCGCTTCCTCCCCCCCTGACCGTGGCATTTAGATATCCTGATTTGCCAATCTCTTGGAGGGGGAGGGGCATTCGTGGCATAATCGCATCATTTAGTCCCGACCCCTCCACAGAGATAGGCAAACCGGGTCATTTCCCAATGTGGGGGAGGGCTTAATTATGTCACCTTCAAGCCCCGCCCCCCAAACTCTTGCTGAAATTCTCCCGGAGAAGAGATAACAAAAGACGGCAACCCTGCATTAGAATCACCTACACTTTAGTACTTATTATGTATGCAAACTACAATATGTGTGTGTGTGTGTGTGTGTGTGTGTGTGTGTGTGTGTGTGTGTGTGTGTGTGTGTGTGTGTGTGTGTGTGTGTTTGTGTGACAACTTTACAAGCTTTTACACCTGGAAGAATTGTCAATATGTACAGCATCTCTGACTGTAAATAATAAATTGTTTATTAGCTGTCTCTTTTTCCTTTACAATGATATGTAAACCACAAAAGCCATGTTCCCTGAACTGTAAAACTGCTCTGTACATTAAAAGAAAAATCTATTTAAACAATGAGAAACCACCAGGCACTGTAATATTGACTGAACTGCACCATTATACATGAACTTTTGTGCATTCCCATTTTTTTAGCTATAAAAATAACCAATCAATATAAATGTCTGAAGTTAAATTACTCACAAAACAAGCAATGAACTGGCGCCTGTTTCTAGGGAAAGGTTAGTACAGCTGTATAACTGTATAAGAAAACGAAGGATGGGCGCGTATTCTGACCAATGACAACACAGCAGACATTTCCTTTCAAGCAAGTTTTTTAGCAGTCACGTGACGCTGAACCTGATTGCAGCATCTATCTCATGGCTGATGTAGGATGGTATAGGGACAAGTTACATTGCAGAAGGTGAAAAAGAAAAATCAAGCTGGACAAGTGTTTATTAAAATGCAAAGGGCAAAATGGTTTGAGAGTTATATAGTGGGAGGAGCAGGTTCCCCTAGCAGTGCAGAGTGGCCACACGATACCTTATTTCAAAATGATTGTAGCCAAAGGGATCATTTTGCTGTATAAAGAATGTATAAAGAATGCAGGGTAATGGTACTGATGATGCTATCTGAATGTATATATCTGATTTATTTATTTTTCCCCCAAGAAAATAACATATTCATAATGGGAGTAAGATGCAATCAGGGAGATTTGTAAATTTTTCAGGGAATCAGGGAGATTGTTACTATTTCAGGGAGTCTCCCCAACAGGTGGCAAGTTGCATCCCACAAACATTTGAGAGCAACCAGTCAATGCTGTTGGAAGAGCAGCACTCCGGGCTGCCTCCGTCACAAACGGCCACCGACTGTCAATCAGCCACCATGCGCGGCCCGCGATCTCAGATCTGCACTACGTACCGCGCGCATGCACAGTCCCCCGGCAACCGCCAGGACTGCGAATTTCGCAGCCCTGCGATTCAGTCTGAATCCGTGCCTCTGTTTATTTTTCTGCATTTTTCGTAAAACCCTCATTGATGCAGTTTCGCAGTGGGGTTCACAATATCTTGTCAATAAAAGTAGGGTGATATTTGTGTGGCATTTATTTCATTTTATACAAACGCTGAAGTGAGACGCATGGGTTATGCCAAAAGAAAACAGTGATTTAAGGAACACAGCGAACGTTGGCAGGCTCTGCCGCGCTTTGTGTAGTGACAAAAGGAAGAGGGAACGCGGAGACAAGGTCAGGCGTGCTGCTAAGAATGTGTTTTATAATATTGTTTTTATAATTGCTGGTAGATCATTTAGAGCCCCTGACCATTTTATTCTTCATTTCTCGCAGGAACGAAAAACCGCGCTGAAGAGTAAGTGTCTGTTGACACCTTTTAGTGCTGAAAGAACCGCACTGACGGGTGCTGCGCAGTAGTGACAAAAGTACGCAGACTAATGTAAGATGTGACGACCTTCTTCCTTCTGTTTCCAGGGTTTGTTTCAAAATCTGCTATTCAACACGTACAGGAGTGGAGGGAGGACACTAGCCAGATTGTGACTGTATATATATATATTTCCAAGTCTGCCGGCGCTCAATACATAACACTGAACAACTTGCCCCCGCTGCCCAAACAATAATCTGCAGCAATCCAATTCCCAGAAGAGAACAAATGGAGATGGTGAATGAATGAATGAATGAAAAGATAAAGGAGGTTATTCTGATCGGAGCGGCCAAACGTGCGTATGTTCACTATTAACGTACGCTCTCCGTACGCGGCCGTTGGGGTTAAGTCCACCCACAAATCAGCCGCATACGTACGGCCAGAAACAACGTCGAAGGGGAGTGGCGTACAATTGAGCGTACGCCAACGTACACGGACGGACCAGCCCTTACACTCCGACAACTGGCGTACAACAGAGCGTACGCCACCGTTTACGGACGTCTCTCGTCCGTCTTCCCACCGACTTCTTGCGGCTATCTGAGCGTACGCCAGCTTGCACGGACGGGTCCCTATTGTTTTCAATAGAAAACTCAGCTTATGTCACCGCTCGTGAGAGTGAGCGTACGTCCGTGCACGCTGGCATACCCTTCACATATATGGACCTGCAAATCTTGCCTTTCAACTACAATTCTGACAATTAATTAATTATTCTAATTGTTATTCAATTATTGTTTTCTATTAACTCAATTGTCTACCTTAATAAAGACCCTAATAAAACAACATTTTAACCCTCATTACATGTATATTTGTTATGTTCTAATGTGGCATTTTAATCACTATCTATGTGTCCCCACATTGCTGTTACTTTTAAAACAAGTTATGTTGGTGTTTCTGTATATGTACTAAATTATGTCCATAATTATTTTGTCCAAAATGTGTAACATGTATACCTACCCTGATGTTATGTGTGATGTATTCATCTAACAACATTAAACATTCATGCATTTTCACTGTGTTATTTAACTCAAAAACAAACACATTCACACAGCAATCGTTACCCCTCACATCAAAATACAAATATAACTTACATTACACATCTGTATGTACCTGCCCTTACAAACCTGCAAACATATTTTTGATTAACAACACCGGCAACTTCTCTCTGTACATAAATTTTTAATTTTAAAATACAAACATAAAAAAAAATCAACAAACTTAAATGCGGGCCTCCAGTAGGCCAAAAAGTATCTGCAAATATAGGAGGGTCAGGAAGATCTCCCGAATAATGGCTGCCACCTCCTCCTGGTGCTGTTCAGTGTCTGTAGTGAAGGGATAAAAAAATATATATATATAATATACACAAATGTTTGTTGTATTTGTACATAATAAGAAGTTGTGAGTTATGTGTGAAGGCCACATACATTTTTTAACTACATTGAAGATGGGTCTGATGTAAACACAGTACTAAAAACTACACACATACTGTACATAGTAAATAACATTAATTAAATTACTCCTTCTTGGATGAATGTTTTCTGTATCCCAATTGGTAGTTTTGTTTTGGGGGACTCACCTCTAACCTCACAATTAGGCTGTGCTATTTAAGGGTTATGACATTGTTGCGGCTTAAGCACTCCTTAATATTTTAAATTTAGGACATTGCTGTACAAATTATAGGCCTAAAGCTATGTTTGTAAAGCATGCATCCGCATTGCCTCACACACTATGAACAAAACAATCTATAAATTAATGTTGCACATCATGCTGGGAAGTGGAGTTACCCAACACCTGGACCCACATAACTACAACACCACTAATGTCGGATATCTCATTGGATGTACTGTTATGTCAATTATTCAAGGGGTGAGCCATGGCCACACTCCAAAAAACCACCAAGGGGACCCTTGTTCCTGGAGGGGGTAGGGGAGTGGCTGGTGGAAGGGGATGTGGAAATTTGGTGCTCCCCTGCTGGACCCATTGTCTCCTCCTCTTCCTCCTCCTCTTCCTCCTCCTCTTCCTCCTCCTCTTCCTCCTCCTCGTCTGGCTGCTCCTGGGCTGCCTGCTCCCGGGCTGCCTGCTCCCGGGCTGCCTCCTCCCGGGCTTCTATGCGTGCCATTGCCCGTGCTGAAATGTTCATGTTGATGGCATAGAAATCGAAGGTTGGGTTTCATAAAAATGGGGGAAAGAAAAATTCACATTAGTCATGCTCATAACCTTACAAATTATCATTGCTGTTATATTTCAGACATTTATCATGCAAACTAATTGATATGCTACACCCAAAAACTGAGCAACTACTTAAACCCCCCCTATACACCCCCTATACACCCATATACACCCATATACACCCATATACACCCCCTATACACCCATATACACCCCCTATACACCCATATACACCCCCTATACACCCCATATACACCCCCTATACACCCATATACACCCCCTATACACCCCCTATACACCCCATATACACCCCATATACACCCCCTATACACCCATATACACCCCCTATACACCCCATATACACCCCCTATACACCCCATATACACCCCCTATACACCCCATATACACCCATATACACCCCCTATACACCCCCTATACACCCCCTATACACCCCCTATACACCCCATATACACCCATATACACCCCCTATACACCCCCTATACACCCCATATACACCCCCTATACACCCATATACACCCCCTATACACCCATATACACCCACATACTCAGGAACATATTTATAAAAAGTACAGAAATCATTTGAAAAAAAACGCAGACATACTAGTTAATAAAAACTTACATCGGGCAATATGGCGGCAAATGGAACTCAGCATGACTGGCTGGCGCCGGCGCAGGTCAGACCAGCGCCACTCGACTTGGGCCAGGCTTCTCTGTACGCCGGTTCGGGTGTATATTAGGCGGCGGGCAGCATTATACGCCCGCCGCTTGTCCATGTTGGACACATATGGGCCCCTGGGCCCCAGCCGACGGTCCATGACCTCAACCAAGGCCACCAGCTCCTGGGTCGAAAACGCGCTAGCCCTAGTTGAAGTCATAGTGGCAATGGCGCAGTTATTAATTGCAGGTACATATATCACTTTTGGTGCTTGCTGATTGGTGTAAAAAATTGTTTGTTTAGTATTAACTTTATTAATCCTTCTTACATTAACAAACTGGATAAGAATAGAAACTTACGCGGACCGTTCCGATATACACACACCATAACCAACAGCATGCATTTAATGTATAGAGAGGAACTGTATATACAGTGTGCGGAAAAGAATACACGCAACCGTCTACTAATAAATACGCTGCTAAAAGGGGCACAATACACCGATTTCCATGGAGAGACGTACTGTATATACAGTGTGCGGAAAAGAATACACGCAACCGTCTACTAATAAATACGCTGCTAAAAAAGGCACAATGCAACATGTTGGTGTATGACAATTTCATACTCATTACATATGTAAGGAAAGCATTATAACGTGATGTTTTGAAATGTGACTCACAAAGCATACACGAACTCCAACAGATACCAGCTGACAACACTCATCATTGGAATGACAGGTGCACACATTTCACGATGTAGCACACAATGCTCCACAACCTGTGTATGTGCATATACAGGTGATTGATCAGGTGCGTTGAGACCTGCGTAATTTAAGCGGCAATTATCGGCGGGAAATATCGGCGTAAATTAGCAACTACATTGCGGGGAAAAATATACGCCCCCTTGTTCATGGCGGGAGATTAACATATAAATATTCAGTCAGATGCAGGCCAGAATTGCTGCAAACATGTCTAGCTCAGACGATTCCGCAGCTGAGGACGCTCTACAGAGAGCTACAGCAGAATCCCTGCTTGAAGCTTTGCAGAAGAGGGAACAGGAGCGGAGAAGGAGGGCCCAAGAGAGAAGTAGCCTGCAAGACCAAGCGGGCCCCTCACTAACAGGCCCTGTTCAAACTGCACCAGCTCCACAAGGGCCAAGCAACCAGCCAGAACAAGAGGTTGCATCTCTCCAAACAGGTGTGACCCAGCAGGTGCATGGTGAGAGAACTGGGGCCACCAGAAAACGAGCTGCAACATCTAGGGTGAGGACTGAGCAGGATACCACCACCAAAAAGAGAAACCCTGCATTTGTAGAGGCAGAATTGCGAATTTTAGTGCCCAGGGCACGCGAATGGATAGAATTGCCAACCAGGAAGCCGGGTGCCAGTGCAAGGAGAAACCTTTGGGACAAGATCACAGAGGAAGTGAACCAGGTGTCACCAGTGGTCAGAGATTGGCTAGCGGTGAAGAAAAGGCAAGTGTGTTTGTCCCCCTGATAATGTCATATGTGTGTACATATGTTACATGTATGTTTTGAGAATAATAGAAAGGTGTGTTTGTAGATAGTGCTACACTTCAATGTCACATGTGAACACAACCATGTCTAATAACCCACATTTATATATGAAACATGCACCATTGGTGTGATATGAGGTTATGGGCACAGTTCTGCTCATGTGAAGTATGTGAAGTATGTGATGGGACAAGAGAAAGTGTGTTTTTGAAAGAGTTGTTGTAACATGTTCCATATGATGCTACTGAAACAAGAATGACTAAACTGTGCACATGTAGCTGGTGAGAAACTACACATCCCAGTATGCCATCCCATAGTTAAATTACTCCATAATAACCACACTGTCAAGCTATGGTGGAATGTGTAGTTTCACAACAGGTGGAGGTGCATAATTTGGCCATGGATGATGTCATTTCTGCATAGTGATCTATGTATGTGCATTTAGTGGCCTAATGAATGAGATGAGACACTGAAATGCCTCCTAATGGAGACATTAATGTGTGTGTGGGACACTCATGGCTAAAAAACATAAGATCACCCACACTAGGAAATGTCATGTAGTCATGATGTTCACTAGCACAGTGGTGCACATATCTCATGGTGATATTTGTATTTTTAAACTTGTAGGTGGACAGACTTCAAAACGACACTGAAGAGGAAGATGACTGACCGGTACAACCACAGCATGTCCACCGGGAGGGGGCCTATGCCAGATAATTTGGAGTATACCCCCCTGGAGCAGGACGCCTTGGATGTCATTGATGTGGCCGAGGTCAGGGGGATATCCAATATGGATAGTGAGCTCCCGGTGGAGGTCTTTGCTGCTGCTTTTGATGGTAAGTCACAGTAATGCATTGTATTTTGTAAGATATTTTTTAGTGCGTATGTGATGGTGACATTGTTTTCAATTATTATCCTAGAAGAAGCAGAAACCCAGGATGAACCGGCAGCATCTTCCTCTGCAGAGCCACAGGTGGAGCAAGTGGTCCAGCCTCCACCAAGACAACACCCATAGACACAGGACACATGGGATGCCAGCTTGATGGTGACGCTGGCGAGGATCGAGAAGCAAGGGGAGGATGCTGCGGTGCGTCAGCAGCAGGTTGTGGAAATTCTGGCGGATTGGAAGGCCACAAACAGGCAGCAGTGTGAGGCCTTCAACCGCATGAATGACACTCTGGCGGCTGGCATGCAAAGCATTGGCCAACACCTCAGCCGCCAGAATGAAATTCTTGCGGAGCTGCTGACCACCGCCAGGTCCCTAAGGGACAATCCCCCATCTGCTGGCCCACCCCAAGCTGCTCCCCAACCTTCCACCTCTGCTGACCCTCCTGTGTCCACTAGGGGAAGACGCCGCAAGCCATCTGAGCCAAAGGCCCCTGTCCCCAAGGCCCCATCTAAAAAGGGGAAAAAAGGGCCCAAATAATGAGACCTGGTTCACTTCCTCTGTGGTTGGACCCCAAATGTTTAAATTGCACTGGACATCCACTTCCTGAGTTGGCCATCGATCCATTTTCGTGCCATGGGCATTAAAGTTCTTATTTTGACCTCTACAAATGCAGGATAAATTTTTGGTGGTGTGTATCTTGCTTAGTATTCACCCTGGTTGTTGCAGTACGTATTCTGGTGTCCCCATTTCTTTCACCATTGCATTTGCAGGGTAACACATGTTTGGAGATATGCAACCTCTTGTTCTGGCTGTTTTTTTATTTTTGTGTATATTTTATTTGTTTATTTGATTTATGACATTAAAGTGTCAAAGAAGCTGTGATGCTGAACAGCAAATAAATTTATTTTACCAATTAAGACACAATTGTTGTATGTGTAATTTCTTGTGTGAAAAAATACTACATTTATGTGTACTTACTGACCAGGGTATTTTTGAGCATTTGTTAAAGTGTGGGAGAAGTTTCCCATGTGTAACCCTCTCCATGGCCATTCCCATGTTCCTATCCATTTTTTCCCTGCTAATTAGTTTGTGTCAGCACATGTGCAGAGCAACTTAATAGGTGAGAAAGCAGTTTGTGTGCAGGTGAGGTAGCTCCTACATTAGTAGGTAAAAGCAGGTCCAGAACAATGCTTTCCTCATGGAGTGGGTGAGGTAGACAAACAAGGGTCAAAAGGTACATTTGTGTAGGAATGCATATGTGTCCTCCCTAAAAAAAGATGTGTGAATCGGCCAAACATGATAAAATTGCTTGTGGACAAACATGTTTAACTTTGTACATATATATGATTTTACAGTGTCATAAGCAGATGTAGGAATCCTTTGTTAGAGAGATGTGAGTGCAATAATGTGATTGGTGGCATCTTACATGCAGAGTGTAGTAAAATCCAATTCATAGCAGATCAGATAGTGGTACAGGTCTGTATTTTGGGTACTATACATAGATTGTGTGCAAAATAGTGGGCATGGGCTTAAAACATTGCTGAAACATCCTTTGTAGGTGTTAGATGTGGTTTATGTTATTGTATCATAAATACAAAACCTATGTTTGTATTAGAGTGAACACGTTGACACATGTCGACTTGTGTAGATTGAGTGTGCTACTGTGCAAAGTCTATGAAAGCACGTAGTGAATGTGTATAACTGTTTAACAAATAGCTACCTTAGCATATATAAGCAGGTCTTAAAAAGATTCTTACCTTAAATTAAACAAACCTTTAAATGTCGAGAAGTATAGAAAGATAAGCTTCCAATGTGTTTGAGTGCTGTGTGTGGCTTGCAGGTAGTGAAATCATGGTTTTGACTTAATAGACTGCAGCATTGCTTATTACATTCAGGTGTATGTGTTTGAGTAGTAATCAGCGTAAATTAGCAAACCCAGGCGCACGCTGGCATGCGGTATCTGTAGGGGTGGTCTGAGGTGGCGGTTGGCGGCCGCCTGTTTTGTGTCCGAAATGAACGGTGCTTTAGCCGATCGTGCGGTAGTAGCACCGTTCATTTTTGGTGCACACCCCCGTGTACGCCCATATTTACGCCCATTTTCCCTCATTATTTCGGCCGCTCCCCTCAACACGCCCCTATGCCGCCCCCAATGCCCGTACTCTCGCGTACAGGTTTTTTCGCACGGAGAGACCCGTCCGTAAGCGTTGTGGAGTGTTCGCGCCTGCGCATTGGCGATTGTACGCATGCGCAGATCATAAAAAAAACCCGGAACGTACGCGTACGGCCCGGCCGCACCAACCAGAATAAGGCCCAAAGTGTATTGGGGACGTTTCGGGGGATGAACCCCGTCCTCGGCCCAACTTACAGCACAAGACAACACCAAACGGAACATCTTTATACTCACCAGTTCCCGGCACACAAGACGCTGCCGCATCCACGGAGCCGCTACCCAGAAGTGGTTGCTGTCACTTCCGCCTCCAGACGCCGGCTGGCAGTTGCCAAGCAAACCCAGGCTTGCGTCTCAAATACCCGGAAGATTGCCGTGTTTCCATTCAGGTGATGGCACACATGGATCCAGCCGGCGTCTGGAGGCGGAAGTGACGGTGACCACTTCCGGGTAGCGGCTCCGTGGATGCGGCAGCGTCTGGTGTGCCGGGAACTGGTGAGTATAAAGATGTTCTGTTTGGTGTTGTCTTATACTGTAGGTTGGGCTGAGGACGGGGTTCATCCCCCGAAACGTACCCAATACACTTTGGGGGTTATTCTGCTCGCTACGGAGGGACCGTAAACGGGCGGATCGGGTTTTTTTTTCATCTGCGCATGCGTAGCTTTCGCAATGCGCAGGTGTGGCGACCTCAGACCGCTCACGGATGGTTCTCTCCGTGCGAAAAAACCTGTCCGCAAGAGTACGGACATTGTCGGCGGCATGGGGGAGTTTTTAGGGGAGCGGCCGGAATAATGAGGGAAACGGGGCGTAAACATGGGCGTACACGGGGGTGTGCACCAAAAATGTACGGTGCTACAACCGCTCGATCGGCGAAAACAAAAACAGGCGGACGCCAAAGATAGCTTCAGACCACCCCTAGATATACCGTATGAGAGCGGACGCCTGGGTCTGCTAATTAACGCTGATTACTACTCAAACACTGCAGGCTATTAAGTGAAAACCATTATTTCGCTACCTGCAAGCCACACATATCCCTCAAAAACATTGGAAGCATATCTTTGAACACTTCTCTACATGTAAAGGTTGGTTTAATTGTAGGTAACATTCATTCTAAGACCTGCTTATATATGGCAAGGTAGTTAGTTTATAACCATCTACACCCATTCAGAAAGTGTTTTGGTATACTTTAAAAAGCAGGACCCTCAATTCACAGAAGTCGACATATGTCAACTTTTTCACTGTAACACCAACATAACTTTATTTAAAAGTAAAAGCAATGTGGGGACACATAGATAGTGATTAAAATGCCACATTAGAACATAACAAATATACATGTAATGAGGGTTAAAATGTTGTTTTATTAGGGTCTTTATTAAGGTAGACAATTGAGTTAATATCAAACAATTATTGAATAACAATTAGAATAATTAATCAATTGTCTTAATTATAGTTGAAAGTCAAGATTTGCAGTGCCCAATATGTGAAGGGTATGCCACCGTGCACGGACGTACGCTCACTCTCACGATCTGTGACACGCGGAGTTTTCCATTGAAAAAAAGCCAGACCCGTTCGTGCAATGTGGCGTACGCTCAGATATACGCAAGATGTCGGTGGGGAAACGGACGATACCCGTCCGTATACGGTGGCGTACGTTCTGTTGTACGCCAGTTATCGGTGTCTAAGAGGGGATCCGTCCGTGTACGGTGGCGTACGCTCAAGTGTACGCCACTGCCCTTTCTCTGTGTTTGTGACCGTCCGTATGCGGATGTTTTGTGGGCGGACTTACGCTCACTGTCCGCTTACGGGAAACGTACGGTGAAACGGACCGTACGTACGTTGCACCGACCGAATCAGAATAAGGCCCTTTGTCTTTTCATTCATTCACCGTCTCCATTTGTTCCGTTCTGGGAATTGGATTGCTATATGTATATAAAATTCACTGCTTAGCGAGCCTTCTAACGTCGTTGGCTGGGCGAGCGGTCCGCACATCCCTGCTGCTTTGTGAATGGATGTTTTGTATGAACATCCATTCATTGGATAGCGTACAGGTGGCGAAATCCTTCGATGGTCACCGACCATCGAATGATTGTTCTCCTACTCACAAATTTAAGTCAGTTTGCACTGACCTAGACTTGCAGCTTCCGGGTCTGAGAACCGGGTGGGCAGCTGGCATCTATGACATCAGCTGCCCAACCCCAGAAGGCAGGAGCCCGCTTGCGTTCGCATGGGGACGCCCAGTGTTTTCCTGGGTGCATCCACCGTTTTTTGTGGGTACGCCCAGGAGATGTGGGGCATGCAAACGCTCCCTGCCCATCTCCATCCCGCCCCCCCCCCCCCCCTGTGTGAGCACCACGGAGACTGTACAAGTGGCTGAAGGTGCCCGCACAGTAGTCCTGTACATGCGCATATACGATTATGCACAGGGCATAAACATCGGTCCCCATTGCGAATTCGCTGTGGACAGAATGAATTAGAATCAGGCCTTTTGTGCCCCATTTAGACCTGTTCGGACAGGTACGAATTCGGAATGCTCGCTGATGTTTGACCTACTGCCCATATTCATGTCGGTCGGTATATATGGTCGACATGAGTTTTTCATGACTTGATTCATAATTTACTAACCAAGTGGGTGTAGAGTTAAATTCTAATAGTGCATGGAAGTGCTCGTCATGCGAGGGGACGCGGTACACTTATAGGGTGTCCATGTCGACGTAGGTTGACATAGACACCAAAAAAACCACGATAAAACTTGTGTCAGCCTTAAGATTGTCGACCATGTAATTGTCGAACTTAAGATTTTGTTGACCTTCTGTCACTGTCATCTTAGTATCTGTCAACCATTCTTAGGTGTCGACCTAGTTCAGTGTCAAACGCATGATTTGTACTGCACATGTTACATCTGCCCCACCTGCGGTGCAGCATGGTTTTGTCCATTTGAGAAGGAATTTGCCTTTTGCGACTGAACCAGATTAAGGGCCTATGTGCGGATTGCGCCTTGTGGGGTTCTCTCCAATTACTGGCGTTGGGTACAGTGATGCATATACTGAGCTTTATATGGGGGCTCATGCTGTTCCCCGGCTAATGCCCGGCCGGGTAATATAGGCATTTATGAATACTAATTATCTTTCTCATACAGTTCTCGGACAGTGCTGCATTTCAGGTGCATCCCCTACTGCAGTAGAGTCAGTGGGATGTTAATAGGCGAGCTCACATACACTAAGGGCTATTTCACACACTCCGGCTCCTGCCGGACGGCGAAATCCCGCATGGCCAGGAAGCCGTGCCACACTAGAATGGAGGGGATGGCCACAGCCCGGCAGCCGTCCCTTCCAGTGGTGGGATCCCGTGTGAATGGACACAATAGTGTCCATTGAAAACTACTTTGCACGGCACGGCTTTTGGCCCTGCCGGATTTTGCCGTCCGGCAGGAGCCGGAGCGTGTGAAATAGCCCTAAGGGGTTGAATTTCGGACCTCAGTGCATGGCAGCGAATTTGCATGCCCAGCATTCAGTTAGGATGCCACCATGCTAGTGTGGAATCCCACCTTGCAAATAATGTGATCGCTCTACGATGTTTACACGGGGCACCTGTCATCGCAGGCTCAGAGTAGCCAGAAACTTAGTCGGCGGCTGTGATGGAAAAAGGCATATCTGGCCTGGAGCTGACGTAACGCACCCTAACCTAAAGCTCTCAGTCATGCCTGGTGGTTTCCCGGACACTCCCAGTGTTTTTTCTTAGCACTCCCACTAAACAGCCGGTTACCACACCCACACGCCTACTTCCTGTCAAACAGCCGGTTACCACCCCCACACGCCTACTTCCTGTCAAACAGCCGGTTACCACCCCCCACACGCCTATTTCCTGTAAAACAGCCGGTTACCACCCCCACATGCCTACTTCCTGTCAAACAGCCGGTTACCACCCCCACACGCCTACTTCCTGTCAAACAGCCACACGCCTACTTCCTGTCAAACAGCCGGTTACCACCCCCACACGCCTACTTCCTGTCAAACAGCCGGTTACCACCCCCCACACACCTATTTCCTGTCAAACAGCCGGTTACCACTCCCACACGCCTACTTCCTGTCAAATAGCCGGCTACCACCCCCACATGCCTACTTCCTGTCAAACAGCCGGTTACCACCCCCACACGCCTACTTCCTGTCAAACAGCCGGTTACCACCCCCACACGCCTACTTCCTGTCAAACAGCCGGTTACTACCCCCACACGCTTCTTCCTGTCAAACAGCCGGTTACCACCCCCCACACGCCTATTTCCTGTCAAACAGCTGGTTACCACCCCGACATGCCTACTTCCTGTCAATCACCTTGTGAACAGCGAGCAAATAGAAAAAGCAGCAGGACTTTCTCACAGTACAGCCTCGTGCATGCGTACTACGGGCCGTACGTATGCGCAGTCTATCGATAATCTATCGATAATCTATCGATTAGCCCCAAAAGTCTGAGGAATGTAGGCATGGACATCAGGCAATGCCATCTGTCATTACTCCATGCAGATGAAGTCTGCATCTACATTTTTTTCTGTGTAGCACTACAAGTCCCAGCATGTTAGCACCTCTTAGTACATTTGAAATAAGGCTGTGCAGTCCAGATTTAACACGTGCAGAGAGTTAGATTTAGGTGAGGTGTGATCAGTCTGAAATCTAAATTGTAGTGTAAAAATAAAGTTATATAACATTGGTGGACTACATGCAAAAGCAGCCAGTATTTACCCTGCACGGAAAGAGTAAAACTGTATTTGCTCCCCTCGCATAGCTGCATGGTTTGTTCCAGACAAAAAGGGGGACATTTACTAAGATGGGATTTCCATTTCAGATGGGATGTTGCTATGGGCAACCAATCAGACACTATCTATTATCTTCTAGAAGGTGCTAAATAAAAAAGAAGTAGATGCTGATTGGTTGCCCATGTGAAAGAGAACTCTGATCTTAGTAAATTTACCCCAAAAGTTATTTGGTTTTCTTGCGTTACTTACAAACACGAATCAGGCTGACAGCACGGAACCCTGTTAGTGGCTCAATCTGTTTTTGGTTATCGTTTTTTTCGACGCAGTTTTTGTGGTTACTTCCCGGACTCTACCACAGACTGCGATGAAAATAAAATAATACGACAAACCAGACTCGCCTCAGAAATGAGATAATGATTAAAATAACACAGAATTAGCCGGTAAAAAAAAATCTCCCGCCAGGGACAAAAAGAGAAATGACCGATGTTTACTCGGTGTATAATGAAGGTTGCAACCCCAATCCGGGCTCACAATATAACGGAGGGGAACAAGAACGGATATCTCAGTATTACATTATGGAGACGTAATTACCTCAGCATGTAAATAAAATAAACGTGAGCCATATACGAACATGAGGAAAACGTTTCCTTTTGTTCACTCAAATTGCCGGATTGTTGTAACTGCGACAATTATGAATAATGCAGAATGGCAGACTTAATAGTAAATCAGAGGCTCCGTGCGAGGAATAAGTCGCCCAATCAAGCCCTGTATACATTATTAAATGGTGCGTATTGTTCCCATACATAAGGCACAAGGACAGGAGTTTTCCCCCTACTCAATCAAGTTCAATCCCAAATTTTAATTTTACATAAATAAATGAATTATTTAGCATAAATTACCTGTGAATGTAAGCAGTCTGCTGTCATTCTCCCGAATAAACATATTTTTGGCGGAATGGTTCCAAAAATACTCAGTCATGTTGCACAACCCCCCCCCCATCTTTGAAGTGTGGATTTTGCAGACTCTCAATTAATTTTATCATGATAAAAACTGCAGCGCGACCTGAGCAAAACCTTTTTTCTTATTATTATTATTTTGTTGTTTTTTAAATACAGGGTTCTTGGTCCTGTCAAAAGTGTTCGATGTGCGTTACCATGTTCTCATATTGTAACTGTGATTAAGATGACAGAGGCCAGATGCCCAGATCTGTCGCAGACACTTTAATTACAGGGGGCATTCTTCAGCTTTTACAATCGGAGGGAAAATGAAAAAGAGCAATTAACACTTTCTCAGGGTCCCCTACAGCCATCTGTCATGGCGCAGGTGACCACATGACAAAGGGTTCTTTATCTGACACAAAATGGTGGACGCAAGGATCTCTTCCTGTCAGACCCTCAGACTGTGCTGGGGTTGAGTGTATATATATACAAATGTAATTTAAAAAAAAAGGACAAAAAATTGAAAAAACAATAGTTTATCACATTTTAATTTAAGTCAGCGATACAATGATATGTAGAGTTCATAAGGTGCGGATGAACACGAAAGAACTGCTGTGTACGAAGAAGGAAAGACAGATAGCTGGGTATCTGAAAAGGGCGCCTGTATGATACTGCTTTGTCAAGCTGCAAGAAAGGGGTGTCACTCCCTTATGCTTAACACAGGTGGTGCAATACATTCAAATAAAATTACATTTATTAATGAAAAACAATTATGTTAAAAAAATGTATTAAGAAGTAAATGTACATGAAAGTGCTGCTGTGATAAATTGTGCACACTTTGAATGAGTTTTTAAAGTCACCTCAACTCCAGGTGTGTCCTGTCCTCTTTTGGGCCCAAAAGGGGTGTGTGGTCTTCATGTCAGATGATGGTAGCACTCCACTGGAATTCCTGCAGTTATTGTGGTGGAGGTGGCATTCCTCCACAAAAGTGGGTCCTCAGAGCGAGGAAGCGGGATGCTGGATCCTGACTCGGCAAATTAGAGACGTGGCGTTCCTCCACAGATGGATGTGATGCCTGTGTTGGGATCCTGCTATGGGATCTGGTTATCACTCCAATTCTATCATGGGACCAGGGGACACACTTGGCAAGGGTTAATGATGGCAGCAGGGTTAATGATCACCGACGCGTTTCGCTGCTCCTGCAGCTTTTTCAAGGTGTAAAAAAGCTGCAGGAGCAGTGAAACCAGATCCCACTGTGCAGCGGTGGATTGCAGGATCCCAACACAGGCATCACATCCTTCTGTGGAGGAAGGCCACCTCTCTTATTTGCCGAGTCAGGATAATTTTATTTGAATGTATTGCACCACCTGTGTTTAGTGTATAAGCGCAGCCATCCCTGTATTTCTACGAAATAACTGCTATCAGCATAATTGTAAAAAAACACTGCAATCTAAAATAATCAAAATCTAGGTGCATGGCATACTTTTTGGACAGAAAATTTGGGCCCACCCAGGGACGGCCATCGTCCGTTGATGACTCATAATCATCGCTGGTTTATGGTCGATGCTGAATAGTTTTGCCATTGATGTGGGAGAACCAGGTGGTTTCCCTCCATTGATGGCACAGCATAACCGAATAGTATATAGTGACATATAATAGGGGAGGGGCTTTGGAGGAGAAGATTCCAGCTACTGTATCACATGAACCAATCAGATCTCAGCTATCATTTATCCAGGTTAATCTATAAAATAACAATACTCTCATTAGATGCTATGTACATTTTGTAAGGTTTGCTACATCTCTCCCCCCCCCCCCCCCCCCCCCCCCCATCCCTTTGTGATGTGTCTGTACAGAACATGAGATCGGGTGTCTCTGCCAATCTACTCACTTTGCGCCAGATGTACTAAGCCTTGAAAAGTGATAAATTGGAGAGAGATAAAGTAACAGCCAATCAGATATAGCTGCCATGTTTCAGGCTGGGTTTGAAAAAAATGACAGTTATGAGCTAATTGGTTGGTACTTTATGACTTTTTGAAGCTTAGGACATCTGGTCCATACTATCACCACTGCTCTGTAGTGACATAGGGGGTAGATGTATGAAGCAGTGATAAGGGAGAAGAAGTGATAACGTGCCTGGTACTTTATCACCGGCCAATCAGCTCTTAACTGTTCCTTTTTAAACCCAGCCTGTAACTTATCAGTGAGGAGCTGATTGGCTGGTGATACAGGCAGGGGTGTATCAACGCTTATCGTTGCGCTGACATTCCGTTTCCACATCCGCAGTGCCTTCGCTTAATGTATTAATAAAGTTTCGCAGTTTTGAAGAAAACAAAACTCCACCGGTTTCAAGTCTCGCAGAGTTTCCGGTGCGGCTGTCATTTGCATTGTGTTCAATGCAAGGTGATGCACTGTGGAATGTAGTATTAACATTCATAGCGCGTTGATCAGCCCTGGTTTTGTTCGCCAAGTCTTTGTGGCGTTATACACTCTTGTGGCATATTAAAATTAAATATATAGTGTCATTTTATTGTTTTGTTCCATATGTTATATTGTTGAGCTGGGAAAAAGTTGGGTGTGTGGTGGGATGCACTTTTGTTGCTGGTGGAAGGCAATTTTGGTGCATGTGGGAAGCACTTTGGGTGGAGTTGGGAGGCACCAGAGGGTGAGGTGAGAGGCACAAGATGGTGGCATGGGAGGCACTTTGGGTGGAGGTGGGAGGCACCAGAGGGTGGGATGGGAGAGGCAGTTTTGGTGGAGGAATAAGCAGCAGGGAATAAGGATTGCGCATGTCAGGAAAGATGAGACCATAACTGGCCGGATAGCACGCAACAGGAACAAAACAAAATAATAATGATACATGTCACGGAAAGTTTCGGGGAAACGGCTGCAAAATGGCCCCCAAAAAAACAGTAGTAACAGTTACACTCGCGAATATTGATACATCCCGACCATAGTACCAGACTTTATCAGTTCTTCTCCATTATCACTGCTAGTGATAAAATGAAGAGTGATAACCCTCCATCCAATCAGCTCCTACCTGTCATTTTTCAAACCCAGCCTGTGACATGACAGTTGGGAGCTGATTGGCTGGAGGTTTATCACTCTCCATTTTATCACTTTTCACGCTTAGTACATCTGGCCCAAAATGAGATTACTGTTATTTCATCTTTCACAAATAGTAATCTCATTAGTGACAAGGGAATGAGCCTGTGCATTGCTGGGGTCTTCCGAGATCAGCTGATCAGTGCAAGTGCCAATTAGCGTCCGTGTAGCCGTAAGTGCTATAATTGTATGTTTGGAATGATAAAAGGGAACTCGCCATGGTATCGTCCATGTATCCAGCTGTGTGGGGACGTCCAACCCCCCATTGTATACATACGGCTGCACCCTCCCCCCCATTGTCAGAGTAATCTCTGTTGTCTAAATACCTGGTTCACTGCTGTCCTTATAATGAGGGGGACACAGACAGCTGTCTGAGGTGTCAGGTTCTTGGGGCAGAAAAATCAAGGGAATTAATTACTGCCCAAATATCAATTACTTTTTTTGGATAGTTTTAATAAGAGGCAGCATTGTGTTAATAGGGACCTATTGCATTTTGCTAAAAGGGTAGGAAGAGATGTTGGCTGCGCTATGAATTGATAAATAAAAATTATTAGAGTGGTCAGGTGTGTGAAGATAAAGTATCATTTTAATATTAATAAAACATTAAAAACATAGAATATTTGAGAAACCAGACATTCAGATAAATAGTCACCCTTAGTTTCCACAATGCCAGAATGGGAGAGGCCTCAATGGGCAATACTGTGTGTGGATCCATATGAAAAGAAGGCCTCAATTGTAATCCACCTTTTAGGGTAATAGTGAACGCAGGAAGAAGTGCTGTGTTTATGGCCTCATCCACTAATGATACCGGGCCTTTAAGGAGGTGGCGTGCCTCCAAGGAATCTTGTGCCTCGTAGTGGAGTGGGGGGACCAGTTGTTGTCCTGAGAAGATGATAACCCAAAGAGGAGAAGGATGTGCTGTGTTTACTTGGCAAACTTGTTCAATCCCACAGGAATAGGGAGGCGGATCCTCTGGCAAGGGTGTAGATTGGAGCTGGTGTCTGTTAGGGTAAAACCTATCATGCCCAATATATACTGCAATGTCTATATCTAGATTTATCTATATATCAAATCTATCCCATTATCTATCTATCTATCTATCTATCTGTGGCATAACAATGGTGCTGCACAGTGGCGTAAGTTTGTCCCAGTTGCCCGGAGGCAGCATCAATATTGGTGCCCCCCAAATACCTCAATCAGTACGGTGTCTGTCACCAGTAAGACAGGTGATGGGTCTAATACAGGGTGTGACACTTGCAAAAATGATATTTGGAGGGTGAGTCAGCCACAGAAGTGATATCAACAGCTTTCAATTAACTAATTCAAATTTTCAGGGCATAAGAGGTGCCCCCTTGGGAGCAGGAGCCCGGCGGCAGATGACTCCATTGCCTCCCAGAGTTACGCCTCTGGTGCTGCAGCCCAAGTGGTGGCTTGGGAAGCCAGTGATGTGGAGACGCATAATCTCTGCAGATTCCAATATGTCTGGCCATCCGTATGGAATATGCTGAAAATGTCCCTCCAAACATGGCTGCCACCTTGGAGGAGACAGATTCTAAGGGGGAAATTTACTTAGATGTGTATTCTACTTCCAATCAGAATCTACTTCTTATTTATTTAGCACCTCTAGAAGATATTAGACAGGATCTGATTGGTTGCCCATAGCAACATCACATGTGAAGTAGAATACACATCTTAGTAAATTTCTCCATAAAGGTCCTACTGTACAGATAAATAGATACTAGAGGTCCTACTATGTAGCGTATTTCTCTACCCGGAAGTTACAGATTACAGAATATTCCAACAAATATATTACTGGAATATATTTATTACACCGGCAATGAGCATGTAAATCCATGGCAAGGAGCATGTAACCCCCTGGCAACGAGCAAATAACCTACTGGTAACAAGCAAAAAAACCCACTGGCAATAAA
The DNA here is from genome assembly GCF_055691185.1 of Crinia signifera. Lineage (NCBI taxonomy): Eukaryota > Metazoa > Chordata > Amphibia > Anura > Myobatrachidae > Crinia > Crinia signifera. The sequence continues at coordinate 65,019,993 of NC_139228.1, read as the reverse complement.
TAAAAAAAACCTAGAACCATGTAACCCCTGTCAATGAGCATGAAATCCCTGGCAACGAGCATTAACCCCTGGCAACTAGCATTTAGGTAAAATCATAAAAAATGTATGGGGGGGGGGGCAGAATTTGTTTTTGGCAGTGGTGCAAAATTTCTAGTTACGCCACTGCTAGAGCTGAAAACAGGGGTTTGGGGTGCAAAGCCTAGTCCCATTTTAAAATATATTTTTGTTTTATTAACACACTATTTATACAAAAGCCTAAATTAATAATGATTAAAGTGAAAACACGCCCACAGTTGCACTTTTTGTCAGTCTGTGCAGAGGTGCAGGGTTCCGGCAGGTGGGCGGGGCTTATATCTGCCATGGCAATTAAACAGCTTTTCAAAAATTCATGACAGATTTTCCCAGAGACCTCATTGACGGGCATGTTGCACATGAGAACGGACTGCCGGTGTCCCACTACCATGAGAATATAATATGTTATTATTTGTGCTGTGCTGACAGGAAGAATAAGTCAGCCTGTCACACATCCAGCTTATCCTCCCGATACCTGAACAAAAAATGTCCCAATCGGCGGATTCAATAACAAGAGAAGTTAAGGGAATAAGTATTGTGAATTACGCTGAGGATGTTACTTTAAAGTGCGGCCTTAGTACCTGTGCCGTCCTCCATTTCATGCAGTAAAATATCAGCATGGCAATCTACAATGACTCACAGAGGCCTGTCGTGAGGACATAATTGATTTACAAACTAGTGTCGTGTCTCGTCTGCGACCAGCGTCATTTATTACGAGGGATTTTTTACATTTTTTTACTATTATAATTTTCGCAGCCCAGAAATAAAAAACAGCTGAGGTAGGGAACGCTCTTAATGGCCTCTGTGCACCTGTAGCGGATGTCACAAATCAAAGACTGGTTATTATTCAGCCAGAATGCATCGTGGTCTGGGAGGGCTGACAGGGCATGCTGCGGGGGAAGAAATGGCTCTCGCGGATGTATTCTAATTTCTAAATAAAAAATGGAAAAACACAGGGAAGGAAAGCTCTAAAACTGCAGGGAGGGATAAGTGCTGGAACAAAGACTCTGAGATTCTCCTCTGTGTGGATCTGAGCAGGGGTGGATCGGCCACAGACCTGCCAGGGAAGATTCCCGGGAGCAGGGGCTGGCTAGCAACTTTCAGCCAGGGGGGCAGACACAAGGAAGTAGCCCAGCTTTTCACAGGGGACAGCCGTTACAAAAATGTTGAGGGAGTGGCTTGTGTAATGTGGGTGTGGTTTAAATAGGCACATGTGGGGAGTAACCCGCAGGTGCAAAAAGTTTGATATTTAGATTTTTTTTAAGCCCAATTAAAATCTATATTTAAAAAAATAAATGGTCACGACTTGCTCTGATCCACCCTAATAACTAATTATGCAATTGGAAGTTTAATTAGTCTCTTCTCTAGCATTGCAGACAGCTTCCCTGTACCAGGCACAGGACAAGTACTACCCCTAACAACGCACCCGCCCCCTTCAAACATTATGGGGGCGATTCTCTAACACAGAAATGCAGTAAAACCCCCGTTATCTGGGTTTTTACTGCATTTCAGTATGCTCTAACCCCCCTCCGCAGTGTCACTGCTGCGGAGGGAATCGCCAGAAAAAGCTGGCGTTTCCCTGCTGAAGCGTATGGGCTTCTTACCGCAGCGCTGTGTGAGGGATCCCTCCCAGCATGCCCTGTGGCCGGCGCCGTGCTCTGCACATGTGCAGATGGACTCTCGGGTCACAGATGCCGCATCGCATGGGACAGCTCCTATCGCAAGAGCTGTCCCTTGCGTTAATAACCGCATATGTTACAGCATATGTGGTTATTAATAATGCAATGCCCTATATGAGCCACCAAGCCTGCAGAGTGGCAAGCACAGCGAACTGCACAAGGGGCTTCTTTGCGCTTGCCCCCTTGATGGAGGACAAGCAGTTGGGATTCCGTTGGGATAATGACTGTCAGGATACCCCTGTCAGACCTCCATACCACACCTGCTTTCCACAAACACTACACTAGCCCTAACCATGCGCCTGTTCCTTGCACACACTACCCCACGCCTAACCATGCATCTGCATGCACTACCCCACCCCTAACCATGCACCTGCTCCCTGCATGCACTACCCCACCTTTAATGCTGCAGCTCTTTCAATTAAAGTTAGGAGCAAACCCCGATAAGCCCCGCCCTCTTGGATTGCTGGGAGAGAAAACCTGGCTTTCCATTGGTCAATGGTGGCCATATTTTTTGTAGCCAGCTACGGGGACAGCCATTATCTGTAAGTCCCTGCTACTACATAGCTGAGCATTGGCCCATAGCGTGCGGAGCAGGACAGAGCATCATCCTCCGGTAGTCTAGTGGCTCTAAAACACATAAAATATACTGGCCTGGGGGGCAGATGGCACCGGGAGGCAGGGCCGGCGCCACCATTAGGGAGCTTTAGGCATTTTCATGGGGGAGTCGGCTCCTCCCCCCTCCGTGGAGCCAGGTGAGCGGCAGGGGCGCATCCCCCCTCGCCATAGAGTGGGTGATCACGGGGCCGGTTTCATATCGCCCCGTTCTCGCACCTGTGAGGCCACTTATCAACCTTTTAAAAAGAAAAAGATGTGATCCTGTGGAAGCTATCTGGGGGTGTTACAATTTTTGTGGTATTTCTGGGCTCCACTTGGGGGGGGGGGGCTTAAAGCAGTTTAAAGGTCCTGTGGCCATTCCACTGTCAAACCTGTTGAAAGCCACCGCTTCTACACAGGTGTAGTTATTTATTAATCCCACTTGTTTTGCTGTTGGTTCCTCCTTCATTTGATTTGGTGCCATCCACGCGAGCCCACTTCTAGAGAATTTTCCAGGGCCACTTTTTGTTCCCAATCCACCCCTTGATCTGAGGCCGCCATTCAGGAAAGATGTGTGAGATGTGCACATAGAAAGAAAGAGAACATGCAGGTGCACGCTCTAAGTGCCGAAAGCTGCTAGATACAATAATTATATTAAACTCTGCAATATAACATACAGTAAAATTGAGGTGATTAGGAACCCACCAACCGCAACCGGAGCGATCTCGTCTGGTGGGTCCCTAACATTCCTTAGTGCTTTGAACTTGGACCTTGGACACATATGTTTGGTCAGAGTTTATATGCCGCATACCACTTTCACATCTCAAAGCTTGGTCAGACCTGGGATCTTGATCCTGGGTCGGACCCGGGATCTTGATCCTGAGACCAACCCCGGCTCTGTCCCGGGTCCTATCCTTTCACATTAACCCTTCTTATATCCCGGGTGGCTTACAGTATCTACAGACACTCAAAGTGGACATCTCAGTCCTTGTACATCCATGTATGGATTTACACCTCTTAGAAAGGTGACCACCAAGAAATACAGGCCCAACATATCTGTGTCCACCTCTGAAACAGGCCCAAAGCCTACAATGCTAGGGTCTTACAAATGTGTCCTTTGAACGATAGACAATGATACAGCTTGCCGGAACTAGATGTGCCAAGCCGGATAGACATTTGTGACTGCATTCAGGCCTCTTCATTGGAGGCTTGAAGTGAGCTGGAGCTGTCTTGTCTTCATTGATTGGACAGCTTTTGCTATATCCCAGTAGTTTCAATTGTGGTATTCATGCTCTGCTCAGATGCAGTTTTTGACAAACATTTGGGGATTTGTAGGATCGTTATAATAAGTATTTTCCTTCATTGTTACTTTTGCCCATGTTGGCATTAGGCCAGGAGAAATTGTCACCCGCATGTTACAAATGTTCATACAGACTGGTACTGATGAGGACAGGACTAAAGCAGCATATCACAAGGATTTCACGAGGGCTTTGACAATCAAACATTTGTTAAGACCCAAAAATCAGAACTACCGAGCAACCTGACAAATTATAGGACCAGAGCAATTTTATCACCGGAGCATTTGTGCCGGGTGCTGAATGACAGTATCCAATCAATTGTTTTGTAAGAGAACTGTACAAGTCAAACAGTTGTACTCAGGGTTGGACTGGCCTAGAGGGGTTCATGAGAAACCTCCCAGTGGGTCTGTCAGCGCAGGCGGGTTTTGTGTTCCCGGCTGTGACCGTGGTGGACCAGTGGAGGGCGCTGGAGAGCCAAAGGCAGAAGGTTTGATGTAGGACATACACGGGGAGATCAGGGCACAGCGAACCAGAGAGTTGACGGAGACCAGGAACAGGGGCGCGGAGTCTAACCTGCCAGCGGTATTCACCAGGGAGCCCCGCAAGGAACTTTGGACTTAGCTGCGTCTGACAGGCAGGTCGCGGCCCCCTGCCCTGGTCCTCTGGACGCAGGCAATCTGGAAACTGCGGAGGACTGCACAGGATGTCGACAGCTGAGGTAGACTGTGGTGCCGACAATGGTGCCGATGGCTGGTAGATGGCTCAGGTATGTGCTGGAGAAATAGGACGTAGGTGGTAAAGTCTCTATAGAGCACAGCAGCTGAATGTCGACGCTGGTGTCGACGGAGCCAGTCGCTAGTTCAGGACAAGATGGAGAATGTCGCTGAAAGGCTTGGAAGCCAATGGTGGTAATGGCGAGGCACCTGTACTCGACTGCAGAGGTGGAAAGGCAGGAGTCTTCTGGAGATGGATAACCCAGGAAGGTATAGCGGGTGCAGGTAACGCTGGAGAGAATCACAGGGGAGCCTGGAGATCTCGGAGTCTTGGGAACTTCTCTGTCACAGGAGAATACTGAGAGCAGGTAAGCAATTGTTCAAGACAAGGAAGGAAGGCCGCAGGCCGGCTTTATCCCCCTTGCTTGTCTGTGATTGGCTGCCAGCTGTAGCACCAATCAATGCTGGGAAAGGAGCACACACCTTGATCCATGTACAGGTGTGTGGGTCAGAGGTGACGTGGATGGACAGCGGGGATTGGTCTGGGGAATCAGCTGACTTGAGAGTGTCATGGCGGCACCCATGCTGCCCGGGAACGGCGTGCACTTGACAGGGAACTATGGCAACTGACCGCGGGGACACAGGGGACATCGCGCCACACATCAGAAGCCATGCGGATGACAGGCCTCTCACGCAGTACCGACCATCGAGATGGTAATGAGCGATGTTTCCGATGGTAAGATCTGCGGTTTGTGACAGTACCCCCTCCTTTTAGGGTGGGCACCGAACACCCTTTGGGCTTGGAAGGATGTTCCTGATGGAACTTTTCTCTTAGACGAGGAGCATGAACGTCTTCAGCATTGGTCCAACTTCTCTCCTCAGGACCATATCCCTTCCAGTCAATGAGATACTGAAGGCGTCCATAACGATGGCGAGAATCCACGATCTTTTTTATCTCAAACTCCACTCCTCGCTCAGTTCTGACTTGTGGTGATACCAGGGATGAAGACTGGAAGCGATTAAGAATTAGAGGTCGTAGCAAGGAGACATGAAAGGAGTTGGGAATGCGTAAAGACTTGGGTAATTTTATTTTGTATGCTACCGGGTTGATCTTCTGTTCGACAATATATGGACCTATGAATCGAGGCGCAAATTTCATTGAGGGGACCCTCAGTCGTATGTTTTGGGTAGACAGCCATACTTTGTCACCAGGACGGAATTCTGGTACTGCACGTCTCTTACGATCCGCAAAGAACTTGTAACGAACTGAAGCTTTCTTTAGATTGAAGTGCACTTTTTTCCAGATTTGTGAAAAGTGTCTCAGGGCTGCGGTAGCTGCTGGCACTTCGATGGTTGCTAATGCCTCGAAGGTGGGTGGCCTGGGATGTTGGCCATAAACAATGAAGAAGGGGGAGTGACCTGTGGATGAATGGTACCTGTAATTATGGGCAAACTCAGCCCAATGGAGTAGCTTGGACCAATCATCCTGGGAAGATGAGATGTACAGCCGTAGGAATGTCTCGAGGTCCTGATTGACTCTTTCTGTCTGGCCATTGGACTGCGGATGATAAGCAGATGAAAACTTCAATTTAATTTGAAGGGCTGAAGACAGGGCTCTCCAAAAGCGTGCCACAAATTGCACTCCTCGGTCAGAGACGGTTTCTGTAGGCAGGCCATGGCTTTTGAAGATGTGCTGCACGAATAACTGCGCCAAAGTAGGAGCGGAGGGTAACCCGGAGAGAGGTATGAATCGGGCCATCTTCGAAAAACGGTCAACTACCACCCAGACGGTGTTATATTCTTGGGACTTGGGTAACTCTGTGATGAAGTCCATTGAAATGTGCGTCCATGGACGCGTTGGAATAGATAAGGGGCAAAGTTTTCCAGCAGGAATTTGACGAGGGGTTTTATGCTGGGTACAGACAGTACACGATGCCACAAAGTCTTTGACGTCTTTTCTCATCTGGGGCCACCAGTAAGAACGTTGGAGGATTTCAAAAGTGCCCTGAACGCCAGGGTGTCCGGAGAATAAGGACTTGTGAGCCCAGGACAGCAGTCTTTGGCGGAGCTCAGGGGGTACAAGAGTTTTGCCAGGAGGAGGTACCGGAGAAAGTTGCGTGGGAGCAAATGCGATGGGGTCAATGATGGGATGATTCTCAGGTACTAGAGGATCCTCTTCCATGGAGCGAGATAAGGCATCGGCCTTTACGTTTTGAGAACCAGGACGGTACAGGATCTTGAAAGAAAATCTGGAAAAGAATAAAGACCACCGGGCCTGACGAGGATTCATACACTGAGCTGACTGCAAGTACAGGAGATTTTTATGATCAGTGTATATGATGACTGGAAACTTGGCGCCTTCCAGGAGATACCTCCATTCTTCGAGTGCTAATTTAATAGCCAGTAACTCCTGATCGCCTATGGAATAATTTCTCTCTGCTGGTAAGAATTTGCGTGAGAAAAAACCACAGGGATGCTGTTTCCCATCCTCGGATGTCTGAGACAGTACTGCACCTACCCCTATGTTGGAGGCATCGACCTCTAGGGAAAAAGGTCGTTCCATATCAGGCTGGGACAGAATGGGTGCAGAGATGAATGACTGTTTCAGCAACTGGAATGCCGACAAGGCCTCTGGGGACCAGACAGACGGGTTGCTACCCTTGCGGGTGAGAGCTGTAATAGGAGCAATCAGAGTGGAGAAACCCCGGATGAATTTTCGGTAATAGTTGGCGAAGCCAATAAAGCGTTGTACGGCTTTCAATGAAGTGGGTTGAGACCACCCAGTGATGGCTTCCAATTTCTCGGGGTCCATGCTCAACTGTGACCCGGAAATTAGGTATCCTAGAAATGGGACTGAGGGTACCTCAAACGTGCATTTGGAGATCTTGCCGTAGAGTCGATTTTTTCTGAGACGGAGGAGAACCTCTTTGACTTGGGAGCGGTGTGAATGTAAGTCTCTGGAAAATATTAGAATGTCATCCAAATAGACCACAAGACAGATGTACAGCATGTCCCGGAAGACCTCATTAACGAATTGTTGAAAGACAGCTGGGGCATTGCAGAGGCCGAAGGGCATCACTAAATACTCGTAGTGACCATCCCTCGTATTGAATGCAGTCTTCCACTCATCACCCTTGCGGATACGTATCAAGTTGTATGCCCCACGGATGTCCAGCTTGGTGAAGACGGTGGCACCTTTCACTCGATCGAATAATTCTGTGATCAAGGGGAGCGGATAGCTGTTTTTGACTGTGATGTTATTTAACCCTCTGTAATCAATACAAGGTCGCAGACCACCATCTTTTTTTTTTACAAAAAAGAATCCTGCGCCCGCTGGGGACTTTGAGGGCCTGATGAAGCCTTTCTGTAAGTTTTCACGAATATATGTAGACATGGCTTGAGTCTCAGGAACCGATAGAGGGTATGTACGTCCCTTGGGAGGAGTCTTTCCAGGAAGGAGGTCAATTGGACAATCCCACTGACGGTGGGGCGGCAGTGTGTCGGCTGACTGCTCACAGAACACATCAGCAAAGTCTCTGTAAACTTCGGGGAGGCCAGGCACAGAGGTGGCCACGGCAGAGCGCACAGGTATCACAGGGTTAATGCAATGCTGATGACAATGATGACTCCATTGCTCTAATTGTAAAAGCGACCAGTTGATGGTGGGGTTGTGGAGCCTGAGCCAGGGAAGGCCCAATACAATATCATAAGACGCCTTAGGAATGACAAAAAATTTAATGTGCTCTTGATGTAAAGTGCCTACTTTCAGCAGAACCGGTTCGGTACTGGCACGTACCTCACTGCCCGGAATTTTACTGCCATCCACTGCTGTGACAATGAGATGAGGATGTAGAGGCATCACGGGAATTTGTAACTTGGTAACAAGATGCTGAGAAATGAAATTTCCTGCCGACCCGGAGTCGACCAAAGCGGAGCTTGATCTGAGTCCAGCAGGGGTCTCTAAGGACACTGGAAGGGTAAAGTCAGTACAGGGAGGAGACTTTGAGACATGACCTAACCTAACTCCTCCGTTACAGGTTAGGCCCTGGAGTTTCCCGACCGCTCGGGACAATCATTGATGAAGTGACTGGGAGCAGCACAGTAAATGCAGAGTTTGTTGCGCTGTCGACGGGAAGGCTCTTCAGGAGTCAGGCGTGATCTACCTATTTGCATTGGTTCTTCACTCGCAGGGGACTCTGAGCGTACTCGAGGAGTAAACTTGGGAATTAACTTCTTTTGTTTCTCTAGACCTCTTTCTCTGATGCGGAGATCAATCTTTACACACAGAGAGATTAAGTCTTCCAAGGAATCAGGAAGATCGCGGGTGGCCAGTTCGTCTTTAATGCGGTCTGATACCCCTAGCCAGAACGCGGCTGTCAGGGCTTCATTATTCCATTGTAACTCAGAGGCCAAAGTCTGGAACTGGATCACATATTGTCCCATGGATCGGGACCCTTGTTTGACCCGTAGTAAATCTGTGGATGCTGAAGTAGAGCGTCCAGGTACATCAAATATACGGCGGAAAGTCTGTAGGAATTTGCCATAGTCTGACAAGAGGGGGTCAGATCTCTCCCATAACGGTGATACCCAATTGAGGGCGGAGCCAGTTAGCAAAGACACTATGTAAGCTATCTTAATTCTGGCGGTAGGGAAATTGTGTGGAAGAAGTTCAAACTGGATCTGACACTGGTTGATAAACCCCCGGCAGAGTTTAGGATCGCCGTCATATTTGCTGGGGACTGGTAGCTGGAGACGGGAAGGTAAAGCAGCGGGTGGAGATAGATTCCCCTGGGTAGTTGACACAGGAGTCGGCAATGACTGCTGCAATGTGTCCAAGCGATTGGATACTTCTTGAAGGAATTTTATCACTCGCTGCTGCGTGGCTTCTTGAGTCTCTATTCGAGCGGTAACATTTTGAATGACCGCTGGTCCCACACTGGGGTCTTGAGCCGAGTCCATCGGTCTTGAACAAACTGTCAGCGCAGGCGGGTTTTGTGTTCCCGGCTGTGACCGTGGTGGACCAGTGGAGGGCGCTGGAGAGCCAAAGGCAGAAGGTTTGATGTAGGACATACACGGGGAGATCAGGGCACAGCGAACCAGAGAGTTGACGGAGACCAGGAACAGGGGCGCGGAGTCTAACCTGCCAGCGGTATTCACCAGGGAGCCCCGCAAGGAACTTTGGACTTAGCTGCGTCTGACAGGCAGGTCGCGGCCCCCTGCCCTGGTCCTCTGGACGCAGGCAATCTGGAAACTGCGGAGGACTGCACAGGATGTCGACAGCTGAGGTAGACTGTGGTGCCGACAATGGTGCCGACGGCTGGTAGATGGCTCAGGTATGTGCTGGAGAAATAGGACGTAGGTGGTAAAGTCTCTATAGAGCACAGCAGCTGAATGTCGACGCTGGTGTCGACGGAGCCAGTCGCTAGTTCAGGACAAGATGGAGAATGTCGCTGAAAGGCTTGGAAGCCAATGGTGGTAATGGCGAGGCACCTGTACTCGACTGCAGAGGTGGAAAGGCAGGAGTCTTCTGGAGATGGATAACCCAGGAAGGTATAGCGGGTGCAGGTAATGCTGGAGAGAATCACAGGGGAGCCTGGAGATCTCGGAGTCTTGGGAACTTCTCTGTCACAGGAGAATACTGAGAGCAGGTAAGCAATTGTTCAAGACAAGGAAGGAAGGCCGCAGGCCGGCTTTATCCCCCTTGCTTGTCTGTGATTGGCTGCCAGCTGTAGCACCAATCAATGCTGGGAAAGGAGCACACACCTTGATCCATGTACAGGTGTGTGGGTCAGAGGTGACGTGGATGGACAGCGGGGATTGGTCTGGGGAATCAGCTGACTTGAGAGTGTCATGGCGGCACCCATGCTGCCCGGGAACGGCGTGCACTTGACAGGGAACTATGGCAACTGACCGCGGGGACACAGGGGACATCGCGCCACACATCAGAAGCCATGCGGATGACAGGCCTCTCACGCAGTACCGACCATCGAGATGGTAATGAGCGATGTTTCCGATGGTAAGATCTGCGGTTTGTGACAGGGTCCCACTGACTGAGGGCCCAACTGCTCCTCCAGTGAATAGGTTCCAGCTTGTGCACTAGTATTGTACAAATGAATTCTGGAACCTGATCATGGGGCACAGTCTGGAACCATAGCCTCTTTGGAGGCTGACCACACCCCCAACTATGGGCCCCTATCACTGTAGGCCCTTCTTGACCCAATCCAACACTGATTGTACAATATGAGAATTACAAAGAAAATATTACAGAGCTAAAGCCAATACCAAATTGTACGCATTATCCATTGTAGTGGATGAGTAACGTTGTAGAATGGGGCTCATTGATACCAATTCCCATGACCTACCAGCCCGAGGAAACTGAGGGCAGAGGTCTTGTCCCCTTGGTGTAGAACACGTCAATGACGGAACACTAATTGGGACTCATATTGTACATGTAAGTGAGAGGCACCGGACACCATAAAAATGGTTTAAATATCTTAAACACGTTATTTTCAGCTTGAAAGAGCAATAGCTCCACTGTAATATTGAGCAAGATTTCCTATCAGGGAAAGGTTACAGATGTTGAATATCTTCTAACGTTGCGTTGGTAACACCAAATTTAATTCCCTTGACACTAATCTAAGTGATGCAGAAATTATTTTAATACATAGGTCACCTCTTCAAAGGGTGACACAAACCACCTTCCCGTGTTCATCAGATTCTTTAATCTTACTAAGTACAGTAATCTCCAATCCTAATTTACAGAGACTGGTGGTGGGATCTGTCTTAATTAACAAGTCTCCTTGGTATATTAAGGGCTTAAATAATTCTAAATGTTGTCCTAGATTAAAAAGAAAAAAACAGCATCACCATAGCGAGGTAGCCGACATGTGTCACACAGATATGGTGAGATTCACTAAAGGGTATGTCAGTGAAAACTGTATAACCCATTTGAATGAATGTTGTGGTGCACATCTCAGCCGCTTCTCGTCTTGGGGTTGAGTGGTTGTAACTGGGTGACAACTGGTGTTGGGATTTCGTACATGCGCATTGATATGTGCAGCACCTAATGACAGTGGTCCGGGACTTTAAAGGGGTAAGTATTGAAGAACTGGATGCAGGGTGTTCGGTGCGGGCCCCACCAGGTCGCTAGGGTAGCAAATCCATTGCAGACAGTAGCCAGTTAGTCTGGAGGCGGCAGGTACACCTGGGATGCTCCTGATTGCTGGCCATGGGTATTGCTTGCATGTTCTACGCAGTCGCTCCCCATGGACCTGCTTTACTCGCAAGACATCCTGCTGGGACCCTGGCAGTGGCCATTCTGTGCACCCGATTGGTTAATGTACAAATGAACAGTCCTCGGGCCAGTCTACAATGATCCATTGGGGAATGGTCCCAGGATGTCTTATCAACAGCAGTAGGGGAATGGAGTGGGATTATTAATGTTGACACCCAACAGGCTCTGGCATCTGCATGATTCCTTGCCACAGGTGTGGCTTGATGCACCAAACAGGCACTATCGGCCATATTGCAGAGCTGATGAGCACAGCTATATCTGTAGCTCAATGTTTCCATCTTATTCCCATGTGACATATCTTCTTCATGGTATTTGTCTTTTTATGACACGCCAATGATTTTCCAACAAAACTATAAACTAAGAATACTGGAAGAACACCGGAGGTCCACGGGCTCAGGATTCAACGCTGACACCAAAAAAAAGGGGAAAAAATCATCTAGTCCTTTTCCTATGTTGACCTTCCCCATGCCATCATCTTCCTTGTGTTGACCTTTTCCCAGTATCGACCTTGTGCATGTTGAGTTTTTGTGGTCCACCTAGACACTATTAACTTTAATTCTGTAGGCCTCAGGTTCCACAACATTTCTGTGCTACATCACTCAATTACTGGACAGAGATAGAAATCCAGAACATCCTACAAAAACTGTTTGTTCTCCATTTACCGACTTTTTTAAATTTAAATATACATTATATTGTTCTTTAGCCGTTCTGCACAATTTTACAGCCACTTCCTTGGTGGAGTAATCTGCAAAATAACTGAATGGGGAATGTCTTTATGCACCGGATTGGCTGCCAAAGTCAATGACACAATCAATCAGTCAATTCTGTACTAGATTTGGAATAAGTTCCACCTGGTTTCTATTAGGACACAGACTCAGTTGCACAATGCCAAAATATATACTATCCTAAGTATCCGATCAACCACTATTATTGGCCAACATGCACTTGGTCGACATGGTCAATAGGCCGACATGATGATGGTTGACACAGCATATGGCCGATATGAGTTATGTCGTGATTGTTTTCTAACGTTTAATTTTTTTCATACTTGACCATCCGAACTACAATTGGGAGCGCGAGAACTAATTGGAGGTCCAGGTGCTTCAAGATTAAAATTGGCACCTCAAAATTCTTTAAAACACAAAAGTGTGTTGACATTTGCACGCATCAACCATTTTCATTTCAATCTTTCTCCTTGCGGCGGGCATTTTTTCCAATGTTGCTCTTTTGGGGTCAACCCAATGAACCAAACCCATCTCCTTTATCGGTGCCATCTTTGCTGGAATTATGTGACCATTGGTAGATAAGTTAGGGAGGTAGGATGGTGCATGGGCACAGTGACAAGTCTGTTCTGGGTATAAGATGTAGGGCACATGCCCCCTCTTGACCCATGGGACTGTGTGCACCCTACCGGCCTCATTATTTTCGATAGACATTTATTTACCACTTGTATTGTAAACCATTTATTTTATGTGCAACAAACATATTCGTTATGTGAAATTAATGCCACAAGACCACTTTAAAACTGCAGAATTATCCGACCACCTCTCAAACTTAAATACGTTCCCCAAAGCACAATCTATGTCTGGGTTATGATGAGAGCCCCAATCAAAACCAACAGAACATTTTACAAACAGCCAATCAGTACTAGTTCCTTGTTCTGATCGTCATCCAGTATTATCACCCCTCCTTACTCCCCATAAAAAAATACCGCTTTCCCAGGGATATGTCCATGTTTTTACAAGACGCTGGAGCAAATATCCTTGTATTTACCTATTATTTAATCTTGCCTGTCCTGGATTTTGTTTTGTCCCCCTTGTGTATGGCTCTGACTGCTACCATCACTTACTGACGCAGCGCATATGGCTGATAAGCGCCTCAAAGCCAAAAGTGGTGCCGCGTGGCAGAGGAACTACTCAAATATCTCCAGTCTACCAGTCTCTTCCTCTCCACAAGGACAGTAAGATAAGGATTCCTGCAGTTGTTTTTTTTTTTTTTTTTTTGTTCTTCTACCGTAAATTCACATTAAGCCCCAAACACCTGTAAGAATAAACAAGAGGCGTTCGGTACATTTTTCGAGGATCGGTTGGGGTTAAAAACCAGGCGTCCGTCTCCATTTTTCAAGGATTTAATATAATTCTGTGAGAATGACAAGTGTCATTTAAATGTAGATGATTCACTTTTAATAAATGTAATCCAGGTCTGATTACCGCGGAAGAAAGCTCTTTTTTTTTTTAATCTTACAGGGCCAAGAATATTGCAATAACGGCACCATCTGATTTCAAAAGTAAGATTTGCTAAAGGTCAAACTATCTATTGGACACACATATGCAGCTTCATTGAAATTTTCCTCGCTGAGGGAATAAAAAGATTCTATCATTAAAAATAAAAGCGTGGGGACAGCGCTCAGGACTGTGGGATTTTTTTATTTTCCGAAGAAAGAAAGGAAGACATTTTACTATCAATTCTCAATCATAATATTTTTTTTTTTTTTTGCAATATCTATAATCTGTCTGAGCTGCCCAAACGCACAGACACCCCCCCACACACACACTACCACTCACCCCACCCCCTGCCGCCCCCTCCCCTCTCCTCTCCTTTCACATCAAGGTCTTTTTATCTCCCAATTTTGCATCTGAAGACGAGGTGAATGCCATTAGCTCAATTCAGGCTCAAGTGTAGTCAGATGTTTCCGTGATTTTTTGAAAAGCACTATAAGGTCACATTAAAATGTAAAAGAGCTTTTCTGCTCCTGAGAAGAGGCCATATAATGTGGCCGCAGTGTAAAAGAGGTAACGTTAGTGGCCAAAAAGGCCTGAGAGAAAAAAAACAAAGGACACACCGAGGTTCTAATCTTTTGTGAAGGTTCCTCTCCGATTTCTATTCATTCCAACCTCGGGCGCTGGGGATAGTGCAGTAGTCTGTGCAGGCGGCTTACAAAACAAGTTTGGCTGGCTCTCTACATGGCGGTGATAGCAATCCGTTCACAGGGTATCTTTTTAACCCTTGGTTACGGTAAACAGGTTTTATCTTGGCTGTAGAAGAGGGTCCCTGTCTGCCAGAAACGGGGTCAGCTGGGCAAAGGATATTTCAACAGGTGAAAAACAGGTGCAGTGGAACATGATAGGAATGCTAGCAGTATAGTTGTTTAACCTCCTGCATCCTGCAAGAGGCTCCCATTTCAACCATAGATCTCCTGCTGCCCAGCATTGTACTGCTAATCTCCCGGATTCTTCAGATTCTGACAGGGGTGCCTGTAATCACTGTAAGTTGGTGTAGCTGCTCAGGAGTCCCTGGTGATGACTCTTATTATCCCCCTTGTGGAAACCCTTGACAGAGACAGCAGCACATGATTGATCACACACACAGGGTCTTCTTATCTGTGCGTGCTATTCTTGTCTTCTTAGCTGTGCTTGCTCTCATCCATAGCGTACTGTTGCTGCCAGTAGTGAGTGGCTTAGGTGGTATAGGTAGTGCCTACGACAGTGGTTCCCAAACTGTGTGCCGTGGCTCCCTGGGGTGCCTTGGGACACTTGCAGGGGTGCCCCAGGTTGGTGGTCCAGGACCAATTCAATTTATTTTTGGTTAATTATTTATGGGCAAAACCAGTGCTGGTGGCTGCCAATCATAAAATGTGTACAAACAGAAGCAAATCCTGCCCATTAGCACATAACTGACCCTAAGAATCACATATAAACACAATCTAATTCATTGTTTTTGGGCCTAGGGGTGCCGCGAAAAAATTCTGATATGCTAGGGTGCCGTGATTCAAAAAAGTTTGGGAACCTCTGGCCTACGAGTTGCCGAAAGTCCAGTGTTCACAAGAAAGTAACAATTAATACACCAAAAACATACTTACTGTATATGCTTATGGATTAATTCACACAAGGTCAAATTGCATTTGGAATTTATTGCATTTATTGTATACTGTACCAAGTGGGAAGATAAGAAATATCACAGCACGTATATAGTTGCAAACAAGAAACCCCATATTGCAGACAGTAATGTTAGTATATAATTAACTAGCAACCTGCCCCGGCTTCGCACGGGAAGCACTAATTATCTATAGTCAGATGACTTCTGGTGGATGGATGGGGGCGGTCATGTGACAAAGTTTTAGCATATATCTATAGGTGCTACGCCCAAGAAAAAAAACACACATGTATTTAAGGCAAATGGGAAATTATATTTATTTTATTAATTTATCTTAAGTCCAGCGGATAGACAATGGTTTTTTTTTATTATTATTTGGAGTAAAAACGTATACATTTTTCAGTGTGCCAACTCGGGAGCAAGCCCCATACAACTGGCCGTGTGAAAAACATGAATTTTCCAAATTTAAGACAGCAATAGACAACGATTGGCCTTGTGCTTTGTTGATGGTAATAGCAAAGGCAAGACGCAAAGGGAACTGGAGCCGCTTGAATTCGAATGGTAAATCGTTGGAAATCAGTACGTCTTCGCCTTTGAATTTGCCACCGATGATTGTTGCCTCGATTAAATTTGGTGACAATTTTTTGATGGTCAATCTGGTTCCGTTGCACAACTTTGGTGAAAATTGCCCAAAAAAACCCCCCAAAAATTGTTGATCCGATAGCTACCAAACTTCACAGGATCACCAGCTGGGCTAATCTGAAGATTGCCTAAAAATGTCATCAAAATCGGTCACGCCGTTTTGGAGTCCATAGGGAACCTACACACATACACACATCGATTTTTATATATATATAGATTATATTACAAAACGGAATTAATTATATTCCCACCAGCCAAGAACAGTCACCATCCTGATATCTCCATAACTGTTGATAACTCGACAATCTACCCTACCCCACAAGCCTAGGCACATCCTTGACTCTGAACTGTCCTTTGTTCCACACATTCAATCTTTCTCAAATCATGTTACATGCATCTAAAAAAACATATCCAAAATACGACCCTATCTCACACAAGACACTACCAAATCTCTTATCCATGCACTCATTATATCCCGTATTGACTATTGCAATAATCTCCTCACTGGTCTTCCCAAGAACAGACTCTCACCACTGCAGTCCATTTTAAATGCTGCTGCTAGGCTTATCTTTCTAGCAGGACGCTCATCGTCTGCTGATCCGCTCTGCCAGTCCCCAGGGCAGCCGAGAGGAATGCCGGGCCCCGGTAAAATTTTGGGGGCGTGGCCTAAGTGTGTGTTGTGGGAACCTCCCACACTTAGGCCACGCCCCCAAAATGTTTAGAGGAGGGTGAAAGAAAACTCTAAAAACTGTAATCTCAGCAGCAGCACACACCTACAGCATGTGCTGTGCTGACTGCAGGCTCAGCATGACCTCTCACGCTGTCAGTGAGACACTCATGCTGAGCCTGCTGTCAGCACAGCACATGCTGTAGAAGTGTGTGCTACTGTTGCTACCCGGGAGGGATGGAGGGGGAAGGGAGGGGTCAGACCAGGGCCCCTGCGGGGCCCCTTCAGCAAGTGTGGGCCCGGGTAATTAGTACCCGCTCCCCCCCTCTCTCGGCTCCCCTGCCAGTCCCTCCATTGGTTGACTGTATTTTACCATGTTCAATATAAAATACTTCTTGCATACAAAGACATTAACCATACTGTACCAGTTTATATCTCTTTACTCATCACAAAATATCTCTCATCTCGACCACTCCGTTCTGCGCAAGATCTGCCTCTGTCTTCTGCACGGACCACTAGCTCCCACCCTATGGAATGCCCTTCCATGCACAAGGATGAGGCACTTATGTATTATACAGATTTTCTTCTGGACTTGCAACTTGGTGGGACTGCTATTATATTACTGATGCCTGTCCTGTTGTGTTTCCCTGTATATCCCTATAGATTGTAAGCTTGCAGCAGGGCCCTCCTACCTCCAAGTCTGTCTGTTGTTATCCAGTTTGTTTTATCACTGTCTACAATTGTAAAGCGCAATGGAATCTGCTGATATAAATATATAATATCAATATTTGCAGATTTTCCTAAATATATTGTTAGTAATGTTGTATGGAAATATCTCGCAACAACAAGCAATTAAGCATAGACACACCCATATGTTGAACTAGACACGCCCTTTGGGCACAGTGTGACACGCCCCCTTCAAGGGGTCAGGAGGAAAAGCCAAGTCTCGAACATCAGGTGCCCACTCTTGCACTACTCAGTCATATGCTTGGCCATGCCTCCACTAGCATTGAATCCCAAAAGATCTCCTGGCATTGTTGATTTTTGCTTTGGGTCCTATAAATCCTGTTAAGATTGCTCTACCCTCAGGGTAACCCAGAGCTATATAGTAGACAAAGATCCCAATGTCCCGGCATTTTCAATTATTCTGCCTCTCACTGTCACCCTCTGCCTCCCCCTGTCACCCACTGCTGTATTGCAAATTGTTAACTTGGGTTGGGGTGGAGGACAGGGGCCCAAATTATATTTTTGCACCTGAGCTCTCCACCCAAAAGTTCCGCCACTGCTCCCTACTCTATCTCATCCACAAAACAGAGTATTATATACTGACATCACCAAATGCTCTAAATCAGTCATGTCCAACCTACAGCGGTTGTCAAACTACACATCCCAGCATGCCTTGCCACAGTTTTGCTATTAGGAAATGCTAAAACGAGGGCAGAGCATGCTGGGATGTGTAGTTTCACAACAGCCGGAGGGCCGCAGGTTGGACACGCTTGCTCTAAATGCACTCAAACGTGCAGATTTGATGCAGAACGCCATTGTGTAAATCTGCTCTGCGTATTTTACCACAACTAATTGTCCATTTGTTCATAAGCCAGAGCCTCAGCATTCTGCAGAATCTCGTCCCGGATTCCCCGTAGGGTTCTGCTCGTCACAGACCTGCCCTTCACCGTCCTTAGGACCCGTGTGTGCAGCCAAACCGCATAACAGACAATGTGCAATCAGATTTCTGGGAAACGTTTAGTCACCCGTAACATTTGACTTTCATTTGTTTCTAGAGGGAAATTAATGCTTATTTTTTTTTCTGATTACCCCTTATCTATTTAATTAAAGATAGCAACATGATCACTTACAATGAAGAAGAAGAAATTAATTATTTGTTTAGTTTATAGAACATAAAATGTTTGAATCATATTTAGTGGTAATTGATATTATTTCGCAATTCACTGGCCGGACTCACGGCGGCTGCGTTCTGGTGACTTATAGACAGCTTTATCCCGTGAGTCCCAGGCAGGGGCGGGATAGTCATGCTTTACATGCATAAGGCACTCTAAGCCTCATGCCTCAGGGATGACATGAATAGGATAGGAGCTATTCCATAAGCAAGCGTAGTTACAGGCAGCAACATACAGGTAATCGCAGCATAGACAGACTCTTGCAAATGCTCCAGTGCTCCCTATAATAGCACACACCCTGGCCTATCGCTTGGGCAGCTAATCCACCACCAGGAGCATTTGCACTCTGCCCTGGAAACACTTATATCAGGAAATCACAGGTGCTGCTGATTACACACACCTGACTTCTGCTACTCTTCCAAAACCTGCTCTGGATCCTCCACATTATATATATATATATATATATATAAATATATATATATATTTATTAACAGTTTCTTATATAGCGCAGCAGATTCCGTTGCGCTTTACAATTGTAAACAAATAAAACAAACTGGGTAACCACAGACAGGCTTGGAGGTGGCCCTGCTGCAAGCTTACACTCTCATATATACATACAGTTCTCAACTTCGAGCATTATGGTATATAGTCCTACATCTCAACGGCCCACCAGATAGTACAGTACCATATCTCCTTATAGTTCTAGATCTCAACGTTCCCACTATATATAGTACCATGGCTATGTTAAACATCCATTCCCAGCCAATGCGTGCAAACAGACGCTGCAAATGGGTGGTGGCCAACCAGAATAAGCCTCGTATATATATATATATATATATATATATATAGTACCCTGGCTCAATATAGTTCTAGAACTCAACTACCCAATATATGTATTTATATTATGGTCCCATGCCTCCTAAAAGTTCTAGATCTTGACTTCCAGCAAAATAGAATAGTACTGTGTCTCCATATAGTTCTAGCTCTCAGCTTCCTACAAGTAGCATAGTACCATACCACCATATAGTTCTACACCTTCTTCATACCAGATTGTGTTGTACCATGCTTCCATGTAGTTTAAGTCATAGTTTTCCCCACATACCATTCAGATACCTCCAGATAACAGTAAATGCAATCTAGAACTATAGACTACAGTATGTATCATAATTTAAGACCCACAGACACCATCCGTGTCATCAGCTGGTTGTCATTTGACACAAAGCTGCAGCCACACTACTGAATGTCTGAGGAGCAGCCAGCTCAGACTGGTAGTGCTGCACATGCAGACCACGTTACTGGTGGTAGCTCTCTGGAGGGGCCTCTAGTCAGACAGGACAGCGGAATTGTTGTTATCCAATCAAGGATCCGTCTTGTATAAGTTAAGCGGTTATTTTCCTCCACAGCTAGAGTTTCACTCCAGAACTGTAATTGCTCTCCAGTTTAATTTAGCAGACCATGCCCAGACTTCAAAGGAACATCATTGAATGATCCTTCACAGTTGATTTTTTGAACACAGCATAAAACCTCCCAGCATCCGAGCAGCACATTCACTTAATAAAAGCAGTTTATTTTGCTGCACAAATATGTTTTTACCATGATCTTTAATTCTCTGCTCTAGCCATTGTTGAAGAGAAGGAAGGAGAAAATATCATTGCGGGGGAGGGGGGGGGGGGCAGGTGATGAAGACACAAGGCAGGTACAGACAGCCTGATATACAGATGGAGCGCCTGTCAGCCGGCCTGAACTATCGCCAGATCTCCTGAGCTGGTGCAGGCTGGCGGACAGGAGCTCCATCTGGTGGGGACGCGCGTGCGCCTCACACGCTCGCACGTCCCCATCAGCGTGGCGATGGGCAGGTTGAGTGGGGGGTGCGGGTAGCTACGGGTGAGCAGTGGGTAGCCGGCAGATGGCAATGGTCGGCTCCGTGAGAACGGGGCGTGTGAGCGTCTCGTGCGGGCATACCCCCTTCTGGTGGCGGGTAGCGGCGGCTGGCGAATGGCGATAGAATCGACAGGAGCATCTCCAATGTGAGCTGCTCCATCTGGATACCAGCTCCCATTGTGGCCCTACCAGTAGTTAATGCTTTGCATGTTGAATGCAGTCAGACATCAGTACAGAGGAAATCAGATGAAATGTTGGGTACAGAGGCATCTCTAAGTTGTACGGACTATAGCTACTGTAAGTATCACCCTTCCAGGAGGTGGCACCAAAATGAAGGCTCCTATAAAGTGACGAGAGCCGTGTGCTTCACAGTAACATTATCACACAGCACATGGCTCCTATCCATAAGGAAGAGCAGGCAGAGCAGTGTCTCCAGGAAGCTCAGCATATCCAGGAATGCTGGGCACGCCCCTCGGATTGAGGTAAACAGGGGGCTTCCTGTTCCAGCTCCCTTTCAGGCTTATGCGCCTTCAGAGAATGCGTAAGGAGGCTATTAGCCGCACCGGGTGTGACGACCCCACTACCACTGGTTGGGAGAACCGCACTCTATGCTACACACAGGCTGGACACTAGGACCCAGAGTCTGCAGAGATGTGCAACCTCCAACCTGTTGTGCTACTGCACATGTGCAGAGTACAACCCTCCTCACTGGTACAGGCTGAGTTCGCACTACACTCTGTGTGTCCCAGCTTATAGATTGATGCGATACAGAGATACAAAAACAAGATAAGATTGGCTCTAGTAAACAGGTTTATCTTGTGACCACAACATTCTACGGATAAAGATCGTCAGCACAAAGCAGCTGTTACTATACCCAGTGTGGTGACAAATGCCTACATTCTGAATATCAACACATGGTGTTTTCAGGAGATTAAAGCCCCAGGGTCAGACTGGTTCACAGGACAACGGGGTAAATTCCCAGAGGGTCCCACTGCCCTGGGGCCCACCCCTTCCTCTAATGTCACGTTCTAGAGAGTGCACTAAAATGATAAATTATAGCTGTACAAGATTCTCACAGTCATCGGTCATTAGCTCAATTTAGGTCGACATGCATAATTTAGGTCGACATGCATTGGGGTCGACCACTGAAGGTCACCTGAAATAGGTCACAAGCATTGGGTAGACAATGGCAAGGTCAACAGTCAATTGGTCGACATGATTTTATCACAGGTTTTTTTTTGTCCCAAATAACGACACCATCAATGTGTACCGCGTCCCCTCGCATGGCTCGCAGCGCTTGCCAGGCTTCAGGCATGGTGCTGTGCATTCTGTTCTCCCTTTATGCCCTAGTGGATGGTGCTTTGCTCACCACCTAGTTACTAAAGGCAACCAGTGGTGGCGTGGATAGTGAAGGAACAAGCCCTCCGTGCCCAAAGCTTGGCGAGTGAAGCGAGGCCGCGAGGGTCCATTTGGGTCCCTTGTTCCGACCTTGGTCCTCCTCTCCCCGCCCCCTGTCAACCCTGGGTCCTTATGGCAAAGGGGAACTAGCCGCTGCACATGAAATACCACCTGTCGGCACATGTCTGATTTAAAAACCCATGTCGAGCTTTTGACCTTCGACCTTCCCATTGTCGAACTAATGCTTGTGTTCAGGTGTCGACCCGATGCATGTCGACTGTAATAATGTCGACTTAATGATCGTATCACGATTCTTACCGATTGGTAATAGCCACAACAATTTTGCTTGGGCACCTTACCACTGCAATGCTCCAATCCGATACTATACACACTGGGGGTTATTCAATCCATTCGGTCCTCTGTGCACTCGCACGGAGGACCGATGGTGTGCGTCTGCGCAGGCGTGTTTCTGCACATGTGCGTAAACCCACGGTGAACTTTCGGTTCGCTGGGTGCACGCATGATGGCGTGCGGGGGGCGGAGATGGGCGGGGGGCGCCGGGCTGCCCCATTACCATATGGGAACGCCCAGTATTCCATGGGCGTTCCCATGAGAACACTGGGCGTTCTCATGGTAATGTGGCAGTGACGCGGGTGCGGGGCTTGGCAGCTGACATCACCGGATGTCAGCTGCCTGCCCATATCCGTGCCAGCGTGAACGCATATGTAAGTGACTAAAAAGATGTGGGTGGTTACCCGAGGCAAAACATCCATTCGCAGCCTGTGCGGAGGGGGGGGTTCATTCACCGGGAGGGGTTTGCGAATCAACCAGAATAACCCCCACTATCCGCTGCCTAACAACTTTGTAAGCATCGCATCATCATAATGGCTAATCGTCATTGTTAAAGTGGTCAGGAGGCGGTAACAGCAACAGCGCCACCTGCAGGTACCACTGTGCTGCATGGTGACAAGGTAAGGAGAAGGTAAGATTATAGCATAACAATTAATGTAACTATAACATCATTTTCTGGTTTGATAAATTGCAAAGTTCAATTCCGCTCACACAACATATTAAAAACCCTGAACTACTTAAATATGATGGTTTGATTATTCCATCCCTTTTACACATCTTAATTATTTACACATTAAGCAGTATGTGATTATGCAGAGATACACAGATAGCATTAAATGAATGTTTTTCATTTATTTCTGCAAACGATTTGAGGTCACCCTGCAAGCAGCGACTCGCGGGAAATGGCAGGTGTTTGCCGAATTCACTACAGGATGTTCAAATGAACACACAGATTGACATCATGAGTACTGGTCTATATTGCTACTGTACTGTATAGTCATTTATGTACTGTAACTAGGCCAACGACACAAAAAGTGTCCACTCATTCAGCTGTGGTCATCTCTGCACATGAAGCAAACACTGATAAATCTCATGCAGAATAGAAACATCATGCACATAATTGCTTCAACTGAAACAAACCTTTCTATTTAAAGCCAATGTTACATTTGCATATACAAATTAAATCCATTTTCAGATGCTACATTTTAGGGTGAGATGTTTTTATTACCCTACAGTACATAGGGGGTTATTCAGGATCTCAAAAACAAAATCTTTCTGGACAAAACCGTGTGCACACTGCAGATGGGGTAGATGCAGGGCCGGATTAAAGCAGGGGCAAAAGGGGTCAGTACCCTTGGGCCCCCCTCTAGCTAGGGGCCCCCTGTGGTTGGCATGTATTTTTTTTTTAACTAACGGTTTTGTGCATGGCAGTGGGGTAGTGCTGCAGCTTCACCTATCTGCCAATGTGACAATGATTAATGGTGCTGAGCATGGGGTGCCAAGGCACACTGACTGCACAAGTGTGCTGTGCATTACTGGGAGTTGACTAAGTCCCATGACACTTTGCACAAGAGGGCAGAGGCTGAGAGGTTTGTGCTGAGCTCTGAATGGTGTAGCTCATTACATGCTTCTCAGGTTCATGGAGGACAGCAGCAGAAGCCTAGTCATGGGAGGGTTTTTAATCAGAGGCAGCACTGGGAGGTCTCCTACAGAGTAAGGTGCAGAGGGACAAACGCAGGCTTTTCATGTGGTATAGATAGATAGATTGATAGCTAGCTAGCTAGATAGATAGATAGATAGATAGATAGATAGATAGATAGATAGATAGATAGATAGATAGATATTTCCCCCTGCAGTTATCCATCTACCAAGATTATAATGCCTTTACTCTGTGTTTTAACAGTGTAATATTCTCCCATGCAGTTTGCGACCAGTAATGACAAGAGCAAGGGGGCCCCCTGTCTAAAGTGACATGGGCCCCCCGAAGGCTTAATCTGGCACTGGGTAGATGTAACATGTGCAGAGAGAGTTAGATCTGGGTGAGTTATTTCATTTTTGTGCAGGGTAAATACTGGCTGATGGAGTGGGAGTTTAGGGTAATGCTGTGTACACACGGTGAGTTTTTGTGTTCGATTTTGGCTATATAGTCAAAATCGAAACGACATCTAATGGAATACCTCCCAATTTACAAGCAGAAGCAGGAGGGATGCTCACATGCACGCGGAAAGGGCACCACAAAATGTTGGGGGCGTGGCCTAGTGAAAGTGGGTGTGCCCTATACTCACGGTTCTCCCGCTCCTGGTTTCGCCACTGTGGGGCATGAATAGATGCTGTGCTCATGCGCACAGCATCTATTAACTGGCAATAGTGGGGATTCCCAACTGCCCCTGCCGCGGGACACTGCCGGCCCCAGGCAGGACGTTGGAATGTCCCCAAAAAACGGTACATTCCCGCAGTAAGCAAGACAGTTGGGAGGTATGTAATGGACATCGAACGGTTTTTGGCCTCATTCGAGGCCGATTTGATCCAGATGCGCGCTCCCCTTTAGTGTAAATCGAACAGTAAGTGCAGGCAAGATTTTACAGTACAGATCTGTACTATATGGTCCAAATCGAATGCGTTTTGCTTGCTATTCAATTCGAGCTTGATTGGAACCTGATTGGATCCCAATCGAATCGGGATCAAATTGCAAGCAACATGGCACCATGTGAACACACCTTTAGGCTGCAGGAGGGGGCATTTAGGCTGCAGGAGGGGAGGGTTAGTATAAGAGGAGGATTTAGAACTCATGAGGTCCTAGGCAAGATACCAGTTATGGGCCCTCCTCCCTTAAACTATCCATAGTACTCTATTTTTTGCTGCTGATTGCAAGCAGTATCGATAGAGTACCTTGGTGCTTGCAATTTACCGATAAATGCTTAGTTGCATAAACATCGACATTGCGTACAAAATCTTTTGGAAGTAGATTAATACCTGTGTCACATTTACAGTAATCTGACCGCCCACATATAGATGGAGCGAACTCCGTCTTTGCAGGGGCTGGCGATTCTATCGCCAGCCCCGCCAGCCGCCCGCCGCCTCCCCCCGCTGACATTGACGGTCCCCATCACCGCCCCCCCCCCCCCTAACCCGGCCCATCTCCCTGAATCGGAGATGGGCAGGGTCCCACTGTCCAGCCGCCGAGAAACTGGGACGCACGTGCGCATGAGACGCACGCACGTCCCAGTCTGCTGGAGTCCCTCTCCGCTGGCTTTCGCCAGTGATGGGGCTCCATCTGTACAGTGGATGAGACCATTTTGTGTGTCTAAACATTATTTATCCTACCAAAGTCCATCAGAAGGGACTTGGGGAGTGTGGACGGGTCCATGTGATGTCATGATGGCACTCGGTAGTCGCACAATGCTCCTCTGGGAACATTTTTGAAAGTCAGGATATCTTTATGGGGCCCATTGGGACCTGCTGGGCCCTAGGCAGGTGCTTAGGTTGCTTGTGGAAAATTCAGCTCTGGTTAGGATACTGGAGAAGAGGATTAGGCTGCGGAAAGGGTGAGTTAGGGGTAGGGTAAAGGTTCGGGGCTAATATTTACCAAAATGTGTCAGGATTAGGACAGTTGGGGTGCCATTGTCTGTATTTTGACTGTTTGCTTACAGAATTTAAGGATTGCCGTACCCAACCTGGTTAGAACAGCCAAGGACAATAAATTCCTACATCAATTACAATTCTACTTTTTTAAACCCCATGGTAATCACAATTCTGCATTCTACAACCCAAAACTTCATCTTTGGCCCTCGTACCACGTTACCAAAGGTCTAAGTGGCTTGAATGGTCTTGGTGTTTGTCTGATATCTACCACAGTCAAGTGTCTCTTTCCTAGATGCAAACAGAACCATACAGGATACACCCAATCCAGTCAAACACTTTCTAGTGTTGGTATCCTCTTAAAACTACAGTATGGTAATGATCAGTCCATAGGTTTCGCTTTGGTTGATCTCCTGGAGACTTCGAGAGGACATCTCACACCTCATACACTCTGTACATCTCCCCTATAGAGGCATCAGTAATTTCACTTATTCTGACCAGACGCTACAAGATCTTAACAGCTATTTTAGGACAGTTTTTGCTTTGTGTGAGTTACCTTTTTCAGTTGAGTAATTGGGGTTACGATATCTCTCGTATATCTCAAAAATTCACAATACCACAATTTACACAAGGTTTCATGGAGGATGAGGGATGGTCGGTTATGAGAGGACACAAAACCATCCATCAATAATGCCTTCCAGTAGGGTTCCACAAGTGATGTACCAGATGGTTCTTGGATCTTGCCAAGTTACACAGCATTTTCCCCCAATCCTCCAATCTGTGGAGCCATGGGCACATGTATGCACATACGGTGGAAATGCCCAATAATCTCTCAGTTTTGGAGAAGAAACTTAGATTTAATTGAATTAATTACCAATAGTCAAGTCCCAAGTGTCCCAAAAATAGCACTGTAGAACAGACCTGCAAAACCTCTTAGCAGATTGTTGGACAAGCTTATTATACATTCATGTGATGCTGCCAATTATCAAACCGCAGAAGACAAGGAAACCAGACCCTCCAGCTAAAAACACAGCAATGGCTGATTCTGGTCCGTCTCACTCAGGGAGAAGATAGAGACGTGATAAATATGGGAACCCTGGATCTTCTATAATAACCCTTCCATAATGGGACAGGACTAAAATACAATTAATCAATGACCATCCCCAATCCCCCAATTGGATGGTCTAAACAACCGTTTTCACTCTGAACCTCCTACTCTGCTGCTTGTCCACAATTTTGTCCTATCCTCCCCACATTATGCCCCATTTGCTACACCTTTGCCTGGACGTGCAGATATTTGTGTGGAGGTCCATCGTATCTGCCCCTATTTAAAATGCCCCTCCCATAATGGCCACAGTCTCATAGGAGACAGTTATTAGGGATGCTAGTGGAGGTCGCGGACATTTTGAAAGAGATTTTTGTATTTGGCCAAAGACGTGAATCCCATTTACAACAAGCAGAACCACTGCAGATCTGCAGCGAGGGCCAAGGGGGTATCCACTGACAATGAAAAGCTACTGAGGAGGGGTGGGGAATAGCAGAGGGGAAGGGGGATTGAAACTTTTTTGGTGGAGGGGGCATATTATATAGTTACATCAGTGGCCTGCAGCAAATGCTATGGTTGTATTGTGATTTTGTGGAGAAGTGGACAAGTTACCCATGGTCGACATACACTAGATCAGCATTGTCATTGACAAAAGGCTGGCACAAGCCAAAGGTCGGCATGGCACTGTCAACATATGAACAGGTTGAAACAATTTTTTTTCACTATTTTGTTCATCTTTTTAGACTTTTAC
This sequence comes from Crinia signifera, assembly GCF_055691185.1. Lineage (NCBI taxonomy): Eukaryota > Metazoa > Chordata > Amphibia > Anura > Myobatrachidae > Crinia > Crinia signifera. The sequence goes on along the minus strand of NC_139228.1, from coordinate 64,992,258 downwards.
CCTCTTTACCATCCACGTGGGAACGGTGAAGTGTGCCGAGTGTGGCGCTATCGGAGCATGGCAGCTGGCCCAAGGCACGGTGAGCGAAGTGAACATGCGAGGGGACTTGCCATATTATTTGGGGGTCCATATGACATTTACACAGAACTTTTTGAAAAACTCATGTCGACCTCTTCATGTGTTGACCTTTATCACATTGACCTTTTGCTTGTTAGGACCCCTTCCCTCCCCTTACGGCTCGGCCGAGTGTGAAACCCATGCGCATATAAATCATCCCATAACCAATGGTTCTGAATCGGCCCCTTTATTTCATCGATGTCATTTTAATGCTTCCCTCATTGTTTCCTGAGTGAAATTAAAATAAAACAACGGTACTTATATGTTAGTTGGGCGCCCACTAAGCTATTTGCTTAGTTTTCCGTGGCCCCTGGCGGGGCACGCTACGCTCGCCACGCTTCAGGCTCAGTGGCTCGCTGCGCTCGCCACACTATATAAAATCAAGGGGGTATGAGCGTACTATAGGGGTGCCCAACTAACATATAAGTACCAAAACAACTGTAGGCTGTTACTGTTACTTAAGGCCTAGGAGCAGTGGGTGTGGCATGGCGTTCGCAAAAAAGCCCCTTGTGGGCTCGCTGTGCTTGCCACGCTGGGGGCTACGCGAGCCACCTATTCTATTCTCCCTCTATGGGGGTTGTGGACCCCCACGAGGGAAAATAGCGGGTGGCTGTCGGCGTTTTGACAGTCAGGATCCCAACGTCGGGAAAATGACTGTCGGGAACGCGTCCGGCACCCGAAGCAGTTACCTCAGCCGAGTGCATTAGAGATCAATCTGTGATAACCTTGGAGAACAAAACATCTTCTAATAAATGAGAAAAACAAAGGTATATGTATTTTGTTGCATGAAAACTGACATTATCTGGATGATAAGGTATGCAGAAAATCCCAGGGACAGGTCAGACGAGTTAACGTGATGTACAGAGAGGGAGGGGAGGGAGGCGGCGCCCAGTCAGGCCCTACAGGGCATGGATGCAGATCAGGCCTCAGATAGGAGCTGTAATGAAGAGCAAGGATGTGTCTGCTGTAATATACTGATTATTATTACACCACACGTATGTGAGGAGATCAGCTGTACTCTATTACATGACGTATCCTAATAAATACCCTAATAGAGAGTTCCCGAAATCCTGCCATTACAGCCCAGGTTTTAAGGATATCCAAGCATGGTTAAATGAAATTAACTAAGGTACTAATTATGTCAGCTGTGCTAAAGCATGGATATCCTTAGCGACCATCAAATGATTTTTCACCTGTGTGGCCGCATGCGATGGGATGTGTAAGTGTACACATCTCTACTATTGCAAATGCGGGAATTTGAGCGGGGGAAGGGGGGGGGGGTTTGCGACATTTGGACGGATGGCAGGCAGCGTTAACCTTTTGGCTAGGCACTGTGTTTTTGCAAGATCCGTTAACGGTAGCCAGTTCCCCCATGCTTTAATTACTATGAGTTAATTAGTGATAATAACGCTTTTAAAGTATAATAAAAAAATAAAAACTATTGAGACCTGTAGAAGAAAAGCAACTAAAACAAAAAAAAACATACATACAGGAAAATAACAAGAAAACAAATTGCAAATACATTATACTTTATTTCAGTAAAAAAAAAAAAAAACAGCTGAACAATACGCAGCTAAAAGCTATGTTTACACATAAATCTGCATATACAATATTGACAAGTGGCCCTTTAGGACCTTTACTGCGGACTCATGCGGGAAAACATTTCCCCTTTGAGACACAGAACGACGATGACAGATACAACCAATCTGCCCATCTAGTATAATGGCGTGTATGTATCTAAAGAATTTTTCATCGCTTCATTTAATCTTTCTCGTCAGTTCACAGTACTGTGCGGAATATGATCTCTTATATATTGGGGGCGGGGGCTGTTGTCCGTTTTAATAAATACACCTGCATAGTTACAAGGATTAATGACCGCTTTTTGAATCCTGAATTTAAATCACACCAGCCACTCCCCATCACTTCCCGTTGGCCAGTACAGTTGTTTTAACATTAACCCTTTGAGTGCTGAGTGAATTTGTCGAAATTGATGTGAAAATTGCCCAGAAAATATATATTTTTTATTCATCCTGTAATGTTACTTTACACAGTATTTTATATTTGAATTTATATAACAAATGTGACGCTGACATTTTTAGCGGATATTTTGCGCATCGCTCACAGAGATGTTGACACTCAAAGGGTTAAAAGGCGATACGAGACACGGTTGATTTTGGGGGGGGGGGGGATAATAAAAATGATAGTGACAGTCTGTTGGAACCTAAAATAAGCAAAACAAACAGGAAGCCGAGGAAGATGAGCTTCTGATACCCAAGGAATTTCAATTTTAGGGACTGTCTGAAATGTCACCAGCCAATGATGTCACAACTGCAGGTATCTTAATGTACCCCCCCTTATATTACTTCCCCTGTTGATACAGATCAAAGATTTACACAGTTGCCCAAACGAATGTTATTTTCCCAGTCCTGCGTGTGACTTTGGTGGGCTATCATAAATGGTTTTTACATGATTGGATACAGAAAAAGCCTACAGCGGCTTTAGAGATATGGAAAAATGTAAATCTTTCCCACTGTTTCAATAGATTATTTCAATTCTCACTGTTTCCCATGTTAATAGACTTCCCCGGCACCGACAATATTTTATTCTAAAACTGGTACTTAGGGGTTTTTTTGTTTTTTGTTTTTTTTTGTTCTCTCCCATTGCAAAGAAATAAGGATTCTTGAAAGCTCAGACCGTGAGCAATGTCTTGTGTTGCTGGGCTGGAGAACAAAAATTACTTAATCCATCATTTACAGATGGAGGTACAGGAAGAAGGATGTTGTCATACTTTGCCTTATTTCTTAGCTGTTTGATAGGGAACTGGAGTGATTGATAGGGCTGGTGATCGGGAGTGCGGAGACAAATGTAGTGTTACTGGGGACAGGATAAGATAGCATCTAAATAAGAAACTGCGGAGAGGATGAGAGATGCAGCCTGGGCCCCACTTAGAATGACATAATGGATTTTTAGTAAAATTAAAGCCGTCAGTCAAATGAGACACGTTTTGGAGGATTAACCCGGTCGTCTGCAGATGCCTAAAAGTGATAGGTGAATATATTTAATCACGGGCTCAGCAACTACAACTCCCAGCATGCTATGACAGTGGAAATGATGTTGCTGACCCACAAACACCCCAGAAAATAATATTTAATATTATACATTTTTAATTGCTGAGATTGACAAGATTAAAATTGATTAAATCTTGGAGAGAGAGAGAGAAAGTGCCAACCAAACAGCTCCTGTCATTTTTTACAAAAACAGAGAGTAACATGACAGTTAGGAGCTGACTGGCTGGTATTTAACTCTCCACTTTATCTCTTTCCGAGGGTTTAAAAATAGATCCCATAGACCCCAAAGTACCAGTCTATCAGCGTGGAAATTAGGGTGGCCAATCCTGGGGTCGGGGGGATCCCGGGATTGCAATATCCAATCCCAGGATTTCAGGATTAGACTGCCGGGCAGCCTCTGAGCACCCGTTCGAAGGCTGCCTGGTTGTTCCCATCCCCGGCGTGTGGCCCTGCGCTGCAGGCCGCAACACCGCATCCCCGCTCCCGACCGCACCTTCCTGTCGCACTGCCTACTCTGCTGCTGCCCGCCCTTCCACTCTACTGATGCTGCCACCCGCCCACTCACTCCCAGGGGCTCCGCTGCTGTCTGCCCCGCTCCCGGCTGCCCACCCATGTAAGTAAATGTGCGGGTTGGCCGGTGGGGGGACAATGGTGTTTTATTTATTAGGGATGTCAATCCCATGATCCCAGGAATCCCGGGAATCCCGGGATTGAGCATTTTTTAATCCTGGGATTGGCATCCCTAGTGTAAATGCCACATTGCATGCTGTGTTTGAAAAATGGCAGTAAGGAGCCTTGCTGGCGGTTGCTTTGTCTCTCTCCACTGTAACTCTCTCCAAGGCTTAGTACATTTGTCGCAAAATACCAATAATTAACCAACTCCTGGCTGTCATTTATCAAACACCTCTAATATAGCGGTTAGGTCTATTCATGTAGAAATGAATAAGAGCTCCATTAGTTTATTCCTGTAGTAAAACATTCAACCTTGAATCCCTTCATTCAAAATAACTTAAAACGGTCCTTGTTTCCTAGCACGGCGGCCACGATTTTGATCGTAGAACATCTTATACAATTGCATCGCATGCAATATAGCGGTAATTGTACAAGCATCATGGTGTCGCCATGAAAATACAGGGCATTCCCCTGGGAACGCAGGTGGGATGATTCCTGCTCAGGGACGGCGGTTGACGTCACATGACATCAGCGCTCGCCCCTAATTCTCCCACGGCAAATGTCCACGGCAAATAAAAGACAGTTGTGACCGACTTTTATTTGCAAACGGGTAAAAAAATTATTTGATCGTATAATGTTTCGCCTGTACGGCTGAGTGCTTTGGGATGTGTAAGCGTAACACATCCATTGGCATGACGCCATGGACATTTGCGCAGCAGGGGGCAGGTGACGTTTGTCTGACACTGCTTAGCAAGCAGACCTGAATCAGGCGCTGTGTGGGGGCCCGAGGGCTGACTTTGAGAAGCTGTGCTCTAGAACATTACCCACCAAAATGAATGCATTTATTTTGCCATGGGCCCAGCAAGGGTTAAATCCGAGCCACGTCCCACAGGCTACAAAATACGACTCCGGCTTCCTCCAGTACATACTCTGTAGCTGGTGGGGGGGGGGGGGGGATCAAAATCTTAGAAGGTGAGTTTATCTATGTACACAATTTGCCGGCCGTAGTTTCATCTGGAAGCGCAGTAATGGGAGGCCTGCCATTTATGCACTAAACAGAAAACACTGTCAATAAAACAAGAGGCATGAAATCGATGTCGTGTCAGACAAATTAATTATCAATGTATGAAGTTAAAAATAATGGAATGAGATCACTAGCTTCTGTCCCTACCTCTGTCTATACAAATCTCATATTCATTTCATTTCCCATATCCGTTAGCACACGAATTAGAGGTTTCACCGCTGTCTGCCCTGCAAATGATCCTGACGTTAGTGATACCATAAATACAGAGACAAATAATGGGTCATTTAGAGGGGACGCGTAAAAAAAATGTATGGCTGGTCCGGGTGACGCTGCATTGAAATAAATATTCCCTGTACCAATTCTACTTAATGGCATTCATCATTATATATGTAGTTAAGTTACATGTAAGTTATGACCTCGCTTTGTGGCCATGTGTTGCTATGACCACCCCATTACATACTGAGGTTGGACGATAGAACCAATTCCACCAATCACGTTTTTGAGACCTTGGACTTCAAGTCTAAATCCTCGCAGAGGGGCTGCTGGTAAAATCCTAGGGTGGGTTGAAGGAAGAAACGGTAATGTTTGACTTTTTCTATGGGTGGCAGAAGATAAGCGTTATTGATGGTACTGATAAGGTCCACGCATTCGGCAAGAAGCATGCCAAGACCACCCTGCAGCCGGGAGCTCTGCCAAAGCCTCTTAGATGTCTTAGGCAGAACTCTGCTGAGCCTAAATCTCTACAGAATCCTGAGCACTATTTGGGCAATGCTAATGGCCCTGTCCCCTTTTAGTGAGGTCATCTGTCCATCTTCCATAATTGCATGGTAGCAGAAATGGAAATTGCAGTACTTCATGGAACCATAAGAGCGTTGGTGACAATATAAAGATGGTTATGTGACTTAAAGTCCAAGAAAGAAGGTGGGATTCCACAATGACGCAAATCCCCAACATTCAGTAGTCTCTTTGAAATTCTGGAAGAGACAGTTATAAAGATACACATTGATGAATCAAAGCATTATAACCACCTGCTTAATGTACCATTACTACTCCATGTGCCACCAAAACAGTATTGACCCAATACGACATGGACTCGACAAGACCTCTAAAGGTGTCCTGCGGCATGTGGTACCAGAACAATTTTAGAAGATCCTTTAATTTCTGCTTGGGATCTGATGACTTTGAAGGCAAGACCAACTCTTTAACTCTTCATCAAGTCCCTCACACCGTACTCGAACAATCTATATAGTGTGGCAAGGCGCATTGTCCTGCTGAAAGAGGCCACAGCCATCACAGTATGCCGTTGTCATGAAGGGATGTACCTGGTCTGTAGTGAAGTTTAGGAAGGTGGTGTGCGGCAAATCATCCTCCACATGAATGGTCAGACCCTGGGTTCCCCAGCAGAACATTACCCAAAGCGTCACTCTTCACAGGATTGCTTTTTCCCACAATGCACCCTGAGGCCATCTCTTACCTGGCTAAACAATGCACATGTATGCAACAGAAAACGGTATTCATCCGACCAGGCGACCTTCTCCCATTGATCCAAGGTCTGCTTCCATTGCAGGCGCAATTGGCGGAGAACAAGGGTTAGCATGGTCAACAGTTTAACGCAGTGTGAGTCATGCCACGCTACCCTCATCGCCATCATTAAAATGTGTGTGGGAGCCAGAAATGGCAAACCACAAGGCATGCGTCATTATTTTTGTGCGTTTGGACTTAAAAATGAACCGTTTGTCCGCTGAATGGCCAGCAACAGCCATGAAACCATCTAGCTATCAGGCCCTCTGGCAGAAAGACGATTTATCAAACCGTGTTTGCTGCAAATTGGACAGATAATATGAAATCCCCAGAAGGTGCTAAACGGTTTTGTGGCGTTGTCTGCTTTGCAACGTATACTGTCACTGCAAATACTCAGGGCCAGCAATATGCAATTTACAGCCCGCTGAGCACCAATGTACGAGTGGAATCAGGACAGGGGGCCTGAGATATTAAGGGATTAGTGGACAAGTGTAATCTGCAAACTTCATTCAATATTCAAAATCTTTCCAGTAAACAGTGGAGGCCGCCTCAGATTATCTCCTATCCCCCCTGATTTCTGAATATGCAGGCGCCTCTGATACTGTGCATCGTGTCTGCCAGGATTTTCCATTACCAGACCCAAGATTAAAATCATATCTCCAGAACATGTTGCTGACATTTCTCACGGAGCGATAACCCAATATGACTAAGGGTGAAATTCACTACGTGATGGTAAAGCAATATCGACATATAGGGCAATTGTAATTGTGCAGATGCGCACGTTGGCGAGGAATACAGTACAGCAACTGTCTGTGGCTTCCTGCTGCCCCCATTCCCCTCCTCACATCATGTCACTGCCCCTGTCACATGCAGCCCTGTCCTCAAGGACACATCTCTCATCTCCTGATATACTCTGTGCTACTGGGTGACCCCACTCCTTCCACTATATAACTCAGTCTGTAGCTTCCTGCTCTCTCCATTCCCCTCCTCACATCATGTCACTGCCCCTGTCACATGCAGACCTGTCCTCACTGATACATCCATCACCTCCTGATATACTCTGTGCTTCTGGGGATCCTGCACTTCCCACTATACCTCCCACTCATCACTCATCTGTGCTGCTGGGGGTACCTGCTCCTCCCACTATATAACTCTCAGTCTGTGGCTTCCTGCTGCCTCCATTCCCCTCCTCACATCATGTCACTGCTCCTGTCACATGCAGCCCTTTCCTCACTGACACATCACTCATCTCCTGATATTTATTTATTTATTAGCAGTTTCTTATATAGCGCACACAGATTCCGCAGCGCTTTACAGGGGACCTTTCTCCTTAATGCTACCTCTATAACTATGGCCCTTATTCTGATCGGTGCGGATATTCCCGCATTCTTACGGAGCGGTCCGCACGCCACGGTGTTCTGCCGCGTGCGTCCATCGTCCGTAGAAACGCCCACGGGTCCTCCGCATTCGGACGGACTCACTCTTTAAGAACAGGGCGTGTTTACGGACGACATACAAACCATGCGTGTGCGGGAGAAACACTCCGATTCTGCACGGTATTACAGAGTATTACAGAGTATGCTCGGGAATACCGCATCCGAACGGGAGCCAAGCGGTGCTACCGCACGTAAGCGGAGTATTTACGCCAAACAACCCACTATTATGTATCTTCTGCAATACATCACATGACCCACTTATTCAATTACCTATCCTCATAAAAAACTTCTTATTTGGAATTGGAATCAATTAGATGCCAATATATCCTTACAAGCATGCCTAACACATGCATTGCACACATTAACCCTTACAGCAATTGAAGTGCAATGGTTTCAATTAAAGCACTGACAAGCGTCCTATTAGTGAGTAATGAGTAAAGGAGTCGATTCTATTGGGTTCAGGTGTTAATGCTTGTAGTCATTAGGCGTACGTTCGCCTACCGCATGAACGAGTGGTGTCCGCAAAGCAATAGTACACTTGTGGACACCGCACATTTCTTCCCTTTTTGATCGCGTGCATTCGGAGTGGTATCCGAATGTACGCCCCCCAACATAAGTGTACTCCCCCGTGTCCGCCCATGTTTCCGCCCCGTTTTGCCCACTTTGAAACTACGCCCATGTGTCATTCCGCATGACGCCCATAATACGCCCATATTTCCCGACTGATTGCGGGGAACAGTTTTGTACGGGATTTGGCCGAACAGGTACGGAGTCAAGGCGTGGCACATGCGCGTTGCGTTCTCCACGCATGCGCAGACGCCGTAAAGACGCGATCCGAAAGTATGCGGTAAAGTACGCGTCAATCAGAATAAGGGCCTAAATGCTATGTCACCTCCCACTGCCTATTACAGGAATACTCTCTGATGCTGGTATAGGGGGAAGAAGGCTCCAGGACCAGCATTGCTGCATACAGACATGTATATCTCAGTGGTCAAGGGGTTTTTGGGTAAGGCGCTACAATCACTCTGTGTGAGGGAGCTGCTAAACTAGAGTGGTCTAGGCTCATCAGGTACATCTCAGTGGTCAGCAGCACAGCGATGGATAACATTCACTCTCCATGGCCTGAGATTACAGCCAGCTGCTCCAGGAGGTTCTGTGAATCCTTATGTGTGCAGTGAGCGGGGCCTGGCGTCCGCCAGAGCACAGCGCTGTAATCTCTGCAATGTTTTATTTATGGGGAGGAATGCACTAGATGAGGGGTTAACAAACACATATGATTGCTTGGGGGCATCGCCTTGTCCTGAGGTAATTAGGACAAAGATGTTTCCCCGAATGGGAAGCCAGGCAGGCGATAAGCAGAAAAACAAATACTGTAGATGGTTCTCTACATCCAGGCCACAGACAGGAGCCCGGAATAGCGATTACACTTTAGTGGAGGACGTCAGGTCTGTCCACCTTCATGTCTAAAACAGTGTGGGACTGAGCAGATGGGGCAGACTTTGGTGCAGTTGCTCAGGTTAATGTATATTGCAATGTGTGTGACTTGCATTTCCTGTCTATACATACAGATGTTTCCTGATACACTTTTGTTATTGTCGTCGCACCCAATAGCCCGTCTCAGTGCACCTGGTCCCGGTGATCGTTTTATACACATAACTGGTAGCAACAAGACAGCATTGCTAGCACCCCATTCTGTTGTGCTATAATACATAGCTGCCTACCCTCCTGCATTCAGCAGGAGACTTCCTGAAATAGCAGCAATCTCCCTCTCTCCCTCATTAGTGTAGCAATCTCCCTCATGTCACCTAGCCCACATTACACTGTTACATCATAGTTACCTCCCCTCCTGCATTCTGCAGGAGACTCCCTGAAATAGCAACAATCTCCCACTCTCCCTCATTAGTCTAACAATCTCCCTCATGTCACCTAGCCCACATTACACTGTTACATCATAGTTACCTCCCCTCCTGCATTCTGCAGGAGACTCCCTGAAATAACAGCAATCTCCCTCTCTCCCTCATTAGTCTAGCAATCTCCCTCATGTCACCTAGCCCACATTACACTGTTACATCATAGTTACCTCCCGTCCTGCATTCAGCAGGAGACTCCCTGAAATAACAGCAATCTCCCTCTCTCCCTCATTAGTCTAGCAATCTCCCTCATGTCACCTAGCCCACATTACACTTACATCATAGTTACCTCCCGTCCTGCATTCAGCAGGAGACTCCCTGAAATAACAGCAATCTCCCTCTCTCCCTCATTAGTCTAGCAATCTCCCTCATGTCACCTAGCCCACATTACACTGTTACATCATAGTTTCCTCCATTTTGCAGGAGACTCCCTGAGCAGTGGCGTAGCTAAGTTTTGGGCGCCCCCCGCCGCCCATGCAAATCCCCCCCCCCCCAATCCCCCACAGCCTTACCTATCGCACTGGTCCCGGCGGCTCCGTTCTTCTGCTGAGGACCAGCACAAAATGGCCACCCCCATACAGCAGACAGTTTCAGAGAACTGTGTGCTATATGGGGGCGGCCATTTTGAGGTGGTCCTCAGCAGAAAAACTGAGCCGCCGGGACCAGCGAGATAGGTAAGTCTGCGGGGGATTGGGGGGGGGGGTGTAATTATAGCACCGCAGCCCCCGGCGCCCCCACATAAACAGCCCCCCCCCCCTGCGGTGGCGGGGGCTGTGGTGCTATAGTTACGCCGCTGTCCCTGACATAGCAGAAATCTCCCTCTCTCCCTCATTAGTCTAGCAATCTCCATGTCACCTAGCCCACATTACACCGTTACATTTTTTTGGGGAAAAGGAATAAGAGATAGATACACTCACATTGAATCATCAGCAGCCCTTTGGGTGGAGCATGACATGCCCCCTCAATGGTGCGCTGCGCAAAATTCTATTCCCAACTATAATCTCCCTGAAACTAGTTTTCAAAAGTAGGCAAGTATGCTTGAATAGATTGATCTAATATGGTTGACATGATCAAGAAGTGGACCTGGACAAAAGATCGACAGGGAAAAGGCCTACATGTGCCATCACAGAAGAGACAGCATTTAAGCCCACCTCTGAATGGGTATGGGTAATTGGTTCGATCCAATTTAGGTTGACATGCATTGAGTCGACTACTTAAGGTCTTTATACTTTAAGTTGACACCTGAAAGAGGTCGACATGGGATATGTCGACAGGGACGGAATGTCAACACAAGCATTAGGTCGACAATGGGAAGGTTGACAGTCAAAAAGTCGACAAGATTTTTTCCTGGGTTTTTTTGTACCAAATGTCGACACTGCCGACATGGACGCAATTTAAGTATACCGCATGCCCTGGCATGGCTTGCGGCACTAGCCACACTATATAATCCCCCCCCCCCCCCCCAGAGCCAAAGTGGATGGTAGGGAATTAAATACCGCCTGTCGGCACACGTCGGCTCCAAAAACACATGAAAAACTCATGTTGACCTTTTAGCTGTTGAGCTTCCCATTTTCAACCTAATGTGTATATGTCAACCTTCTGACCCTGTCAAACATACCCATGTCGAGCTATGTCAGGTGTCGACCTACGGCCTGTCGACACTCAGTGGTCCACCCAACAATACATGTCGACCTTAATAGGGTTGACTTATGACCGTATCCCCTCTGAATGAGGCCACAAGAGCATAGGTCTAAGCACAGGTCACCGCTGGTGGAATGTCAGCTTGGGAACATAAACTTTCCCCGTTGCAGGAATCCAAACCTAATGATTATGATATAAAACTACGACTGCCGCTGCACTATGTAGTATTGTTCTACTCATTTCCTCAGTGCGCTCTGCAGCATAGCGCCATTTTATATGCAGCCTTGATCTGCTCAGCGCCGGAGCTTCAGATTTGTGCCTAATGAGAATATAACTGCAAATGAGAGCAGCGCTGTATAATACGGCATGATCACAGCAATTTCATTATTCTTTCCAAGAACAACAGCGAGGGACGGACTGCGTAAACTGCAGCAGTAATAATGCCTTGGTTCCTCTGAATATGTAAAGTGTTTGAAGACATCAAAGCACTATCCAAATATTCCACTTTATCTGCTACACATCATATATATATATATATATATATATATATATATATATATATCCTATATATTTGGCTACATCTGTCACTCAAAGTGGGTGTCTGTGTCTATAACGCTCTGTTCCTGGACTTTCCTCTTAATGTGTGATTGCCTTCATCTGTGCTGAACACCTTTCTGAGAAATTAACCTGTTTAAAACAGGTGATGGCAATCATACATTAAGGGGAAGTCTAGAAACAGAGCATTGTGTCCCTCCTGGAGAGGGTCATGTTGGGAGGTATGTGACAGAGAACCAGCCCAGTGAGCCCACAGACAGTGCCAGACACCCACTGCCTTCCCATGTTGCCCAGCACTGCTACTCCACAGCCACCAGGTGAGCGCCCCCCTCCCGCGATTTGCGGCAAAACCTCCCCCCCCGCGGGCCCCCCCCCCCCCTCCCGCGATTCGCGGCAAAAACACCCGCTCCCCCGCGACCCCCCCTACCGCGATTCGCAGCAAAAACACCCCCGCGACCCACCCTCCCGCGATTCGCTGCAAAAAGAACCCCCCCACGACCCCTCCCGCAATTCGCGGCATAACCACCACCCGCGACCCCCCCCTCCCGCAAATCGCGGCAAACCCTCCCTCGTGACCCCCCCCCCCCCCCCGATTCGCGGAAAAAACACCCCCCCCCCGCGACCTCCCTCCCGCGATTCGCGGCAAAAAGAACCCCCCCGCGACCCCCCCTTGCACGGTTGGCGGCACTCCCCCTGCGACCCCCCTCCCGCGATTCGCGGCAACCCCCCCCGCAATTCGCAGCAGCCCCAGGATTAAATGGCACATGCAAAACACTGACATGGCTATGGTCGACAATGAAAAAGGTTGACATGAGTTTTTGAAGATTTATTTTTAATTTTTTTAATTTTTTCATATTCATTGTCATGTGTCGACATGGACACCAATGAAGTGGCACACTTATGTCAACATTTACATGTGTTGACCTTTCTGTGTTGATTTTTTTCTTGTGGCGATTCGCGTCACACCCCCCGCAACCCCCCCTCCGGCGATTCGCGGCACCCCCCCGCGACCCCCACCCCCTCCCGCAATTCGCGGCAACCCCCCACCGGAACCCCCATGAACCCCGCTCTCCCGCGATTCGCGGCACCCACCCCCCGCAACCCCCCCCCCTCCCGCAAATCGCGGCACCCCCCGCGATTCGCGGCAGCCCCAGGATTAAATGGCACATGCAAAACACTGGCACGGCTATGGTCGACAATGAAAAAGGTTGACATGAGTTTTTGAAGATTTATTTCATTTTTTTAATGTTTTCATATTCATTGTCATGTGTCAACATGGACACCAATGAAGTGGCACACTTATGTCAACATTTACATGTGTTGACCTTTCTGTGTTGATTTTTTCTTGTGGCGATTCGCGTCACACCCCCCCCGCAACCCCCCCTCCCGCGATTCGCGGCACCCCCCGTGACCCCCCACCTCCCGCAATTCGCGGCAACCCCCCACCGGAACCCCTGTGAACCCCGCCCTCCCGCGATTCGCGGCAGCCAACCCCGCGACCCCCCCCTCCCGCAATTCGCGGCACCCCCCGTGATTTGCGGCAGCTCCAGAATTAAATTGCACATGGAAAACACTGACATGGCTATGGTCGACAATGAAAAAGGTTGACATGAGTTTTTGAAGTTTTTTTTTTTCATTTTTTGAATGTTTTCATATTCATTCTCATGTGTCGACATGGACACCAATGAAGTGCCACACTTATGTCAACATTTACATGTGTTGACCTTTCTGTGTTGATTTTTTCTTGTGGCGATTTGCGTCACACACCCCCCCCCACCCCCCCCACAACCCCCACTCCCGCGATTCACGGCACACACACACACACACACCTCCCCCGCGATTCTCGGCACCCCACCCCGTGACCCCCCCTCCCGTGATTCATGGCACACCCCCGCGACCCCCCCTCCCATGATTCGCCGCAACCCCCGCCCCGTAACCCCCCCTCCCGCGATTCGCGGCACCCACCCCCGCGACCCCCCCTCCCGCAATTCGCGGCACCCCCCCACGATTCGCGTCAGCTCCAGAATTAAATTGCACATGGAAAACACTGACATGGCTATGGTCGACAATGAAAAAGGTTGACATGAGTTTTTGAAGTTTTTTTTTTTCATTTTTTGAATGTTTTCATATTCATTCTCATGTGTCGACATGGACACCAATGAAGTGCCACACTTATGTCAACATTTACATGTGTTGACCTTTCTGTGTTGATTTTTTCTTGTGGCGATTCGCGTCACACCCCCCCCACCCCCCCCACTCCCGCGATTCACGGCACACACACACCCCCCCGCGATTCTCGGCACCCCACCCCGTGACCCCCCCTCCCGTGATTCACGGCACGCCCCCCGCGACCCCCCCTACCATGATTCGCCGCAACCCCCGCCCCCGTAACCCCCCTCCCGCGATTTGCGGCAACCCACCCCGCCACCCCCCTCCCGCGATTCTCTGCAATCCCTCCCCTCCCGCGATTCGCAGCATCCACCCCCCCACAACCCCCCCTCCTGCAATTCGCGGCACCCCCCGCGACCCCCCCTCCTGCAATTCGCGGCACCCTCCGCGACCCCCCCTCCCGCGATTCGCGGACACCTAAGTTGCAATACAGGGCATCTTTCATACAATTCTAACCATATTTCTCATATACAAACGTTCACAAATTAAGGGGGCGCAGCCCCTTACGACGGTGTGAAGAGCGCCCGTAGGGCGCGATGAATCACCTAGTATATATATATATATATATGTATATATACTTTGTTGGGTAGACACAGCACTCCAGACTTGTAGAAATTCAAAACACAGGTTTATTGAAGATGGCAACGTTTCAATGCTTACGCATTATCGTCAGGCTCAATATGCATACAAACATACATTGAATAAATACCCTACCAAAGTGTGTCACGTGGGAGGGCAGGTATCAAGGAACCGCCTCTCACGTGTAAGTGTGCTTACAGGTACTCGGTAGGGAGCGTCACGCCTATAGGGGCGTGTGCTCCTGTCCCAGGTACGTGAACCCATTGTCCAACGCTCAACTTTACAAATAGTCGACATAGTGCAGTAGAATTAGTGTAGTTAACACATATAGCACATTTGACATAGACGGAAAAAAAAGTGACAATACATAATACAACATACCATAGTGTCCAATAGTACATATTGTATTGTGAATTAGTATACAATGTGCAAGGTTCACAAAAATATCAATATATAGACTAAGGTGATACATAAGAGTGTCACTAAGTGTTTCCCTAATGGGGATAAGATATATGGGCATAACAACCAAATCATCCACCCGGGGTTCTAACCAACCGTATCGCCCTAATGGTATAGTATCACAGTAGTACATTCAGGCCCGAAAATTCATTCAGCCCTTTGGGGGCCACAGTGCCCAATTTCGCAATCCAACGTGCTTCGCACTTGAGCAACTGTAGTCCCCTATTGCCCCCCCCTGTATTGATACGGGGATGTGGTCTATCATGCGATATTTGATGGATGATAAATTATGTTGTGCTTGTAAAAAGTGTCTTGAAACCGGCTGATCTGAAGACCCCTTGGTTAATGCTTTACGGATCGATGACCGATGGGCCGTCATCCGTTCTTTGAATGGTCTCTCGGTCTTTCCTATGTAGGAAAGACCGCATGGACAAATTATTTGGTATACCGTATATGGCGTATTACAGGTTAATAGGTGTCTAATGGCTATAGGTTTTCCTGTTTGTAGGTGGTTAAATGTAGATCCCGGGATAAGGAAACTGCAAGTCGTACAAATGCACCTGATGCATCCCACTCTATTAGAAGGTCTCTCTGTAGTGAACATAGCAGATTTGACTAATATGTCTCTGATGCTTTTAGATCTCTTAAAGCTGGGTAAAAGGGAGGTTTGTGTCAGACCTAATGCAGGGTCCGCCTGGACCAATGGCCAGTGTTTGCGTACTATCCGTGTAACAGCCGGACTCTGGCTATTGTAGGTGGTTACCCATGGTAACCTTTTATTCGACGGTTCCTCTATTTTTTTATTATATAGCAGGGCCTCTTGGTCCATTGTCACTACCTTTGATTTAGTAGCTTCTAATTCCTTTATGGGGTAGCCCCGCTGTGTGAAACGGGTTATCATCGTATCCATTTGGTCGGCGGCTACTGCGGGGTCTGACACAATCCTTTTAACTCGTAATAGCTGTGAGTAAGGAAGACTACGATTGGTGGGTCTGGGATGACAGCTATGGTATTCAAGCAGGTTATTGCGGTCAGATGGTTTTGAAAATAGTCTGGTGGATATTTTCCCCTCCTTCATTTTGATTAATACATCTAGGTAATGAACCTCTTTAGGGCTGTACATGTACGTAAATTTAATGGGATTATCACCTTTGTTTTCATTCTCAATCAATGTTATTAGATCATCTGGGGGACCTCGCCATATAACCAATAAGTCGTCTATGTAGCGATTGTAGTGAACGATTCTACCTGCAATTGATGGGTTGTTAAAGAAGAGCTCTTGTTCCAACTCGAACATAAATATGTTTGCGTATGAGGGGGCTACCGCCGCCCCCATCGCTACCCCCATCAGCTGCAGGTAGAATCGCTCGCCATAGACAAAAAAGTTTTTAGTCAAAATCAAAGACATAAGTTCCACAATCAATTCAATATGAGGACCCTGGTACAGGGGATTGTTGGCCAGAAAGTGTCTAAGTGCTGACAATCCCTGTGTGTACGGGATTGACGTGTACAATGCACTGACATCAATACTGAACAAATAAGTAGATTCCTGTAGAATAGGTATTTGTCTCAACTGTTTTAACAATTCTGTAGTATCTAATAGGTATCGGGGGTGGCCTCTGATGCACGGTTGCAATACACTGTCTATGTATATTGAGGTGGGTAGCATTAATGACCCCCTGGCAGCCACAATTGGCCGACCAGGGGGATCCACCTCAGATTTGTGGACTTTAGGTACACAATAAAATTGCGGCACCACAGGGTGTGTTGGTAATAAGGCCTTTTTTAAGTCATCAGAGATCATCCCCGCATCTACCGCAGCCTGTAATACATTCTGCAATTCCCTAGAAAAATCAGTAGTAGGATCTGTCGCCAGATTCCTGTATGTCAAACCATCGTTCAAATGCAACATATGTTGGAAATGGCATTGGGAACACTGACCCTCTGCTGTGGACAAACATATAACAGGAAGTAACAGGTGTTGTTAATTAGCAGACAGTGATTCATATTACATCTTAGGAAAACCCGGACTGGATCTCACTAGCCCTGATGCTGCTGCACTAAATCTTGGACTGGATGTTCCACATTCACCTCATATGGAAGTATACTGGCCCTGCCACACACACACACACACACACACACACACACACACACATATATATAGTCTATCTATCTATTTTATACATAAATATAACAGCTGCAATAGGGCACACTGTATTATACACCCTGGTGTCAAACGCGTTTCACACAATTTAGTAAAAGGTATATGTGTCTCTAGTGTCACCTGACTCGCTACTACTGTTATCAGCACTGTGGAAGTGTTTCATTTCAGTTGTGGTCTTTGGCAACACGCTTTTTAAAGCACAAGAAAATAAAAACGCCTACCAACAGACTTGCGAAACGCGTCTGTCCTGAATTTTCACCAGTGTTTTTAAAAATGGTAATGCAATATTAGCGCTTAGCCTAGCAACCCACAAAGCTATTTTAACAGTGGTTTTCACCTTTGGAAAACCCATTTATTGGAGTATATATGTTCTTTTTTTATTTATTTTATTAAAACAAAAAGCTTGGGCCATAGAGTTCTCTTTCATCAATGCATTGATATATTAAGGGAGAGTTATTTCTGTTGCCCTTGTGTATAACATAAAACTTGCAACTGGGATTTATGCAGAGGCTGCATTAGATATGTGTAGTATCCAAGGATGATAAAAACAAACATCCCTCTATCAACTAATATTGATATGCCCAACAAAAGCAGCCATAGTGGGAGTGACCCAATATTTCTGACAATGCATCAATCAATTCACAAGCAGCTATAATGACATGTCTATGGCAGAAATGTGACTTCAGCCAACGCCCCGATTGTGTGCGTGGGTTCAGTATGATTTATGGACAATTAAAATACCGACAATCACTTGGCCTGCACTGTTATATTGACAGGGTGTAGATATACCGGTGGCCAATATCCCGACAGGTACATAATACCTGCAGATGAAATACCGGCATGCGATATACCGACACGATAATGCAGAACATGTTAAAATATGAACATAGTTGTAATGTCGACATGGACACTGTATTAGTGTTCCGCGTCACCTCGGTATTTTGATTGTCGGTGTTCCGCGCCTGTCGGTATTTTGTTCATTTGCATTTTGTTGTGGGGATTCTGTCAATCGGTATTTCGTCTGTCAGTAAATGAACTACATACCGTGTGCGTCTTAGTGGTCTTGCTGGCTCTAAGAGAATGGGTAGGTGGCAAAGGTTGAGGTCCCGCCCAGTTTAAGTGGAGAAGTTGGCCAAAGCCGACCAATCAGATTCTAGCTCACATACAATGTACTAGCCATGTGCTTTTAGGAAGAATTGAATATACCTCATACACAATAACATTTTCCATGATTATCTTACTTATCCCCGGGCTTCCGGTAGGGTAGAACAAAAATCCAGATCCTGTCCAGTTTGAGACATCATGATGCAAAATCAGGGTGACTAATGTCATTAAGCTCCACCTCTGCTTTGTGATGCACTTGGGTAGTAGATGGGGGGTGCTTGAAGGGGCAAATCACTTCACCACACCCTAAGTGACCACGCCTCCCTAAGTGTTCAACCAGAGGGGGGGGGGGATAGTCTTCCAACGTTGACCGATTTCAGCTGTTTACAGGTGACAGTAACATAACAGGAACGGTACAGGCAATCCCGATAATTACAGCTCATGTAACACCTACCTTGTCCTGGGGACTCTCGACAAAAAGGCTAATTGGTGATGACAGTGTACAAACTGACATGGGGAATTCCTAGGCATTATGCACATTACATGGATCCGAATGACAGATCTATAGGGACTAGGTCAACACCAAAAGATCAACATTCCTGTGGTCGATATTGGGGGAACAGATTGGGGGGCAGATTTTTTAAGCCTGGTGAAGTGATAAAGTGTTCGGTGATAATGCAGCAGCCAATCCCAATTGTAGATTTATAGGCTGGGTTTGAAAAATGACAGGAGCTGATTGGCTGCTGTGTTATCACCTTCAACTTTATCACTTCACCAGTCATAATAGGATACACAGACACATATAATTTGGCAGCAGATAATAACCGCTTGGCCCATCATGTCTGCCCGCAGATATCGTGGAGAAATTGCCCGAAGCAAATGAGCTTCTGTCATATCAAAGACAGTGGCCCTTATTCTGATCGGTGCGTACTTTCCCGAATTCTTTCGGATCGCGTTTTTTAGCCGTCTGCGCATGCGTGGGGAACGCCATGCGCATGTGCAACGCATGGTCTCCGTACTTGTTCTCACTAATACCGTACAGAAATGTGCACCGCAATCACTCGGGCAATATGGGCGTGTTATGGGCGTCATGCGGAATGACACAGGGGCGTAGTTTCAAAGTGGGCTAAACTGGGCGGAAACATGGGCGTACACGGGGGAGTACACTTATTTTGGTAGGTGTGCATTCGGATAGCACACCGAATGCACGCGAACAAAAAGGGAAGAAATGTGCGGTGTCCAAAAGGCTACTCTTGCTTTGCGGACACCACTCGGTCATGCGCTAGGCAATCGGAACGCCTAATCAGGACGGACGCACCTCAACCAATGTCACCTGAACCCAATACAATAACATACTTTACCCATTACTTGTAAATTACACGCTTCTCACTGCTTCAATTGAAACCAATGCACCTTAAATGGACCATTACTAAACACACATATATGCTGCAGTTTTCACACACTTTTACACTGCAAATAATGAACACAACTTAATATTAATAATACTAATACACATGTCACTTCTGCATGTATAAATTAATCCAGACATTTGGGGGGCAAAAATAACATTTATTAAATCAACTTAGAAAATAATTTCGAAACCATCACAAAATAAATGGTACCATACCAGGACTAAAAGTAAATAATATATAATAAATAGCCACAGCAGAATCATTAGGAACACATCAGGTGGCTTCACAACAAAAGCAGAGCACCAACACTTGCCGAAACAGGGCAACAGGGGAACCAAACATGACATTTGAACCGCGGGCAAATGTGGTGACCCTCGGCACGGAATTTGACACAGGATGCTGACACACACAGCTCAATGGAAGATTTGGGAAGACATAACGGTGGAGATTAATGGGGACACAAGTTCATTTGCGGGCACGTTTGCCCCTGGCAGGCTCCTTGCCACGTGCAGCAGCTCTTCGGCCACGGCCACAGTCAGATGGTGGGTCACGTGGAGCACATGCTGGGGAGGGGGTGGATGTTCTTCCCCCTCTGGCAGCAGGGAGTGATGATGGTGGTAATGCACCAGAAACGGGTGACATTAGGACCCTATTGGTGGTAACTAGCTCCACCATAAGTTCATTATGGCGGAGGAGGAGTTCATTTTGCCGCAGGGCTTGATCAGCCAGCACCTGCAGGCTAGCAGCAATAGATTGCTGGCTGGCACTCATAGCCTGCAGGCTCGCAGCAATAGATTGCTGGCTGGCACTCATAGGCTGCAGGCTCGCAGCAATACACTGCTGGCTGGTGGTCAAACCCTGCAGCACCTCCTCGGCCCTACGCACCCGCTCTGATGCCGACTCTCCCTGCTGCACAATACTTTCAAGCACATGCCCCCACGTGGCCAATTCAGCCACGGACATTGGCGGCTGCTGCTGCACGGGCCTGCTACTGGGGCCAGGTGGCACAGACTCCACAACCTCCTCAAGAGATTCTTGACCAAGCGGTGGGGATGCTGTTGAACGAGAAAATACCAATTACCACACATTCCATGCAAAATTCAAAACATCTACTTATGGCCTGGTAAATAATTACCTTCAAGCGTAGAAGCCATCACTTCCGCTGGGGACTCGCTGTCTATGGTGCTCACCCCCCGGACCTCCTCCACTGCAATGCAGCACTGTGCCATCTCTTCCAGGGGGGGTGAGCTGCAGCTTTGATGGCATGGAGCCAGCCCCAGAGGTGTGGTTGTGTTCCCACCGCTGGGTCAATTTCTTTTTGAGGTTCCCTTTGAAGTCGTGCCACCTGCAATCAAAGTGTACATTTTAATACATGTCACTCCTCATGTTTGCTGTAGCACCCATTGCAATCTGAAACATAATACAACATGTGCCTCCTGACACCAAACTTAGATTATATTCATTTTGAAACACAACCCTTAGAAGATACAATCACACTCACCCTACAATAACTATCAATTCAATGACATGGCAAACATGTCTGTGCCTCCAAGCAACGTGACCACCCATTGACCAACTCCATCTAATATCGAATGTAAACATTACTGGACTTGTACTGCTCAAATGTAACACACATGAACTTGCCTCTTCTTAACGTGCTCCGCCTCACGAACTTGTGGAGCCACCGCATTAATCTCCGCCGTTATCTCCTCCCAGATCTTCCATCTCATTGTGTGTGTCAACTTTTGTGGTGGGCACTCGATCAAATCCCGTGCCCGGGTCACCAGGATGGCAAGCTCCTGCGCTTCATATGCCATGTTTCTGGTGGTTGGTTCCTCTGTTGCCTGATTGCGGCCACGGCCACGACCACTGGCACCGCCACTGCCACTGGCACTGCCACGGCCACTGGCACCGCCACGGCCATGGCCACCGGTTGCTGTACTTGAAGTGCTGGCCAGGCTACTCTGTTGGGAAGCCACCTGCTGTATTCCCAATGATTCTGCTGATGCTGAGGATGGTCCAGCTGCCGAATGGCGTGATGTTGATGGCCCATCTGGCTGCTGTTCCCCCAATGGCTGGTCTGGGTTGAGGGGGACATAGGTGGTGTTGGCCTCCATGCGGGCCAAGAGGTTCTGCACCACCTGTTCTTCCTCTGACTGTGAGCCAGCCATGTTTGCAACAACTGTTTGCCTTTCTAGCACAACTTTAAATACTATTTCTGTAATTGGCGTTAATCAGCTACAACCTGCGTTCCGTACGGCCGCGTCAACCGTGCGGCGCATAGGCCACGCCCCTTGCTGTGGAAAATTATTTAAAAAAAAACTGGCAAACCGAGTAAGTCTGATTTAGTATGTAAATGCAGATTTGACCACCAATGACCAAATAAAACTGAGGTCACACATGAAATGTATATTTGAATGTACATCTGTACTGTGCACTTGTTTGGTATGTAGTACAACTGACAATACCCATTCCATATGTAAATCCAGTCCACCACTTAGGCACAAGTAATCAGTGCTAGCCTCCAAATCACATGTGAAAGCACTCCAAATTCAGCCTGGATGCTAGCTACTTTTCATTCCACCTCTCTAGTATGGGCCAGTAGAAGGTAAGTGTACATATGGCAGCATGGCCTAATTTTGGGAAAAGGTCTGGCACTATTTGCTATGTTTCTGCTGCATAGCTTTCATTATAAAATAGCTGTTTAGTACCTTGTTGAGTTAGGTGTAAGTGTCTAGTGATGCAGACTATTTCACCTGTTGCTTATACCCATGTTTGGTCATTGTTATAGATTCTATATAATGGGTTCCCATCTTATTTGACACTGTCTGTTTAGGATGGTCTGGTAAACTATGCAAAGGTACAGCAAGTGTGGGTGTGCGATGCAATGGGTTAGCCGTCTGTTCGGGCGCATACACGCTGTTAGTGTAAAAATGAACAATAAAGTTAATACCAAATATCACTCTGATCAACCAATGACAGCACATGATTGCTTGATTTGTGCCATTGCTAAGATGGCGGCTTATGGAAGAGCAGCACCGTTTTCAGCTGCGGAGCTCAGGACACTGGTCTCCGTTATGGAGACCAGGCTGGGGCGGGCGGGCCCATTTATAACTAACCGCCAGAAGCGGAATGCGTATGCGGTGGCCCGCCGCCGCATATTCGCACGCACCCAGGTGCGGCGGACCATCGCTCAGCTGGAGCGGCGGTGGTCTGACCTGAGGCGCCGGGAGCCAGAAAAGCTTCAGCAAATAAGGGCCAGCATTGCTAGATGTGAGTGTTTCTACAGTAAATGTCCATTTGTACCTGATTGCTTACCTGACATTATTTAAGCCACTAAGGTCACCAGCCTGATCATGAGTTAAACATGGCATACAATATATGAGTGCTACTTCCTGTTTGACACCCTGTAATGGTCATAAAATATGTTATTGAGGAGGATTAATGCTTGTGATGCTTACAATGGCCCAAATGTCACAGCATACCTGCCATGTTACAGGCTGTGTTTTGTAAAGGCCACTAAGGAGCTGTTTGCCTGTACAATTATCAGTACTTATAACCATTGCATTTATAGGTTGATAAGGCTTAATACAAATTACCACTAATTGGCACTTTTTTGATTTTTCCCAAACACAGCACGTGATCGAGCAAGACAGGCCCGGGAGGAGGCAGAGGCGTCCCAGGCCCAGGAGGAGGCGGAGCCAGCTATGGGCGAGGAGGGAGAAAGTGAAGAAGGGGTGGCGGAGGAAAGGGATGAAGTGGTGGAGGATGTGTGGGCAGTGGAGGCGGAGGTGGTGGCTTTCGACACCGAGGTGGCAGCCGAGGAGGAGGTCGTGCCAGCCGAGGAGGCCCAGGAAGAGGGGGAGGATGAGGAGGCCTGTGAGGTGGAGCAGGCGGCCGAAAGTGGTATGTATACATAAAGATTCATTATTTCTTTTGTCATCCACTATTTGATATGTAGCACTGGTGATTCAAATGTGTTTGAAAATACTATAAAGGCAAACAACAAATTGGGTAGCAACAGACACACTTTGGGGTTAGATAGGGTGGCCAAACCATCCCTTTCATCCTGGACACATATTAATGACACAGGTTGTGCGGATGGCTTTCATGTCGATTTTAAGTGCCACTGAACCTGTGTAGTTAATCTGTATCCTGGAAGAAAGTGATGACTTGCTCATGTAAGGGTTACATGTCCCTGCTGCAAGCATACAATCTGTAGCCTCATATAGGTGAGTAGAGTTTACTGGTGATTGATCTTTGTAAACTAAATTCAGTATGGCATACATGGAGTATGGACAGGCGTGGCTTAGACTGGAGTAACAAGTGGTCAGTGCCCCTGGGCCCTCCTCTAGCTAACCACCCCCTGCGGTCTGCATGTATGTTTTGCACCATAATTGTGTGTTGATTTGGTCTTAGTAATGATTTTGAGCATGGGAGTGGGTTAGTGCTGCAGCTTCCCCTAACTGGCATTATGACAATGATTTCTGGAGCAGACCATCAGCAGGCAAGCCATGCTTGATTGCACAAATGTACTGAGCATTTCTGAGAGTTGTGTAACTCCCCTGCCAGGCTCCAGCATATAACAGACACTGAACTTTGTTTGCAGAATTGTGATTGGTGCTGCGCGTGACATGCTTCTCAGAGCTTAGTTATGGGTGGGTTTGGATTGAGAAGGAGCAGTATGACTGTGAGGTGTTCTACAGAGTAAAGGGTATAGGGCAAAAATCAGGCTTTCCATGTAGTATGTATGCATGTATGTATAGGTGTATGTGTCATATATATAGTTATATATGTGTCTATATATATATATATATATATATATATATATATATATATACATATATATACACACACACCTGTCACGGTGCATGTTTAAAATGTAGGTATGACTATGTTAAATGTATGCATGAATATCATTATTAATTTTTCAATTTGTATTTGGTCCACAGATGAGCCTGCCCAAGCAGAGGAGGGTCTCTGTGGGGCCCTCCTACGAATGAGAGGCCACATGCGGCAGATGATGGCCGAATTGGACCGGCTCCTAGATGGCCCAAATTAATTTTTTTGTAAATTATTTTTTGCTACATTTGTTAATTCTAATAATAAATAGTTATTTACAGTTCAAAGTTGTCAGTGTTTTTTTCTAACATGCAAAAGTATATGTGTAACTTGTTTAAAATCTTTTAAATAAGCCAAATGTAAATAGTGTATATAGATGTATGTTAGGGTCACATGCTGTAAGGGTTAATGTGTGTAATGAATGTAGTAGGAATGTGGTTCAGTATAGATTAGCATTTAATTGATTGAAATAGATAACAATCCCTTTTTAATGAGGTTGCCTAATTGCCTAAGTGGGTCATGTGATCGCTGTGTGTACTCAGTAAAAAAGTGTGGGATTGAGCGTAAATACTCCGCATCGGTGCGTACGGACAGCTTCCCGTACGTTCTGACTCGGTAAGACCGTGCTTATGCGGGAAGACCGTGCAGAATCTGTACGTGCCCACCGCACACGCACGGTTTGTATGTCGTCCGTACACACGCCCTGTTCTTAAAGAGTGAGTCCATCCGAATGCGGAGGACACGTGGGCGTTTCTACGGACGTTGGCCGTACGCCACCGCACAGCGTGGCGTGCGGACCGCACCGTAAGAATTCGGGAAAGTACGCACCGATCAGAATAAGGGCCAATAAATGACAGGTAGATGCTTTGGGCATGTCCATTTTATCTTCTCCAAGGCAAGATACACCTCCCCTATAGATAGGATGCTCGTTTTTTTGTGGTGACGACACAGTAGGAAATAAGCATACAGATGGATTCGCTCTTTTTGTTGTCGCTAGCTGCTGGTATCTGGTGGCTGCCACGCCAACGAAAGTGGATGTGCGAGTGTCTCACACACTCGCGTGTCCATTGCCGAGAATGGGGCGCGCAAGTGTCTATGATGTACGTGCGCCATATTCACCGGCGGGGGCTGGCGAATGGCGCACCGGGAACGGCTCAAATGAGAGCATGGCTCCACCTGTAAGTCATTTCCAATGGCAACACACATCTCACAAGGCAGCACACAACTTGTGTACTTTTGTACAGGGCATGGGCATAATTTAGCCCTGATTGCAGGGCACATTTGTTTGCAAAAATGGGCAAAAATATGCTGCACTGCAGGTGGGGCAGATGTAACATGTGCAGAGAGAGTTAGATTTGGGTGGGGTGTGTTCAAACTGAGATCTAAATTGCAGTGTAAGAATAAAGCAGCCAGTATTTACCCTGCACAGAAACAATATACCTCACCCAAATCTAACTCTCTCTGCACGTCACATCTGCCTCACCTGCAGTGCAGCATTTTACATTGGCAGTTCAACTTCATTCATTATACTTTTCTAAGTATAAAAATAGCATTTGAGACATATTTGTTGCATTTGGGCAGTGGCACAGGTGACAGCAGCCAGGCAGGTGAGTTCGGGAACCCACAATTGTCTTACCTGTGACAGATGCTTGGCTAACGCCCGTGGCAAGGGCTCCAGCAGCCGCTCTCCTAGCTGCTCATAGCGATGCCCATGGTGCTGGGAGAGCCATGATGGGAATGTGTACTGGGCCGACCTGGCTACGCGATGTAGGAGAGAGCTCTGTGTAATGCAGAGGATCACAGCGACACAGGGTCTATGTGCAGCGCATGTACTCTGGGCACTGGAGGTAATGACATCAGATTATGGGGCCCTGGCTCAGGTCATATATCCACGCCCCCAACCATAACGCTGCCTCTCACCCACTGTACAGCTGTGTGACGGGTTGTCTTCACTGTCATCTATCACATATATAGCTATCAGATACTTACTACATCTATCGCATATATATAGCTATCAGATACTTACTACATCTATCGCATATATAGCTATCAGATACTTACTACATCTATTGCATATACAGCTATCAGATACTTACTGTCATCTATCTCATATATAGCTATCAAATACTTACTACATCTATCGCATATATATAGCTATCAAATACTTACTACATCTATCGCATATATATAGCTATCAAATACTTACTACATCTATCGCATATATATAGCTATCAGATACTTACTACATCTATTGCATATATAGCTATCAGATACTTACTACATCTATTGCATATGTAGCTATCAGATACTTACTACATCTATAGCATATATAGCTATCAGATACTTACTGTCATCTATCTCATATATAGCTATCAGATACTTACTACATCTATCACATATATAGCTATCAGATACGTACTATATCTATCGCATATATAGCTATCTGATATTTACTGTCATCTATCACATATATAGCTATCTGATATTTACTGTCATCTATCTCATATATAGCTATCTGATATGTACTGTATCTATCTCATATATAGCTATCAGATATTTACTGTCATCTATCACATATATAGCTATTTGATATGTACTGTATCTATCTCATATATAGCTATCTGATATATACTGTCATCTATCACGTATATAGCTATCTGATATATACTGTCATCTATCACGTATATAGCTATTTGATATGTACTGTAACTATCACATATATAGCTATCAGATATTTACTGTCATCTATCACATTTACAGCTATCAGATATTTACTGTCATCTATCACATATATAGCTATCTGATATTTTATGTCATCTATCACATATATAGCTATTTGATATGTACTGTATCTATCACATATATAGCTTATCTGATATTTACTGTATCACATATATAGCTATCAGATATTTACTGTAATCTATCACATATATAGCTATCGGATATTTTCTGTCATCTATCACATATATAGCTATCTGATATGTACTGTATCTATCTCATATATAGCTATTTGATATGTACTGTAACTATCACATATATAGCTATCTGATATTTACTGTCATCTATCACATATACAGCTATCAGATATTTACTGTCATCTATCACATATATAGCTATCTGATATTTGATGTCATCTATCACATATATAGCTATCTGATATGTACTGTATTTATGATATAGCAATCAGATATTTACTGTCATCTATCACATATATAGCTATTTGATATGTACTGTATCTATCACATATATAGCTTATCTGATATTTACTGTATCTATCACATATATAGCTATCAGATATTTACTACATCTATCGCATATATAGTTATCAGATATGTACGGTATCTATCACATATATAGCTATCTGATATGTACTGTATCTATCTCATATATAGCTATCAGATATTTACTGTCATCTATCACATATATAGCTATTTGATATGTACTGTATCTATCTCATATATAGCTATCTGATATATACTGTCATCTATCACGTATATAGCTATCTGATATATACTGTCATCTATCACGTATATAGCTATTTGATATGTACTGTAACTATCACATATATAGCTATCAGATATTTACTGTCATCTATCACATTTACAGCTATCAGATATTTACTGTCATCTATCACATATATAGCTATCTGATATTTTATGTCATCTATCACATATATAGCTATTTGATATGTACTGTATCTATCACATATATAGCTTATCTGATATTTACTGTATCTATCACATATATAGCTATCAGATATTTACTGTAATCTATCACATATATAGCTATCTGATATTTACTGTCATCTATCACATATATAGCTGTTTGATATGTACTGTATCTATCTCATATATATAGCTTATCTGATATTTACTGTATCTATCACATATATAGCTATCAGATATTTACTGTAATCTATCACATATATAGCTATCTGATATTTACTGTCATCTATCACATATATAGCTATCTGATATGTACTGTATCTATCTCATATATAGCTATCTGATATTTACTGTCATCTATCACATATATAGCTATCTGATATTTACTGTCATCTATCACATATATAGCTATCTGATATATACTGTCATCTATCATATATATAGCTATCGGATATTTTCTGTCATCTATCACATATATAGCTATCTGATATATACTGTCATCTATCATGTATATAGCTATCTGATATATACTGTCATCTATCACGTATATAGCTATCTGATATGTATTGTTTTTATCACAAATATAGCTATCAGATATTTACTGTCATCTATCACATATATAGCTATTTGATATGTACTGTAACTATCACATATATAGCTATCAGATATTTACTGTCATCTATCACATATACAGCTATCAGATATTTACTGTCATCTATCACATATATAGCTATCTGATATTTTATGTCATCTATCACATATATAGCTATCTGATATGTACTGTATTTATGATATAGCAATCAGATATTTACTGTCATCTATCACATATATAGCTATTTGATATGTACTGTATCTATCACATATATAGCTTATCTGATATTTACTGTATCTATCACATATATAGCTATCAGATATTTACTGTAATCTATCACATATATAGCTATCTGATATTTACTGTCATCTATCACATATATAGCTGTTTGATATGTACTGTATCTATCTCATATATAGCTATTTGATATGTACTGTAACTATCACATATATAGCTATCTGATATTTACTGTCATCTATCACATATACAGCTATCAGATATTTACTGTCATCTATCACATATATAGCTATCTGATATTTGATGTCATCTATCACATATATAGCTATCTGATATGTACTGTATTTATGATATAGCAATCAGATATTTACTGTCATCTATCACATATATAGCTATTTGATATGTACTGTATCTATCACATATATAGCTTATCTGATATTTACTGTATCTATCACATATATAGCTATCAGATATTTACTACATCTATCGCATATATAGTTATCAGATATGTACGGTATCTATTACATATATAGCTATCTGATATGTACTGTATCTATCTCATATATAGCTATCAGATATTTACTGTCATCTATCACATATATAGCTATTTGATATGTACTGTATCTATCTCATATATAGCTATCTGATATATACTGTCATCTATCACGTATATAGCTATCTGATATATACTGTCATCTATCACGTATATAGCTATTTGATATGTACTGTAACTATCACATATATAGCTATCAGATATTTACTGTCATCTATCACATTTACAGCTATCAGATATTTACTGTCATCTATCACATATATAGCTATCTGATATTTTATGTCATCTATCACATATATAGCTATTTGATATGTACTGTATCTATCACATATATAGCTTATCTGATATTTACTGTATCTATCACATATATAGCTATCAGATATTTACTGTAATCTATCACATATATAGCTATCTGATATTTACTGTCATCTATCACATATATAGCTGTTTGATATGTACTGTATCTATCTCATATATAGCTTATCTGATATTTACTGTATCTATCACATATATAGCTATCAGATATTTACTGTAATCTATCACATATATAGCTATCTGATATTTACTGTCATCTATCACATATATAGCTATCTGATATGTACTGTATCTATCTCATATAAAGCTATCTGATATTTACTGTCATCTATCACATATATAGCTATCTGATATTTACTGTCATCTATCACATATATAGCTATCTGATATATACTGTCATCTATCACATATATAGCTATCGGATATTTTCTGTCATCTATCACATATATAGCTATCTGATATATACTGTCATCTATCATGTATATAGCTATCTGATATATACTGTCATCTATCACGTATATAGCTATCTGATATGTATTGTTTTTATCACAAATATAGCTATCAGATATTTACTGTCATCTATCACATATATAGCTATTTGATATGTACTGTAACTATCACATATATAGCTATCAGATATTTACTGTCATCTATCACATATACAGCTATCAGATATTTACTGTCATCTATCACATATATAGCTATCTGATATTTTATGTCATCTATCACATATATAGCTATCTGATATGTACTGTATTTATGATATAGCAATCAGATATTTACTGTCATCTATCACATATATAGCTATTTGATATGTACTGTATCTATCACATATATAGCTTATCTGATATTTACTGTATCTATCACATATATAGCTATCAGATATTTACTGTAATCTATCACATATATAGCTATCTGATATTTACTGTCATCTATCACATATATAGCTGTTTGATATGTACTGTATTTATCACATATATAGCTATCGGATACTTTCTGTCATCTATCACATATATAGCTATCTGATATGTACTGTATCTATCTCATATATAGCTATCTGATATTTACTGTCATCTATCACATATATAGCTATCTGATATTTACTGTCATCTATCACATATATAGCTATCTGATATTTACTGTCATCTATCACATATATAGCTATCTGATATTTACTGTCATCTATCACATATATAGCTATCTGATATTTACTGTCATCTATCACATATATAGCTGTTTGATATGTACTGTATTTATCACATATATAGCTATCGGATATTTTCTGTCATCTATCACATATATAGCTATCTGATATGTACTGTATCTATCTCATATATAGCTATCTGATATTTACTGTCATCTATCACATATATAGCTATCTGATATTTACTGTCATCTATCTCATATATAGCTATCTGATATTTACTGTCATCTATCACATATATAGCTATCAGATATTTACTACATCTCTCGCATATATAGTTATCAGATATGTACGGTATCTATCACATATATAGCTATCTGATATGTACTGTATCTATCTCATATATAGCTATCAGATATTTACTGTCATCTATCACATATATAGCTATTTGATATGTACTGTATCTATCTCATATATAGCTATCTGATATATACTGTCATCTATCACGTATATAGCTATCTGATATATACTGTCATCTATCACGTATATAGCTATCTGATATGTATTGTTTTTATCACAAATATAGCTATCAGATATTTACTGTCATCTATCACATATATAGCTATTTGATATGTACTGTAACTATCACATATATAGCTATCAGATATTTACTGTCATCTATCACATATACAGCTATCAGATATTTACTGTCATCTATCACATATATAGCTATCTGATATTTTATGTCATCTATCACATATATAGCTATCTGATATGTACTGTATTTATGATATAGCAATCAGATATTTACTGTCATCTATCACATATATAGCTATTTGATATGTACTGTATCTATCACATATATAGCTTATCTGATATTTACTGTATCTATCACATATATAGCTATCAGATATTTACTGTAATCTATCACATATATAGCTATCTGATATTTACTGTCATCTATCACATATATAGCTGTTTGATATGTACTGTATTTATCACATATATAGCTATCGGATATTTTCTGTCATCTATCACATATATAGCTATCTGATATGTACTGTATCTATCTCATATATAGCTATCTGATATTTACTGTCATCTATCACATATATAGCTATCTGATATTTACTGTCATCTATCACATATATAGCTATCTGATATTTACTGTCATCTATCACATATATAGCTATCTGATATTTACTGTCATCTATCACATATATAGCTATCTGATATTTACTGTCATCTATCACATATATAGCTATCTGATATTTACTGTCATCTATCACATATATAGCTATCTGATATTTACTGTCATCTATCACATATATAGCTATCTGATATTTACTGTCATCTATCACATATATAGCTATCTGATATTTACTGTCATCTATCACATATATAGCTATCTGATATTTACTGTCATCTATCGCATATATAGCTATCGGATATTTACAATCATCTATCGCATATATAGCTATCAGATATTTACTGTCATCTATCACATATACAGCTATCGGATATTTACTGTCATCTATCGCATATAGCTATCGGATATTTACTGTAATCTATCACATATATAGCTATCGGATATTAACTGTCATCTATCACATATATAGCTATCTGATATCTACTGTCATCTATCACATATATAGCTATCTGATATTTACTGTCATCTATCACATATATAGCTATCTGTTATCTACTGTCATCTATCACATATATAGCTATCTGATATGTACTGTATTAATCACATATATACTGTAGCTATCAGATATTTACTGTCATCTATCACATATAAAGCTATTTGATATGTACTGTATCTATCACATATAGCTATCTGATATTTACTGTATCTATCACATATATAGCTATCAGATATTTACTGTCATCTATCACATATATAGCTATCAGACATTTATTGTCATCTATCACATATATAGCTATCAGATATTTACTGTCATCTATCACATATATAGCTATCTGATATTTACTGTCATCTATCACATATATAGCTATCAGATATTTACTGTCATCTATCACATATATAGCTATTAGATATTTACTGTCATCTATCAAATATATAGCTATCAGATATTTACTGTCATCTATCACATATATAGTTATCAGATATTTACTGTCATCTATCACATATATAGCTATTGGATATTTAATGTCATCTATCACATACAGTATATTTAGGTGTCTGATATTCACTGTCATCTATTTCATATATAGCTATCTGATATTTACTGTCATCTATCACATATATAGCTATCAGATATGTACTGTATCTATCACATATATAGCTATCTGATATGTACTGTATTTATCACATATATAGCTATCAGATATGTACTGTATCTATCTCATATACAGCTATCTGTTATTTACTGTCATCCATCACATATATAGCTATCAGATATGTACTATATCTATCACATATATAGCTATCAGATATGTACTGTATCTATCACATATATATAGCTATCTGATATGTACTGTATTAATCTCATATATAGCTATCAGATATGTACTGTATCTATCTCATATATAGTTATCAGATATGTAATGTATCTATCACATATATAGCTATCTGGTATGTACTGTCATCTATCACATATATAGCTATCAGATATGTACTGTAACTATCACATATATAGCGATCTGATATGTACTGCATTAATCACATATATATATAGCTATCAGATATGTACTGTATCTATCTCATATATAGTTATCAGATATGTACTGTATCTATCACATATATAGCTATCTGATATTTACTGTCATCTATCTCACATATAGCTCTCTGATATTTATTGTCATCTATCTCATATATAGCTATCTGATATTTACTGTCATCTATCTCATATATAGCTATTGGATATGTACTGTATCTATCACATATATAGCTATCTGATATGTACTGTATCTATCTCATATATAGCTATCTGATATTTACTGTCATCTATCTCATATATAGCTATTGGAAATGTACTGTATCTATCACATATATAGCTATCTGATATGTACTGTATCTATCTCATATATAGCTATCAGATATTTACTGTCATCTATCACATATATAGCTATCTGATATTTACTGTCATCTATCTCATATATAGCTATTGGATATGTACTGTATCTATCATCTCTATCTATCTGATATTTTCTGTATTTATCTCATATTTAGCTATGGAGTATGTACTGTATCTATCACATATATAGTTATCAGATATTTACTATCATCTATCACATATATAGCTATCGGATATTTACTGTCATTATCACATACAGTATATTTAGGTATCTGATATTTACTGTCATCTATTTCATATATAGCTATCGGATATGTACTGTAATTATCTCATATATTGCTATTGGATATTTACTGTATCTATCACATATATAGCTATCTGATATTTACTGTCATCTATCACATATATAGCTATCTGCTATTTACTGTCATCTATCACATATATAGCTATCGGATATGTACTGTATCTATCACATGTATAGCTATCGGATATTAAGAGAGATTAAGCAATTTGGGACTATTTACATTAGAAAAGAGACGTTTAAGGGGGGACATGCTCAACATGTACAAGTATATCAAGGGCCAATACAAGGAACTGTCACGCACCCTCTTTTCTACTAGAAAGGAATCTAGGACGCGAGGGCATGAGTATAGATTAGAAGAAAAAAAATTTCATTCAGCTAGTAGAAAGAATTTATTTACGGTCAGAACAGTCAAACTCTGGAACTCTCTTCCCAGAGAGGTGGTAACGGCTGGCTCATTAAATGCATTCAAGGCAAAGTTGGACAAACATTTACTGGAGAAAAACATCCATGGGTACAAATAAGAAATATAATTTGTCTGTAAAATACCAGAACCTTCCAAATCAGCAATGGATATCTATACCAGGTTGAACTAGATGGACGCAAGTCTTTTTTCAGCCTTACCTACTATGTAACTATGGATATGTACTGTATCTATCTCATATATAGCTATCTGATATTTACTGTCATCTATCACATATACAGCTATCAGATATTTACTGTCATCTATCACATATATAGCTATCAGATATTTACTGACATCTATCACATATATAGCTATCTGATATTTACTGTCATCTATCACATATATAGCTATTTCATATTTACGGTATTTATCACATATATAGCTAGCAGATATTTACTGTCATCTATCACATATATAGCTATCGGATATTTACTGTCATCTATCACATATATAGCTATCGGATATTTACTGTCATCTATCACATATATAGCTATCTGATATTTACTGTCATCTATCACATATATAGCTATTTGATATGTACGGTATTTATCACATACTGTATATATCTAGCAGATATTTACTTCGTCTATCACATATATAGCTATCGGATATTTACTGTCATCTATCACATATATAGCTATCGGATATTTACTTTCATCTATCACATATATAGCTATCGGATATTTACTGTCATCTATCACATATATAGCTATTTGATATGTACGGTATTTATCACATATATATCTAGCAGATATTTACTGTCGTCTATCACATATATAGCTATCGGATATATTTACTGTCATCTATCACATATATTTAGCTATCTGATATTTACTGTCATCTATTTCATATATAGCTATCGGATATGTACTATATCTATCTCATATCTCTCTATTGTATCTAGCATATTTGTATCTCATATATTCATATCTATAAATGTCACTATCTATCTATCTATCCATCCAGTCATTATCTATCTATCTATCTGTCTATCTATCTATCTATCTATCTATCTATCTACGTATCTATCGCATCTTTACTGTTTCTATCATCTATGTCATATTCTGTTGTATATAATCTAGCACACAGGTTCTCAAAGTCGGTCCTCAGGACCCTGTCGGGTGACCTGGAAAACGTGAACTGTGTGGGCTCCTGAGGACCGACTTTGAGAACCACTGATCTAGCATCTATATATCTCATGATCTATCTATCTAATTTCCATTGACCTATCAGATATGTAAATATACCAGGTTACGGCTGATAGAAGCATTGGGTTGTGCCCTTTATACATATAAGACCCCAGCAAACCCCAATCTCTATAGAATTAATCTGCGCTGGCAGCAGCTCTGGCGGCTGGGATAAGAACGCGTCGTTGTGCTTTGTTGATGGGGTTTTGTACGTTTGTGTGACTAGAGTTGAGTAATAATGATTTACAGTATGGACACATTTCATGGCCGGCTGGTCAGGAAGCCGTCTGCCCCGGAAGAGTAGCGGACATGTCTTTTCAGTCTGACTTTTTGCCGTTCAATTAGATTGTGTGCGTTGCAGTTCTTCATAAATTGATTCATGTTGCTAAGTGTAAGAAAATAATGTGTACTCCTGACTTAACCTTATTGACGCTTCTATCACATCAAACACCCAGCGGTAATTTATAGTCCCCACGGAGCAGATGACAACATACCGGTATTGCGGAGGAATGGAGGGGCGCACGTACCGCCTGCTGCAAAGCAGAAACAAGTTTTAAGATTTAATGAATTTTAGAATAAATCTGTCAATTGTTACCCCAGTGAGAATTTTTTTTTAGCAACCAATCAGAATGCCAGGATGAATCCCTTAGTCTCCAACTTTAATTGTTCTTGTTAACAACGCTCTGCAACGTAAGTATATGTCTTGGCCTGGAAATCATTTACAGTAGACGCTTATTAAAATAACATGAAAAACAGTCAAAGAAATTACTCAGATATTAGGGTAAATGTAATAGGGGGCGAGAAGCTGGGGGTCCGGGATTATTTGGTCAGAGAATGGCTGTATTTTTATAGCGGCAATCATCTGCAAGAAAAACAAGGTTGGTTTTAACTTGTAAATGAGTGCCGGTTTAAAAATAGCCTTTTATGATATTAGGAAGCCCTGATTGTAATGGAATCTCATCACATTGTCACCGCCCCCTTTCTATTGGCCCACGAATTGGGGGAAAAATAGCCTTGAGGGGGCGTGGCTGTAATACCATGCTTGCTTTTTTTCTCTTCTGTCGGGGGGGGGGGGGGGTGGGTGTCTGGGTACTCAGACCCCCCCCCCCCTCCTCCGTGCATTGTATTTGCTGTTTATACATTGTAAAGAGGGAGGTGCAACAGTTAATTACTAAAACAATGGATCCATCCTTTGTTTATCTTAAATAAGAATCTCTCATCGTTAATTTTTTTTTTTATTTTAAGAGTCGTGTTCTTTATAAAACACAATATTAATATTTACGTTGAATGTGCAGTTAAGAATAGAGCATACCCTGCACTAATATGTCATTTGTATTTGGTAGCAGACCATAGTTGATTAGAAGTCAGTTCTACAGGGATCAGGGAAAGACACCCTCACTGAATGTATGAGAAGCTGAATGTGATATTCCTTCATTCTAAACAGTATGCAGTTTAAT
This sequence comes from Crinia signifera, assembly GCF_055691185.1. NCBI lineage: Eukaryota > Metazoa > Chordata > Amphibia > Anura > Myobatrachidae > Crinia > Crinia signifera. The sequence continues at coordinate 64,954,627 of NC_139228.1, read as the reverse complement.
TCCCTGAGCGAAGATTAAACAGCATATATTCACACAAAATAAGTGACAATGACGCCAAACTCTACCCAATTAGCAGTTACAAATTAACTTTTTTTCATCCTCGATTGCAGAAACATTTGCCGGAAAGCGTGACCCTTTATTTTTCAGCAGTCAGGCAAGCAGCACTTTACAGCATATTTTCTTTTCACACACAGCGGTAAATGTTATTTATTTATTTTTTTTTATTGACAATGAACCTTTTAAAAAAAAAAAAAACCACACATTCATATCCTAGCGACAAAACAAACCAGAAAGAACCGTCAGATTATCAAGTTTAATTTCCAATTTATTTTTCCTTTTTTATAACTTGAAAACTGGAACAAGCTTTGTTTTAAACGAGCGTACAAATGAAATGGCAGACACATGCTGAACTCAACAATGAGACAGTACGGTAAAGAAAGACCATATTCTTGTACAGATAGATTCAAGAAACAATAAATATTTCACCTAGCCATGTCGGGAAGACGTCTAGCCGTCCCAACATTTTATCCATAAAAAAAAAAAAGTGCTCGTTTTTCAAACAGAGCGCAAATACCAAGCAATAATAAATAGTTTCAAACTTGTAGTAAAAGACAAAACTTTCAAAAAACAACAAAAGCTCATACAATAATAGAAAAAGGTAATAAAAATATTTTGCCTTGCCGTACAAATGCAAACAACTTAATTGACATTTAATTTTGCTTTGCAGTTCTGAAATACAAAGAGCACCAATATGACGAGGCTGCCTGCAATACACAAAATGGCGGACTGTTATTTACTGTGGGCTGGGATGAAATGCTGATGACCGTTATAAAAGGAGAAACATCAGACAAAGGGAAAGAGTTATGGCACAGGAGCTTGCAGATTGTGCTTGTGTATTGATATGGGGGGGAAGGGGGCATGAAAGGTGTGGGGGGCATTTATTTATCATCCCAAAACTTTATAATTGTGCTTGTTGTATGGATTTGACCTAAAGAAACACTCTTTATTGAGGTGTACAGTAAGATGCACACACTGGCCATAAAGAGGCATTTGCATTTGCTGGTGAAGTTTATACATTATATAGAACGTTACTTAAAAACTTAATAAATTAACTATCTAGCAGACTAAGATCATCCATTAGGCAACGTAGGCTCCTGCCTAGGGCCAGTGGGACTGAGGGGCCTGCATGGCTGTAACCATTTTCTACCTGGGTTTTTTTGGGGGGACAAAAAGGAGGCAAAGGGCCCAAGCTAGTATTTTGTCCAGTACCCCACGGGGGTCTTCTTAAGACTCTACTATTTGTAGGATGATTTTTTTTAAATGATCTGCCTCTGCCAGGAGGCCATTTTGAATCTAAACAGCATTAGACTTCAATTTAGTGTTCCCAGAATTACGGTACAATGGGAAAGGAGCAGAATTTCATCTCAGCCCATCAAACATTCAGGAGTTGTATGGAATGTACAAAAGAAGTGATGAGCAAAGCAGACATTTATGGGCTGGCAAGACCGGGGGTTCATATTAGGTCCTGTTCTGACAGGGGATGGCCGTGCCTGGACCATAAAACATATTAATACGATTGATTCTGCATTATCATTTAACCAGTTCGTGTTACTTAAGTACAACATGTAGGGAAAAAGGATAAGGTGGAAGGTTTGAGAATAACACTCTATAAGAGGCTTTCCTGGAATCTTTACAGGTATGTGGAATGTTCCTGTCTCTATACAAAAACTTTGATATTATTTTACATGGGTATTAAGTACCAATCAGTTAATACCTGCTGCGGCCTTGATACAAGGTCCAGGCACCTAAAGAGTTTGTTACATCCCTGTAGGAACAGTACTTATTTTGTAGGCTGATCATGAAAAAAAATGTACAACTAAAATTACCGGTGAACAGAATATTTAAGCCGTTTCGTTTTAATTATCCAGAAGTTGAGAAACAACTTCCTTTATTATTTTATGTACAGTAAGGACTTAAATTACAAATTTCTTTTTTTTTCTCTCCCTTTTGTTTTTTTTGATATTTTATCCTGCCAAATTAAAAAAATATATTATGGCAGTCTGTTTATTTTTTTATTTTATTTTTTTCAAATTCACTAACAAAAAGGTACATTTAATCCTTTTAAAAGGACAAGCGTACAGTTAAAAAATTACAAGCTCCGGTAAAAATACAGCAAGTGCCTACATCATGTGAACCAATCAATATCAATAACCATTCCAGAAGAGGGAAGGGGTGGGAGGGAGAGGGAAGAAAATTAAGCACAGTTCATAAACGTAATTTTTTTTTCTGCAAAGCAATAACAATATTAAGCACTTTTTTTCTACTCACTTTTTCTACATGGTGTAGCAATCACCTTTTAATCCCCAAATACAAGTTTCTATACAGTTTGAAATAAAAAAAAATTAACACCCAAGGCAGGAAAATAAGTACTAAAACTCAGACTTTACAATTACAGTGACAAGAACAATGTTATAGACCCACCATTTAAGTTTTTTTTACTGCAACATTTTTCAAGGATTTTTTTTTCTGGTTTTGTAAAATGCCCAGGCATTCTCCATCATTACAAATACTGGTCCACTTTTACAGTAATCAAGAATTTTTAATATATATAATATATACTAAAACCCCGTCACCAAAAAATAAAATAAAAAAAATAAAAAATAAAATAAACAATATACATATGTCCATTATGGCATTTTATAACCTATTAAGCAAACTTTGAAAAAGAAATGATCGTCCAAACACACATACACACAGTTATTTATTTTCTTTTTTTTTTTTTTACCCTTGTACGTATTGAATACTGTAAACGTATTTTAAGACAGAGTGCACTAAATTTAACGTTGAAATAATAATAATAAAAAAAATAGCCGTTGTTCCTGAATTGTTTTTTCCCCATTCAACGATAACTGGTAAGTTGTGTCATTTCATTTTCAATTCAGCAGTAAATAATTTTCATTCCGTTTTCTAAGCAGCGTTGTCCTGAAAAGAAACAAGGCTGACAATAAATCAGCTAAAGGTTCAAACTTGTGCTGAGTAAACATCTTCTTTAGATTGGGTCTTATGGCATTATTGAGTCCACTATCGTCAACCAGAATTTTTTTTGTTTTTATAAGTAAAATGTGGCTTTTGTTTTGTTTTTGTAAAAGAAATGTACTTTTCTTGTATTACTATTTTTTTTAAAGTCCTTTTTTTTTGTTTCACAAAAATTGTTTTGCATTTTGTCTCAAGAGACTCACATAGGAAGATCAGTTTTCAAGGCACTCACAAAAAAATCGAATGGCAGTAGACAAACCGTCCAATAAATTATATATATATATCTTTTTATAGTGCCAGCATTGTGAATGCCATGCTTAGCAACACTGGCACTGAATCTCAGGTGTTCCCTTATAGAGTTTCAACCCGCCATCGGGTTGCGTAGGAGAATAGGCTGTAATTTCTTGTTCAGAAGCCATGGAAAACAGAAACTCAAGTTTTAAAGTGCGGTCAACAAAATTAAAATGGGTAACCTTTTGATCTCTGCTGTCCTCCTGGTGCACGCAAAGAAAAAAGAAAAGAAAACAAAAATGGAAGAAGGATCTTAAAAGCAGGTGTCATTATTGGAACTTTCATTATTTAGAAATAAATAACATTTTCAATTCATAGTCCACAATATATGCAATCAGCAACCAACGACAATGACATTATAGATTGAATGGCAGAGATGACCCTTCAGCCTTTCAGCACTGAGAGAACTGCAAAACACTGCAGATGTATTCAGTGTTTAAAGGGTTAACAGTGCTTTCTTTGTTAATTTTTTTTTTTATAAAAAAAAATTATAATAAATTAGCCATTTGCACGCTGGAGTGACCTGTGACACAAATGCTCTTTGAGCCAGGTGTTTCAGGACACTTAAGCAGCAAAAATATTAAGAATATACTAATAGCAGATTGCATTTAAGCTGATCTCCTGCTAAATATGGATGTTTTTGAATGGAAAAAAAAAAGTAAAAAAATGTTGTTGTTTTTTAAATTTAATGTTACTTCCCTTACTTTTTTATGTACACGCTCAAGATTCTCAAGTATATAGGTGCTCAAATTTTAGCTTGCATTTTAACTGTTGCTCACGAGACCCTACTATGCAATATAATTAAGTGCTAAGATTTTAAAGATTGTAATCCGCTGTGTAAATTATCTCTGACCCCATCTATTAAGAAATGGCAAGATAAATGGGAAACCAGTAACAACTGAAATAAAATAGCTGATGGCTTCTTTGCAAGAAATTACATAGGTTTAGCTTAAAATCCAGAAATGTAGCAGCCCAAAATGATAATTTAAGATACATATTCTCCACTACTAGGACAAAAGGGGCTACTAACGGGATGGGTGGGGTAGTTGCTGGTCCCTGCAGCACAAGTGGGATTTTAACAAGGATGCGCAAAAAAAAAAAAAAAACAATAATAATAATAAAAAATAATAGAAAAGAAATATAAACAGCTAAAAAAAAAAAAAAAAGTACCTGCACATGCCAAAATGACAAATAAAACCCAAATAAATACAGAAATTATTGCACAGTTAAAAGGCTCCACAATTTTTTACTGCCTTATTCCACCCTCAGGTTTAAAAGAACTGCAGACACAGGTTATATTTTTTAAGTGCCACGTTGCGACACCTAACATGTTTACGCTAAGTTATGCTTAAGAAGGCAGGTTAGGTCAGCTTTTCTCAGTTGGCAATAGTTAAATCTGTACAAATTAAATTGATTTAACCCATATAGGGGCCTTAGCTTCTTTCTGCCTGCTCAATTTTCACGTCATTTGTCAGCAAGTGTTCTCCGTGCCACTTTTTCATGTGTTTTTCCAGGGTGCTGTAAACACTGAAGGGCATCTGGCAAATGTCACAGCGGTACACCTCCTTACCTATCTGGCCATGTGTTTTCATGTGGCGCGTCAGCTTGCTGCTTTGTGCGCATGCGTAGTTGCAGAGCTCGCATTTGTAAGGCCGCTCCCCAGTGTGGCTCCGACGGTGGACCGTGAGGTTGCTGCAGTTCTTAAATACTTTGCCACAGAACTCGCAGGTATCACTTCTTCTCCCTTCCTTTGAGCTGGGTCGGCCAGGGCCTGGTCCGCTGATGTGAGGTGTACTGCCCCCGCTGGCTGTCCCGCTCCGCCCTGAGAGACCCCCGTCCAGCATGTCACCTGGTGGAGTGGAGAAACGCAGGCTTCCGTTTTCTGAAGAGTGTTCAGAAGACGTTGCAAAAGGGGATTGTCGGGAGTCTGTGAATCCTAGGAATGGATCCTTCATGAAGTGCCGTGATGCTGCATATCCAACCAGCCACTGTGAGTAAACGTTTTCTGAAGGGATTATTGTCGTTGGTGGTAAGTCTAAGTCCTTCTCAATTTTTATCCTTTTTGATGAGTTGTTGAGGCCAGAGCCGGAGATGGGCATTGGTTTTCGAGGAAACAGGCCTGGAAAGGGTTCACCTGAGCCAAAATTTCTTCCATTGACTGTTCCCTCTTCGTTTCGGATAATTTCTCTTTCAACCCCATCTTCGTCACCAGGAATTCTCCGACATAAGTCTCTTGGGTCAGAACGTTTCATGAAGTGACTTCTCTTCTGTTTGTCATTGAGCATATCATTGTACTGGTGCATGTTCCCCATGTTAACGGTCTCCATCACTTTACCAAGAACGAGGGACTTCTCGTCATGGATGGCCTTAGCGCCATTCTCTCGATTGCGGCTTATTTCTGAGTCCATACTGAAGCTAGACTCTGGTCTACTTTCATTCTCCAGTTCCTCCTCCTCCTCTTCTTCCTCCTCCTCTTCTTCCTCATTGTCATGGCCTAAGGAAGGGTCGCTTTCATTTCTAAAATCTGTCTCATTGGATTTCCCTCCTTCTCCCGTAAGCTCGCTAGTGCCCGGCTCCGGCGAGCTTGTGGCCGATAGTCCGTCATCAGACCTACCGGTCATCGAACCAGCTTTGTGCATATGCGTTTTCATATGGCGTTTCAACTTGCTTGCCTGCGAGCATGCGTGATCGCACAGTTGACATTTATATGGTTTCTCCCCCGTGTGACTGCGGCGGTGAACTATAAGATTGCTCTGAAACTTGAATGTCTTGCCGCAGAACTCGCAGGACTTGCTTTTAGCCTGGGTTTGTGGTGGAGTTGTACTGGTTGGGGGCATTGGGGGCAATGGTGGCGTACTCATAAAAGGGGATTTAGGGCTTGGCTGAAAGGGATTTAGCAGGCGATGCATAGGATTACCGCGGTTTGGAGAAACCGGAGGAGGAGTGGAATTATTTCCTGCCAGTTCTCTTAGCCTTCGGGAAAAATCCATTGCTGGAGATTCAATTGCCATTGGATTTAGACGCATTACTCTGTCAAAGGCACTGGGATGCTGGGCAACTAACCCCATTTCTTCGGCACTAAGGCGGTGCGGGTCCAGGTGATGGCGTGGGGGTGGGCTGAAGAGTGGTGGGGTGTTTGGCAGCCTAGCCTCGGCGAAGCCTGGATGTTCACGTAGAATGGGTCCAGTCATTCGTAAAAGGTTAAAGGGATTGTTGTCTCCGAGGAAGTTCATCAGGGGGGATGGTGCAACAGTCTCCGGACCCAGAGGCGGGGGGATAGTAATTCGGGGCGTAAGGGAACTGCTAGTAGGGCTGGTCTCCAGGTAGATGCGAAATCCATGTGTGTTTTGAGCATGCTGAAGCAGGAACCAGGCGCTGTTAAAAGGCTGCTTACATGTTGTGCAAATATAGCTTGAAGGCTCATCTTTACCTAGGAGAAAAGAGAAATATATTAAAATACTGCATTAAAGCCCCAGCAGGTATTCAGTGGTCAGCATTAGATTTTTAAATATACATTTAAGAATTAATTATGCCTTTAAACATCCCGCTATATTTTATTATGTCCCTCGGTTTCAAGTGAGCTTGTCAACAGGACCCTGTGGGCAGCCATATTGTTTGCAATAGCAATCTGTCAGGAGCCAATGACTCACACTCATGAATACAACTCATACCTGCCAAGTATTAATCAAGAGGTGCCTCCGTCATGTCAATGGTTCCTAGGAAACTGACAGCCCGCCCACAACTGTATGAAGGTGACTGATGCACTCTAATTGCTGCTTTTTGCATTGGAAACAAAGCTGTACCAAATTCGGCAACACCTGTAACCGTTATTACATCTGCAATAATCTGCATTCAGCAGGAGAACCCAGGAACGAATCTTTGCTAATACACCGCATTATTGGCTCGGCAGTGAAATAAATATGTGTGTAGCAAAAGAAACAATATCTAATCAATAAGTGCTTCAATATACTTCACCTTAACACATTTACATTGATTTTCTTTTTTTTTTTTTATATACTGCAGCTGAACAACTGAGGCACTGTAGCACCGCAGAGTGTGACATTAAGGCTTATCTGTTAATAAATGTCTACACTTATCACTAGATTTATTTTGGATCATTCAGAAGTACAAAAAATGTTGTGTTCGGAAAGGTTTATGACATGTAGAAGTTGTTTTTCGACCTATAAATAATTCAGTAATAAACGATCGGTGGTGTAAAAGCTAATTATTCATAGAAAACGTGGAATAATGTCGGAGAGTAAGAAAAACAATAATATTTTAAAAAAATTATGCCCCTTTCAGACCGCACTTTTTACCCGTTATTTTGCCGTTTTTTTACCGTTTTAAAGCGGTAATTTGTGCAGTCTGAAAGGTGCTGAGTGAATTTACCGGTTCTATTGAACTGGTATTTCTAAACGGTAATAAAGCAGGCAGGGCCGGTGCAAGGTCTCATGGCACCCTAGGCAAAACTTTTGCCAAACACCCCCCCCCCCCTCCCCCCCCCCGCCCTCGCAATTTCCCCCTGCAGGTGGCTGTGCCTGGACACCACAGGCATCCTCACCTGCTGGTTACACTCCAAATACAGTACATTAATAAATCCATCCACACTCTGCCTCCCTCATACATAGTACACTGCCTCCATACAGTACATACATAGCCTCCCTCGTAAGTACACTGCCTCATTCATACATACAGTACATAAATACATCCATCCACACTCTCCCACACTCATACATACAGTATTTCCATACATACACACATATTTTACAGTATATACATCAATACATACACTGACCACATACTTTTAATGCCTCTCTCATACTGTATGAGTGTATGTATTAGTCATACATGCATACATACACTGCATTAATCCATTTATACATATATCCCCCACCCCCACCCCCACACAGCAAGGGCGCATCGTGATACCTGTAACTTAGGTAGCCTACCACTGGCATAACATGATTCGAGGGAAGGGGGGGGGGGTAACTGCTCCCCGCTGCACACACCTCCCATCAGCCAGGTTGCCCGCTTCTTCTGCTGGTGGGGAAGCGCTGCTGCCGGCGACTCCATAGCGCTGTCAGCTGCTCCCCGCTGGATACTGCTCCCCGCTTCTGACATCTCCCGATGCCATCAGCCTGGTTGCCCGCCTCTTCTGCTGGTGGGGAAGCGCTGCTGCCGGCAACTCCATAGCGCCGTCAGCGCTACCGCTGGTGAGGGCTGGGCGGCAGCTGCTGCTGGACTGGTGGGGCGCCGCGCTTCCTGATTCTGCTAGCAGGGAAGCGCTGCTGCTGCTGCTGCCGCCAGCTGCTCCATAGCGCTGTCAGCGCTACCGCTCATGAGGTTTGAATTGCTGTTGGGGTGCTTGTCCCCAATCCCCCACCCCTGGAAACTACAGGTTTTTTTAAACAAATCTAGAGGAAAGTGGCGGTGGCTGAAGGGACCTGGTGCAACAAGGGCGCCCTCCAGCGGCCAGCGCCCTAGGCAGCTGCCTAATGCTGCCTAGTGATAGCGCCGGCCCTGAAAGCAGGGTCCTAACCGTTTCAGACCCGTTTTTTTTTTCATCCACTGTTTTCTATGGGTTAAAACGGGTTCAGTGTTGTGAAGGAACAAAAACTGCATTAAAATACCGTTTAAAGACATGCGGTATGAAAGGGGGTTTATTATTAAATCCTCTTATATAAATTGTCCCATGGCTGGCTAACTGCACTCACTCTGTGACCTCACCATCCAATCACATCATAACCTGCTACAATATATAGATTGTGTGACTGCACCAAGCTTACTCTGTGACATCACCATCCAATCACACACTAACCTGCTACATAGACTGTGTGACTGCGCTCACTCTGTGACATCACCATCCAATCACACACTAACCTGCTACATAGACTCTGTGACTGCGCTCACTCTGCGACATCATCCAATCACACACTAACCTGCTACATAGACTGTGTGACTGTGCTCCCTCCATGACATCATCCAATCACACACTAACCTGCTACATAGACTGTGTGACTGCGCTCACTCTGCGACATCATCCAATCACACACTAACCTGCTACATAGACTGTGTGACTCTGCTGCGCTCACACGCAGAGGAAACAGTTTGACAAATGTACTGAATGCCTCCATACCAAGCAGCATTTCCAACCTATGGGAATGCAGGAAGTCGCCAGTCCCTGACATAACACGAGCAGGTAGAGACAAGATAATTCTGCATTCGTTATGTTCTGTCTCAAACCCCACAGTAAACTGGAATGTAATTCATAAACATATACGTTGTGTACCCATCCTCAGAGCATACTGCAGCTGGAGCAATAGTCACCAGTAACATCACCTCCTTGTGCCTCATGCCTCTAATATGCTCTATCGGCTTCATTCAGGTTGGTTTGCAAAAGCAAACTCCTTCTTTAATGGACGAAATGGGACCGTATCCCACTGCACTGCAGGTGGGGCAGAAGTCACATATACATTTGGTGGAGTTATTTTGTTTCTGTGCAGGGTAAATAATGAATGCTTTATTCTTACACTGCAATTTAGATTTCACTTTGAACACACCCCACCCAAATCTAACTCTCTCTGCACATGTTACATCTGCCCCACCTGCAGCGCAACATGATTTTGTCCATTGAGGAAGGAGTCTGCTTTTGCAAGTCAACCTGAATCACCCCTATATCCATTTTTAACACCTCACACGGTTCTAGCCCAATAAATACTGAGGGGACAGGAAGACTTTAATGGCAGCTTACTGGGTGCCAGCCACTTGTAATAATAACACTATAAGGCAAGCTATAGGGAGGGCAGGTCAGGAGAGGCTGACAGATTTATAGCCCTCAGTTACATCCTGGCTGTGTATCTGTCTTTTTAGGACATAGTGTAATTAGTCAATATGATATCATTGCTAGCACAGTGTACATTTCAGTATAGCATATGCTCAGCGTTCTGCAGGCAAGCTGCAGCAACTTGTATAAACATGAAAAGTTCCATTCAGGTAAACCAGGATTACGGAGGCTATTTAATTCAACTGAACTGGTCGTTTTAGATGGAAGGTCTGCTTCACTTGCTGCGACATGCTGACAAGAATTTGACCTCTCTTACCTGGTGTCTCCTGATCATGTAACGCAGGAGGCGTGGAACCGTACAAGCTTTCTATAAGGGCTACGAGGGTGTATATGCGCCTGCATACTTTTAAAGAACTGTCTTGTATTTGAAAAGCTAACACAGTATGTGATTCATTACGGCAACAGAATGCAAAAACAGAACACAGCAATTTGGTAGATTGATGTCTCATTTGAAAGATGGACACTGGCGACTGTCTGGTTTTGCATTCGCCCATCTGCATCTTTACAAAAAGGCCCTTACTTGGGATAAACAGGGACACTGCCAGCATCCGTAAATGCTCAAATAGTGATAGGTGCATCTTTATACGTGTCATCGGACGCACCACGGAAATGTTACTTAATGTAGTTGCTTTCAGTGACCCAACCATACCATGCCCATATATAACGGATGCTCTGGTGTGGTGGAGAGTTTGTGGGCTAAAAACTGTCACCACTCAAAGTGAAAGTAAAAACTGTCACATCTCAAAGTGAAAGTACGTCGCAGAAGCCTTCCGTTTGACGGGTTTTTAACTAGTGTCAATATAGACTAGTAATTTGCATCCCACAAAGAGCGTTTTTTGGCTTTGATGAAACAGAACCAAACAAAAACAAAACAAGTAGATGTACCCTAAATCTGGGTACACACTAGATCAGGCATGTCCAAACTGTGGCCCTCCAGCTGTTCTGAAACTACAGTACACATCCCAGCCTTCCTTGCCATAGTTTTAGCATTCCCTTATAGCAAAACTGTGGCAAGGCATGATGAGACTTGTAGTTTCGCAACAGCTGGAGGTACATAGTTTGGACATGCCTGCACTAGATGATCTGTCGTTTACTATGTCTATAGGTACACTCTATACCGTTAATGATGTGCGCTTCTTGTTTGCGATGTCCTCCGCTGTCTCTACACACAGCTCAATGTTGACTGTATCGTCAACAACTGCATGTTCTGAGCCGGGACTGGGTGATGTCACTGAACAGTATCGGTAACAATATCGGTCAGTGTGTATGCACTATATCATTTTCCCGGGAGTTCCACGGAAATTGTTAACTATATCGCTCGTGCAACATGTGAACCCAGCACAAGTTTACGTGCCAATTTCTTTTTGGATGATTAAGTTATTCTCTCCTGTACGTTTCAGCAAATAAAACTTGTAAAAAAAAAAAAGGTTGGTTAGAAAATAGGTTATGTTTATCTTGAAAACACGTTGTTACTGTGACCAGGTAGGTCCCACTTGTATGAGAACATGCACACTACAAAAAAAAAAAAGATCCCTTACTGCCACTGTATAGAACACACGCACTGTTATAATCAGTACTGCGGCCAGGAGGTGGAACACTTTACGTGTTCATGGTATGTTGGTTTCGGACGCTCACAGAGGAACAGCTATGGGAAGCTGAATGACTTTCAATGCAATCATAAATGATGGAGGGTAACCTATTTCAAAACTATTTTAAAGGGGCCATGTGGTTAACCTGAGTCTGCAACTGTCTGTTTACGGGTTTATTAAGAAGCTCTCTAACGAGAAATCTCCTAACGGCCTACTTATCAATCACCATTGGTAAATGGGCAGCACGGATGGCGATTGTGTGGGTTTCCTCCGGGTACTCTGGTTTCCTACCCACAATCCAAAAATATACTAGTAGGTTAATTGGCTTCCAACGAAAGTTAACCCTAGAATGTCTGTTTGTGCGTGTACATGTGGTAGGGAATATAGATTGTAAGCTCCACTGGGGCAGGTAATGATGAATGTTCAAATATTCTTTGTGCAGCGCGACGGAATATGTGTGCGCTATATATAAATAACTGGTAATAAATAAAAACTGTAAAGCGACTAGTTAAAATAGGATGTTGTTTCCTTAAGGACAGGTTGAGGAAGGCCACTGGACCTACAGAGACTGGGAGTGACCTCGGACGGTACCTTTAACGTCTAGTGCAGGCATGTCCAACGTTGGCCCTCCAGATGTTTTGAAACTACACATCCCAGCATGCTTTGCAATAGTTTTAGCATTCTCTAATAGCAAAACTGTGGCAAAGCATGCTGGGATGTGTAGTTTCACAACATCTGGAGGGCCAACGTTGGACATGCCTGGTCTAGTGGATGTGGGATGAGAGGAGGATTGGGGCATGGGATGAGAAGGGAGCTTACTAAACATCCCACGTCTATTATGGTTTGTGGTTCTCCTAATAAAAGCTTAAAGTCGAAGAACAAATCTGGATTTAGTCTTCCAAATAATTATAATAAAAATTGGGGAGGAGAAGATGACAGCTGCGGAGAGGATTCAAAGCCGCCCTGTGTTTAAAGCCTTGAAGGGCTGAAGTAGATTTAGATGCTCTTTGCGCCAAACATAATATGTTCCAGGCTCTGCAACGGTAGCGTAAGCACCACTGTTGCGTGATTCCAGGACAGAGTCTTGCAGCATCGCTTGCTGCAGCACAGATGGAGTGGTACCAGCCATGAGCCACCCTGTCCCCTATTGCACATGTTAGCAGTGCTCCTGGTATAGAGCCAATTAAATACAGGTGTGCCCCACATAAGCTGCTTTACATGCAGGTGCCCCTTCAAGGCTTGGAGCCCGGAGGTTGGAGACTCCAATGCCTCTTGGAGTTAGGCCCCTGTATTAGATCCTGATTGTATAAATGCTAAAGTTACAGTAACCAATTCGTACATAATATAGTAATGGCCGGCTTCTGTCGCAGTGTTGAATGAAGAAATAAAGCTGCGTTAATGGATCACCGCCATCGTCCATGAACTAGGTTTCACCAATAATCCACTTCCTAGGTGGCGCATTTGTACAGGTTTCGTTCAATGGAAGGAGGTGCAAGTCTTAAATAAGGCCACATTTACATACACATAGAGGAGTATGAATTTTTGGTGCAGTACATGAATGTTTTTTTTATTTATGGATGATGCCATTACATCGGTTACAATCAACTAAATGTTGCATCTTCGTTTTCAAGAACAACTACCAAATGCTAATGGGGGCTTGTTGGAGTGGCCTCTAGTGGTCAGTGGACATATTTCACCTCATAGAGGTGAGGAGTAGTCAGTCTTATTTATACATAAATAGATTGATCAATAGATACAGGTGTGTCCTCAATACAGCATGCATCGCGAGATCCGTGGTGTGAGTGAGCCATCAGCTCCTGTTCATCTCTGCTAATGCTGGGTGGCTTTTTAAATATCTTATTCCTATATAAGAAGCACAAGCAGACCTTGCTGATACAATTAAATGCTGGATACCTATATTTTGGGTGTGTCTTCGGTTGAATCTGCTGCATACATAATGCTACGTACAGTGTTTTACTGGAAAATACTGTAATGTAGCATTTCGTATGCAGATAGAGTTGGTTGCGAGTCAAAGTGAATATGATACATTTTAAAAAGATGATTGGCGCTGCTTACATCATAGCCACGCCCCTTGCTGTACAATATGCCAGTAGTCTCGGCATTGTCTATCAGGGGTGTGGCCATGATGAGGCTAACGTGCAACCACGCCCATGCCTAATATGTCACGCCCCCGAGCTACTCACTTCTCTGCTCCTCCTGGAGAGCCACTGCAGATACTATGTAATAGTCTGCAGTCACGATTAGCCTGCAATCAGCAATAGAAGGGATTCTATTGCTGGTATTATCCAGATTATCAGCAATTTAGTAACGCAAGGCACTCAGCAACCTGATGGTAATGTAATATAGCCAAATAGGAACCCAAAATGATGACAGTTAGAACCTTGTGCTTTTCCCCGACTATATTACACGCTACCAATCATTGTGTATTATATATTTTCATAGTGGACAATCCCGACTGTATCAGGCCTGCTTCTGACCTCCACCAGAGGCTGTAAATCTTGTTTAGATGCGATGTACATTGAGCTGTGTGGAGATAATTGACACAATGCTGGTATTATATAGGTTATCTAATACAAAAGGGACTCATTAGAGGCGCAGTACCAACAAGAAGTAATATACATATATTGTTCAGAGTGACATTATAGAAAAGTGATCAGGTCTGCCGGGATTTATACAGTGCATGAATACAACAGGCGGGCTCTTGTAAATCTGCCTCACTTGTCTCGGAAGTTAAAGGTTAGTCCCTCGATCTGAATTTATAATAAAACATAATAGTCTGAGGTCGTCCGAGTAAGTTTGAATGTTTCAATTGCTCTTAATAACAGAAAATTGCAGGGTACGGCTTGGACCTTGTAATTACAGGACAAAGCGAACATCATATCACAGATACAACGTAGACGCTACATCCTTAATAGCCCTGGCCCTGGGCGCACCTGCACAGAAATGCCATCGACGCTAATCTGCGGATTTCACAAGGGGAACTGCAAGTATCAGCAGGCTCTGCAGCCCCCGCAGCAGCAACAGCGCTCCCTGCTGGATAGTAAATATGGTAGAATTTTATTTAACCTTTTCATTCAACCATCTGTTGCCTGATGGTGTAAATCGAGTTGCACAGACACGATCAAAGTAAGGATGGCCATCGTTGCCTTTGCCATCGATGGTTGCCATCGGTGGCAATAGTGCAACTGGCCATCGATAGTGTCATTCTATGCAGTGATGACCATCAATATTTGCACACATCAACGGTCTTCAAGTTTCTTTGACTGATTGGCCTATGGGCCAATCAATACACGGTAACGGGGTCTTCATGGGTGTCGGGGGCAAAGCTATACTATGTGCCCCGCCTCCTTATGGGAAAAAAACTATTAGTTTGACATTGATGGTTAGAAACCATCTGGTTCTCCCCCCCATCGAGGACAAAACTACATCGGCCATAAACCTTCGATGGTCAAAGGCCATCCCTACAGCAAAGTTCAGATCAATTACCAGGAGACAGTGTGTGCGCCTTCTGACACCCATTCTAAGCTCCCAGCACCGGCGATGCAAGGAGTGGCAGCCTGGAAGTGGCATTAAGGAGAATTACAATCAGAGGCAGCACTGTGGCAAGTTAATACGGAGCGAGGTGAGGCTTTCACCTTGTCTGTATGCAGGAGTCTGTTCAGGTTAACCAACTGCGGCGTAAGAATAACTCCTGAAGACTTGTCACCAAGTACAAAAGTCATCAGCGACTGAATGTTCCTTCCTGCACCGCAATTAAGACGAATCAATACGACGTGCCACAAATGGTATTTTATTCTCAATAAGAACCCGGGCTGAGTTTATTCAGAATATTTTACAGCTTCCCTGGGGGATTTTGGTCCAACGCAGATGGCGAATAAAGTACTCTGCCTAGGGCTAGAGCACATTATGCTAATTCTAATGTCAGATGTACTTTAATATACAGCTCTATTTAATCACCCCATTATTTCACATTTCCATATGAAAAACCTGCGGCACTTCTGCAGAGCTTTCAGTCGGTAACAATGCCAACTTCCTTCATCTGACTGACTGCGGAATAGAACAGCGCGCTGGTCAATCTCGCCAGGCTGACTGTTACTGCTGTTTTCACCCTTCCTGAATTTAAATCCCGGCTGATGGAATGAATAAAGATCCTAGAGGAATGCCAGGCATGCGCGGCTGCGTGCGGGGGGACCGACCGAGTCACTAGAGCGAGCGAGTGGGTACGCACTCAGCCCCTGCAAACACACTGATCGATTGTGATGCCAGCAAATTGCAGGGGGGGCGCTAACAGACTCTTTGGCATGACGTGGGCACGCGATGTAGCGTTTGTATGTGCCATGATCCTGTATAATTACAATATGTCTAATTTACTAAAGCTTCTGAAAATGGACAGAGATGTTGCCTGTAGCAACCAATCAGATTCTGGATAACATTTACTAAGATGGGAGTTCTATTTCACATGGGATGTGGCTATGGGTAAACCAATCAGAATCTACTTCTTATTTGCTTAGCACCTTTTGGAAGATAAATAGATTCTGATTGGTTGCCCATAACAACATGCAATTTTAAAATAGAACTACAACCTTAGTAAATTTACCCCTCTGTCTTGCAGTTTCTAGGAGGCTAGATATAATCTTATTGGTTGCTATGGGAAACATCATTTGCAGAAGCTGTAGCAAATCTATATATATAATGAAAGGTGAATGCTGTTCCTCACCTCTAAGAGGGGAATTCAAGTGTTGTGTGCACCAGCAGCCACTAGATGGCACTTGAAGGAACAATTTAAGCCTTTTGTTTAGACGAGCACAGTGCAATGGTACCCCGGCACTTCAGTACCCACACTGTAGTTATTTTGCTCCGTTGCCTTCACAAGGGGTGTGCACCCCAAATAATCACATAGTCGCCATTCAGGAGACTGGCAAATGATGTGCTACCTTTTCGGGGAGTGATCCCCTTCCTATATAAAATTTGAATTATTTCTGATATTGGACCAGATGCTCTAAGCTTCAAAAGTGATAAAATGGAGAGTGATAATCAGCCAGCCAATCGGCTCCTACCTGCCATGCCACAGACTATGTTTGAAAAATGTCAGGCAGGAGCTGATTGGCTGACTGTTTATCACTCTCCATTGTATCACTTTTGAAGCTTAGTGCATCTGGCCCATTATCATTGTGGACATGACCAATGCACATGCGATCATGTAATTTACTTTAGTCTATCTGTTAAGATAATCGATATCGTTCTCTTTAAAGTTTATTTACACGTGCTGGCAGCAAGAACTGTCATTTATCTTGATTTTTCTGCACAGAAACGGGAGTTTGCATATATTAACCCTTTAAGTGCCAACGTCTCTGTGAGAGATGTTCAAAATATCTGCAAAAAAATTGCTCACATTTGTTATATCAATTCAAATAAAACATTTTTTGAAAAAGAAGATTACATTTTCTATATAAGGTCATTACGATGAATAAAAATGCTTGCTTGGGAAATGTTCACACCAATTTTGACAAATTGCGCTCTCAGCACTCAAAGGGTTCATAATATGGCGGCACTGGCATAACATGCACCAGATTTTGCCCCAGTTACAGCAGTAACGAGGGAGGGGAGGTCACAGTATGAGCGCAGGGAGAATCCTTTGATGAGTTGAAAAAAATATAAACGATGTAACAGGAAATTATAAGTAACAGTAACAAACAGAATGAAATAAAGTCGGAGCAATACAACGCGCAGCTATCCCCACAAAAGGTGTGCGAAATGCGCGGCGCATGGTGCTAAGGCTTACGCGTTGCATTTATAGTGAATAGTTGTGTGTGTGTGGGGTTTCTTTCCTTATTTTTTTGGCTTGGAAATGACTGGAAAATGCATCCAGGCAAAACAGAACGCTTTCCTTTTCTGGATCCGAATTCATTACATAAGAGACGAAATAAAAGAATGCTAAGAATCCAAACTCCTAAGAGAGCACGTTGCCTAAAAGCTATTTTTAAAACAATCAGTGCCTCAATAGAAACACTGGAATGAGAGTCACATTTTCCTCTATTTGCAGAAGTGCGCCGGTTTTCACTGGAAGGCCGCCTGTGTTTTGTTTGGCTCTGGTTCATACACTGCCTTGGCAGGCTCTCCTTGGATAACACACGGCGAATATCTCGCTTGCAATACAGTAGCACTCTGATTTCAACTGTCCCAGCCACGCGTACTCTAATAACACAGCGAGAGAGACGAAATCCTCCCAACTGCGGCTCGCTTGAGCAGTTTTTTTGCTTTTTTAAATTAAAGATTTAAAGGAGGAGGCAACGGAAGACGCTTGTGCAATGTTCTGGGTGCAGGAGAGAATCTCCGTTTCCATGAAACAGCATTTTTTTTTGTGTGTGAGAGTAATTCCTGTCTGTTTCGGGTATTTTTATTTTTTATCGGCTGGTGAGGGGGTTTACCGCAGTTATGGAGCAAGTCGTGTGCCTCCTGGCCAAAACATAAGATATTCTGACAAATCCTGCAAATCTTTGGATTTCTGCAGTTCACAAGATCGCAGCTGGTGGCTCGTGGCAATCTGGGCCATGCAATATTCATTTCGCTTTATCTTCTAGGCAGGCAATAGTCCAAACAAAAAAACAAAAACAAAACTATTTTAAAATACTCCACTTTTCCGCTAGGATTAACTGAAGGTGAAAGAAAATAAATCAATGCATCACGCGCTGTATAAAAGATTGTGATGCTGCAATGCATTGGGGGTCATACTTGCGCATGTCCAAAGTACCGAAAATGCAATGGTAGGCGCATGTGCAACCGTGATTGAATGACATCCAGTGTGTTATTTTAATTGTAACTATTGTTCAGATTTCACAGAATCCTCTGTGTTTACCCAAAACTCCATTACCCGGCCGCAGCATGTCAAAAACACCATATACTGGTCCTCCCTCAGTAATTACAGATATTCAGGGTATTCCTATAATAGTCTGTATATCATTCTTCTTTAAAAAAAGATATGTCAATATCCTGCGAGCCATTAGGACAATTGTAATGATCAGGAATTGCTATCCTGCCAGCCATCAGGACAATTGTAATGATCAGGAATTGCTATCCTGCCAGCCATTAGGACAATTGTAATGAACAGGAAGTGTTATCCTGCGAGCCATTAGTACAATTGTAATGATCAGGAAGTGCAATCCTTCCAGCCATTAGAGCAACTGTAATGATCAGGAAGTGCTATCCTGCCAGCCATTAGAACAATTGTAATGATCAGGAAGTGCTATACTGCGAGCCATTAGAACAACTGTAATGATCAGGAAGTGCTATCCTGCGAGCCATTAGGACAACTGTAATGTTCAGGAAGTGCTATCCTGCCAGCTATTAGAACAACTGTAATGATCAGGAAGTGCTATCCTGCCAGCCATTAGGACAATTGTAATGATCAGGAAGTGCTATCCTGTGAACCATTAGAACAACTGTAATAATCAGGAAGTGCTATCCTGCCAGCCATTAGAACAATTTTAATGATCAGGAAGTGCTATCCTGCCAGCCATTAGAACAATTTTAATGATCAGGAAGTGCTATCCTGCCAGCCATTAGAACAACTGTAATGATCAGGAAGTGCTATCCTGTGAACCATTAGAACAACTGTAATGATCAGGAAGTGCTATCCTGCCAGCCATTAGAACAATTGTAATGATCAGGAAGTGCTATCCTGCCAGCCAATAGAACAACTGTAATGATCAGGAAGTGCTATCCTGCGAGCCATTAGAACAACTGTAATGATCAGGAAGTGCTATCCTGCGAGCCATTAGGACAACTGTAATGTTCAGGAAGTGCTATCCTGCCAGCTATTAGAACAACTGTAATGATCAGGAAGTGCTATCCTGCCAGCCATTAGGACAATTGTAATGATCAGGAAGTGCTATCCTGTGAACCATTAGAACAACTGTAATAATCAGGAAGTGCTATCCTGCCAGCCATTAGAACAATTTTAATGATCAGGAAGTGCTATCCTGCCAGCCATTAGAACAACTGTAATGATCAGGAAGTGCTATCCTGCCAGCCATTAGAACAATTGTAATGATCAGGAAGTGCTATCCTGCCAGCCAATAGAACAACTGTAATGATCAGGAAGTGCTATCCTGCGAGCCATTAGAACAACTGTAATGATCAGGAAGTGCTATCCTGCCAGCCATTAGAACAACTGTAATGATCAGGAAGTGCTATCCTACCAGCCTTTAGAACAACTGTAATGATCAGGAAGTGCTATCCTGCCAGCCATTAGAACTGTAATGTTCAGGAAGTGCTATCCTGCCAGCCATTAGGACAATTGTAATGATCAGGAAGTGCTATCCTGTGAGCCATTAGAACAATTGTAATGATCAGGAAGTGCTATCCTGTGAGCCATTAGAACAATTGTAATGATCAGGAAGTGCTATCCTGCCAGCCATTAGAACTGTAATGATCAGCATGGCCACACCGATCTTTTGTGGGCTGTACCAATACTTATTAATAAACACAGCCTGCCCATTCACCTAGAGCTAACAAGGTTGCTGAGGCATGAGCCACACCTGTCTGTATAAGAAGGAATATCAGTTCAACTTGCAATATGGTGCGTACCTATGACGAAAACGTCAACGTCACTGCAAAGTGATTACAAATAAATATAGGCGTTGTGCCCTATATATGAGCCCCTCGTCTGAAAACGTACATCTTTAAATATCTAAATATGCAAAAAATAATAAATAAAGATGACGAGAGCTTCTGAAGCTGTTTATTTATGCGTATCCTAAGCTTTGATGTACTTCCTCGCACGGCATTGATTGCAGAACATCTCTCCGAAAGCCGTTTGTGCGAGGGAAGGTCAGACTCATAAAACCGGTATTTACTGTAAGTCTTCTTATTGCAGGTCGCCCGGGTTATTGACGATTCTGATTCAAATGAACGCGGCGACTGAAGACGTAAATGTGTCACTTGCTGTCCCTTTCATGTCGACACGCAAACCTCAAATGCGGCCCTTTAAGCCAAGTGTCTTGATAATACAGATGCATTAGTAAATGTGCCTATTTTATGTTTATTTAACGGCTGGATAAACGTAATCCCCGCGCGTTTCATCTGCAGCTCTGAAAAGTGTGCGAGCACGGCGAGGAAGAGCTCATTCCTCCTAGATAAATATCACGGAGAGGGAGAGAAAAAAAAAACCTTAGGAAAACAATTAAAACTAGAAGGTAATAAATGATGAAGAGGCTTTGAGCAGAGTCCTGGCTGGCTTCCCAGCAGTCATTCATCCGTGACAAAATCCCACAGCTCGGAGTCTTTTAGAGGGCAGCTGGGCAGTAAGGATGTCCGCGGCAATATAAATGGGAATTAGATATGATCGAATGTGCTCGTCGTATTCTCCATAGAACACGCAATTTTTCCCCCCTTTCCTGAAATACATGACAAATGATCCTGTTTCTAGGCAACAGAACGGATGATGGGATTTAAAGTTCCAGCACAATGTGATGCCTACCTCTGGATCATTTAGGGACAACACGAAGGACGGGATTCTGGGCTGCACTCATTAATAAAATTAACAGGACGCCTGTGCACAGGGGGAGTGTGCGCTTGTGTCACTGACAATACACAGACGCAGCGCTCGCTGCTGTACTGATAGTTCTATTGTATCTCTATATCTCATACAGTGCCATTTCTAATGTGGAACCACTTTCAGGTCTAAATGATCAGTGTCTATCTATCTACAGTATCTATCTATCTATCTATCTATCTATCTATCTATCTGTATCAAGCTATCTCTATCTATCTATATAATATCTTTCTATGTATCTATCTATCTATCTATCTATCTATCTATCTATCTATCTATCTATCTATCTGTATCAAGCTATCTCTATCTATCTATTTATCTTCTATCTATCTATCTATCTCTAGCAAGATCTATCTATATCTACCTATCTATCTATATATTTATCTGTATCTACCTACTAATCTATATCTCTATCTATCATCATGTCCATAACTTTTTATGGCGGGGGCTGGCAATACTTTCGTCAGCCCCTGCAAGAACTAGGCCGGCTCTATCTGTATCTATCTATCTATCTATCTATCTATCATTGGTCTAATGTTCTATCTATCTATCTATAACTAGTTACCAGTACCTACCTACTTATCATTACACTATCTATCTATCTACCTGTATATATCTACCTACCTAGCAATCTCACAATCTATATTGATATCCTAACTATCTCATATCTATCTATCTGTCTGTCTATCTATCTTTCCACCTGTCTATCTATCTTTCCACCTGTCTATCTATCTATCTATCTATCTATCTATCTATCTATCTATCTATCTATCTATCTATCTATCTATCTATATATATCTGTATATCTCTGCTGATCTGTCTGTCTGTCTGTGTCTATCTATGTGTATATATATATATATATATATATATATATATATATAAATATATTTGTCTATCTCACTTGATCTATCTATCTATCTATCTATCTAATCTTTAATCAATCTCTGATTTACTGCATCTAATATATATCTACAATCTATCTCACCATCTATATAACATCAACATCTTATATCTACCTATCTCATTTTAATTTATCTATCTCTCTATCTATCTATACATATACAGATTACCATTGCCGTGCCAATTGCCATGTGCAACTTACATGCTGGCCATGCTGTGCTCAGATGTATCGGATCTATAATCGGTATCACTGATAAGATTCCTGCACTCAAGTGATTCCGATCCTGATTAAATTGACATAACCGATTGTTCTCAGTCCAAAGACAAACACGGCGGCTCCTCGTACTCTCAGCTGAGTCTTTGGGAAACCGGAGCTAAATAATAAAATCCTTCATTACGGAATTATTCACTTTTCCCTATGATTCACGTCCTAGTAATTACCATGACCAGCCTAATAAAAACCGCAACAAAACGAAGGTCAACTAGCAGCGAGAAGTGTTCATTTTCATTTCAATGTATTCATCGCTGGCTCCTAATGGCCTCATTTTCTCTCATGCACTTTAATAAATACCACTGAATTACAGGTTAAATAGCTAAATTAAATTATTGCAATTACAGTGTGCAGAAGCCCTGAAACTGGTTTACCTTTCCCAGTTCAATTAGAGGGGAAGTTTCAGCAGCCTCGGATCATGATTGCTGTCAATAAAAAGAATGTCTGAGACCGGACGCTCTCTGTTTACACGTACCCGGTGCTGCGGTCACACAGCGCAAATGTGATCCTGGCTACCCTCACCTGCAAGCCGGACCTTGCATGCCGGAGGGAAGCCATCTTTCTCCTTTATTATGGACTGGGGGCAGAGGATACCGGACTGGCTACCCAACGGGTCAATGGTCTTTGGGAAGTGAGCGTAAAACTCATTTAGGGTTATCTTTATCACAGTTTTATAAGTTATGCAGTTAATTTGCCGACGGACGACATACCGATTGACAGAATCCCCACAACGAAATGCCGACGGACAAAACACCGGCAGGCACAGAACATTGACAGTCCAATCACCGTCAACTTCAAAATATCGAGAATCTAAACAACGACAGGTACAAAACACCAATGCCGTCAGCCAAAACATTGACGCAAATAATACCGAATACAGTTTTTCATGATTTTTTCCCACAAAAACTGATTTTTTCATACTTTACCATCCCAGTGATTGTCGGCCTTTCAACTGTCAGTAAATTCTACCGATCCCTCTCAGGACACCAGCAGCCAGATGTACAAAGCCTTAAAATGTAATAAAGTCGAGAACAATCAAGTACCAACCAAGAAGCTTCCAACTGCCATTTTAAACGCAGCCTGTAACATGGCAGTTAGGAGCTAACTTGCTGGTACTTTATCTTGCTCCATATCACTTTTCAAGGCTTAGTACATCTGGTCCAATATCAGTAGGCAAGAGAGGCATTTCACCGTCATATCCACCTGTGCAGACACATGAAAGAAACCTCAACTCTGAATCTGCAGCTACACACGGAAGCATCACACCCTCTGAACACTGGCGGTCTGTCACCAGTAAGATGGCTGCACGTTTCCTGCTACCTGTGGTCTGCCGACTGCAGCTGCCAACGAGTTCAGGGCCATAACGAATAAAAATTAAAACCAGTTCTTTAAAAAGGTCACGTTGAAAAATGGACCAATATTTCGCGCCTACCATACACAATCCAGACACGCATTTTACCACACAGTATCACATTCCGGATAATGCAGACTTCCCTACCTCAGCAGGTGCCTGCCAAGTTACATCACATGCTGTAGTGTATCTGGCCCAAAGCAGAGGCAGCCATTTTGTTTTCTGAAGCCTTATCGAGCCTCACTCCTATGCCTCATTACATTATCTTGGAATTCCAGATAATGTGATGTTTCCTACCTCACCGGGCGACCGTTCAATGACAGGACATTCAAAGCCTTGGTGTGCCTGGTTTGAGGAGGCAGCCATTTTGTTTTCTGATGCCATATTAAGCATTATCAATTTGCTGGGGCATGTCAATTTGCTGTCACCAGTTCCAGGTTTCACAAGTGGCCATTTTAAGTGACATAAAATCACTGGGGTTTTGTTTTAGTAAACCCTTTGCGAACGCTGGCATCGCCAAGAATGCTTCTCCCTTATTACACAGAATAATCCGGTGCTGTCACAGGGTTTGAAAATGTTGTAGGCCTACGGAGAAATGATCATTTACCGACACAGAGTGGTAGAGAGCATCGGGCGCAGACCAATAATAATACCATCCTCTCTAAGCCTCGATAACCTCAATGAATGAGAAGTCTGCAGTTCATCTGTCAGAGCATCCCAGACAGCATGGATGCAACAGTCCACTTGAAATATCAGCGGCAACCTAATTTTATCGTGTTACGAGCATACATTTCAGCCATTTACTCTGGAAGTGGGGAGGCTTTGCTAATCAGACGGTAATTAATCCAAATGGCCCTGGTGCAGGCCTATTAGCATACTAACAGGACATTAGGAGGGAGATTTCCATAAACCAATGGGCAAATGTGTGTTTCTTGCAATATGTCTAGTAAAGTATAATTTGCTGTACGTGTGCTCTGCGTCCAGTGCTGGCTGCAGTCATGCCCTGCAGAGCCTTTAGCAGAGGAGGGATATGGAGAGAGAGAGAGAGAAAAAAAAGAGAGAGAGAGAGAGTAAATATTGGGGAACCCCAGGGAGTGGGGTATCCAGGGCGTAATCACAGAGGGAGAAGACACCGAAGCTGAGAGTAGAAAAAAAATGCAGACATCTAGAGAATAAGTACAGAACTGTTCCCTAGATGTTCAAAGCATCATGTGACTGTGGTTACTATGGATATCATGTGACAGAATTATAACTGCTTAAAACCGGCCCACACCTCATTTGTGTTTTCCTGACAGCATTGCTGTTTTAAATGAGATTTAAATACACACCTGCAAGAGCCTCTCTTAAGTAAATGTGAAAATAATAAATTGCCATAACTCTGTAACGCGTTGATATACTGTAATTTGCTATGTGTATATTGTGTGAGAATGAGTCTGTGTTAAAGGCTGTGTTTGCTAAATGACAGTTAGGGACTGGTTGGTTGGTTGGTACTTTATCTCTACTGTGGCCTGAACTAATCCCATTGGTTCACTGGAAGTAGTGACTCCTCGGACGTACCATGGGCCTGATTGGGACCGGGATGTATATGCGGTGGCTCAGCCACCTCCCAGTTACCACCCTGCACATTTCAAAGATGTTTTTGATACTGTGGCATCAGAATCGAAACCTTTCTGCGTACACACGTGCTGCCTGTTTTTTTTAGAAACTTTGGCACATTTGAAAATAAGCACTTAATAACGGGATTGCCGGTAGCTCTTAACAAGGCCCCGCCCATCATTAATTCCTCATGATCTGATTGCCCGCTTTTGCTTTAATCACAGCAGTCAGTGTCTGTCGCTGCAATTTGCGAAGGAACAGCGTCTGACAGAGCAAGAGATTATTCCGCAGCTAAATGCAGATTCTATTGAGATATTCTCCATTCTTCTGCAAATGTTCTACACTATTCTATCAAACAATGGTGTCCAACACTTGCAGTCGGCAAAAGCTCCCGGCGGCCATTACCTGTCCCAGGTGGGAAGAGTTTACTGCTATTGCAGGCCAGAACCCGTAGCGTTTTATAGTAATCGCACAGTGATTGGTGGGCTCTCTCTGAACTCTTTTGCCGACCCATATCAAAAAGACTCTGGGGGATGTATTATGGTTTTGCACTTATTTTCACAGCACATAAACATGTGTCTCCATTCAGGCTCCCGGGAAACCGATACTCAGCTCTCTACAAGTTTAATTATGAGCCTGTATTTTTCCATTTAAAGCTGTAAAGGGGATTTTGAGGTGACAGAATCGTTGTTTTCGCCGCACTTTAGATGCACAATATAAACATCCTCCTATTATCACTACAATGCAAGCTAAGAAGCGTTTTCGCTGCAGTCGGGAAACATCAGGACTATAAATTCAGGATGATCACATGACGGGGATTCTGTGACTCTTTTAAGGCCGATGAATCTGAGCATTCAGATGCTGGTGTCTGCGTATAGGGCCTGTTTCAGAGGTGGATGCTGGTTTCCTCGCAGCTACAAACCCGTACGCAGCGGCTGTGTGAATGTATGCAAATGTCAATTGAGGTGCTACTCTCAATGATGATACATCCCTCAAACTTTGCAAATACGTCATCAATATGACTGCCATGGCCCCGATACACCATGCGGACTCTTGGTTTGAGCACACCAGTTTGGAATGGCAGTTGGCGGCAGCTGCTGGGCCTCACCTATTTGAATTTTGAATTCCGCTGCAGCCCCTACTCTGGTGCCTCCCCTGGTCACAACGCTGTATGACCAGGACACTGAGTAATGTGTCTGAGTCTGTATCCAAAGAACTTGTATTGGACGATAACATTTATGATATAAGAAACTTTATGTTGGATCACTGAACTACCCCCAGGATAATGACTGATAAAGGGCCAAGTGGCCGGAGCCATGTTACAGGTGCTGCGAACCACTTGAGGCGACATATAAATAAAATGTAATAATAATAAGTTAGAGGGCTGTTTTATTAAGGGGGCAAGGGATTAAGTTCTTCCTGCAGATAATGGAGGGGAACGAAAGGTGGGGGAAATAGGTTGAGAAACAGAGAGAGAGAGAGAAAGAAAAAAAAGAAAGAAAGAAAGAAAAAGAGAAGGGTAGAGAAAGAGAGAGACAGAGAAAGGTATGTGGGGGAAAAAGAAAGAAAGAAAGAAAGAAAGAAAGAAAGAAAGAAAGAAAGGTAGAGAAAGAAATGGGTATGTGGGAAAAAATGAAAGAAAGGAAGCGGGAAGAGGGTAGATAGAGAGAGATAAAGATGGGTAGAGAAAGAAAGGGGAGAGAGAGAGAGGGAGGGAGAGAGAGGGAAAGGGAGAGAAAGAGGGAAAGGGAGAGAGAGGGAGAGAGAGAGGGAAAGGGAGAGAAAGAGGGGGAGAAGGAGGATTTGTTACACTGAAAATAGGCAACAGATACACAGTAACTGCAATCGGTTTTGGCAGCTACAACAAGGGAATACAAGAGCCCTTTTGATATCTGGCTGGCTGCACAGTTCCAGCTGTACAGTTCTGTGCGTAACATATTTCAGACACACACACACACACAATCAGTTGCGTAGCGTTATCCTGCAGACCGTACTGTCTCACAACGCAGCAAATCAGACAAATCGCCGCTATTGTGACAGCAAAAGGAATACAAGAGGTTTTCTGGAAATAACATAGTCCTAGGTGCCGCACGAACATGTGTGTGCGTGAGTGTACATGTGTGTGTGTGTGCGCGCGCAATAGTGGGCGAGCTTTGTTATAAGAGCGAAATCAAGGATCAAACAACATGTGTTAGCAATTGTTGTGTATGGCTTTCAGCTGGGCCTTCATCATACTCAGCAGCAACAATTAGATCCCCCGAAACACTGAATAACAGATCAGATTATCTCACAGTAAGAACGTAGCAGGAACCGTATCTGGGTGACATACGGGAAGATATGATCAGTATAGGCTACACAGTAGCATCCATTCACAGGCCAGCGGGATCCACCCACATCTTTCGATGGTCGCCGACCATCGAAAGATGTGGAAGGTGCACGCATATGTTAAGCAACCGTAAATATGCGTGCACACTGGGAAGGATATGGGCGGGCAGCTGACATCCGGTGATGTCAGCTGCCCGCCCCCCCCGCACCCGCGTCATGGCCTCATTAGTATGCGAACCCCCAGTGTTCTCATGAAACGCTGGCCGTTCCCATATGCTAATGGAGCCACCGCCCCTTTCCTCCCACCATCCGCTGTCCTGGGTGCGTACACCCAGCGAACACTAGGTTTGCCCTGGGTGCATGCACCCTGCGTATGCACATGCACAGATATGCGCAGGCGCAGTCAAACAACATCGGTCCCCTGCTGCGAACAGACCTGAATAAGGTCCTTTGTAATACCTTTACATAAGAACCACTACATAAAAATGTAACACTACAGAACAGAGCGACGGGCGAGAAGTTAGGGACGGTGAACAAAAAGCAGCCTTTGAGAACAGATACCATCACTGATCCCCTCCAGGACACTTTTATAAGGCAGAATTTGGTGCGTGCTGGATTTTGGCACCAAACTCCTCAGCAGCCTAGTTCACTCGCAGAAGACTCTCCGTCAATAAGGTTCAATCTGTTGACTAAATCTAGAATATAATATGTTGTTATCAAGCAGATTGATCCAGAGGGAGGGAAAGGCGAGCGTGCCAGCGGCAAATAAAAACCCAGCCAAACATTCCTCTCCGATGCCCAAATCTGAATGCTTCCCAAATATCCATCAGAAAGGGCGTATGGCAGTGTGGTTCGGCGCCACAATCAAATAGGTCTTGAATTAACTCTCTAAACCCTGGATTCTTGCATCCTAGAACCCCCGGCGTTGGACACAAGACATTAAAGTTCCACGTGGAACTATTCTTAGTTTGCTGTTACATTGTAGGTGTATTAAAACAAATGTTAACATCCCCTGGAAACCTTTTTGTTGGAAAAATTTTGAATAAAGATTTTGTGTTGAAAAAAAAAAATCCCCTGGAAAGAGGCGTCACCTATTACTTGCAGATATACAATAAAGGTTACATGAATCTGCGATGTAACAACAGATAATTAGCCGGCAAGTCTCGGTAAACACCAGCATCCCTCTCGATCGGTCTGCGCCGCTGTTTCATTTTATACCGCTAAGTCAGCCAAAAATAAAAAAATAAAAGGTTCTAATTTAAAAATAAACAACGAACGACCGCTAAGATACTGTATCCAGATTTGCAGCCAACAAAGCCATAAAGCACTAATTATTTTTTAATTATAAATTTGGGATACTGACATGTGCCTTACTACTTCTTACATCTGTTACCGGTTAATAATGCTTCTTCTTTCATTTTTTTTTTTTCGAGTTAAAGGGGGAAAATATTTATTTATATATTTTTTTTCAAGCCGCATTTTTTTTTTTTTCACTTCTTTGTGGCATCGGCACTTGCCAAAGAAAACGCGAACATTGCTTATTTTCGTTGTGGGGCGCTACGGCGCGTATGTGTGCCTGGACGGATCTGACTGGCCGTGAAAAGAATTCTAAATAAAACACAAACATGAAATTTGGCATGGCCACAGAAGCGAGCTTCGGAGTAATTTCAGCATGCGAATGGCTCTCACACAGTACGACTGGCTCCACGATAAATGAAACCAGGCGCAGAAAAAACTGCCAGCAAACCGTCCGTTAAAGTCACAGTGTTCTGTATCCTTCTTCCTCGTACTGGAGACCCCTTCAAAGAAAAAACATCTGCTGCAAAACTTGAAGAGTTGTTAGTCGAGACTGCGAAAAGCTTAAAGGGGTTTTACACTTTATTTAGGAATTAAAACTTCTCCTTTCCCAATCAGGAGGCTTTATCTGGCCCCTCTGCCTTGGTACCACCACCTTTTGCTATTTAGGAGAGTTCGACCAATCATATATAAACCAGACCGAGATCGAACTCACCTTTTCGGCAGTGCGAGGATGTCTGTGTGGCAGTCCCAAAGGAGCGGCACTAACTGGAAGTCTTAAATGATCTCTGTCTTTAATGACAGGGATTCATGAGTGCTGTATCTTCCTAGTAAAGGATACAACAGATAACATAGAAATGCCTTTCTGGGCCCTACAAAATACAGGTTGAGTCTCCCTTATTCATATATCCAAAAACCGAAATATTCTAAAAAAAAAGTGGTTTTTTTTCCCCCGCACCTTTTTTCATAATGACCTCGACCCCGTTGTCCACGGCAGCCATTGAAATCCTCTTCAGCCGCATCTCCGGTCCCAAGGATGCATTGCACCAGCGCAATGCAACTTTGGGACAGGGGATGCTGCTGAACAGGATTCCAATGGCTGCCGGTGCGCCAATCAACGTCGACAGAGCAGAAGAGGGTGATACAGCATGTCCGCCGGGTTATATTTGGGAATTTTGCCTTTAACACATTCCATCTCATGCTGATACACACATTAGTGCACCAATCATCATCTGGCCATATGGTTGCATTTGATAGTGTATTTATAACCATCTTGTAACCTTTGAGTGCCAACATCTCTGTGACAGATGATCAAAATATCCACTAAAAATACCAGCGTCGCTCACATTTGTTATATAAATTCAAATAAAAAAATGTGTAAAAAAAGATCATATTTCTATAGAAGATAACACCACGGGTCATTATGGTGAATAAAAAATGTTTGCTCGGCAATTTTCACACCTATTTTGACCAATTCACTTGGCACTGAAAGGGTTAAGGGGGTCAGACATAAATGTGTGACTCCTAGATAACGCAGTTATCGGCCTCTACATTATTCGGAAGAAACTAGTGGGAAAATGAAATAGATATCAGAAAGCGATAGTAGCGTTCTAAAGAGCAACGGTACAAATCCGACATATTATTTGAAAGCAAGCTTGGCGAACCTGCGGTGTTCCAGTTGTGGAACAACAAGTCCCAGCATGCCCGACCTATTCTAGAGACTTAAATGTAACCAGCTGCCTATAAAGTCTAAGATTGGCCTGTCCACCCCTATTAGGAAGCAAATGAGCACAGAAACATTTCCACCGCTATTCCCAGCAATGTCATGCAACAAGGTTTCTTTGAAAACTTCAAGCTTATGCCACCAAAATAAGCGTTCAGGGGCTGGGAGGGACCCGCTGACAGGGTCATGTTCCAGCTTTTAGTTCTTGCAGTGCAATAAAAATAGCCTTTTATCCTGATCTCCGAAGCCTGGAAAATCATTGTGGCGGATGCAATGGGATAGACAAGGAGAAAATTACTCAGGGCTTTGCTTCGACATGAAATTAAAAAAAAAGTGATGCTGCCGTCTCGCGGAGTCTCTACTGCTTCACCTTGGCTGGGATCAAGCGTAAATATCATGGGATTCATACAGGCATAGGTGCTGATAACGGGCCATTTAAAGTTCTGCGCAACAATGATGTCAAGTTAATGCTTCTGCTTTGTTTGATGCTTTGCCCACTTGGTCGCTTAAAGCAATACTGTATATTCCATTAATAAAAAGGCCTTTGCGATTCTATTTTTTCTAGGTATAGGTTTCATTATTAGTGACATCACAGATTGCCAGTGAAGTGATTGGCTGCAACCTAGTGACATCACAGTTTTCTAGTGAAGTTATTAGTTGTACCTAGTTACCAGAAATTTCTAGGAAATGACTGGCTGGCTTCCTACTAACATCACAGTTTTCTAGTGAATGATTGGCTGCATTCCTAGTGACATCACAGTTTCCTAGTGAATCATTGTCTGTTCCTAATGACATCACATTGTTCTAGTGAATGGTTGGCTGCATTCCTAGTTATGCACATCACAGTTTTACAGCACAGTGTTCCTAGTGACATCACTGGGTCATAGTAAAGTGATTGGCTGCTCTTAGTAAATGATTGGCTGCAGTTAGTGACATCACAGTTTTCCTATATAATGCTGGTAACATCACCAGTTCCTGGTGAAATGTTTGGCAGTCTTCAGAGTGACATCACCAGTTCCCACTGATGTGACATCACTGGTTCCCAGAGAAGTGATCGGTTACTACCTAGTGAGATTATTGACTCCTAGTCATGTAATTGGCTGTCTTTAAATTATTATTGCTTTATCTTATTTAAAAAAAAAAAAAAAGTGGAAGGTGCTGGGAATAAGTCCCCACCAGGATAACAATGTTATTCCCCTATCTTTGTAGATGATGCACAGATCCCCAGCAGGGTTGGGAAGTTTGGATTGGTTGCTGATTCGGAATATACTTTGTAAATGTGTTACTTATTAACATTCTTATTAGGTTGCTTGACCGACAATAAAATAAATACTCAATAACCACATAAACCGCTGACCCAGTATCACAATCATTCCCGTCACCTCGGATAATCTCTGAGATGTCAATGTTCAGAGTGTATCTCATGTGACATAACCTGGAAATGGCTGAGTAACATCAGATACTATGGTATCTGGCTAATGTCAACATTAGCTGCATTTGTGATGTCACCCATAGCAGGAATATTTGGCAAACTTGGTTTCTTTTCAAGCATAGAGCACAAGTCACTTGCAGCATGGAGGATAATGGAATCCAACTGTTTATAGCATCTTCCCCTGTTCCGCTTTGTGACATGCTCTGCCTCTGCTGTTCTGCATGTCTCTGCTGCTCTGCATGCCTCTGCTCCCCCATTGACTTATATATCATGATCACACCCACCAGGCAGAGGAATTGCACAGGTACACACACACACACACACACACACACACACACACACACACACACATAGGGACACCGCCTCCTTGTAAGACCATAGTCCACTACAACCACTTCACTCTCTCTCTCTCTCTCTCTCTCTCTCTCTCTCTCTCTCTCTTTCTCTCTCTCTATATATATATATATATAGAAGGCACAGCCAATGCCAATGACATAAGCCTTTGCAAAAGAGTCAGGGAACAATATGTATTGCCTGGGTGATACCAGATGGAGAGAAACACAGCAGAGGCGAAACATCCATAAAAACATTGTATTCATCATTCCCCAGTCACCGAGGTCTGAAAATAGTTTAGCAAAATAATGAGACGGCTTGCGAGGCTGCAAAATGTTTTTATTTTTTTTATAGAGCGTTTTCCCCCCTCTTCTCTTTCCCCCTCTTATGCCGCCTCTCTCCCTTCCTCATCTCTCTCTCTCTGACACTCTTCCCCCTCTTACTCCCATTTTTCTTTATCTCCCACTATCCTGTCTCATCGCGCCACCCCCTCTGTCTAACTCTGCTTCCTGCGGCTCGCTCTCCTGCCCCTCGGTGACTGCAACCCTGTTTCTCTCCTGCCCCTGTGCGTCTTGCTCTTCTCTTGCCCCCCCCCCACCGCAGGCCCAACTTAATTTCCTCCAGTTTTTGTGGAGTCTTGATTTATCAAAACCGGTGGCGGCTTTAGAGGAGGGGGTGCGGCATAGTTCAAAATTCAAATAGGGGAGCCACACCAACTGCCAGTGAGTCAGTTTGGAATGTCAGTTGGTGGCAGTGGGTGTGGCTTCCCTATTTGAATTTTGAACTATACTGCAGTCTCTCCTCTCGAGCTGCCCCTGATCAAAACGGTAAACCGGATTTATTCGTAGCCAAGGTCAACGATGAACGAATTAACGATGATATCACCTGAGTTTAAGTGGACAATGCCATGAGACACAGAGAATTTGTAGCCTGGAGCCTCTGGGGAAAAAAATTGATGACGAGGGTATTTGAAAAATGATCGATGTTCGTTGCCGCTGTTTAATTTTCACGCAATGTTATCCAATCTCTACCAAGACAGCACGTCTACAGCGATCTGCATAAACATCCATTATCAAAGAATGTTGTTTACCGGCTGCCTCATAGTAATGACCAATGTCAGTGCCTCATAGTGTATCTAGTGCATTAAAGAGATGCATACAGCATTGCATTAAATATTAATTACACATGTTATTTTATTGATAGTGCATAATGTAATGAGCACCAGCTGGGCTAAAAATCCAAACTTCTTTATAAGACGGCTATAAAGAAGAAGAAAAAAGGATGTCGAAGAGGAGAGAATAAGACAGAGACATCCCGAATAATTTATTGTCTTTGTAAGACAGAAACACCAAACCTATATTAGGAAACATGTGACTGCTCGTATAAAGGCTGATAGACTCGGGTTTAAAAGGGATGTAGTATAGGGTTCCGACAGTCAGGATCCCGACAGTCATTAGCCCGATGTCAGGATCCCAACCAAACCTACAAATGTTTGCGAATGGATCTCTGCTCGCCCGCCAAGTGTGAATCCATTCTCAACTCATCATTGAATGACTTTTCCAGTCTGTGTAACTCTGACCCTTCCACAACTCTGCGACAGAGACTGGCTGATTGAGGGTGACACTGATGTCACACACCCTCCCCTAAAACGGCAAGGCACACCTGAGTTTTTTTCTGGCACACAAAGAAAACATCAGGTTGCCACCCAGAAACGGAGGCATCCTGTCAGTCAAAGAGAGACAGGAATAGTTTGGAGGCTAGCGGAGAGTCTTATTGTGCGTGGAAGGGTATTCCATGGGATGGGAGCAGCACGATGAAAGTCCTGTAATAGTGAATGGGAGCTGGTGATCCGTGCAGAAGAGAGACGCAGATCTTGTGCAGAGCAGAGTGGTCGAGAGGGGAGATATTTTGTGATAAGTAGAGAGATATATGCTGGTGCAGTATGGTTAATAGCTTTATATGCTAGCAGAAGGGTTTTATATTGAATACGGTAAAACACAGGTAACCAATGGAGGGACTGGCAGAGCGGATCAGCAGACGATGAGCGTCTTGCTAGGAAGATCAGCATAGCAGCAGCATTTTGAATGGATTGCAGTGGTGAGAGTCTGTTCTTGGGAAGACCAGTTAGGAGACTATTGCAATAATCAATGCGGGATATAATGAGCGCATGGATTAGAGATTGAGTAGTCATTAACGTCCCCTGGGAGCGCGCATTGTTAATGATATAGCGCGTACAAATTAGCCGCACAATAATATCACTAACAATTATCGCATAATGTGTATGTACCTTGAGTTTATGGAGCACGATTACTGAAATGATATAGAGGAGCGGAGAGGGGGAATATTTAGGGCATACTTACAGACTTTTTTTCTCTCCTCACCAGGAGAACCCCGGAGAAGAGACCAGAGACTGCTGCCAGTAGGGGAAGCACTCAAAGGCCACTCAAACGCGGCAATTCGCTGGTCCGCGGATTGGGGGAAGGTCTTAAATCAGGCATGTCCAAACTATGGTCCTCCAGCTGTTGTGATACTGCACATCCCAGCATGCCTTGCCTTAGTTTTCGCATCCCCAAATAGCAAATATGTGGCAAGGCATGATGGGACTTGTAGTTTCACAACAGCTGGAGGGCCATAGTTTGGACATGCCTGACTTAAATTAAACGGTATAATGCGATTTGCATCATTTTAGCCCTGCCCCTTTGCCGCGGACCTGCAAAATCCTGGACTTGGTGCTGCGGGTAAGGGGGGTGTGGGGGGAAAGCAGGAGAGTTGCCTACCTTCCCGGGTGGGTAGGCAAGTATGATTTAGGGGGGTATTTATGAAAGCATGGAGAGAGACAAAATGGTGAGAGATATGAAAGTACTAGCCAATCAGCTTCTGACTTACATTTTAGAGCCTGTGCTTGTACAAAGGCAGTTAGGAGCTGATTGGTTGGTGCTTCATCTCGCTACAAGTTTTGAAACAGTAAAAACCCCCTTAGAATTGAAACTCTTTTTAATGGGGTTCATGTTGCAACTCTTCTATGGAAGTAAGTTGTCCGTTCTGAGCCAGACCTGGCAATCTGTGGCTTTCCAGCTGTTGTGTAACTACAAGTCTCAGCATGACCAACCCTGTGACAGTTTCCTATGATCATACCTCCCAACTTTTGAAGTTGGGAGGTCGGGACGTTCGCGCGGCGAAGCCGTGCGCGCTCCCGAAAAGGGGGGGCGGCCTCAAGAAAAGGGGGCGTGGCCTCACAGGGTGACGCGAACTCCGGCCACGCCCCATTTTCGCCGCTCGTCGGCGCTGAATAGACGCTGTGCGCATGCGCACAGCGTCTATACTCGGCAAGCTGGAGGGGCTCCCAACTGTCCCCCCACCGCGGGACAATGGCGGCCCCGGGCGGGACGCGGGAACGTCCCCGAATATCGGGACGTTCCCGCGGAAAGCGTGACAGTTGGGAGGTATGTATGATGGAATGCTGGAGCTGTGGAAAAGCATGCTGGGACATGTAGTTTCACAACATCCGGAGAGATGTAGATTGGCCAGTCCAGCTCTGAGCAATGTCAACAGAATCTCTACACACAAAAGTGCCTTATAATTAGTAACGATCATAAACAATCATCATTCAATCAGTAAACGATGCTTCGTAAATACCCACCACTGTATTAGGAGCGGAACCGAGGCTGTGATTCTCGATAGCACCGTCGCAAATATGAGTGGAGAATTATTACTAATCCGCAACAACAACCGCACAATGAATATGTAATAAGCACTGTGTAGAGGTGCTATAAAATGTGTGCTTACGTCTAATAGTACAGCACTTCTACTATTAATAACCGAAGCCCAGGAAAACCATTTATCACTAAGATCATAGCGAAACCGACCACGGAAGCCTTAAATAAAGTGGACAATGAAGTGCTGAAAACCAATTGCTTTACTGCGCATTTCCTAGTCCTGCAAAAAGGAATAAAACCAGCTTCATGTTATTCGCCTGGTTATCTATCTATAAAAATGTAACAAGTGACAAGACATTAAGGGCCTGATTCAACATGGTTTGCTAAGCAGTGTACATTTGTTGCCTAGTGAGCCCAAAAACACAGCTGTCCATCCGTCCGCCTGAAAGAACGAAAAGACGGTGCAAAGACCGCACATAAACCACATTAAAATGAATAGAGCAACCTCCGATGACATCACAAACGCAAGCAGAACTTCTAGGCCCCGACTTTACATCAACAGAGTCTGAGCTTGTGTAATTCTTTGCAATCAGGTCGCCCGGATTGATTGTTTTAACAATGTAAGTATATGACTATGATTAGTGCAGTGTCAGTCAGGCAGGACTGAGATATAATACAAGAACATGTGGAGTGGCGTTATCCTGCAGTCAGTGGCGGAACTTGTGGGTGGGGAGTCCAAGTGAAAAAATGTAATTTGGGCCCCGGTCCTCCACCCCAACCCCAGTTCACAATATGGAAAACCACAGTGGGTAATAGGGAGAGGCAGCAAGTGACCGGGTGAGGTGGGGGGAGGCAGAGTGTGACAGGGGAAGGCAGAGTGTGACAGGGAGAGGCAGGGGAAGGCATAGAGTGACCGGGTGAGGCAGGGGAAGGCAGAGAGTGACCGGGTGAGGCAGGGGAAGGCAGAGAGTGACAGGGAGAGGCGGGGGGGGGGGGGGCAGAGTGTGACAGGGGAATGCAGAGTGTGACAGGGAGAGGCAGGGGAAGGCAGAGAGTGACCGGGTGAGGCAGGGAGAGGCAGTGAGTGACTGGGTGAGGCAGGGGGAGGCAGAGTGTGATAGGAAGAGGCAGGGGAAGGCAGAGAGTGTCTAGGTAAGGCAGGGGAAGGCAGAGAGTGACCAGGTAAGGCAGGGCATGACCGGGTGAGGCAGAGCCTGACCAGGTGATGCAAGGGGAGGCAGACTGTGACAGGGAGAGGCAGGGAGTGACCGGGTGAGGCAGAGTGTGACCAGGGTAGGCAAGGGTAGGCAGAGTGTGACAGGGAGAGGCAGGGGGAGGCAGAGTGTGACCAGGTGCGGCAGGGAGAGGCAGGGGGAGGCAGAGAGTGACAGGGAAAACAGTGGGTAACAGGAAGAGGGTGAAAGGGGCAGCAGTGGGCCCCTTAGTCCTCAGAGGCCCTGGTGCACTGAGCCTGCTGCACCAATGGTAGCTTTGCCTCTGAAACAGGGCATGTTTGCCACTTACCGCTCCTAGGACGAGGGAGGGAAGGACAGTCTACCGATGGCCAAGATCAGTAGGGAACCTTTGCCTTCAAATGCGGACTGGGACACATTCCAGAGCAAGCCATTGGTCCAAGGCTCCCAAAGGCTGGCACAGTGAAACAATGTCGCCGACCACTTCCAGAACTGAATGGCACAATCAAGAGGGTTAACTGACGCAGAATCTTCGCCTACCCACCCCTGGTTTACGGCGCAGGCTGGGGTGCAGAGAAGCAAGGGTTAAGTGTATTTTAGTTTACGTTCTAAGAGGAGATAATGTGTCTTGCAGGCAGGACTTGGCCAAACGTTGCCATAAACACTTAGCAAGCTCTTTGATATACCCTATTCTCTAAGTGCTGTAGACTGCAGCAGTAATTATGGGAAAGCCATGATAACAAGTCGATTTCTCCGCAAAGCTGGCATCACTTTCCAGGGAACAGACCACTTGAGAATGAGCAGGAGAGGAGTAGAGAGAGAGAAGAGGGCGGTTCTAGATAATATTTAAAAAAATAAAATAAAAAAATAACAATAATAATAATAATAATAACAATGATAATAATAATAATATATGTGTTATTTTGTATGGATATCACGCTCTGTATACAATGGGACATACAGACAGCAGATAACGTGGATCAGGGAGTATAAAATAACATGCAGCCGCTGCTAAATACTTTGCATTTCCCATTCTGGCCCATTCCAACCGTAGGGACTAATTCAGTACTGTGAACACACCCCCTCTCATGTGGTCGAAGGGGATAGAAATCATTCGATGGTCGGCGACCATGATATGATTTCTCTCAGAAGTGACTTTTATTTCCGTCGAAGTCCGCCGAAGAGGGGATCGGGACTTGAAGTCATCAGTGCCGTCTTTCCCATTGGGCACGATGGGCAGTTGCCCGGGGGCCCTAGGACCTAGGGGCCCCCGGCCCAGCCCAATGGGAAAGATGGTGGCCGGGGTCCGGGAATCCGCTCACCCTCGCTGGGGGATCCGGGCAGGGGGATCAGGGCGGTGGCGGTAGCTAGAAGCCTGATTCGGCGAAGCTCTATTTGCCGGCGGGGCGGGAAGCGCTGTTGCATTTGAATAGACTGGCCGGACGCTGATTGGCTGAATTCAGAAAATCAGCATCCGGCCAGTCTTTTCAAATTCAACAGCGCTTCCTGCCCCCGCCGACAAATAGTGCTTCGCCGCTTCGGGCTCCTAGCTACCGCCACCGCCGCCCTGATCCCCTTCCCCAGCGAGGATGGTCGGATCCCCGCCACCCGGCCACCATCTTTCCCATTAGCGCTGCTGCATTTGAAAAGACTGGCCGAACGCTGATTGGCTGAATTCAGCCAATCAGCGTCTGGCCAGTCTTTTCAAATGCAACAGCGCTTCCCGCCCCGCCAGTTAATAGCGCTTTGCCACTTCAGGGCAGGCTCCTAGCTACCGCCGCTGCCCTGATCCCGCTGCCCGGATCCCCCAGCGAAGATGATCGGATCCCCGGCCGCCGGAAGCTGACTGGCTGCCGCACGGAGCCAGAGAGGTGAGGGTTGGGGAGGTGACTGTGGGCTCCTGGGCAAACTAATTTGGGGGGGAGGGGGGGTCCAGTGAACTAGGTTGCCCAGGGGCCCTTCCTAATGTTAAGACGGCCCTGGAAGTCATGTGACATTAGCCGCCCGCATCGAAGAGGCATCGGCCCATCTGCGTTCGTAAATATGCGCAGACCCTCTTACCATCAGAACTGGGAAGAATTAGGCCCCTTCCAATCAGTATTGAATCACCCCTTAATGTCCTACAGTATCATATCAACTGCGTAGAGCTGCACTGCATCATATCTAAGGGTAAAGAAATTCAGCAGTCTGGACAGCACAGAAATATTGACAATAAGTGTGTGTGTGTGTTTGTGGGCCTGATTCAGATTCACTCGTAAAAGCAAACTCCCTCTTCAATGGACAAAACCATGTGCACTGCAGGTGGGGCAGATGTAACATGTGCAGTGGAAGTAAGGTTTGGTTTGGGTTTGTACTTCAAACTGATATCCATAATGCAGTGTAAAAATAAAGCAGCCAGTCTTTACCCTGCACAGAAACAAAATAAGTAATATATGATATATCCCCCCCCCCCCCCCCCTGCGGTGCACATGGTTTTGTCCAATAAAGAAGGAGTTTTCTTTTGCGCGTGAACCAGAATCAGACCCTGTGTGTGTGTGTGATACGAGGCTGAAGCATGCAGGTGTGCAGGTGTGTGTCCTTTTCTCCGACTTCTCAACATCTTTTGTCACAAAACAGGAAGTCAACTGTTCTATGTCATAAAGACGGAGTCTCGCTGGGCTCCGGGATACAATAACAGCCAAGGCGAAGGAGGATAAGTTTTGGGATCCTAAAGGTATTTGGAGAACAAGACAGAACATGAGGGGTGCCGCCTGGCTTAGCTTCTCCAGACAAAAACACCCAAACAGATGTCTTTGTGTGTCAATCACAGAGCTGCAGCTCGAGCCAACACTGCGTTCATCCCAAAACGCCAACACGGCTGTTATACACAGCGTCGGCAATCCATGTCAGCATACAGTACTTTAGTATGAATATATAGTAAATCAGCTGCAAGTGCTTGTGGGCTGTGATAACTAATGAGAGGTGACACATGCATCTCTATCCATGGCTGTCGGACCGCCATACCACACCCGGCATAAAATAATAGGAATACTCCATCAACAAGACACAAAAGGCTTCATGGATTAGGCAAGGGGGTGGGGGGGTGTACTAAGTTTTGGAGAGAGATAAAGTACCAGCCAATCAGCTCCTAACTTCCATGTTGCAGACTGTGTTTAAAAAAGCAAGGATCTGATTGGCTGGTGCTTTATCTCTCTGCTTTATAGCTATCCAAGGCTTAGTACATCTGCCCCAAAATTTAAAGGTTCTGTGCTGCCTAGACTGAACCCAGATAAAACAGAAGTCCTGATGATAAATCACAGGACAAGACGGCAGCATAGCCAACTGACAGGTCTTACGCTGGTCATGTGCGGAATCTCTGTGTTGTCCTGGATAATGGCCTGACACTTAAACATCAGGTGTCAGCCACAATCAAAT
The DNA here is from genome assembly GCF_055691185.1 of Crinia signifera. Classification (NCBI taxonomy): domain Eukaryota; kingdom Metazoa; phylum Chordata; class Amphibia; order Anura; family Myobatrachidae; genus Crinia; species Crinia signifera. The sequence goes on along the minus strand of NC_139228.1, from coordinate 64,913,803 downwards.
CCTCATTCTATCATCTAAGGAATATAGCCAGAATCAAGCACTTAATTCCCTCAGAAGATCTGCCTAAAGTCATACGTGCATTTATATCATCACCCCTAGACTACTGCAATGCCCTCTACCTGGGTCTCCCAGCAAAAGAATTGCACCGCTTGCAGCTGGTACAAAATGCAGCCGCCAGACTATTAACTAACCAGCCCCGCGTCTGCCACATAACTCCCATTCTCTACTCCCTTCACTGGCTACCTGTAAAATGGCAAAAGATTGGCTTACTCACTTCCAAGGCCCTACATGACCAGGATCCAAGGTACCTACAGCAGCTGCTGATCCCTTACTGTCCTACTCGATTACTACGATCCGCTGAAGAAAGACCAACAGTACCCAGAATCTCCCTGAATTCATCTGGGGGTCGAGCTTTCAACTTTGTTGCTCCAACTCTATGGAACTCTCTTCCTCGCACAGTGCGAGAAGCTCCAACTGTAGAATCCTTTAAAAATAGACTAAAGACGTTCCTATTTACTCAGGCATTTCACTGACATCTACTGTTAAGCTTGTTGTGTATTTTGAGCTGTAAAGACAATGGTGAATCACTTTGAGTCCTATTGGGAGAAAAGCGCTATAAAAATATCATCATTATTATTATTAGGTACTCTTTACCTAGCACGGCGCCCACGATTTTGATCGTGGGCATCGCAGGTAAAAAAATCGCGGGCATCGCGGGCATTGAATGCACTAAAAATCGGGTGCGATGCGACCGACGCGATGCCCGCGATTTCCCATAGGGAAAAATGTTAAATGTCTCAATTGACCCGATTTTCATGTTCAATGCCTCAATTGACCCGATTTTTCCATAGGAAACAATGTTAAATGGCCCACAGAGGCCAAATAGCCACCCTGAAGTGTGAAATGGCCCCCATGGATACCTTCACAGGTAAACGCGTCCCTTCGCGGGCTTCACAGGTATCCGCGTCCCCTCGCGGGGCTCGCTGCGCTCGCCACGCTTCGGGCTCGCCACACTATTCTATTCTCGACTCCACGCCGACGTGGATAGTGGGGGTATGAAAAGGTCGTAGGACGCATACCGCCGCCCCTCGCGGGCTCGCTGCGCTCGCCACGCTTCGGGTTCACGTTGATCGTGGGGTGGCGTTAACAATTGTGGGGGCCATTTCACACTTCAGGGTGCCTATTTGGCCTCTGTGGGCCATTTAACATTGTTTCTATGGAAATATCGGGTCAATTGAGGCATTGAACAGGAAAATCGGGTCAATTGAGACATTTAACATTGTTCCCTATGGGAAATCGCGGGCATCGCGTCGGTCGCGTCACACCCGATTTTTTAGTGCATTCAATGCCCGCGATGGGCGCCGTGATAAGTAAAGAGTACCAATTATTATTATAAATGTAGGTTGCAACATGTTTTAGAAGACTTCATGTCGACTAGTGCCACATTAGTCGACATGGACTGTTGTGACGTTGTGGGAGTCTGATGTTGTAGGCTATATTTAGATGTGCCAGGTGGCACAGAACATCCCTTTGAGTGGCAACATCTCTGTGAGAGATGTGCAAAATATTGTTTAAAAATACCAGCGCCGCTCACATTTGTTATATAAATTCAATTAAAAAATGTTGTGTAAAAAAAGATATTTCCTATATAAGGTAACATCACCGGTCATTATGATGAATAAAAATGTTTGCTTGACAATTTTCACAGCAATTTTGACAAATTCACTTGGCGCTCAAAGGGTTAAATATATATACTGATTGTAACTCTTCTCATCTGACATTGAATACTTCATCCTTGGCACGGGACCCACTACTCATCTCGAAAGGACTGCGTCTGATTTTGTCATTTATCTTAAATGGATACGGGACCACCAGTGCAAAACATTTGTGTGAAGCGGCTGCCAAACCACAAGTGAGGAGCCCAAGTTCCCTCTGTAAATACTCCGACTCTGGGCTGCAGCATGAGAAGTCTACACTAAGTGCTCTTTTGTGAGGTCTGATCTTCAAGGGAAGTTTACGCACAAACTCATTTCCTGTCATCAGGAGTTTTGATCTGCTTCCTAATCTAACACATTAGAGTATACGGAACACAACAAACAGCAGGTCTGGACTGTCCTTCCTTATTACCGAGCAGACAAGGGGGGGGAATAAAGTATCTCAGGATTATGGGCTTACAAGACGTCTTTCTGAGAACTGTAAACTTTCACAAAGAAGCGCCACTATTGTTGTACTGTATTATAAGACATCTTGTAAGCATGCACAATCATTACTGGGGGGGGGGGGGGGCATTAAGGTTTAAGGTGCACAATAAACTAACGTATAACTTATTTATCAACGAGTGAGAAAACTCGTGAGTGAGAAAACTCGTGAGTGAGAAAGCTCGTTGCCTATGATAAATGGGTCTCTAGCCAAACAGCTTCACACTGTAATTTTTTTTAAACACCTGGCAGTTAGGAGATGAATAGATGACAGGAGCTTTTTTTTTTTTTTTTAATTTTTTATGCGCATGTGCACACCCCAACTGCAAACGGTCGAGACGAGCTGCTCATTCACCAGCCAGTTTGCTGCTGTGAGGTAGGGACAAGAAAGTGGCAGCGCTGGGCCATGGGAACTTCCAGTGTTTCATGGGTAAGCCGGCAGGACGATTCCTACCAGAGGCGGCGACGTCACATGACGTTAGCAGCCCGCCTTGTCTTTGTCCCGGTGGCCGCAAATATAAGTCGGTTTCAACTTACTCCTTTTTTTCAATTAAATAACATCTTATATTGCGCACAAACAGCTTCTGCTGATTAAAATGATATGCAACTTGTCTATATTCAGTCTGAAACTGCAGCTGCATCTGCATAAGATATGTAACGTTACAGTGTTTTTCTGGAGAATACTGTATCATTGTAACCTGAACACAGCTCACTCCCAGGTAATGGACTCAGGATCACCTCCCATCCTGCCCACTGGGCCAAAAACATAGAGAGAAGAGTCTCTCTGGAGATGGACAATGGAGAGAGAAGAGACTGTTCCATTCAGTTAACTTCTTGGCTGTCTAATTAGAGTCAAACAGCCAGAGGTTGCATTGTGACTTTTACATTTTTTCATTGCACAGAACACAGTAACTATGTGTTTGTAGATAGTATTACTTCTGAAACGCCCCCCTGTTACAGTAGGTGCAGAGGCATCCATACTAAAGTGAATCATTTGAATGCGCAGAACAACACTTTATACCAGGGACACTCGACAGCCCACCATTCTGTCATTACGAGCCTGCCCAGTGTCCCAGCTCTGTCACTGGACACGTCGTCTCCTTCCTCGTAGAGCTGGCAGAAGTTGAGTTAATACGATTCTATGGGGTCGTATTATGCTCTGGAATCTTATAAGCCCCCTAGTGGCCATTGAGTGAAGCAAGTGAATACCATTTACCTACAAAATATTAGCTGTACTGCACTCTAGAAAAAGCAAACCTGTATCCCTGTACAGTCACAATAGACATGTAAGAGAGATTAGATCATCCATATAAATTCACTCTACATGAACAGAAGAGAGCAGGTGACTGGATTCACCCAACGCAAGTAGAAGTAGCAAGAATAATCGTAAAGTATATTATCCCATAAAGTTTAAAAACTGTTCGTCCTGCTTTACACCCCATGACCACCAAGGCCAACACAACCTTTGACTGCAAGGGTTAATAAAGGGAAATCGTCGCTAACAATATTACATAGAGACTGTACTCTGTCCCCTTCCCCAGCTCCTCCACCCCACACCGCAGCCCCCCTACCCCCCTCTCCCCAAAGCCAAGACATTAATTCTCACAAGTCGGAGAAAATTACTATGCATGAATGCAAAAAGCATGATCAGGAGTAATTAACATGGCTTCATATGCAAATTTTATTAATGCAGAAGTACAAAGTCATTATGCAAATGAAACTTACGTCAACTCTCTTGATAAATATTCTTCTCCAAAGCTTGTAGTTTTCCCTATATGTTTTATTTTTCTCCCCCTTACATTTTTATTCAATGGAAGGCGACTGCACGGTTAGTTGGCAAAGTTTTTTTGTTTTTTGTTTTTGTTTTTTTTAACCGATTCACAGCATATCGAGGCTGTTGATATTTTTGTTTTTGGCAGGTAAAAAAAAAAAAAAGAGAGAAGGGGTAAAATTCTGGGGAGGGTGCGAGAGAAATACAAGCTTCTAGCAGCAGGCAGCCAATCAAAACGCCAGAGGCTGTAATGAGTGCGATTGATGACTGTTTGGCTTTACTGCAGGGTAATGAACTAGAATCCAGTCTGAAGAGAGAAAATATGAATATTCATGAGGCTGTGCTCCTGCCTTTGATGATTAAAGAAATTTTTAATATTCAAATAAGCGCTTGCCAAGTGATTAACAGAGAACAAGTATTCAGCGGTGGAAATAGACACAGGGAAGATTTGGGAGTCGATGGATGTTGCGGCAGAGACGGTTTCCCAGATAGATCGCTCGATCCACCAGAAAGATACAACGTTCCGAAAAAAAAAAAAATAAAGATAAATAAAATATATTAACAATCAGCAAAAAGCGGTGAATTTCTGCAAAAGCCGACGCTTAATAGTCGAAACCATATATCCAGCTCCTTTGTTTCTAGGAATAAAACGATTGTTAAATAATTGTTGGTTCGCATCTAATTTTAGAATGCATTGTTGCCCTGTTTATAATTACATACAAGGCATTGTGCAAATGCTAATGAAGTATACAGCAATCTGTGAATAAGAAGCTGACAGGGAGCTGATGAGATTCTTATTTGTGGTTTATTTATAAAGTGAGGACTGAAATACATAAAGATGACATTATTTTTGCACCGTGCTCCCTGATCATGAGCTACGCCGATACCCCCAGAGCTGACACTCTAATCCAGCAAGGCTATTTGACGGCCGAAGCGTAATAAATAAACCCAGCCCACAATACACGTTCAGCCCGGCTCCCGATTGGCTTGGCGGCGGCGAAACCGAACTTTAATGCTTAATCCAAATCGAGAGGGGTATTAAAAACAAGGCCGTAACTGGCTGAATGCAACATTCTCATCTCCCATGAACCGCGAGATGTAGTTACAATATATATATAACAGATCAGCTTTTTTTACGCCACATCTGTTCCGTTTTACCCCTGACAAAAATCTATTAAAACAAAACCTCGTTCCCATTAGTCTTGCAGAAAATCACGGGGAGGCTGGCTTTGCAGACATGAAGGATTGCGTCCGCCAGTATATGTTATTAACTCCAAATAAGAAAATGATGATAATAAACATATTCCGCCAGGAAGAGGAACGTGTTAGGAACACTGGGCTGGATTCATCAGATCGGAAGGCAGCTTTTAATGGAGAGAATAGGGCAATGCACAGAAAGCTTAAGGCAATATTCACATTAAATTGGGGCTGCCTGGTCAGATCGAGTCACTATTAAGACCGTTTTTCATTAAGCTGTCTGGACACAGAGAGCTGCTGGGGAGGACTACAGTACGTTCAGCGGCTTCCGCCCACTGCTAATGCAGCTTGTCGAAGACTCCGATGCACTTTGTTGGAAAGTCAAATTTCCACGATGGCCAAGATAAACCGCCCGATCCAGTCGGACGAACGCAACTGGTGGCAATTGGAACTGGATGATGGAATGGTGTCTAGGTCAACAGTTAGAGCGACACACTATAGGGTCAACATAGACAAGGTCGACGAAGACAAAAGGTCAACATAAGCAAAAGGTCAACATGGCGACAGTCGTCATGTGAAAAGGCCAACATGAGTTTTTCACGATTTATTTGTATTTTTTTTTTACTTTTTCGTACTTTGCCATCCACGTGCACTGTGATTGGCCGAAGCATGGAGAGCGAAGCCGGGCATGTGAGTTGACGCGCTACACTTATTTCACGTCCACGTGCTCAGGTGTTGACATTGACAGCAAAAAAATGTGAAAAAAATAACGTTGACGTTTGTGTTCACCTTGATACTGTGGACCCTATGATTTATACCGCAGCAGAGGTGCGTTGTGAAATCAGCAATCCTTACTACCAGGTGATGCGCGCAGAAAAGAAGCGCCACAGGACTTTGCTATGAACTGGACCCCCCCCTACGCTGTCCTGTGTCTACATTTAATACAGCCGTTATGAGGACGGTGCGCCAGTTACAAAATCAGGGATCTCAAAAGCAGATCCTGATAATGGCATATCGATTTGTCGGGAATAAATTGGTTTCCCGATAGCAGGAATTATAATATCAAGTGGGCTCCTGGGCTCTGAAACACAACTTGACGTCTTGAAGTTTAGCAAGTTGATTTATCTGCGGAATCGCACAGATGTCAAACTAATCTAGATTTAGGGGAACCCACTAGAAACGCTAACGGTAGTGAGCAAGATTAATACTGAATATTTCAAAGAAAATATGTGCTTCTGTTTTGCCTTTGGTTTACAGCTGGGGAACTTGATAAATCGCCAACAATAAAGAAAAAAAAAAAAGAGTCCTTTGAGGACATAGCCAAAAAAAAGCAGAACCCTGCAGCGGCCAGATAGAGCGCACCTCTCTAACGCACAGTGCTACTGGCTGCTGCTCGGAGGAACTGGGACTGAGAAATGTGCGCCAAGGAGAACTGGGACTTAAAAATGTGCTCCAAGAGGTAATCTGTGATATATGAGGGGAGTATGATGGGGGGGGATCAATGGTCAAAGGTTGCAGTCACACAACCTGAGATCATGACTGAAGTAACATTGTACAGTGCACATTACAATACAACGCCCAATAGTACGGCGCAGAAGGCCAGGGATTCCAAAACTACAAGGTATATATACTATGACATGGTGAGAAATAAAGTAGATGGAGATAAAGGGGTAGATTTATTAAGCCTTAACAAGAGATAAAGTGGATGGCGATAAAGTACCACGCAGTCAGCCCACAACTGTCATTTTTCAAATGTGACATGTAAAATGGCAGGTTGGAGCTGATTGGCTGGTACTTTATCTCTCTCCACTTTATCTCTCGCCATGACTTATTGGTACACAAAGCACCCTAACTGTCCAAGTTTTGCACACATGTTATAATCAAACTGACTGAGGTACTGTTTAGGATGGCTTGAGTTTGAGAACCACTGCACCGGGGCTTTAGCAGAAAACCGTGACCTCTGTCTTTATTTCTGAATTAATAACGTTTATTTGGAGGTGAACACACAGAGAAACAAGACATATGCCAACTGCGAATAGGTTTATAGACCTCCGAAATGCCAATCAAACTGCCAACCCACCACAAGACAACCCTCAACTCTTCTAGACCCGGTAAAAAACGATGTAGACCCGGTAGGCCGATGTCTCCAGGATATTAGCCCCACCCACAAAATGGTGGCATCCACTGTATATTACTTGTGTAGCACCAATGATGTCACTAATTTTTTTATAAACGTAGAAACTGAATTAGCTGCATGGAATGTACAGACCAAATAAAGTTTTGTTGAACAACAATCAACAACCAATCACATTATGCATCCTGGGTCCGGTACCTGGTCTACAGGCAAAAAAATAAATAGACTTCTGCTCAACACAGTAAAACCACATGACCGGTAGACATTACCAACCTGGTAGTTATAATACAGGTAGGCAAAGTTATAATTACAGGTCAGTAAACCCCCAGGTAAAGCGCCAGAGACACACACACACACACATGCACTTTGTAGCTGTGTGATGTGAAATGTATCACATATTTTCTGTTATTGAAGAAATGCTTAATGTTTATTTGTTGGTCTTATTAAGGTTCAACATTACACACAGTGGGATACATCTGGTAAACCAAAATCTCAAAGCAGAGAATTAATTTAGTCAACACTGACACCAACAACTTTTCATGTTTTGACCGTTTCTGTGTCGATCTTTTACTTGTGTTGACTTTTTTCCAGTGTAGACCTTTTGGGGTTGAGCTAGGCACTGTTGGACTAATATACCGCACCCAGCTTAAAGGAGCTTGCGATCTCTAAGATATCATAGACCATAATTGGGCAATTGGCCTGACGCTGTGTGCAATCAAAGAACCATCATGAAGATGTACTAAGCCCCAAAGAGTGCTAAAGTGGAGTAAGAAATAAAGGGCCAGATGCACTAAGCTTCAAAAGTGATAAAATGGAGAATAATAAACATCCAGCCAATCAGCTTTACCTGCCATGTCACAGGCTGTGTTTGAAAAATGCCAGGCAGGAGCTGATTGGCTGGATGTTTATTACTTTCTATTTTATCACTTTTGAAGCTTAGTACCAGCCGATCGACTCCTAATGGTGCCCACACAATGTGCAATGGTCGGATTGGTTCTGAACTTTTTAGTTCAAAATGCATTGAGTGTAGATCACATCGCACCGAATTTGCGGGCTCTTCCGGCCGACATCATGAGACGTCAGCCACCCACTCCCGCCAAAACTCCTCCACAATCCAATAGGCGACACCCGACTCCACCACCCCAAGCCCCCGGCCTGCATCAGTCCGTACAAACGGTTCGGCGACTATGCAACATACCTGCCGACTCGTTAAAACTCCTCTCCGGGAGAAGCCGTGAAAGGGGGGCGGGATGAGGCTACGTTTTGGGGACGAGGCGAGGCTGACGTCACCAAGCCCCGCCCCCATGACAGGCAGCTGCATTAATTTGCTGGTCCGTGGATGGGGGAGGGGTTTAAAATGACGCAAAATCACGTGATTTGCGTCATTTAAGCCCCGCCTCTCCCCGCGGTCCCGCGAAATTTGGACTTTTATACTACGGGGGAGGGGGAACAGGGACTGTGGTGATAATGCGGGAGACTTATCCACCTTCCCAGGGGGCTGGGAGGGGCACCCGATTTGCGGGACCATCCCAGCCATATCGGGAGGGTAGGCAAGTATGCTATGCAAGCCATCGAGGCCATTCACCCAGGGACCCTGCACATGCCCATAAATCATTTTGCACATGCCCAGAAAAAAACATCGCTCCCCCATGCGAATGTGCGGGGGGGGGGTCAAATGAACAAGAATGACCCACCAAAGTTCAAACGGCAAACTGTTATAGCCCATTGCATGCAACTTGAACTAGATGCGATCTAGTACAAAATGCATTGAGGACAAAACATACAGTGTATGGGCACCTTAACTGTCGTGTTACAGTCTTTAAAAAAAATTACAGGAGCTGATTGGCTGATTCTTTATCTCTCTCCCGTTTATCACCGTCTGAGGCTTAGTACATCTTTCCCATGGAGGGAAATATCCAGCTTTACTCGCGACCCTTGGCCGCAAAGTTATCCGTACAGCCGACCCAGGGGACTTATCTCGTCCGAACGGGACGCACTAGAGGAACTACAATCATACAGTGAAGAGGGACTGATCAGCCCGTGTGTGAATGAGTGCGTTTGTGGGGCCGGCTCTATTCTGCTGTCAGAGAGAGAGAAATCCGAAGGTTTTCCCCAAGAAAAAAAACAAAACAAAACAACTGCGCTATCGGCAGAAACGTCTCAGGAAATCCGAGCTGAACGAAGAGACGTCACAGAGTTCTGCAATCCAGCCGTTTATTTGGCAGGAGCGCGGCCGCCTGGCACTATCCGCTCTTTTCACAGGGAAAAAAAAATACTACTATTTCTGGGCACTCGCTCAAAAACAGGTAGGAAGAGAATGCTGAACGGCTGAAGGAGAAAAGTCAGCCAAGACATTATTTTTTCCCACCACCAGGAATGCCAAATATAAATATGATTTATTTACCTACGTATAATATACCATGAACAAAACGACAGAAACAGGATGGCAATTAAGAAAAAAAACTAAAAAAGAAAACAGAAACCAGTCGATTCAGCGCGGGACACGCGTTATTCTTAATGGCTTCCGGGGCTTTGTGACACGAAATATACTATTGCTATTGCGTGGATGCAGGCGGCGCTCGCCATTACTCTTGGTGACAGGAAATTCGGTGGGCATGGGAAAAATTAACTTATTACGCATTTGTGGTAGATCTCCAGCCAGTCATATGAAAGGACTCATCGCTGTTGAATGAAAGCAAGCATCCCATTGGTTGCTGAATAAAACCTTCCCTTTATTCACAGTGACATAGGGAATAGCTTTCAAGAATATGCACGATGGTACTGCAGTAGATCTTATTTCTATGCTGTTTTCTCTATCGGTACCAGCCTGGAAAACAACCGCAAAACCTTGGCACACAAAGGGTTGCTCTCTGCACCCTTCCATGTGCGTGTGCAAGCTCGACAATATGCACAAATCAAACGCTCGCTTCTCCCTTTTAGTCTTCACCGATGATAAGTTTGCCTTTGTGATCTTTCGCCATATTTACAGATATTCAAAGGCAAATCCTATCTTGTTAGATTGTTATAAATGGGACCCCGGGGAACGCGGCGCAGCTCCGGCAGATGTGAGACACTCGGAAAGATGTACCGCCGGTCTGCACGCCTACATCAGGAAAGTAACAACTGCTAATATCACGCTGCACCCTTCCATTGCCAGCTGGTGAGTGTCACAGCGTCTCTCACACGTGTCCTAGTACTCACAGGCAGGGAGAGAGAGAGGGATAGAGAGAGAGCGGGATAGAGAACAGAGTGACAGAGAGAGAGAGAGGGATAGAGAGAGAGAGACAGTGAGTACAGAGAGAGAGAGGTATGAAAGAGAGAGAGAGAGGGATAGAGAGAGAGACAGTGAGTACAGAGAGAGAGAGAGAGAGAGAGAGAGGTATGAAAGAGAGAGAGAGGGATAGAGAGAGAGAGAGAGACAGTGAGTACAGAGGGCCAGATTCTCTAAGCTTCAAAAGTGATAAAATGGAGAGTGATAAACAACCAGCCAATCAGCTCCTGTCTGACATTTTTCAAACACAGTCTGTGACAAGGCAGGTAGGAGCTGATTATCACTCTCTCCATTTTATCACTTTTGAAGCGTAGAGAATCTGGCCAGAGAGAGAGATAAAAAGAGAGAGAGAGAGAGGTAGAGAGACTATGGGCGGGATGTTATAACATCCGCGGCCCCCCTTCGCCGGACATCGCATTTTTAATAACGGCATATGCTGTAACATATGCCGTTATTAACGCAAGGGACAGCTCTTGCGGTAAGAGCTGTCCCTTGCGATGCGGTGCCGGTGCTGGACTTCCGGGTCTGTGACCCGGGAGTCCATCTGCGCATGCACAGAACCCGGCGCCGGCCGCAGGGCACGCTGGGAGGGATCCGTGACGGATCCCTCAAACAGCGCTGTGGTAAGAAGCCCATAGGCTTCTGCAGGGATTCGCCAGCTTTTGCTGGCGATTCCCTCCGCAGCGATGACACTGCGGAGGCACAATATAGCATATAGAGATGCGGTAGAAACCCCGAAAACGGGGTTTTTACCGCATCTCTGCTATATAGAATCTCGCCCAGAGAGAGAGAGATACAGATGATAGATAGATAGATAGACAGACAGACAGACAGACAGACAGACAGACAGACAGACAGACAGACAGACAGACAGACAGATAGATAGATAGATAGATAGATAGATAGATAGATAGATAGATAGATGCCTGTCCCCCAGCCGAATACAGACTATGGCCACACAAAATCTGGCTTCCTCCCGTGAGAGGAAATGTCCACCGATTGGCCTTGGCAGAGCACACACTGAGACAACGGACATTTCTGCACATCCCATCGATGTTTTGTGATGTGTTGTGCACATACTTGCCTCCATGAGGGAGAAAATGCTCTGTTCCTGGACTTTTAACCACTTTAACCAATTAAACACAGGTGATGGCAGTCATACATCACCAAGGAAGTCCAGGAACAGAGCATTTTTTCCCTCATGGAGAGGGTCAGGTAGGCAAGTATGATTGTGCATATCCACAGTACACACACCTGGGCCATATGTACTATCAGGCGGTTCACCCCGGTAATTGTATAACGTAGGCCCAGCATTGTACAGAGAGAGGGGTGGCAGGCAAGACATGGCCGGACAGTCCGGCAGAGAGATCCGAGTGGTCCCGTGCCATTTCCTTCTGACCAAAGGCTGAAAGGCAGAAACATTCTAGAAGCTTCCAGCGGGATTTATTCCATTTTACCCCAAACCGAAGAAATGTTTATCAGCAATACACAAATTGATGAAAGCAGACAGATCCCAGAGGCCTCACTAATCCCTCTCTAACACCTTTCATTGCAGGCCCGATCCATGTGCTGGAGATAGACAGACGTGCAGGGAATTCTGCTGCATCCGGGATGCTGCGTGCTCCTGATCAGATGGATGATACTTTACAGCGCCCAAAGAAAGGAATATATTAATAACAGCGTAACTAATTACTGTACAGCATGAATGGTGACAAATGATAGAAACACATACCTCAGTGAGGACAATGTCTGTACTTGTTCTAGGACAGGCTGGCACTTGCAGGACACTTCCCAGCTACTGGAAACATTATGCATGTCCACAGTCCATCCGATTGAATGTCCTCCCTAACTGCAGGTAATCATTACATCAGGTGAGTCAAACGTTTCACTACATAACCCTCCATCTGTACATCCCATAACACCAGATGGACAGGTTGCTTTGCTGCCTCTAAACAATGGTAATACCCAAATCTGACTCATATGTAACTCTCACACCTCTCCAGCACCAGACAGGGGAGGGACCCCAAAACATCCGACAGGTGAGGGACCCCAAAATACAAGACAGTTGAGGGACCCCAAAATACCAGAAAGGTGAAGGACCCCAAAATACAAGACAGTTGAGGGACCCCAAAACACCAGACAGGTGAGGGACCCCAAAACACCAGACAGGTGAGGAATCCCAAAACACCAGACAGGTGAGGGGCCTCAAAATTCCAGGCAGGTGAGGGCCCCAAAACACCAGCACAGAAAAAAAACTGCTTATGAATCACTGCATTGCAAATACCTACTAATTATATGGTCTATGTACAAAGTCACGGAGAGAGAGATAAAGTGCAACCAGTCAGCTCCTAACTGTTATTTTAAAGCCCAGTCTGTAACATGACATCTAGGAGCCGACTGGCTGCTACTTTATCCCTCTCCACTTTTTGTCTCTCCAAGTCTAAGTACATCTCTCACCGGCAGTTAGAAGCCAATCGCTTCAAGATGTCATGCCACAGCGAATGCTATAAACTGACAGTTAGGAGCTAATCGGTTGGTCAATTATCTCTCTCCACTTTATCTCTCTCTCCAAGGCTTAATACACCTGCCCCACAGAGTTTTTAGGCACCTGTCTCTTTGTTGAATGACAGCGCTGCCTCACAATGCATCTCCTGTGCGCACAGCAGAAGACATGGCAGCTCCCACCACGTGCAGGTGGCTGGCAGGAGATAATTATGACTTTATTAAATTCAGGGATACCCTATCCTGCTGTGCCAAGTGGGTTAGCATGCAGAGGATAACGTCCGGAAATTTTCCTACTGTCAACTACCAGTATGGAAACAGTTAAAAGCTTCTGCTGGGTAAACGGAGGTAGAAGTGAGCAAACCAGATTAACCGCTTGCAGGGCCGAGCAGAAGGGGCTGAGGCTGTTTGGCGGTTTCTATACCACACTATAAACCTCAGCTCGGAAAAGGTTCCCTGCTCCTTCAAAAGATAATGTGGCGGCGTGCCAATTCTGGCTGCCACCCGGGAAAAAACTGGAACCAGAAAAGGAAAAAAAGAAAGAAAACTTCCTGTTTCGGGAACTTCCCTTCCACCCCCTCTCTTTTACGAGCTGGTAATAGCCCATCCAAAACCTAAGGAGACCCCGGCTGCTGGACAGATAGATTATCACACACATTTGTGGTTGTGCAGCTCCCACTGCCCACGCCAAATACTTTAGGTGCCACGCAGATGCGTGAGAAGAAGACAGGGCACTGGGGGGACGGAGGTAACTGGGCGGGAGGAGCTGCTGTGGGTAGGTACCGGCAGAGCTGACCCGTCAGTCCCTTTAATTACTACTTCTTGTGCATCTGTACCGCAGTCGCGTCAAACAGCCCCTCTTGACACGCCAGGTCCAGTGAGACTCTGTTAGCTCCAGGTGGTATTCCCCCCCCCCCCCCCCCAAAAAAGGCTTTTGTTTGGGTGTAACGCTGTCCATTAAGGATGTACCAGGAGACTACGCTGAGTAATGTGATATGTGACACTTGTATGTCTGTGTGCGACTGAGTCTCTGAGTCTGTACACGAGTTGTTACAGCTTTCGTTCGATACAAGTTCTGTTGTGCTCCGTAGACAGACTCAGTCGCATGCAATATACAAGTGTGACCTAGCACATCAATCTGCACAGTGATCATCCTGGTCATGAGTTGTGACTAAGCTGTTTACAGGATAAAAAGATGTCCAATGCTATCAGCGTTGTCATCTCACTCACTCATCTCCCGCTGCATGGCTGGGTGTATGAGGATGCATGTGAGTGTGGTGCTACATAGGTAATTATATATTAACGCATCTCTTCAATTGCATGGCTGCTGTTTGGCTCATAAAGAAACCTGTTCATGTACATGTAATATGTGGTCTTCCTAGGTGTGCCAAAGAAAATGGCTTTCCGTCTCCAAGGAAATCGCGCTCGTCAGATGCGCTCATCTCTCAGACATGGAAATGACACAGTAATTAACTTACTAGGTTTTTGTATGGGGCTAGGAGAATGCATTGTTCCCATAATCCATCTGCAAAAGACAAGACAACATTTAATATTTCAGCGCACTGGCCGCCCCACCCAGGTTAATTATTCAGCATTCTGTGCCTCTCCGAGACGGGCTTTTGGACAAATATTTTTTATTTATTTAAAGGGGCCCTAATAGAAAGCATCCCCTGAGCGCGGAGACAGCGGAGGGGGTCACCACAAAGGAGCTGCCTGCTCCACTATGGGAGTTGATTTGTAATGATCCCAGTGTTTATGAAATGAGAACAGACAAGGAGTTGGGGAGGAGGGGGGATTGTCAAAGTGAAACAAAAAGACAGGGGGAAGAGAAGGCAAACATGCATTCGGGGGCAGACAGACCGGCAAAGGTCAGCGGAGAGATGCAGACCCGAGAGCAGCTGTGCAATTATCCCCAAATTATGCATAGACTTGAAATTCCAGGAATCCTGTGCGGGAGCTGGGTATGAGGGATGAGGAAGGTGTAATGATTGTAATTGCTGCTTGAGGTTGTATGGGCTGGATTAGAGGGTCTCAGCCGCGGAATAGATCTGATATGGCAATCGCTGGCAACCAAGTCCCAATCAATCACCACCTATATCAATTTATCTACTTATCTATCTATCTATCTATCTATCTATCTATCTATCTATCTATCTCATACTGTCTATCTATCTATCTATCTATCTATCTATCTATCATCTATCTACCTTTTCATCTGTTAATCCTTCTGTAAATCCATCCACCCATCTTTCCATCTGCCTATCTATCTATCTCACTCGATTTATCTATCTATCTATCTATCTATCTATCTATCTATCTATCTATCTATCTATCTTTATTTCTATCTATCTATTTATCTTATTTGATCTATCTATCTATCTATCTATCTATCTATCTATCTATCTATCTATCTATCTATCTATCACTACATCTATCTATCTATCTATCTATCTATCTATCTATTTATCTACACACACATAAATAATTGTAGATATGTTAATATTTTAAAGGTTTAATAACATCAACCATATGAAAGGGTGAAATGGGCATTATAAAGGCTGGGCACTGGAGGATTTGCTTTTAATTTTTTTTAATGAACCCAGTTAAAGGGTTAACAAACCGTTCCCACTACTTGTCTGGAGTGCACCAACAATGAAAACATTGGCTTGTGAAAGTGAACTGTCTGCCAGCGAGGCGCAGTGCGACTGAAAAGTCCGTTCTGCTTTCATTACATCTCTGGGATTTCCGGATTCCGAGCCCCCTGACACTCCGCCCACCAGATTTCCCGCCCCTCCCGTACCATCAGCAGCAATTACATTTTTAGGGGAGAGAATCAATGGAGCAAGAACAGGTGGATCTGGAAGAATTAGATGATAGTGATAATCACTCAACAATAGTTTAGTAACTATACAGACATAACCAATGTGTGTTTGTTTTGTTTAAACCGGCTTAGGAACAATTGGTGTTAGTAAATAGGCTACATCCATACAGATTTAAATTTAGTGTATTTAAAGCAACTTGAAGCCTTTAAATAGAAAAAAAAGGGGGCAAAGCCGAAATTAAGTCCCATTCCCTTCTCTTTGGAGGTAACAACAAAATACTGTATGCTCATATAGAATTAGGGCACAAAAAATAAATCATTAAGGACAACTCATTCCCACAGCTGCATTTATACAAGTTAATACCATGGTATAGGAACGTGCCACAGTACCACTAGCAGGAAGAAGTGTCATCGCCACAGTAGCACTAGCAAGAGGAAGTGACAGAGAGTCACAGTATCACTAGTAGGAGGATGAGTCAGAGAGTCACAGTGCCACTAGTAGGAGGAAGTGTCAGAGAGTCAGACTACCACTATCAGGAGGAAGTGTCAGGGTGACAAAGTATCTCTAGCAGGAGGAAGTGTCACAGTGCCACTAGCAGGAGGGAGTATCAGAGAGTCACAATAACACTAGCAGGAGGACGTGTTACAGTGCCACAGAACCACCAGCAAGAGGAAGTGCCACTAGCAAAAGGAAGTATCAGGCAGCCACAGTGCCACTAGCAGGAGGAATTATCAGAGAGTCACAGTACCACTAGAAGGAGGAAGTGTCAGAGAGTCACAATAACACTAGCAGGAGGACATGTTACAGTGCCATAGAACCACCAGCAAGAGGAAGTGCCACTAGCAAAATGAAGTATCAGACAGCCACAGTGCCACTAGCAGGAGGAATTATCAGAGCGTCACAGTACCTCTAGCAGGAGGAAGTATCAGAGCGCAACATTACCTTTAGCAGGAGGAAGTATCAGAGCCCCACAGTACCACTAGCAGGAGGAAGTGTCAGAGAGTCCCAGTACCACTAGCAGGAGGAAGTGTCCGAGAGTCACAATTCCACTAAAAAGAGGAAGTGTCAGAGAGTCACAGTACCACTAGTAAGAGGAAGTGTCAGAGTCCCAGTACCACTAGAAGGAGGAAGTGTCAGGGAGTCACAGTACTACTAGCAGGAAGAAGTGTCAGAGAGTCACAGTACCACTAGCAGGAGGAAGTGTCAGAGAGTCACATTAACACTAGCAGGAGGAAATTTCAGAGCGCCGCAGTACCAGTAGCAGGAGGAAGTGTCAGAGTGCCACAGTGCCACTAGCAAATTGAAGTATCAGGCAGCCCCAATGCCACTAGCAGGAGGAAGTGTCAGAGAGTCACAGTACCACTAGTAAGAGGAAGTGTTAAGAGAGTCACAGCACCACTAGCAGGAGGAAGTGTCACAGAGCCACGGTACCACTAGCAGTAGGAAGTGTCAGTACCACTAACAGAAGGAAGTGTCAGTTAGTTCCAGTATCACTAGCAGGAGGAAGTGTCAGAGCACCAAAGTACCAGTAGCAAAAGGAAGTATCAGGCTGTCACAATGCCACTATCAGGAGGAATTATCAGAGCGCCACAGTACTTTTAGCAGGAGGAAGTATCAGAGCACCACAGTACCACTAGCGCGTGGATGTCTTTGAGCTCCTCTGTACCACTAGCAAAAGGAAGTATCAGGCAGCCACAGTGCCACTAGCAGGAAGAAGTGTCAAGACAGCTACAGTACAACTAACAGAAGGAAGTGTCAGATAACCACAGCACCACTAACAGTAGGAAATTTCAGAAGCACCACAGTACCACTTGCAAGAGTAAGTGTCAGTGCCACAGTACCACAAGCAGGAGGAAGTATCAGAGCACCACAGTACCACTAGTAGGGAGGAGTGCGGCATGGTGCAGTGTGTGTAGGAGTTGTGACTGCAATTCCTCATGGGATACAGTAGAAAGTGTTTTGAACTAAAGGGTGTAATAATGGCACATTGTGTAATCTAGGAGGAGGTGTTTTCCTGGCTCAATGTTCTGTGCAGCAGAAGGTGTGATACTGGCTCATGATGGCACATGGTGTGATTCTGGCTCACTGTGTTGTATAGTGGGAAGAGGTACAGAGTGTGTGTGATGTGTAGTGGGAGGAGGTACAGAGTGCGTGTGATGTGTACTGGGAGGAGGTACAGAGTGCGTGTGATGTGTAGTGGGAGGAGGTACAGAGTGTGTATGTGATGTGTAGTGGGAGGAGGTACAGAGTGCGTGTGATGTGTACTGGGAGGAGGTACAGAGTGCGTGTAATGTGTAGTGGGAGGAGGTACAGAGTGTGTATGTGATGTGTAGTGGGAGGAGGTACAGAGTGCGTGTGATGTGTACTGGGAGGAGGTACAGAGTGCGTGTTATGTGTAGTGGAAGGAGGTACAGAGTGTATGTGATGTGTAGTGGGAGGAGGTACAGAGTGTGTATGTGATGTGTAGTGGGAGGAGGTACAGAGTGCGTGTGATGTGTAGTGGGTAGCACGTATGATAGTGGCACGGTGCAGGTGTTATAGTGACATGGTGCAGGCTATAATAATAGCATGTATCACAGTCATCTGATCATTAAGGTCATTGTGCACAGAAAGTAAAAGTAATGCTGCCCATACATATGTGCGATCGGATTTGATGCGACATCGCAGTGCGATGTCCATCTAACCCGATTGCATCTTGTGGTGCTAAAGTGTCCCCTTTGCAGCACCCGATGTTGCATGCCATCTTGAGATGGCACATCAGGTGCTGGAAGAGGGCGGGCAGAGGGCGGGCAGAGGGCGGCGTTATGTAGAGCAAGAAGAGCTAGCGCTGCGGTGGGGGTCAGTCAGTGGTGGCGGCATAATTGTTTAAACACTGGGCAGCCCTCTGATCAGAGGGCTGCCCAGTGTTTTAAACACTTCTGCCGCCACCGCTGACAGACCCCCGCCACCCGCTAGCGCTTCTTACGCTACATAATGCCGCCCTCTGCCCGCGGTCTCTCCGGCCCCCTCTCCCCATCCCCACACCGATGAAAAAGCGTTCCCCCCCGCCCCCACCTGCAGATCGCATTGGAGCATCGCATATGGTTAAAAACCACATGCGATCGCTCCTGCGATTCGATAGATATTATGTGCAGCACATAAGATCTTGAGACCCGACATTCGACCGGCATGCCCGCGCATCGTGTCGAATGTCCCCTTAAAAATGCATACAATCATTAGATTTCTTGGCCAGATGCGGTCGAAATCGAAGGATTGTATGCGGTATCTCACATATGTATGGGCAGCATAAGAAGATCTGAGGTTTCACAGGCCTCTTACCTCGGTGTCACAGCGCAGGTGCAGGAAACTTAGTTTTACAATAACAAAGCGACATTTTTTGCATAGCTGGTGAAGAGATTCCTCTTCTGGCCAGAGATAAAGCAGATAGAGTGCAGGTGTTATCAGCAATCAAGTTCCATATTCCTTACACTGACCTTCACCGCCGGCTTCCTACCGCTCCCGTTGTACCCGCTACCTACTGCAGCCGCTCAGGTGGAATAATTCTGGGAAATCTTTTCTAGGAGTCTGAATTTCACCATTAAAATTATTTAAAACTGAGAGAGTGTAACTAAGACGCATCCAAGCGAAAATTCCACTCCCCCAAATTTCTAATAGCGAGATTAAGACATAATTCTACTTAATTACAGAGCTGCAGACTTGTCTATCTGGCATCACGACTCTGGCACAAGGGGGCGTGCAATTAACTGGCAGGTAACGGAATTAGAAATCGGTCCATTTCTGCCGCCACTGGAGGAAACGTTCCGTCCGCGGCTCCCCATTGCATCGCTCTTATCAGGCTGTCTAATACCAGCCACCAAACAGGCGTGATTCCTGCTAGAAGTTATTATCTACATTGGAATCCCTCAAATCTTAGCAGAACTCACAAAAAACATACACAATACAGCTGTCGGGATAATTGATCACAGTAGCCATGTCACACGCTGCTTGACTGTGTGGTTTCAGTTTCTGCAATCTCAGCGAAACTATGCAAGACTTAAGCATACAGTGTTAGCGATCTCGGTACTTGTGAGTTATCCGGGCGTCCGATTTTTTGATTGTATGCCTTAAGTTAAGGCATACAATCAGATGCGATGCGATGCGATATCGCATCGCATCGCATGCGACCATCGGATGCGATGACCCGATTTTTCCATAGGAATCAATGTTAAAATGATTCCTATGGAAAAAGGGGTCCTTTTCATACCCCTACTATCCAAGTGGGCATGGAGTTGGATATAAACCTGTGGCGAGCGTAGCGAGCCACCGAGCCCGAAGCGTGGCGAGCGAAGCGAGCCCCGCGAGGGGACGGTATTCCGTGTCCCCTCGCGGGGCACGCTACGCTCGCCACGCTTCGGGCTCGGTGGCTCGCTACGCTCGCCACAGGTTTATATCCAACTCCATGCCCACTTGGATAGTAGGGGTATGAAAAGGACCCTTTTTCCCATTGAATTCCATGTTAAAATGGACTCAGTCCATTTTAACATTGATTCCTATGGAAAAATCGGGTCATCGCATCGCATCGCATCGCATCCGATGGTCGCATGCGATGCGATGCGATGTCCCGATCCGACCCGATTTAAAAATCGGACGCCCGGATAACTCACAAGTACCGCGATCTCTATTTAACGCCTCATTCATCTCCTGATATACTCTGTACTGCAGGGTGATCCTGCTCCTCCCACTATATAACTCTCAGTCTGTGGCTTCCTGCTCTCTCCATTCCCCTTCTCACATCATGTCACTGCCCCTGTCACATGCAGCCCGGTCCTCACTGACACATCCCTCTTATCCTAATACACTCTGCGCTGCTGGGGTACCCTGCTCCTTTCCCTATATAGTTCTCAGTCTGTGGCTTCCTGCTGCCTCTATTCCCCTCCTCACAACATGTTTCATGCAGCCTGTCTTCATTAACACAACACTCATCTCCTGAAATAATCTGTGTTGCTGAAGGATCCTGCTCTTACTACTAACTCTCAGTCTGTAGGTCAGTCTTGGCCTCACTAACTATTGGGTTACATCGGGAGAGAGCGGTAGTATATGTGCCTGGATTACAGCAGGAGAGAGCAGTATTATATGTGCCTGGGTTACAGCAGGAGAGAGCAGTAGTATATGTGCCTGGGTTACATCGGGAGAGAGCGGTAGTATATGTGCCTGGATTACAGCAGGAGAGAGCAGTATTATATGTGCCTGGGTTACAGCAGGAGAGAGCAGTAGTATATGTGCCTGGGTTACATCGGGAGAGAGCAGTAGTATATGTGCCTGGGTTACAGCAGGAGAGAGCAGTAGTATATGTGCCTGGGTTATAGCAGGAGAGAGCAGTAGTATATGTGCCTGGATTACATCGGGAGAGAGCAGTAGTATATATGCCTGGGTTACCGCGGGAGAGAGCAGTAGTATATGTGCCTGGGTTACACTGGGAGAGAGCAGTAGTATATGTGCCTGGTTTACACCGGGAGAGAGCAGTAGTATATGTGCCTGGGCTACAGCAGGAGAGAGCGGTAGTATATGTGCCTGGATTACAGCAGGAGAGAGCAGTATTATATGTGCCTGGGTTACAGCAGGAGAGAGCAGTAGTATATGTGCCTGGGTTACATCGGGGGAGAGCAGTAGCATATGTGCCTGGGTTACACCAGGAGAGAGCGGTAGTATATGTACCTGGGTTACACCGGGAGAGAGCAGTAGTACATGTTCCTGGGTTACAGCGGGAGAGAGCGGTAGTATATGTGCCGGGGTTACAGCAGGAGAGAGCAGTAATATATGTGCCTGGGTTACACCGGGAGAGAGCGGTAGTATATGTGCCTGTGTTACAGCAGGAGAGAGCAGTAGTATATGTGCCTGGGTTACACCGGGAGAGAGCGGTAGTATATGTGCCAGGGTTACAGCAGCAGAGAGCAGTAGTATATGTGCCTGGGTTACAGCAGGAGAGAGCAGTAGTATATGTCAGGGGCGTAACTATAGCACCGCAGCCTCCGCAACCGCGGGGGGGGGGGGGTGCTGTGCATGTGCGGGCGCCGGGGGCTGCAGTGCTATAGTTACACCCCGCCGCCCCGCCGCCATCCCCCGCAGTCTTTACCTGTCAGTGTCTTCAGTACGCGCTGGTCCTGGCTCCCTTCTTCTGCTATGAGGACCACAACAAAATGTCCGTCCCCATTTAGCAGACAGTTCTCTGAAACTGTCTGCTGCATGGGGGCGGACATTTTGTGGTGGTCCTCATAGCAGAAGAAGGGAGCTGGGAACAGCGCGTACTGAGTGTAGGTAAGACTGCGGGGGATTGCATGGGCGGCGAGGCGGGGGTTGGTGCGGCGGGGCGGGCGAGGGTTGGTGCGGCAGGGCGGGCGGGGGTTGGTGCGGCGGGGTGCGTGGGTGGTTGCCCTCCCTTTAACGGCGGGGGGGCGCCCAAAAGCTAGTTACGCCACTGGTATATGTGCTGGGGTTACAGCAGGAGAGAGCAGTAATATATGTGCCTGGGTTACAGCAGGAGAGAGCAGTAATATATGTGCCTGGGTTACACCGGGAGATAGAGGGAGAGACCGACGTGTCCCGCCACTGCCAATATCGGCATCGGCAGGATCGTTTTAATATGAAAGGCCCTTTATTCTTATTTCCCTTTCTCAAACTTTTGAAAAAACACAAATAAAACGAGGCAGCCGTCCTGTCAGAGAGAGGATAAGTGGCTATCTGTAGCAGAGAAAATAAAGTTAAAATACTTGTAGGGTTATCTGATCTTCAGCGTTGTCCTTGAGCTCTGGACAATAACTACATTACCCGGCTACAGAAATACCAGCATGAGCAGATGAGCGTATAAACTGTATTTATTTTGTGAAATGTTTCCTGTTATTCATACCAGGGGATCGGATGAACAGTGACCATACAGCCCGCGCTATTTCCTTGTGAAGAATTCCGCCTTGTGATGACCCGGGGGCCCTTATCTAATCTATTCTGTGTAGCTGAGCTGTAACAGAGCGACTCACTGCTGCAGACACACCTTGTACCTCTCCGTCATACCTTGCACTAAGTATACCATGAAAGCCAGTTCTATAGAGCACAGCAGAGAAAAGCAGGCAGGGACAGGACGTTACCTACAGGATTTCTTATGGGGTATATTTGCCTGATTCAGAGTTGATCGCTGATCAGCAATTTCACAGATCGAGCGAGTAGCAAATGACTGCGCATACACGGAGATGTTAGCGTGCATACGAGGGCCCAACTAGCGATAGAAATTGAGCATGGATTGTGAACGCAAAGCGGCCAGAGGTTGACTGACAGGGAGTCAGCATTTAGGGGGAGGGACTGTGACATCTCAGCCTAACTCTGGCGATGGAGAGAGATTAGAGGAGATGTACTATGCCTTAGGGTATGGTGAAGTGGAGAGAGAGTTTAAGTACTAGCCAATCAGCTCCTACCTATCATATTATGGACTGCGGGGTGCATGTATTAAGCCAGGTGATGAAGCAGCAGCTAATCAGTCCCCAACTGTCATTTTTCAAACCCAGCCTGTAACGTGACAGTCAGGAGCTGACTGGCTGGCGTGTTATCACCTTCCACTTTATCACTTCGCCTTCCACTTTATCACTTCACCAAACGCCATACATCTAGCAGTTTGAAAAATATAGTTAGGAGCTGATTGGCCATTACTTTTTTATTTATCCGCTTTAACACACTCCAAGGCGTGTACCCTAAAGCAGAGAGAGGTAAAGTACCAGCCAATCAGCTACTAACTGCCATGTTACAGGATGACACAAGACGGTTGGTTGATTGGTCCTCCTACACTTTATCATTCTCCAAGGCTTAGTGCATAGACCCCTTTGCACTGTTACAAGACAAGTGATTGGATAATCCTCAATACACAATGAATAACGAGACAGATATTTAAGTAGAATATTCATCCCTTGATCAATTGATTCCCCTTTGCCCATTTTTCCACTCTCCTATTGATCTACTAATCAGATCGCACACAACTTTAGCTCATGGACTAGATGGACTCTTAGCATCTACTGATAAGTCTGCATGTAGAAGCATCATCCGCTCGTCAGACTCGGACTGAATTTCCCTTTGAGCAAAATAAAAATGAAGAAAAAAAAACAATACAAAAAAGTTTTATTTTTGTTTCGCCCAAAGAGTCGCGCCGCGAGTTCTTAGCCATCTTGACGGCTTCCGTTCTCATTTTAATTGGCCTCTTCTTCAGCGTGCCTGTGTGTCGGTGATCTGTCCCTTCCTGTAATTAGGATACGGCTCTCCCTTTAGTGGTGGTGACATCAGGTGTCACCGCAGGGCCTCGATCTGCGGGTGCCCGTGCAAACCTAGCACATGCCAAGCTTCACAGAATCTCTAGCTTGACACACACGGCAGCCAAATGGTAAGCGCCGTTTGAACCGGGAAAATGACTTGCATTTTGTCTATTGAGAATCCTAAGCAGATATGATGACTGTCAGGGACCTGCCTTGTTACAGGGAAGTCTACTGCCCATCACGGTAAGCAATACAAGGGGGCATATTTAGTAAAAGACAGCTCTGATAATTAGCTGTCATGACTTTTTAAAAAAAGGGCTAATCCCAGCCACAATCAATCGCTTCCACACACACAGCTTTTACTAATCTCCATTTGTAACAAAATAATTAAAAATGAATCAGATGGAGTATTATGTGCCCGGTGGCAGCGTTTATCTCTGCTGCCCAGAACCAGCTGCACCTTTCTGCGCCAGTGTCCTGATAGGGCCAAATATTTCACTGGTTCGGCCCAGTTTAGACTCGTAGAGACTGCGCAAAATGACACTCCAGTATCGTTCCGTATTGCAGCGGGTGTTGTACTATCAGGATCCGCCATTCCTAAAACCACAGATGCTTTGACATGACCAGCACCAGCCTTAAGGTGGCCCGTTACTTACCCCTAGAAGTAACAAATTCTTAGGGGGGAATTAAATTGTTTATCAGACTGGCTGCCACCTGAAAGTACCCGACGGAGCAATTAAATTGTTTCTCCGATTGGGGGTAAACAGCTACCGGCACTGGCATTTCTGCTCCTCCTCAGGCTGCTGAACAGAAATTGTGTGGCGAAACGCGGTTTGCAAGGGTACGATCAGCGCAGAGAAAAAAAAACTATTGAATTGAACCTCCCGATCTTGTGTCACTTTAGACGGGAGATTTGGGGGGGCAGAAATAATTGAATTGTCTCTTTAAACCTAGATATGGCGTGGGATAAGACATTTTTCTTTTTTATAGGACTACTTTTTATGTGTATATATTGAAAAAAAATAATTTAAACTTTTTTTTTGCGTGATGAATAAAAATAAACTTTACTATCATGTGAATTTAAAATAAAGTGTTTCCCCCCACTGTGTGTGCTTTACACACGCGTTTCGCCAACACAGATATAGATGCCTACCCATTTACCAACTACTGTAAGTCTGGGCACATGTCAATTCACACCTGAAAGGAGGTAAAAAGTTGCCACCCACCCAGGAGACTTCTGTGTGGAATATTCTCCTCTACACAACTAATAACGACATCGCTTCCCTGGGCTTCTATCATTAATATGGTTTATTTTCTATGATATTTTTCGTGCAATTGGGATCATCATGTTTGTATACCGTGTAGAAAAAAAATAGGTAATATGCTTGTTAATTGGAATCATAGCAATAAAACAAGGCACATAACCGGTACTTCCGAGCACCTGCAAGTAATAACCGTAATAATATAATATAATGTACAGGTCTTTCTAATTCCGACTGCTGCACCAGAGGCCCCTGTGATGTCAGGCACAATACTTTTACTGCACTTGGTGGCTATAAGGAAGCAGCGGGCAGTAATTGTGAACAGAAAAACCAACGTCACAGGTCACCTGCTTCTAACACACAGGCCCAGATGCACTAAGCTTCAAAAGTGATAAAATGGAGAATGATAAACAGCCAGCCAATCAGCTCCTACCTGCCATGTCACAGACTGTGCTTGAAAAATGTCAGAAAGGAGCTGATTGGCTGGCTGTTTATCACTCTCCGTTTAAGCTTCGAGAATCTGTCTTACAGGCCCTAAATATGTCATGTGCAATATACTGCATACTGTAATAAGGACTTCACAGTAACCTACCAGGCAACACATAAGGCGACGTCAGGCAACCCAGATGCCCTGCAACAGTTCTACTGCTAAAACCATGACAGAGAATGCTGGGCATTGTAGTTCCACCGCAGCAGTGCCGGATGTTGCTTACAACTGTTATAAAACAAGGTAGTGTGACAAATCTTCTACAATAGCCAAGTAAACGGTGCTCTACTCAGTGAACGCCAAAGGGTATATTTATTTACTAAAACATTTCAAAAGTGCGACCACTGCCCAATCAGAGTCTGCAGAGTGCACCAGCTCAGTGGTGGGTGGAATCTGATTGATCCCGACGGGCAATACTTCCTTCTAAAAAAAGAATGACTCCAAAGAGACATTCACGGTTCATACCCTTTTCCATGAAAACGCTGGTAATCGCCCGGTGACGTGGGTGCCCACTTCCTTCTGTATGCCCACACACATCTAAGGTTACCTCGTAGTCACCTTAGATGTGCGTGCACCCTCCACATCATTCGATGGTCGGCGACCATCGAATGATGTGGGTGTTCCCCCACAGCCGGCGAATGGATGTTTATGTTAAACATCCATTTGGAGCCCGTGCGTACAAATGCGGCATGCAAGGGGGAAGGGGGTGCGTATCTGCATTCGCAGGGCGGTGTCTGACGGACTCGCAAGGTTGCAAATTCTTAGCTTTGTGAATCAGCCAGAATAAGGTCCACTAAACGATACATCCTTACCAATATAAATGATAAAGATATCGTTGACAATATATCATTCATTGTCTAGTGTGTACAGCCAATATCGTTAACGATGCGCACTTGCCTGCAATGTTGTCTATAACTGCGTGCTCAGTGGGAGGGCTGTGCGAATGCATTCGATTGTTCATCCGGGAGCGACGGCGGTGGCGCCGCGACTCACCTAGCGCGTATGGGCCTGTACATGTGGGGGATTATATATAACGGATTCCTTTTTGAAAGGCTCCTAGATATCACTGTACATTTTTTCATTCATTCGTTCCTTTGGAGTATAGTGAACCGTCCCTTATACCCAATTTGACAGATGAAGTTGTTCACACGTACCCCGCCTCCCACTCGTTTTCTACGCAGTTTAAAAAAAACAACAACGAACAACTACATCCATGAATTGCATTCGTTGCGATCCTAAGGATTCAATTACGCTAAAATAATGAATGCTTCTGCCACATTAAATTACACTTTACATCCGAGCCGTCCGTGGCTTATTCTTTCATCTCTCCAGTTTATTAGATAGAACCGTTTTGTTTTAAGGAGAGAAAATCTTTTAATTTTATATATATATATATACAGGATACCACCACAACCGCCATTCCTACAAATGGGGTGCAAACCGTTCCGAGGTTGGGGTGCAGTGGCCTGTGACCACATGCTCTGGTAAATACAAATACAAGGGGCTCAAGTGTTGAGCCCCTGTATTATATATATATATATATATATATATATATATATATATATATTGTTGCAAGGTAAAATAAAGGAGAAGCTGTTTTATTTTTCAGCAAATCTGTGCTACTATTTCTAATATTAACCTTTAAATGCTTTAAAAGTTTGCGATAAAAATCTCAGATGGAGAAAATTAAAAAAAAAAAAACTCAAAGGAAAAACCTCTTGCAGGTTGCAGGCACGTCTGGTCCTGCTTCCATATATTGTAAAATAATACTATCAGACATAACGGAAGACAATAATAATAATGCTGATTTCTGTTCACAGGCCCTGTGTTTTGCCTGCCTCTTTACAACAGTAATCTGCACAGGCACGCTGGGAGACGCGGACCCCTTATCACAAATGCTGCGATTCCCCCATCTCTTCTATCTGGGAATTCCAACGTTCCGAATGCTTTCCTCATCTGTTACTTCTGCAGGAAACTATGTCAATCCGTGTGCGTGCGTTAGATGGGAGATCTTGGCTTCCGTTGGAGAAACGGTTTCTATGACAAGGGAATGGATGGCAGGTTTGCATTCTAGGAACAGGGAAAAGGGAACTCTCCTTCACACAGACTTCAGTATAAATAGGTTTAGGATTAGCGTTAATCCCCAGACTTCTAACATGCAAATCAATGCAACTTCAGGCTCATAAGGTATCTGTGAGTATCTGCAGCAGCCAGATTAAAGCTGCAAGTTCACACGATAGAAACAGAGATTCTGACGCTTTAATCTGCTGATTAAATGCTTGTTTAAATGGTGCTTATTACATGCGACTGGGTCAGCACTGTACACAGAGGCCGGAGCTCTATGAACAGATTAACCCGTAGGGTGGGACTCTCAACGGGTGGAGACGAAAGGAGGCTTTGTCCCTGGGTCCTATAGAAATGATATTTGTATACGTTTACTGATCACCTGTAGATACACAGTCACACGGCGCTGGTTCATGGTTGCTCATATCGTCTTCATGTCATATAGGGCGCAACTGCAGAGAATGGGGCCAGCTGGCTATCTGACATGGGCACACGGAAGCTGCCTACTGATTAGCATTTAATCATTTCTAAGGAGGCACCAAGTCTATAGTAGTGGATGGGAAGACCAATAATTAAATTGTTCCATATATGTTGGGTCAACAAAACACTCGGACTCTTTGTATGTTAAAAGAAAAAACAGGTGAATCCTAAATGATCAGGGTTGTGTCGCTGTATCTCCTGGATGGGCATCTTCTGCACTAAAATCTGGGAAAAGCAGGATATTCAGCTAAATGCCTTTTTTGGGGAATATTTACTAAGCCTTGGATAGAGGTAACGTTTACAGAGGCGAAGTACCAGCCACTCAGATCCCAGCTGTCATTTTTTGAACACCACATGTGGTATGACAGTTAGGGGCTGATTCGCTGGTACTTTATCTCTGTAAACGTTATCTCCACCCCAGGCTTAGTAAACAGACCCCCCTATATGCCTTGTAAGCCAAGAATTAGTTATTGTGTAACTTTTTGAACTTGCATAAAACACATCAATCTCTCTCCCTCCTCCTCTATACACATGTAACTATTACTTAGGCCCAACGGACACATTTAGGCCTTTTTTTAGGACAGTACACAAGACAACGTCACCATCCGCCAACGTCCGCAGCGTCAACAGAGAAACAGACCATTACCTGCAATGTTCTCCTGCTTCGGACAAATCCCTTTTGTAGGCGTGTGAAGGCGGTCATCCTCGTCCGGCGTGACCTGGATACCGATTTCTACCGGCTCTGCCACTTTCCTGAGCTCGGAGCGAGACGGGGGCGGGGGGCTACTTTTATCCAGATTCTTTTCATAGCAGCCTCCGCTCGGACCCCCGCATTGTTTTCTCTTGTGCTCTATAAAAACCAAGATGTCTCCCAGAGGGAAATTCATTTGACACTGTCCACATGTTAACAAGTCTGGGTCAGTCCCGCTGCCGGACAGGCTGATGGTCCCAGGTTCCGGGATGGGGAGGCCGTCGTCATCATCTGTGATTACCGTTTCGACATGGTGCTGCTCAGCTGTAATGGGGCACACAACAAAGAAAACAAGGCATGAGACGGACTAGCGGAAACCTAGTGTTTCATGAAAATAAAATTTTCAAAATTTCAATTTCAATTATTTCATGAAATAAAATAAAATAAAAAATTAAATTGAAGGACAACGCGTATTGGTTAAAAATCTGCAAAAATAACATTGCAAAAAAAATATACAACCCAATACAGTGTTCCCTAAAAAGTTATAAAAACAGTCTACATACAATTCGTTTTTTTTTTTGCAAATTCCAATACTTGACGGGTTCAAAAATAAAATACTTTTTGAAAACTGCATTTGCCAAACCGTGCCGACTCTCGACTTGCTAAAAGCGTTGCCCTTCCAGGAGATAATTGAACCTGTCCACACACAGATCTATTTTAACAGACAACCCCCCCTCCCCCCATAAACTATGCGCGAGGACATCTGTGTTAAAGTTATCGATGGCATAAACAAGTAGACCAGGGATAGATGTCTCCTCCTAATAGCTGCTAGTTCCTGTAAACCCCCCCCCCCCCCTCCGTCACAGGAGATACGGCATGCCCTTGGCTATACATAACACTTGAGATTATACCTGTATTCTCTCACTCGCAACATTTAATGCATTCCCCAGTATTTTATTTCTCCAGCAAACAAAAAATAAACGTGGGAGCAGAAAAACCCGCGGCTTCGATCGTTAATGCCTTTCACCAAAAAATGTTTCAAAAAATGTGACCAGCGCCAGAATAAAAAAAAAATTATATGTGCTTATTTTTTTGCAAGATTATTCATGACGCTAATTCATCGCCACAAAAAAGTAGCAACCGTAGCAGATAGTTTGTTTTTTGAAAAGATTATTGTTTTTCCTGCGTGACTCAAGAACACAACGTTTCTGCATAAAATGTCCCCAAGTCTATTAATCTAAACAAATATTGCCGCTACGGAGGCTTATCATAGGAAAATGAAGCAGGATTTATTTATTTTAGGGCATTACCAGCTGCTTGTAATAATACAGGGGGCCAAAATAATAGTTTATAAAAAAAATAAAAGTTCCCCTGGAAACTGTTTAGCACTTATGTGATCGTTCTACCGTTGTGTCTGCTATTTACCAAAACGGTTACTTAAAAAATAAAAATATATATATCACCGCTCTATTTTTGCAACGGGCGGACCTGACAACCACAATTCAGGCCATCGATGCAAGATGGCGGGGAGGGTAAAGCGATTGTCGAAATGCTTGATAGACCCTTCGAGGATAATGTCAAATAAAAAGGATGCATAATCTTATTGTGATATTACTGTACGCGGGGGTGACAATCCTAAAAGCATCCCGGCCACGCCCGCTCATAGTAAACGGAACAGATGCTGTAATGGCAAAATACTGTTTCATATCATTTGCTCATTTTGTTTCATGTTTTGCATATACTGAGTGGTGCCCGTTCACAAGACATCCTGAACGACTGCTTTGTTAAAATTGCTAACGGGTGCCAGTCAATTTCTCATCTTATACCCTATAAGTAAACTGCTTTTGGGGCCTATATCAACTGACACCTGGTTCCCCTGACTATTTAAATGCCGCATGCCAAACTTTTGCACAATAATCATCATTACTGATCGCATGACATATGCCTGGTTTTACACCCAGATATACAATGCACACTCTGCATACTGCCTTTAATTTACATGCATTTAATGGGCACACTAAGCCACCTATGTAGCAGCAATGCACAGATTTTCATAGGCACAAAACCTATGTATGTTTTGCACACATATTCCAGGGTACAAGCAAACCGAATATATATATAGAAATATGACATATCTCTATAGTTCACAAATATTACCCAATGTATCTAGATACTTTGTCTCAGGTCAAGTATGTCAAACAAACGATGACTTGAACTACGCCATAATTCCTGATACGTATAATCAAAATCCATTACCTGTATCACCTACTGCCAATAACATTCCTTTGTGCAATTCAATTGCGTTTGTTTTTTTATTTTTAAAACTATAGCATGACAGTAAATTTGCCTGGCACCCCAGCCCTGATCTGCCTGCACCCCCGATTCTGTAGAAACGGTTTGCAGCGGGGCACGTTCCCTGCTAAACGTCCTTTAACTCCAATATGTCATTAATACAGGACAAATAGTTTCCATTGCAACCGAGGACAAGTTAATGATACCCTTATTCCGGTTGCACACATTGCACTGCAGACCCCTCTGGCAGAGGGTTGCTAAAAAGAATTTAGGCACTTCATTTACACCCATGGAAATTTCACTTGGCCCCCTCTGGATTTACAGTAAGTACTTAACAGAACCTCAATAGTTTTCCCTAGAAACAGGCATGACCCGAAATTGTACATTTATATAATGAATACAACGCTACTGATTATTCCACCTATCGATTTTATTGGGTATCTATTTATCGTTAAATGTATCAGTTCAATCTCAGCCGAGAGATTTCCTATTCCATGCAATAAACGCTTTATATGGGATTAATGCTTCCTTCCGATAAATACACACACCTATTAACCCCCCACTATACACTTGGATGTAGCGAGATATCTTAAGTGATGTGATAGAATCAAGGTTTAGTAACACACTTTAAGTGTCACTCCAGAGAATTTATATCTCCTGTGAAGTAGATGTAGTTACATTAAGTTGTTTTACTGTTCTCTGCCTGAAACTATACATTTTTAACCACTGGGATCTTTGCAGGACTTGTCATAGGTTGCAGTAAGTAATAGATGGAATGCCTCTTACACTTCATAAATCTAAAATATTAAGTCGCATGGAGGGTTATATACTTTCTCACGTATAACTATTCTCTAAAACAATCAGCAAATCTAGATACGGACAAAAATCGTAAGCTTTATAAATGCTGCAAAGGAAAAAACATTACGTACGACTTCGAAAGGCCAAAAATAAAGAATAAAAAAAAAAAAATTATAAAGACATCAATAGTAAAATAAATAAAGTCAAAATAGATTGCCCAAAACCAAGGCTACCAGCTAAGAATGAATTCACATGATATGTTGCATTAAAACGTGATCTCTCTATAATTGCAACTTCATTCCTGCGTTGGGTATTTGGTGCGGCGCACTGTCCACCAAGCGCAGACCCATGCAACCAAATATTAAATGTAACGCTTGATCCACAGCAAATAAACAAAAACAATACGATAGACATTAACGCATGAGGATAATAAACATAAGGAGGCTTGTTTTTGTTAATGCAACGCTAATTCCCAAACTACTGAGCCAATGATTGTCACGTTATCCCCGCCTTAAACATTAATCTGTAGCGACGATTGAAATAATCGTTGCAATTTAGATTTTTCCCCAATTTTGATTTTGCACTTTTGCCAAAATGAGGCCAATGAATGCCCACACCTAAAAGAATCGTCATTCATCAGTAGCCTGTGATCCGCAATATATAGATGCTAACTGCGTCATCGCAAAAACCATCAAAATATTCTTAATTTAAACACATAAATAATGACGTTGTTCTCTACAAAATAGAGATATTATTTTACCCAGCGGACCTCTACGCCGTCTTTCATTTGCCTTCAAAATCTTAAGGCACTTCTCCCTTTTTGCAGCTAGATGATTAGGAAGATGGCTGGCCGATAAACAGATTTAAAAAATATGCATATTTTAGCTTGTATTGAAGCTTAGAATTTAGCGTGAATGGAGTTAATTTAAAAGGGCTTCTCTCACAGTTTGTGAGCTGTGCCGGAGCACAAATCCAGGGGTTATTGAAAATATAAATATACTTTATTGAAACTATAAATATATAATGGGGGCGGGGGGGAGCCAATGCAAGTTCCAGAATTGGAATCTCTTTTTGCAATATGCAAAGTAAAAACAAAAAAATGCTAATAAAAAATTGAAAACAACGATTTTTTTTTCCCCCCGGCAACGTCTTCTGTGTGTGAAAACAAAATTTTTCAAAGGAAATTTTTATATTTATATTTTGCTAGCAGCGCACTACTCCAACTCGGGGTGTTGCTGATATAAATAAAGGCACTTCGAGTCGGTGACTATTGTGGGGTTGCTTTGAGAAAATGTGTGAAGTGAGAAACAGTGACAACGGGAAACAACAGCCCCGGTATTAACCGTTCAACCGCCAACAATTCGTTGAGCATGCCGCAAGCAAACCTGGAGGGGCAGAGATGTTTTACAATTTATGAATTGCTTTTTTTTTTGAGGGGGGTGTAATACTTTTTATTATCATTATTATTATCTCATCCATGTCTATATACAGTGACTTTACACATACTTTAGTGTATACTGCACGCTGCGGAATTAAGTGCAATGAGTTAAATTACCATATGTAATATTACTCCATGTGTTTGGAAATCACACACCCCCCCCCCTCCACCCCCACTCCCCGCCTTTAAGGGATAGGCAGTGCGCAGTCTGTAGGGCCCCACCGTGCACCATTCAAACACTCAATGAAGTACAGGACTCATCAGATAAATTTCTAGCATCCCGTGCTTAAGACTGAAAGCTCTTTTTACGACGTTTGACAGCACGTTTTTTTTTTTCTGACCTAATTTATTTCTCTTTCGGATCACTATAAAAGCTTTCGCTCCTCGTAGGGTAATTCCCCACCTTCTCCTTACTTCCACGCACCCTAAAATGAGAACGAATCAATGGCTGGGCTCGGATAACGTAAGCCTTAGGCAGCTAAAGTGTATAATCTTCAATGCAAGTAATAGTATTGTGCTATTATCTGTAAGACATAAGGCACAAGTAAGTGGAATCAGGGCAAGGGGGATGCTGCATTTCGCACTCTGCAATTACAAAACAAAGGCAGCAGTCCTGTAAGGCAGCCGAAATCCTTACTAAATATGGGTCGTTAATGATGGGGAAGTTCAAAAAGAGGTGGGGGGGGGGGTACCGCTCAGTAATCCACCAGTTTGCAACCGTTTACATTTTTATTGTTTTGTTGCAAAAATAATAAACAATCAAAATGCTTGTTGGAATGCTGCACTTGTGTCTGGTGCACCTTATCGCCCACAAGATCAGTGACAGGAGGTAAAGTTTGTTAACAGTCATGTCGCAGGCCAGTGACGTGTTATGGTCAAGAGGGTTTGAGCGCGGCACCAAGCATAAGTTGGCCTGAGTGGATTTGCCAAAGTAAATGTCCTCTTTGTGCCTCAGATGTTGGAGCAGTAAACAGGCTTGTATGTTGATTCTGACATTTTGCAGTAACGCTACAAAGGAATAAAAGCCACCAGCTCCGAATCCTACAGGCTCGGAGCTCCCCCTAGTAGCCAGTGCTTGTCAGTTAAAATGCCTTAGGGTCCAACCGAGATACGCAGCTTCAAATATTCAACGTCAGTGAAGATGTAAAGTTTATTTTTATTTTTTTTAAACTGCTTTCAACAGCGTCGTATGATACACACAAGACAAAGTCATTCGAAGTGGTCAGGCTGTTTGCATGCAAAAAAAGCAGATTTACGTCCCAATCAACTTCTGGAAACAAGTGTCAGCTCCTAGTGTCTATAGGCTGATCCATCTTTGTTTCCCCGCACTGCGTTATAACCTAATGATTCTCAAGCCATGCAAAAACCGTGCAACCTCTTGTAGCAAAAATGAAATGCAAAAAGTTTTTTTGCAAATGAGCTTCAAAAATGTGTCAATTGTACCAAATAAATACAAATCGCATCATTGCATGCAAGTGGAATCTACGGTACATAATGGGGTGTTCGTGATATGGCGATGGTAGGTGGGTTTGCGTCGTTACAAAGTGAACTCTGAAAATGTTCACAAGCCTTTCTTCATGCATAGACATTTAAGTGATACGTGGAGCGGATGTCAGGTTTCTTCCTAGCCTGCAAGAGCGACCCAGTCGCAATTGTGTTCCTGAAATACGCTACCTTTTTGGCAATTAACGGCTTAGCCAACTTATTCCATTGCACAAAGACTTTTAATCGCCTGGGTATTACACTACAGCCATATGACCAATACATATTTTATTTTGTTACGTTGAGGAACGATAGTTTCGCTCGCAAAAGGTGCATGACATTACATACAGATGCAGAAAGTATAAACACTTTTTCTCTGTGGCTGTAAGTGTAATACACTGCCTGAGATTCCATGGGGAAATAAGCCATCTCTCTGATATTCAGAGGAAACCATTGACTCATAGCTGATGAAATCTTAAGGCAGGGATTATGTAATTTATACAAATCAGAGAAGGCAATAAGAGTCCACGAAGCGACGTAAAAAAATGTAAAAGTGTATTTAAATGTGCAAAGGGGTACTGCGCTCTTTGCACCCATCTGCAAACTGCGTCAGATGTGCAGAATAAATAACGTCACTATCATCGGACATAAGGTAGTGCGAAATCGGCGAGAACAAGAAAAAAAAGAAAACGTCATTAAGCCAATATTAATCGGAGGGCCTTAATTGCAGTTATTATGTCTGTGTGTACATTTAACGTGTAAGGTTGGCTCTGTATTATCGGATAAGACACATCTCGACGTGGTGGTGCTGGACCCAGTAAGAGGCCCAGATGTCTTCGGAGATAAGACATTTCGGATGTGGTTCTTTTTTTCTTTAACTGAGAAAACTAGGTGCGCGCAAGGCAAGGTGCAGAATGGCGCGGAATCGCAGGTATGGGATTTGTTAAGTAACATGACTTAGGCCAATTTCACTGCAAACTCATAAGGCGATCTCTGATGGCAAATAAGGTTTTCCGGGGCCCTAGATTCCTATATCACGCCGACCAGAGAGAATTTAAACAATAAACAATAAAAACTGGTTTGACTACTCTCTGAGTTACATCTGCAGGTATTTTCATGCTGAAACATCCGCACACACACTCTCTCTCTCTCTCTCTCTCTCTCTTTCTCTCGCCCATCTCGTTTGCAGTTTTGTTTTTGCACAGTATGATAAATGCGAGATATTATATTTAATAAGACGCACGACTAGTTCTTATCCCAGTGCAGCCGCATGTTGCTGATTTCAGGTTTCGAGCCAGCAAGTAACGCCGTCTAGCCTTCGCTGTTGTTTATTCAGATGTCAACATGATCCACAGCACAAGGAGGAAGCAATGCGGGGCTGTACGCTGTATAATCAATACACTACAGCTAATTAACCAACACAAAGACACAAGAACTTGCACTCTAACGTGCCTTTAAATGCCTTTTTCTGGGATACACCCCAAAATGCCTGTGTGTGTGTGTGTATCTTTTCATTTGCATAATTTGATCATCTCTTGGGGGTGTCACACACACCCCCCCAACCTAACTGCCTACTGTACTCTGTGAATTTTTTGTATCGTGCAAAAGTCAACATGCAAACTATTGAATCCAAGGGGCTTACAAGTCCCCATCCATAGCATCAGAACTCATCTATAACTTTACACACATTTCCAAATTGCTGGCATGCACACTGGTTGCAAGACGACATGGGAAATAATTTTTAAAAAACAGATGGGTGTTTAATGCCGGCCAATTCTGCACACAAGAAACTCATGTTTGACCACGACACACTTCTTAAGATACATTGCAGAAGACTTTACATTTGCATGGGGGTAACTATCAAAGCACTTGCAGGACACAGTAGGTAAGGATCAACAGTCCAATAGACATTGGGGCAACTAGGCAACATTAAACTGACAATAAATGTCATTTTTTGCAGCATATCATGGTCTTTGTACAACACCACATATCAGACCATTCTAAAAACCCATCAAAAGCACGAAACTACGGCAGCGGCAAAAAGAATGTCAATAAAATTGAAACCCTTATCAGCTAGAGGGAAGTTGGCCATATCTGCAGCAACGAAGGGGTTAACCCAGCTGTCAAAGAACCTCATGAATATTCAAAAGCCTCCAGTGATGTCATTTCTGGATCACTGATCAATAGTCCTAATATCAGGAAGATGCAAAGAGAAATTTAAAAAAAAAAGATAGTTACCTGGTTCTCGTCTTCCTGCGTTCCTGAGATAGCCGTGCCCAGGGCTTTACTGAAGAATTCCCAATCCCTACCCCCCCCCCCCAAAAAAAATAACCCATACAGGCCTTATACCCCCCCTGCATTCAGGGGCTACAATTTTGACATAATCCGAATTTCATGTATCAGTGATCTTACCCCAAAAAATGTGGGGGGACAAAAATGTCAAAAATAACAATAAATTAAAAGATACGATCTGAGCACAGCTGCTCATCTCGGTGTCTGCAAACCTACATTTTGCATGCAAAAAAATGAAATCATCATTACACCCAAGGTGCCAAATCAAGAAGCCTGGCAGCATTTTCCCCTCTGACAGCGAGGATCCCATCTCCCCGATATTATTACTCCTATATGCACCGTAAAAGTAAAATAAAAAAAACACTGAGAATAATTCCTCCTACGGGGAAGGAACAGAAGCCTCAATTTCCAAGCAAATCCACAAAAATCTCCCATGAAACGGGGGAACAATTACCAAGCAGGGAGAGGAGGTCTGGGCTGTAGTAGGGGAAGGCAGCTCTCCCTGCAAGCCAGGGAAGGAGGAGGAGAGAGCCCCCTTATATATACCTATATATATTTATTTATTTAAATTTGTTAAAATCTACCATAAATATTCTGTCTCCCCCCCAAAAAGCAGCCGGCTCTTTCCCTGGTTCGTTCACACCGGCCACATGCCACCGCCACAGCCGAGCGATGTGTGATGAAGCCCAGGGACAACGGGGAGTCTGTTGTACTTTGGGTTTTTTTTTTTTTATTATTGTATTTTTTAAAGGGCTTGGAAAGAGACCGGCATGAAAGGAGGACCCTGCAGCCGCTTGCAGAGCTCAGGCAGTGGGCGGGAAAATGAGCTGAGCTTGGGTTCATCATTACACCAGGAGCAGTCACCGCCTCACGTGAAGCAGCAGCATCAGGGTCCCCTGCCACCTCCGTCCCCCTGTACCCCAATTTCTAGGGCATAGCCCTCAGCCGGCCACCTAGTGACTTTCCCTAGCTAAATTCACTGAAAACAGACAATTCAGCCAGATATAAATATTAATTGGCATTGCCAGGGCATGACAGACACTACAAAGGTGTATCTTATATATAAAATAACACTTTATCCATGTTATAATACTACATACTATATTGCAATTTAAATATATTTAAATATAAATATTTTTTGTTTTATGCCCTTATATAAAAAAAAAAAAATATATATATATATATATATATATATATATATATATTACATTAGCACAGCTTAAGACAGTTATAAACACGCCGCTTGCTGTTCTATTTGGTTTGATATATTAAAGAACAAATTATTTAGCAGCAGATCTGTCCAACCAGCCAGCACTATAATATACTTATCTATTTATTTTCCCGGAACGTTCATATTTAAAAAAAAATATTAATAAACACACCACATGCCCCACAGGTCTGACATCCTCTGCGCTGCTGAAATTTTACCTCAGGTGTTCCAACTGACTCTTCTGTCGCTATTAGATTGCAAGCCCTCTGGGGCAAAGTGTTGTATTTTCCAACGAATACCTGTCTGACTGATGTGTATCAGGATAATTCTGCATTTTCTCTTTCTGACATGATCCGCTCGCAGGTGACTACCGCACTAATATTAGTCCAGGTGTAACCGAACGAATATACGTTTATTTAACCAATTGCACAGCGATATCTGTAATTACACTCTACATTCCCTAAATAGGGATATATATATATATATATAATCCTGGTTCCTGCATAAACAGACACTATATTTGCAGTATTTGTATTTTACAGGTGTGTTATGGCCTATGTAGATTTCTGTGCATGCATGCATTTGCCAATAGCCCTTTGTGTATTTGGGCACATGGTATACTTTAACAAGATACCCCAGATGGGCCACACTGACTACCCCCCCTTTGCCCCCAGGTGACCTACTTTATACAGTGGTCTACCAGGTAGTGATGGCAATAAGTCATACCATGGGTTTTGGAGGGTCCCAGAGCCTCTGGGTGCCCGTTACAGATAGGTATCCCATCTCAGAGTGCACAGTCTCCCTCCCCTCCTAATAAATTGATCCAGCACCCCCTCCTCTCTCTCTCTCCCCCCTCCCCAGACTCTGCTGCTGCTGCTGCTGTTGCTGCTGCCAGTTTGGTTGCATTTCCAGGTTTTTTTTTTCTTTTTACAACCAGGCAGTTTGTAATCTTGTTACAGCCATGTGTTTGTCATTAGCTGCCCCCAGCCCAGGTTCCCCTCACCGTCCTCTTTACCCCCTCTAACTTTTACAGAAGAACTTCTGCATTGCTATGTCCTCCTTGTATGGTGGGGGAAGAGGGGTGCATGGACTATCTGACATCTGGCAATCATAATATACAGAATGAGAGACAGGGACACTGAACAGGGGTTTCATTGCATGGAGATGAGACTGGATACAGAATGGATACATAAATAGGCAGATACAGTACATAGACAGATACATACTGTAGTTGTATAAGAAGTAGCCTGAAAGTGGCTGTCAGAAGAAGGAACCACATGTGCTCAGGAACTTTCCCTTGCCTCCCTCTCTGCAGAAACTTTTGCTGCTGGATGGGGAGCTGTTCCCCCAACCTACACCCACCCCCTCTCCCCCTGGTCCCAGAGCCCCCCATATGCACTTACGTATAAGAATCTCCCTCTGTAACAAGTGCTGCGGGTTCCCTTGCTTGCGACGGGACATTGCCTTGGCATTTACAGTGGCATCGCCCGGAGATCTGCAGGGCTCCTTCCTCCTCCTCCTCTCTCCCTTCTTTTTCTTCTTCTTCCTCCTCCTCCTGATTTTTCTTCTTCAATGCAAAACACACACAAAAAAAAAATCA
The DNA here is from genome assembly GCF_055691185.1 of Crinia signifera. Lineage (NCBI taxonomy): Eukaryota > Metazoa > Chordata > Amphibia > Anura > Myobatrachidae > Crinia > Crinia signifera. The sequence goes on along the minus strand of NC_139228.1, from coordinate 64,873,545 downwards.
AAAATAAAAAAAATCACTATATTAAAAAAGTAGGGGTCGGTGCCCACAGCTCTGCCAACAGGGAAAGCACTTCTCCACTTGGGTATCTTCTTAAGTTAGGAGCTGGCTGCTGCTGTGCCCACTCCAGTTATGTCCACGGTGCCCGGCAGTGGCACTTCTCCCATCAATGCAAAAAAAAAAAAAAAAATGCAATAAAAATAAAAATGATTGCCCAAAAGGATGCCCAAAAAAACCTTAGAATAATGATGCAGAAGAGAGAGGGGGGCAGCTGCTGCCCTGCTGGTTGTAAGGGGGCTGACAGAGAGTGGGTCCTGCTTGCAGTCAGGCTGGCACTGCCCTGCAATTCACTGCCCAGCACTTTGCACTGCTCCACTTGGCTGGCACTGGAGAGGGGGTGGGGGGAGAGGACTATTTAATGGTGAAGATGGCGGAGTCCTGGTTCTCTGGGAGCTCTCTGTCTCTCTGTGGCTGGGTCTGCCTCTGTACAATGGGATAAAATTCAAGTTCAAGTACGGACGTGACGTTTAATCTGCACCAGAGACTAAAAGACCGAGAGACTAGGAGCACTGGGGGCGACTAGCGGTGGCTTTTTAACATTGTACCCTGAACACAACAAGGAGGGAGAGAAAGCACATGCCTGCAAGCGGAGTGTGCTACTCTGCTACTCCTGCACTGCACCCCTCTGCACCCTCCGTGTACCCCAACCTGTCTGCACCCCCTATGCACCCTCTATGCACTCCCCTGCACCCCCTATGCACCCACTTTGCACCCTCCGTGTACTCCACCCTGTCTGCACTCCTCTGCACCCCCTATGCACCCACTCTGCTCCCTCTGTGTACCCCACCCTGCATGCACCCACTCTTTACCCTGTCAGCACCCTCTCTGCTGACCCTCAACCATTGACAAACTAATCTCAACTATTTTTTTTTATGGAGGGGGGGGGGGGGGGGGTGTAGAGGTGTCACTCTCTCTCACACACACACACACACACACACACACTCACTCACTCACTCACTCACTCACTCACTCAACCCTTGCAATCCATCTCTGCTCCTATAGTAAAGTAATGCATCTCTCTTGCTTCTCCTAGGAATTCATGACTTCTATATGCTCAGGTATGATGGCAGCTGCTGGAATTAGGTAAAAACTGGTCACAACCTGGTAAATATTTCTATTTCTCTATCACCTAGGAACTTTTGCCCCCCCCCCCTTCCCCCCCCCCCCCCCCCCAAAAAAAAAACACCATGCACCCAAAGTTATGAGAAAGGGTTAAACCCACTCATTTAGTGCACAATTTCCATAAAAAAGAAGAGATTTTCCTTAATTCCTGCTACTTAGCCAGCGGGCTGGTTGCTCATGACTGAGTGCAGTATCCAATGGCAAATACACTGTTTATATTTATATCACTTTATGTCAATATTTGTGGTTTTTACCTTATTATTGATTGCTGGAGACCAAAAGACCTTCACCCTGGGAAACTTCTCACCCCCCCCCCCTCCGCCCCACACCCCGAGAAAATAAATATCCAAATAAAATCAAACACGTTAACCGTTACTAAAGGATATATTGAAAATAACAATTAATGGTCTCACAGCTACGTAACGACGAACATAATTGCAGATTACATGCCTGTGTATGAAGCTATGTTAATCTGTGGGGTAAACCGTGACAATGGCGGTGCAAACAGAACCTCATCGATGAAATTTGTAATACTTAAATGGCAGGTGACAATAAGTGACTTGCGTTCTCTCATGAAGGACATCTCGTCTGATGGAAATTCATTGTGATCACGCAGAAGGTGAGAAGTGGAAGAGGATGAAGACTGTTTAATTGTAGGCGCTGGATACAATACATGAGAGACAGTCAGAAGCACTTGCAATAGTCTTGTGTGCGTACACATTTATTACATCCATGCATAACCATTACATCTGCGGTCACACATGAGAAAGCTGAAAGTGGAACTAGTCCTTATTGTGGTACCACTTCACTTCATTTATATAGATAAATAAATGTATTCATGTTTTGTACGACGGGAGTTTTAAAACGTTAAAATAGAAAAAATATAAAATGAATAAATGGTATTATATATTGGTTTATTATTTATCCTTTAACAACCTCTTGCACCTTTTGAGTGAGCGTCTTAAACAGCGCACTCCAAGAATGAATGCACATGGCTGCATCTACGTGTCATTATATATATCATAAACATTTTGCTAGCCTTCCCTCCGACCACATTCATATTTTTAAAAGTGAAACGTCTCGTTTGCAGGTGCCCTCAAATAAAACCAAAATTGATGAAAAGAAATGTCATCATGGGTTGGCCAAAATAAAAGGCACCTTTTTGCTCAGCTGTTTGTAATTGTTTTAGCACCTTTCCTATTCGATTGTATTGCCCTTTTGATTATATTAATGTGGGTTGCGAATATTTCAAAATCAACTAATTTTTTGGGGAGGCAAAACAGAGTATACTGCGATATTATTTTCTGCTGGTCTTGGACATATAAATAAGGACGCTACGTTATTAACACCCCCAGCTCGTTATTTCTTGGTGGCTCAGTGGCATTGACACCTCATTGGCACTTTATTACTGTGCGATCAGCGAAGAGTCTGTCCATCCAGAGGCGGGGGGGGGGGGGGGGGGGAGGAGGTGGTCTTATCTCAGCCTGCTGTCCCCAAGCAGAATTATAACAAAGTCCAGCACATTCAAACTTCTTTACTGATTGCGTTTTACAGAAACCAGCGTGGTGCTGTTACTGCTCAGTTAGTCCAGGAATTCTTTATATATATAGAGAGATTTTTTTTTAACCCATCGCTTGCTTTGAAATAACGGTGCAGCCAAGGGTTAAAGAAACTGCTGCGAGGGGAGGTTTTCGAACCGGAGCAATTATTTAACTGGTTGCACAGGGGAGGTGGAAGAAATGATTTTCACCGTTGAATGGATTTAAATAGCACGCAGCGCTGGAAGAGTTAATGATATAATTGCTGTGGTTATGAATGGGGATGTCCTCTGTGGTGGTGGATAAGGGGAGGGGGACACCACACACCTCCTGCATATCCCATTCCTCTACTTTTGTAAACCAAATCTGCTGGAGGATCTGTCCACCCCTACTCACCTAAGGTCTGCACACCCTCAAACCCCCCCAACCTGCTGTCATAATGATGGATGCCAGGGGGTCACGCAGGCCTTCTGTGGAATGCGCCAAAGTTTGGAATATGAATGAAAACACACTAAACATACACAGATATGAGTTCCCGATGCAATCTCCTTACCTATATACTCTGAGGTCCTAGGACAAACCCTGTTACGTTACTGACGTAGTTACGTATCGGATGCAACAAACTCTTAGAACATATATCCGCGGCGAAGGCGTTGGCAGAATCCCAAAAAAGCAGATTGCCGATGCCTACTGTCAGTTGAATTCAGTTGTGATTATATTCCAACAATACATTGATGTATTATAATACTTTATCACTAACATATTTCGCAGTGTTGCTGGGCCCTTAATTTACGTACCATTGTAACGAAAGGGACAGTTTTCGTCACCTTTAAAGAACCCATCCAGATGTGTTTGATCAGTGGAAGCGAACCGGGGGCACTGGAAGGGATAACGTGTGGACACGTGGAGGATTTAGGAACATGGGTCTTACCTGAAGCCTCATAAAAACTACCCAATATGCTCTATGAGAAATATCGCCAGTGTTTCCTTTTGAACTCCTTGGCAAACGATATTCAGTGTACACACTTGTTTATCTATATCGTTCAGTGATGCCACCAGGATCCGCTGAACGTGCTATATAGCCAAAGTTGACCTGCATGTTCAGCAGACAGGGGCATCATCAACGGTGAGACTAACGATATTGCGTGTATACACTAGATGTTTGTTTAACAGATAGCTTTCAAATTCTCATCTATTGTGTATGGGGCTTGAGGCCTGTACTTTAGGCAACATTGATGCTGACCACCAAGTCGCCTATGATTCCTGTGCACAGTGAACTATACAGGGGTTCTCAAACTTGGTACTAAGGATGTAACACATTTCCCATTTTTCCAGGTCACCCGGCAGGTGCTCAGCTGCACTCATTACTCGCTGACACATTTTAAAAGACCCACAGGCTAATTATTTCACTTGTGATTCTGTGAGGAGACTTGCAAAACATGCACTGCGTGGGGTCCCAAGGACCGAGTTTGAGAACCTGTCAACTATAGGTTACCGCAGGGCGCTGAACGGTTTGAAGTTCTTGCTTCAAATCAGGCCTAAAAGTAGGATTTACGTCAACTGAGGCAAGGCGGTAATGTGGCTCAGTTCCGTGCCCCCTCCTCCACTCATGCGTGCACGTATGGGTATCACATTCAGAACCCGGGGCATGTAACCCTGTAGGCCCCCTACTTGTGGCCCCGTTCAAACACAGCTTAACACACAGTAGGATCCGAGAACTGAAGATGGTGTAAACTGGAAGATAAATGTTGCACACATTACCAGGGTCAAACACTTATAATGACAATTCTTTATATCCCAGGAAAATGAGGACAGTGAGCGTTTATGTAGGTATAGCGCTACCTAGTTTCCTCCAGGCTTTACCTAATATCGATTCATCTTGATGTCTGTAGTATATTCTTTGCAGCAGAATCCCGTAGCAAAACGTCACAGTCCCCTGACAGCAGACGGGATTGGTAGGGAGATTTTAGGGAATGAAATGACCGGGAAGCACCACGTACATGGTGCATCTATCCCTCCGTTTCCCCGTTCCCAGCAGTTCGAAACATTAGCAGCTGCTTGGAGTTTGCTCTACGCTACAGTGGAAGAACAGTAGTTGAATCAGATTTATTTAATCCAGTATCAGAATGTCATTTTGTGTGCCCCCCCCCACCCCCCCCCCCCTTCTACAAAACACAAAAATTCCAATAATCTGCCTCTCTCTCCTCTGCTCTCTGCTGTCTAGCCCTGTGATTATTAGCTGTTGAGCTGCTAATGTCTTGTCTCACAGCTCCCCCTTTAGTCTGTTTGCTACCTCTGTCTGACGTTCAAAGGCAGATCAATAGCAGTTTCTTAACAACCTTGACCCGGGCCTCGCCTCGGCCTTTATGTGCAGCTGGGCCTGTCTGACGATTTCCCAGCCTGTCCCGTCCCTAGAAAATCGCAATTGCAGGCCGGCTCAATAAATATACCACCAGGTCTGAAAGGATCAGGGCTCAACCGCAAACTGCGTCCGAGTGTTAAGATTACACAACCACATTTCGATCCACCATTGACCGGTTTGAAGGTAAAGAATTTATTACATACAAATAATGCAAGCACCTATATAAGGGTCATTTAAAAAATATATATATATATATATTTAATTTTATTTTAACCACACATTTGAATTTAATAAAAAAAAAGACTCATGGATTAAGAATCTAAAATTCTGGGGGATTTAGGGGTCAAAACCCGAGATGTCATTATTAGCTCAGCGACCGCCTATACTGCAGTACATAGATATATAAGGTGACCAGCCTAATGAATATCATATATTTGCTGTTATTTATACTTTCAGGAATGCACACTTTAATGCTCCAGTTCCCAGATTTATCATTCAGTATTAAATATTACATACTATTTAAAAGCCCATCAAAATAACAGCTTATGCAGTGTACTTTCACTTTGAGCTGTGACAGTTTTCACTTTCACTTTGAGCTGTGACAGTTTTTATCCTACAAACTCTCTACCCTAGTGCCTATCCGCTCCAACCTCCAATCTCTGTCTTCTCAGCTCCCTCTCTCCATATCCAGCAAGCTTGAAATGGATCAGTGTCCCTGCGAAAATTGCTTTCACTTTCAGTTATGACATCTTTTAGCGCACAAAAGAGTAACTTGGTCCGTTGAGTGGGCTCTAGAGGTCAGCGGTGGTACTTCACCCCATAATGGTGAAGAGTAGTTAACTAGTATGTATATAAGTCTTGATAAAAAAACTAATAGTTCTGAAACGTTGATATAACCATTAATCCAGATAATGATAGACATTAGAGACAGAAAGATATGCCACTATGTGGTGCACCAATGAGGAATTCTTATTAAAATGTAACCTTTATTATAATTGGTTAAAAATAGCGAAATAAAAGGACACAAAACATGAAAACACACATAAACGTTTTTTTAAAAAGGATATAAATTATCCTTGCAACGCGGGACCCCGCACTCCTTGTATATGATTTTCACTGTAATCAGATTTTATGATCAGTCTAGTATTTTATTAAACAGGTAATCTGTGTATGCAGCGGTGTGGTGAGCTACATAAGACGAGTCGATTAGATTTGATTTCCTGTGCGATTGCTAGTTCTTTTTTTTTCTGTACAATCCAGATAATGACACCCATTGAACTCATAAAACAGTCTCAGGCAGTTTCTGTTAAGCAGACTTTTTGGCTTTAATGCCCTTTGTGTCGGGCAACACACATACACACACGAATACACAGTGCGATGGTCACTGGATGGTGCAGTAGTCGCTGATGAAAATGGGACACTCAGCAATTTGGTCATTGTGCGATATATCATTGAGCAAACAATCGTTCAGAGTGTATAATTGCCATCACCTGTGTTGAACAGGTTAATTGATAAGAAAGGTGTTTCACCACAGGTGATGGCAATCATACATTACCTGGGAAGTCCAGGAACAGAGCACTGTGTGTCCCTCCTGTAGCAAAAAATCACCAGAGCAAAAAATAGCACAGACACATTGTGTAATTCTCCATGGCCACCTAGAGGGCGCTGACTGTCATTTCATTACACATATTTAAATATGTATATATGTATATGTATATATATATATATATATATATATATATATACAGTATATATAAGAAAACTGTGTATACAAAGATACATAGAAGACAGCACTCCTTGATCCTTTTTAATGTCCAGTATAGCACAATTGGTACTTGTGTACTATCACGGCTCCCATCTCATCCCATCTCATTGCATACCATAAGGCTTAAGGTGCCCACACACGCACCAATCCCGGCGTGCGTTGTGGGCTTAACTAGCACACATAGCATCGTATGCCTTGTGCATACGTTGTGCATGCGATGCGATGCTATGCTAGAAAAAGCTAGTACAAAAAGTATGTGCAGCACACGTCCTCTGACCTTTTCATACCCCCACTATCCATGTCGGCATGGAGTTGATTTTATATAGTGTGGCGAGCGCAGCGAGCCACCGAGCCCGAAGCGTGGCGAGCGGACGCGTAATACATGCGTAATACATGTAAAGTACATGTAAGCATCCCCTCGCGGGGCTCGCTGCGCTCGCCACGCTTCGGGCTCGGTGGCTCGCTGCGCTCGCTACACTATATATAATCAACTCCACGCCGACATGGATAGTGGGGGTATGGAAAGGTCTGAGGACGCGTACCGCCGCCCTTCGCGGGCTCGCTGCGCTCGCCACGATTCGGGTTGGTGTTGATAGTGGGGGTGGCGTGGGGGTGCATTTAACATTGTAAGCACCCATTATAGTGCTTATACAATTAAAAATCTTATAGGGGGGCCAATTGACCTTGAAAGCACCCATTAGTGTGCTTATACCATTTAAAATCTCATCTCATCTCATCGTATACCATATACAATGGTATACAATTTTAAATTGTATAAGATCCCATAAGATGGAAATCGTGGGAGCCGTGATAATACACAAGTACCGCAAGGACCCCTGTCAGTCTGTGAGAAAGGCTTCCAGCCAAAACGAAACCGCGGACTGCCGACTGCTTGTGTCATAAACTGCAAGGATGGGTGAATATGCTTGTGACCCCCACTATTACTAAAGGCATAAGATTGCCATGTTTTGCATATAAGTCTGATGCTCAACTTTATGGATTAAATAAATTGTGCTACACTGGACTTTAAAAAGGATCAAGGAGTGCTGTCTTCTATGTATCTTTGGATACACAGTTTTCTTATATTGTTGTGTTGACCTGGCACCCGAAATAACCCCTGCAAGGTGTGCGGATTCCTCAAGTTCTCTTATACAGTATATATATATATATATATATATATATAGATACATATCTATATAGATATATCTATCTATATATATAGATAGATAGATAGATAGATAGATAGATAGATAGATAGATATATCTATATAGATATATATCTATATATATATATATATACTGTATATATTATTGTACAATATATATATATATATATATATATATAAAATTATAGTTATTTTTATATAGTATATATACAGTATATACAGTTTATATTAGTATATATACTAATTATGGTACTTATGTAGTATCTGGGCTGCCGATTTCTAAATCAGGTCGGATCGGGAGATCGCATCGCATCGCATGCGACCATGCGATTCGATGCGATGCGATGCGATGCGATGACCCGATTTTTCCATAGGAATCAATGTTAAAATGGACTGAGTCCATTTTAACATGGAATTCAATGGGAAAAATGGGTCCTTTTCATACCCCTACTATCCAAGTGGGCATGGAGTTGGATATAAACCTGTGGCGAGCGTAGCGAGCCACCGAGCCCGAAGCGTGGCGAGCGAAGCGAGCCCCGCGAGGGGACGAATACCGTCCCCTCGCGGGGCTCGCTTCGCTCGCCACGCTTCGGGCTCGGTGGCTCGCTACGCTCGCCACAGGTTTATATCCAACTCCATGCCCACTTGGATAGTAGGGGTATGAAAAGGACCCATTTTTCCATAGGAATCATTTTAACATTGATTCCTATGGAAAAATCGGGTCATCGCATCCGATATCGGATGCGATGCGATGCGATGCGATATCGCATCGCATCGCATCTGATTGTATGCCTTAACTTAAGGCATACAATCAAAAAATCGGCAGCCCAGATACTACATAAGTACCCTAATTATTAACCAAATTAAGTGTTAGTATGGATTATAACTGTCGTTTCCTAACAGCTATACAGTATGTTAATAAGAAAATAATTTACTTTAATGATTCTCAGACAATCAAATAACAAGTTAAAAAAACAAGCACTTATTTTACAATTAGTGTCAGGTGCTACCACTTCCAGTGTAGTGCGGTGTATATATGAACAAACCTGGAAACAAACACTACAGTATGTGTAATTCACCTGCAAAGTCTCAATGGCACCTGTTTAAAATATTGATTTATTTCATATATTCAATACAATCCGACTGTTCAAAGGTTTGTAACGTGAAATAATCTCCGGAACAACCAGTAAAATAGTAACCCCTCCCATCTAGAAGTAAGACGTATTAATGCGGTTTTAATATAAGGTTCAGCTTTACAGTGCCATCAAGGGTTAATGTCATATTTTCTTCTGTGTCCTTTCACTGTAGCTCCAGTGAATTATTAGGATAAATGGCATTACCTTGTTCTGTTCTTTCCTATTTGGTTATAAGTGCAAATAACAAAATGTATCTTAAATAATAATTATGTAAAACGCATTCCGAGACATCCCCTGCATACAATCAAACTGTTTGCAGATTACACTATTGTTACATATAGGACATAATTATCCTTCAAAGCCTCCCTTCCTAATTTAAGGATTAAAAGGACAATTTTCAATGTTCATGCACCTCGCTTGTGGAACACATGCAGCCCCCCCATTGGGCGCTACATAGGAGCAAGCTGGCTGGGGCCATTAGGAGAATTTGCAGGCGTCATAGGGGGGGCAGTACCGTAAATTGTAAGCTTATGAAAAAATATCTGTGAAAAAAAATATCTATCATCTAATGAGGGGACATTTTAAGCATATTTGTGAAAAAAAAGAACAAAAATGTATAAAAAAAAAAAGAGTAAAAAGCGGTAAATAAATGCAAAAAAACCCCAAATAATAATTATACGGTAAAACTAGGAGTTTTACATTAAACATTTACTGTCCTTTACCAGATTATTTCATTCGGTATATTTGATGCTGTAAGAAGAGCTGTTTGTTCTGCCAAGGGAATATTGTACGCGTTATTCAATAAAACATCGCCACCAACTGACCAAACTAAGATAAGCGATGGAACTTTTCTCAGAGATAACGTTGGAATAAAATATAATACTGTATATAAAAGAAAATGATATAATAAATATTATAACACATTTCCAAATACTATTTTTATTTATGTATGGGATTATTATTTTTATTATTATTATTATAATAATTGTCATTGTGGTTGTGGTTGCGGTTATAGTTTATTAATATATATGAAAAATTGTAATCAACACAAATATGATGATATCAATCCGTGGGTACATTACCTGTCACAATACATTATGGTACCTGGCCTACATAATGGGCTATGATAACTTGACATTAGCCACACAATCATGGAGAGGTCCATAAGGTGCAGGCTAATGAACCCCATCAACATCAATTTCTGCTGGATGACCTCAAGGATACTTAGCGCTAAAGTGTTTCTGTAACACCAGACACATAAAACACACCTCACGAGCAAACAAGCTATAGGATGAAGTACGGGATCCATCATTTCAGGTCAACAAAGCCATAGGAGATACAGTACAAGTGCATTCTAGAAGCATTGAATCACATAGGGGTTTATTCTAGTTCATTCTTTCTGACAAAATCCTTCTTAGATGGACAAAACCATGTGCACTGCAGGGGGGCAGATGTAACGTGCAGAGAGAATTAGATTTGGGTGAGTTATTTTGTTTCTGTGCAGGGAAAATACTGACTGCATGATTTTACACTTCAATATAGATCTCACTTTGAAGAAAAACCCCACCCAAATTTAATTCTCTCTGCACAAGTTACATCTGCCCCACCCGCAGTGCACATGGTTTTGTCCATCTAAGAAGGATTTTGTCAGAAAGAGTGGACTAGAATAAACCCCATAGTGTGGATGTAAGGTGCTGAGTATTGGGGGACCAGGGGTGTAGAAGAATTTCGTGATATACGGTAATGAAGCTTCTACCATTGATAATCTGTGTATTAGGGTTTTTGGTAGAATTAAGTCAGTAACCGAAATGGTGCTTAAATATCTGTAGCTAAAAACTGTATATACGGTATATAATAAGCATAAATAATGGGAGATATCTCATCATCTAAATTTGCATTATGGGATACAAAAATCAATGGTCACAAGTTGTGTATTGGGAAGAGTGAGAGACGAGAGGGGTCCGTCTATTGGGGAGAATGGGAGAAGAGAGGGGGCTGTGTATTGGGGAGAGTGGTAGATGAGAGAGGGCTCTGTATTGGGGAGAGTGAGTGAAGAGGGGGCTGTGTATTGGGGGAGAGTGGGAGAAGAGAGGGCTGTGTATTGGGGAGAGTGAGTGAAGAGGGGGCTGTGTATTGGGGGGAGAGTGGGAGAAAAGAGGGGGCTGTGTATTGGGAGAGTGGGAGAAGAGAGGGGCTGTGTATTGGGGAGAGTGTGAGAAGAGAGGGGGCAGTGTATTGGGGATAGTGGGAGAAGAGAGAGGGCAGTGTATTGGGGAGAGTGAGAGAAGATAGGGGGCTGTGTATTGGTGAGAGTGAGAGAAGAGAGAGGACTGTGTATTGGGGAGAGTGATAAGAGAGAAGGTTGTGTATTGGAAGAGTGGGAGTGTCACACGTAGCCGCGACGGAGCGCGGCGGGTACAGTACTCACCCGTCCGTGCCCGCCGCCGGCTATCGTGTGCAGGCTCCGGTCTGCGGTGTGCGGGTAGCGGCAGCTCTGGGTAGGGATGGCAGCAGGGGAGCGTCGGGTAGCGGTGTCTTTGCAGATAGTGGTGCTGGGAGGCCGGCGTCGCCATCTTGGTTGAGGGCAGGAGACAGATTGGCCCAGAGTGGAGGTTCCCTCCTCATCCTGCGCTGACAGCCAATGGCAGCCGTCCCCTGGGGATATAAGGGATCTGCCTAGGCTGTTCAGTGTCAGTGCAATGAGTCTTTGGAGTCATTCACAACTCCTAGCTGATTCCCGGATCCTGGCTCTTTCTCTCCTGACTCTGGTGCCTTGCTCCCTGCATCTTGCTACAAGGAAGTTTTCTCCTGACACCAATGCTGCAAGTCCTACCTAGTGCTTGTTCCTGCTTGTGTCCCAGAATTACCCTGCACAGCATTCCGCTGCCCTCCTTCATACAACTCATTCATTCCATCATCTTTCAGTCATCCGGATCAATTTCTTCTGTCATCAAATCAACCTCTTTCCGGATCTTCCTCTATGTACTCTGGCTCATCTAGTACACGTTTCCAGATTTACCTGCTCGTTATTAATATTGTGCTGGATTCTATTTAATTTATCCCAACTGTCACTTAAAGAAGTATTTGAGTGAAGTTTATCATTTATGAAATCTGTTATTAAACCTGCACGTTTCAATCCTACTCCTCCTGGTCCGTCTCCGGCTTCTGTGCACCACACGACTTCATCCAGCCCTTTAGCCGTGACAGTTTGCACTGACCCGATGGAATCGGGTGAAGCACAGGCCTCCATGACGGATGTCCTTCAAGGCATCATGGCTCGCTTGGAACAGGTAGAGGCTACCCAGAGTCAAGTGGCTCAATTTCTCCAGACCTTGTCACCACCTCAGGCGGCTCCCCCAGTTTCGGCAGCACCAACCTCTGGAGCTTCGACCTCTGCTGCTCCTCCTGGGCCAGCTGCTCCTCACCATCTACAGCTATCAACCCCCAGTAAATATGACGGGTCCCCGAGGGGGTGTCGAGGATTCCTGAATCAATGTGATGTCCATTTTACCCTCCAGCCTTCCAATTTCCCCTCTCCCAAGACTCGGGTGGCTTACATCGTGTCCCTACTGGCTGGTCCAGCCCTGGAGTGGGTGTCCCCCCTTTGGGAGTGTGCGGATCCCATCCTCAACAACTATGAAAAATTTGTGGCCTCCTTCCGTCGCATCTTCGACGAGCCTGGCAGAGTGTCCTCCGCAGCCACGGAGATCCTAAGGATTCGTCAGGGCAGTCGCCCAGTGGGACAATATGTCGTACAATTTCAAACCCTGGCTTCCGAACTCAGATGGAACGAAGAGGCTCTCGTTTCTGCCTTCTGGAACGGCCTAGCCGGGCGCATCAAGGACGAGTTAGCAACTCGCGATTCTCCTTCCACCCTGGCTGAACTCATTTCATTATGTAACAAGGTCGATCTGCGACTCCAAGAACGCCAACTTGAGCGGAATCGCTCTGATCACCTTCGCCCACGATTCCCTTCCAATGTCACACCAGCTTCCAAACCAACCCCGCCTCCTGCGGTGTCAACAGATGAGCCCATGCAAATCAACCGCTCCCGTCTTTCTCTCGAAGAGAAGTCCCGAAGACGGCGAGAGAATCTGTGCATGTACTGTGGTTCCTCAGCTCACTTATTGGCTTCCTGCCCGCTGCGGCCGGGAAACGACCGCTCCTAATCTCCCCGAGGGAGGTCCGATTAGGAGTCTTGCTTCCATCTCCCTCTTCTTCTGATTCCACCATTCCGGTTACCCTTGTGTGTCCCAAGGGAGAAAAAGAGTTCAGGCCCTATTGGACTCTGGAGCAGCGGGAAACTTCCTTTCTTCCTCATTTGTCACCCAACATGCCCTGCCTGTACAACCCCTGGATCACTCGCTGGTCCTCACTGCAGTGGATGGGAGTCGAATTCGTAGTGGACAAATCACCCATCAGACCACCCCGGTGACACTGCTCATAGTAGCTCTACATCAAGAGACCCTCGAATTCTTCATTCTTCCACAGTCCTCACACCAAATGGTCCTGGGCCTTCCCTGGCTCTCCAAACATAACCCACACATCGATTGGACCAATATGGAGGTCAAGGCCTGGGGAACAGATTGCCAGTCTACTTGCATTCCTCAGATCCTTCCGGTCTACCAGACCCATCCACAAAGTGATGGTAACTGTCCTTCATCCTCTTCAGTTCCACCCTTGTCGATACCCGCACCATATCGTTCATTTACAGATGTCTTCAGTAAAGGTGGTGCCGACACCCTGCCTCCTCACCATCCTTGGGACTGCCCGATAGAGCTGGAGGCCGGGAAATTCCCTCCTCGTGGCCGCATCTATCCCCTGTCGCTACCCGAGACTGAGGCCATGTCCTCGTACATTCAAGAGAACTTAAACAAAGGTTTCATTCGACCATCTACTTCTCCGGCCGGGGCCGGGTTTTTCTTTGTGAAAAAGAAGGATGGCGGTCTTCGGCCATGTATCGACTATAGGGGCCTGAACGACATCACCATTAAAAACCGCTATCCCTTACCCCTTATCGCAGAACTATTCGACAAGATCAGAGGGGCAGTAATCTTTACTAAATTGGACCTGCGAGGGGCCTGCAATTTGATCCGGATCCGTCCAGGTGACGAGTGGAAGACGGCTTTTAATACGCGCGACGGTCACTATGAATACCTGGTGATGCCCTTCGGCCTTTGTAACGCCCCCGCCGTCTTCCAACAGTTTGTAAATGATATATTTCGGGACTTGCTGTACCACTCCATCGTAGTCTATCTAGACGATATACTCATCTTCTCTCCAAATCTTCAACTTCACAGACAGACAGTGTCCGAAGTCCTACGACGTCTTCGCCAAAATCAACTGTTCTGCAAGTTGGAGAAGTGCGTTTTTGAGGTCACGTCCATTCCATTCTTGGGTCACATTCTCTCCGCCACTGGGATAGAGATGGACCCAGAGAAGGTGAGAGCCATCCAAGACTGGGCAGCCCCCACAACACTCAAAGGAATTCAGAGATTCCTAGGGTTCTCAAACTATTACCGGCGATTTATCCGGAACTTCTCTACTATCGCTGCTCCCCTCACTGCTCTCACTTGCAAGGGAGATGATCCAAGCCGATGGTCGCCAGAAGCATCCTCTGCCTTCCAGCAGTTAAAGAGAGCATTCATGACAGCACCAATCCTCCTCCAACCAGACCTCGACAAGCCCTTCATTCTCGAGGTGGACGCATCCTCGGAAGGGATCGGGGCCATCTTGTCACAAAAAGGTGAGGATCAAGAATTACACCCTTGTGCCTTCCTCTCCAAAAAATTCCTCCCGGAAGAGAGGAATTACCCCATCGGGGAACAGAAGTTGCTTGCAGTCAAAACTGCGTTAGAGGAGTGGCGCTACCTTCTGGAGGGGTGCGGCATAAGATCACTGTGTATTCAGACCACAAAAATCTGTCCTTTCTCAAACAAGCTCAGTGCCTTACTGCCCGCCAAGCCCGTTGGGCCATGTTCTTTGAACGCTTTGATTTCCAAATTAAATTCCGACCTGGAACCACGAATACTAAGGCGGACGCTCTATCCCGCTCCTTTGAGACAACCTCTGACCTAGAGACACCTCCTCGTCCAATCCTCGATCCGGTGGTCTTCGCCCAAGTAACCGTACAGCCATCTCCTCCTCCAGGTAAAACGTTCGTTCCCCCCGAACTCCGCAAGAAAATATTGTCATGGGCACACTCTTCCCGCTTCGCAGGGCACGCAGGAGCACAAAAGACCTTGATGTTCCTGTCACGTTCTTATTGGTGGCCAACCATCCGCCACGACGTAACCAACTTCGTCGCCTCTTGTGTAAAATGTGCTCAGCATAAGGTGCCCAGAACAACTCCTGCTGGTCCTCTCCGCCCTCTAACCATTCCCACAGAACCATGGACCCATCTGTCAATGGACTTCATTTGCGAACTACCTCCCTCAAAAGGTCATACTGCAATCTGGGTAGTGGTTGACCGATTCTCTAAAATGGTCCATTTCGTCCCACTAAAAGGTCTCCCCTCTGCTCCAGTACTGGCTCAGCTATTTATCTCAACCATTTTTAAACTTCACGGACTGCCCAAAGAGATTGTATCCGACCGCGGAGTACAGTTCGTTGCAAAGTTCTGGAGAGCTCTCTGTGCCGCGGTACAGGTCAAACTCAAGTTTTCCACTGCCTTTCATCCCCAGACCAACGGCCAGACAGAATGGGTGAATCAAGACTTGGAGGCCTTTATCCGACTGTTTGTCTCGTCTTCCCAAGATGACTGGGTGGATCTTCTCCCGTGGGCAGAATATATGCATAACAACTCCTATCACTCTTCCTCCGGAACCACCCCCTTCTTTACAGTATTCGGCAAACATCCACGATCTCCAAATTTCTCAGAATTATCCTCTTCCGAAGTTCCTGCAGCAACCACTTCATTACAACGCTTTGCTAAAATCTGGTCGGATGTCCACACCGCTCTCCTTAAATCTTCCACCCGATACAAGAGGATGGCAGACAGGAAAAGAAGGGCAGCGCCCAGATTGAAAGTCGGAGACCGGGTATGGCTGTCTACCCACCATATACGCCTCCGTCTGCCCTCTATGAAGCTGGCTCCCCGGTTCATTGGACCATACCCTATCACCCAAGTCATTAATCCGGTCGCTTATAGACTTCAACTTCCTCCTTCCCTAAGGATTTCCAATTCCTTCCATGTGTCCCTCCTCAAGCCTTTAAGGTTGAACTCTTATCAAAAGAAGATTCCCAAACCGCCCAAGATTAACTCTGAAAGTGGGGCTGAATTCGAGGTAAGACGCATTATAGACTCTCGTTGCCGCAATTCTCGTACCCAGTATCTGGTGGAATGGGTTGGGTTTGGTCCCGAAGAGAACTCTTGGGTGGATTCCATTGATTTGCACGCTCCGAAACTGATAAAGCAATTTCTCCAGAGAAATCCTCACAAGGCCCATAGGCGCCCTGGGGTCACCCTGAAAAGGGGGGGTACTGTCACACGTAGCCGCGACGGAGCGCGGCCGGTACAGTACTCACCCGTCCGCGCCCACCGCCGGCTAGCGTGTGCAGGCTCCGGTCTGCGGTGTGCGGGTAGCGGCAGCTCTGGGTAGGGATGGCAGCAGGGGAGCGTCGGGTAGCGGTGTCTTTGCAGATAGTGGTGCTGGGAGAGTGAGTGAATTGAGGGGCTGTGTATTGGGGAGAGTGAGAAGAGAGGGGGCTGTGTATTCGGAGAGTGGGAGAAGAGAGAGGGCTGTGTGTATTGGGGAGAGTGAGAGAAGAGTGGGGGCAGTGTATTGGGGAGAGTGGGAGAAGAGAGGGGGCAGTGTATTGGAGGGAGTGAGAAGAGAGGGGGCTGTGTATTGGGGAGAGTGAGAGAAGAGAGGGGGCTGTGTACTGGGGAGAGTGAGAGAAGAGAGGTGGCTGTGTATTGGGGAGAGTGGGAGAAGAGAGGGGGCAGTGTATTGGGGAGAGTGGGAGAAGAGAGGGGGCTGTGTATTGGGTAAAGTGAGAGAAGAGTGGGATGTGTATTGGGGAGAGTGGGAGAAGAGAAGGGGCTGTGCATTGAAGAGAGTGGGAGAAGAGAGGGGCAGTGTATTGAGGAGAGTGAAAGAAGAGAAGGGGATCTGTATTGGGGAGATTGAGTGAAAAGAGGGGGCTGTGTATTGGGGAGAGTGAGAGAGAATACAGGAATGTTTATTGGGGAGAGTGAGAGAAGAGAGGGGCAGTGTATTGGGGTGAGTGGGAGAAGAGAGGGGCAGTGTATTGGGGTGAGTGGGAGAAGAGAGGGCTGTGTTTTGGGGAGAGTGAGGGAAGAGGGGGCTGTGTATTGGGGGAAGAGTGGGAAAAGAGAGGAGGCTGTGTATTGGGGAGAGTGATAAGAGAGGGGGTTGTGTAATGGGAGAGTGGGAGAAGAGAGGGGGCTGTGTATTGGGGAGAGTGAGTGAAGAGGGGGCTGTGTATTGGGGAGAGTGGAAGAAGAGAGGATGCTGAGTATTAGAGAGAGTGAGGGAAGAGGGGGCTGTGTATTGGGGAGAGTGGGAGAAGAAAGGGGTCTGTGTATTGGAGAGAGTGGGAGAAGAGAGTGGGCAGTGTATTGAGGAGAGTGAAACAAGAGATGGGGAGAGTGAGGGAAGAGCGGGGCTGTGTATTGGGGATGGTGAGAGAAAAGATGGGGGCTGGGTATTGCGGAGAGTGAGAGATAATACTGGGCTGTTTATTGAGGAGAGTGAGAGAAGAGAGGGGCAGTGTATTGGGGAGAGTGGGAGAAGAGAAGGAGCTGTGTATTGGGGAGAGTGGGAGAAGAGAAGGAGCTGTGTATTGGGGAGAGTGAGAGAAGAGAGGATGTTGTGTATTGGGGAGAGTGGGAGAAGAGAGGGGGCGATGTATTGGGGAGAGTGGGAGATGAGAGGGGGCTGTGTATTGGGGAGAGTAAGAGAATAGAGGGGGCTGTGTATTGGGAGAGTGAGAGAAGAGAGGGGGCTGTGTATTGGGAGAGTGAGAGAAGAGAGGGGGCTGTGTATTGGGAGAGTGAGAGAAGAGAGGGGGCTGTGTATTGGGCAGAGTGGAAGGAGAGAGGGGGGGTGTATTGGAGAGTCACTGACATTATAAAAATATAAAGCATCAATGTAAAGGAAAAAACGTTGGTTCAGTAAGGAAAATTGTGCTTACCTACCACCACAGGTTCAGTTGTGTGGCATGGATGTGGTTGGTGCCCCCATTCATCCACACCACCTGCCAAGCCAGGGATGAAGGTCAAAGGCACATATGGGGTGAGAAGGTAGTGGGTTACATAAAGTGAGGGTCCAGTGGCAAATACGGAGTGAGGATGCAGTGGCATGGATTGCAGTAATAGGGAGAGGGGTCAGTGGCACAAATAGGGAGAGGGAGCACAAGCACAGATATGGGAGGGGCAGTGGCACATGGGGGAAGCAGAAGCAAAGATAGGGGCATGGTCAGTGGCACAGATAGGAGAGGGGCAGTGGCACAGATGGGGGAATAGGTGAGGGGGTAGAAACACTGATAGAGTGGGCAGAGGCACAATTAGGGTAAGAAGGCCAAGGCACAGTTAGGGTAAAGGGGCTTAAGCACAGATAGAGGAAGGGGATTAAGGCATACATGGGATATGAGGTTCAGACATGGCATAACATTTCACTTGGGCAGACTGTAGGTCAAAGGTCAGAGACAAGCAAGAGCCAAACTCTGTGCACTGCTACTACCTAACCTTATCCAGTGCACACTATGCTGCTGCTCAGCCAATCAGAGCATAGGGGAGGAGTTCTGGGGGTGGGGTTATTGTAAATGCTGTGGAGGATGCAAGGAAAGCTGATCCAATGTGGGGGTGGGGGCAGGTACCTACATCATATCTGCCCCATACACTTTTTTTGGCACCAAAGACTAATACTGCCTTCTACATTATATTTGCAATAAATAATCCAACCCCCCATATCCTGCATTGTAGGGGCCTCCTTATTGCATTGTGCCAGTGAACAAAGGGCCAAATCGCCATTCACAATAATGCTGACTATTATATTTCAAAGACCGGGTGCAATAACTGTTTATCCCATATTAGAGGCAAAGACACCGCAGGAGGCGGGGCCAACACTTCGCGTTTCTCTGGCACAACCTGGGTGATGGAACTGTCACCCTATTTTCATGGCCCCATGAACACTCGTATGCGCTAGATCTTATTGTCAGAGACAATAAAACTGAGGTATGTTTTAGGAAAGAGGACAGAAACTGGAGCACTAGAGGAAGCCTATCCAAACACGGACAGAACATACAAACTCTACACATATATTACCTTGGCCAGGGATTGATCTAATGACCTCTTTGCTCTGAGATACAGATGCTAACCATGGTGCTGACCAAAACTTCCACACAAGGGGCCTGCACGGATCTCTGTCCGCGAATGCAAATTGTACGGAGAGCCTCATACTTGCCAATTTTTAATTTCTCCAAGCTCGGAAAGAGGATGCAGATGACCACTCTGGGGGCGGATCCAGGCTCATCAAGGGCTTTGTCTCCGCCCCCAGTGCATGAAAATGCAGTGAATAACAGCCCTGCAGCGGGCGAAGGGGTGGGGCTAAAATTCTGTTATTCCTTCAGAACCGCGTCAAATCGGCTCATATATGCATCAGCAGTGGGAGAGTGATAAAATGGAGAGAGATATAGGGGTACATTTACTAAGCCTCGGCTTCCCCATGAAAACACTGGGCATTCCCCTGGCGTGGCATTGCCTGCTCGGGGTGGGCATCTGACGTCACATGATGTCAGCACCCACCCCCAATTTGGGGATCATCGGGCAAGATAAAAGTTCAGACTTTTATCTGCAAAAGGCAGAAAAATCATTCGATGGTGAGCGACCATCGAATGATTTTTCGTCCGGACGGCTGCATGCGAGGGGATGTGCATATACGCTGTCTAGTGAGCGAGTCTGAATCAGGCCCAACGAACCATCTTAGGTACTACCAGGCTTCTGCTGGTCACACACCATGTGACTCGCAGTAAGATAGTAGGATTAGTTTGTGCCAACTATGAATTTATTAATGGTACACTGGCTTATGCCACCTTACCCGCACCACTGGCTGGGCCGAAGGCTGGCTTAGGGATAAAACATTATTAAAACAGATGTCTATAAAACTAGCAGTCCCTTAGCAGTAGCCTCTGGTGAGATCCCTGGCGTAGATCCTAGCGCTGTCTGAGTGGGCGTTCAGCACCATTGTGTGTGTTTAGAATATCTGCGAGTTACGACAATTAAAATACAAAGGGTATTTGTAAATAAACTCGGCTGCGTGTCTTGGAATTGTGTCTCATCTGTGTGCATTGTTCTTGGGGCTTTATACAATCACTGAACAATGTTAGAATATCAGACTCCCTGGTATTGGCTGCTGGATCACTAGCCGCGGCCGGCATTGCAGTGCAGCTTTCTGTCACAGTTAGTTACTGCACATCCTAAGTGCTGAGTTGAGCGACCCACGTTGACAGCGCATTGTCTTCAAATATACTGTAAGAACAGACTATGATTATAATGTGCTTATCAGAATTAGCAGCATATGTGTCAAAGTTGGAGAGATACTGTATAAAGTATCAACCAACACAGATATGGTAGTTACAACCTCCCAACGGTTCCTATTTTCGCGGTCACAATTTTTTGTGACGGACCCGCATTGCCCCCACGGCCGGCAGTGTCCCCCGGCAAGAGGGACAGTTGGGAGTCCCTCTGTTTGTCACTGCTATGCTGGGAGGGGGGCGGGTCCCCTTACCAGTTGCTGCTCTGCTATGGAGGAGGTGGGTACTAATTACCGAGGCCCATGCTGCTGGGGGAGCCGGGGGGGGGGGGGGGGGGGGCATGTCCTCCTGAATATACCTGTGTGTGTTGCCATCTTACACAGCACAATAAAAGCATGTCCATGTCGGCTTACGGCAAAATGTAGGACAAAAAAACGTGAAAAACACATGCCGACCTTTAGAATGCTCACCTTCCCATTGTCGACGTAATGTTTGTGTCGACCTTCCGACCTAGCCATGTCAACCTATTTCTTTTGACCTAAACCAGGGGCATAACTACTACTCTGTGTGCCCCATAGCAAAATCTTGAAAGGGGCCCCCTGCCCCATTGTCACTACAGTGCCCATTAAGGGGGAGAATGATGACAATGGGAGGGATTAGTGGGGGGGGGGATAGAGGATGAGAGTGGGGGGGGGGATAGAGGATGAGAGTGGGGGGTAGAGGACTAGAGTGGGGGTAGAGGATGAGAGTGGGGGGGCAGAGGATGAGAATGGGGGGTAGAGGATGAGAGTGGGGTGTAGAGGACAAAAGAGTGGGGGGGGGAGTAGAGGACATCAGGGGAGTAGAGGATGAGAGATGAGGGGAGATGGTAGAGCTTACAAGTTCATGGCAGCTCCTAATACCCTCTCCTCCCCGTGTGTACCTCTGGTAGAGGCGGTTCTGGTACCTCCTGCTCAATCTCCCTCTTGTTGGAGCAGTGTGCCGTGCTGGGTCTCCCATCAGCCAGCGCAGTGTCTCATGGTCCCACACGCCATGCCGGGTACCTCACTCACTGGCGAGGTTTATCCCGCTCCTATGGGCTGCAGCGGCGACTGGGGAGGATATCGGTAGCAGCCGGCAGGGGGCTGGGGGCCGCGGTGAGTGGCTGTGCCTCTCTGGACACAGCCACCACTGCACGTCAATGGCAGAAGTTCTCCCTCAGCCGTTCTTACTGTCGGACAATCCCTCCACCGTGCGTCCGGTCACACAGTCCGTTGCGGGAGTCGCGTGGGGAGGATGTCACATCCTCCCCACGCGACTCCCTCATACAGGCGGCTGCACGGTGCAGGGGAGTGCTTGCTGTCACATCTTACATCTGTCACATGTTTCATCTGCCCCACCTGCAGAGCACATGGTTTTGTCCATTTGCGAAGGAATTTGCCTTTGCAATTGAACCAGAATAAGGGCCTTAGCCCGTAGGCTGCAACTGCGACTTCAAATTCAGATACGACAACTTCCAACTCAGAATCAGCGCCACTGGGCAAGATGCACTAAGCTTGAAAAGTGATAAAATTGAGAGTGATAAACTACCAACCAATTAGCTACTAACTTCCATGTCACAGACAGAGTTTAAAAATGACAGGTAGGAGCAGATTGGTTGGTGGTTTATCACTCTCCATTTTATCACTTTTAAAGCTTAGTACATCTGGCCCAGAATCTGATCACATTTTAGAAACCCAATTTTGCGGCAAACTATAATTACAGGTCCCAATAAGAGCCATGAGGCAGTTTTACCTCACAAATTATAGTTAATGGGAGAAATATGCCTCAGAACTAAAGTCTATTTTAGAATCAGGATGAACGCACCTGAAATGTAGCCCAGCAAGCAGATGATATTGCTGACTTCCTATCCATGTTTCCCTCCATGTTGGTCCCAGGTCCGGGACATTCCTGCGCGGCTGTACGAGAGTGCGAATTGAGTCAGGACTCCATAAATAAACACAGTGCGGTGCTCCTACGCCTGCAAACTGGAACCACATGAAGCGGACGTAAGAAAACAAATATTAAGCCAGAAGTCTTCGATTGTGACTGGTGCAAATTACCCAAATTACCTGGCCCTCAAATGCCATTTCTCACTGTTGTTTGCAATGATATTTCCAGCAGCTCAAGCTTAAAACCACCCGTATATATTTCTTTAAAATGTAAACACCAGGGTGATGTTAACCCTTTGCTTCTTGCTACAGACGGCATGCTGCAGGTAACAGACTCCCCCGGCCACGCACAGAGAGAATGGGGGGAATTTACTAAGATGGGAGTTCTATTGCAGATGGGAGATTGATATGGGCAACCAATCAGATACTGGTCCAGGTGCACTAAAGGTGCCCACACACTAGAACGATTTTTTGGCCGATTGTCCGTTTTTTGATAAATCGGCCGATATATCGTACGATATTTACCGATAATCGGTCGAAAATCGGCCGATATCGGTCCGATGCGCGCTCCCGTGGATCTTTAGCTGAATCTTCTGATCTTACGTGCTGCACAAAAGATCAGAAGTTTTAACAAAAGATCCATAGGAACGCACACAGGATCTTAAGAAAAATCTTTGGTAAAGATGTGCGCTTGCCTGAAATCTTTGGTCCAGGGCAGACCAAAGATTTGAAGGCTAATTTATGCGCACATCTTAAGATCGCAGATCTTTCTAGTGTGTGGGCACCTTAAGCTTCAAAAGTGATAAAATGGAGAGTGATAAACAACCAGCCAATCAGCTCCTACCTGCCATGTTTACAGGCTGTGTTTGAAAAATGTCAGGCAGGAACTGATTGGTTCCTTATCACTCTTCATTTTTATCACTTTTGAAGCTTAGTGCATCTGGCCCACAATCTATTATCTTCTAGAAGGTTCTACATAAATTAGAGATGAGCGGTCCGGAACACAGCCAGTTCGACGCTCTGCGAGTTGCGCTCGTGAGTTTATGGCTTTGTTCGTAAACCCGAGCACAGTCGATCGTGGCAATCTGGCGTCGGATTCTCACGAGAGGCCGAGTCTATAAAGGCTCGGCATCCCCAGAATTCGGCACCATTTCATAAGTCACGCTTCCACAAGCTGCGCACAGCTCTGCAGTTCAGGGGTCTGGGTGTTGTGCAGAGGGGTTTGTGCAGTGTAGAGGGATGTTGTGCTTGTGCAGTGCAGAGGGGTGTTGTGCTGTGCAGAGGGGTTTGTGCAGTGCAGAGGGGTTTGTGCAGGGCAGAGGGGTTTGTGCAGGGCAGAGGTGTTTGTGAGGGGTTTGTGCAGGGCAGAGGGGTTTGTGCTGTGCAGTGCATGCTGTGCTGTGCAGTGCAGAGGGGTTTGTGCAGTGCAGAGGGGTTTGTGCTGTGCAGTGCATGTTGTGCTGTGCAGAGGGGTTTGTGCAGTGCAGAGGGGTTTGTGCAGTGCAGAGGGGTTTGTGCAGTGCAGGGGGGTTTGTGCAGTGCAGAGGGGTTTGTGCAGTGCCATACCTCCCAACTGTCACGCTTTCCGCGGGAACGTCCCGATATTCGGGGACGTTCCCGCGTCCCGCCCGGGGCCGCCATTGTCCCGCGGTGAGGGGACAGTTGGGAGCCCCCCAGCTTGCCGAGAATAGACGCTGTGCGCATGCGCACAGCGTCTATTCAGCGCCGACGAGCGGCGAAAACGGGGGCGTGGCCGGAGTTCGCGGCACCCCGTGAGGCCACGCCCCCTTTTCTCGAGGCCGCGCCCCCTTTTCGGGAACGCGCGCGGCGTCGCCGCGCGAACGTCCCGACCTCCCAACTTCAAAAGTTGGGAGGTATGCAGTGCAGAGGGCTTACTTTGTGCAGTGCAGAGGGGTTTGTGCAGTGCAGAGGGGTTTGTGTGCTGGGCAGTGGCGTAACTCCGGAGGCAATGGAGACATTGGCCGCCGGGCGTTAGCCACTAGGGGGGGCACTGAGGATCCAGCAATAGGAGCCTGTGACTTCTGCAGTAAGAGGTAACGCACCTGCTGCTGCAGTTGTCACAGGAAAGTAGGAGCCAGCACCACAACTATGGGGGCATGACCTGACGCAGGAGCCAGATCAAAGTGAGTGCCGATATCACTGCTGCAGCAGCCGGGTCATAGGTGCAGGGTAGGGATGAAACTGAAAGTAAACTACAGTTTCTAGCAGCCCTTGCTGCAGGAAGCTCAGGGCTGCTGGGAGCTTTAATGTACTTTTAGTTTCTTCACTCACTGACAGAGTTACTGTAATGCAGCTGTCAGTTCTCCGGCAGCCAGATGAAGAGGGGGATAATAATCTCAGCTCCTCGCACCCCTTCCCAGCCTCCCAAGAGTTTTTATGAATCACCCTAGCAGGCTTCGAGGAGCAGCCCGAAAAGGGGGCGGGGCTAAACGGCAGGCTCTGCAGCATCATGGTGAGTGTGACAGGAATGTGCACTATATATTTATCTGTGTACGTTACTATTATACTGTATGTGTGCATGGGTGTGACTGTATAGGTATGCATACAGGTGTTTGACTATGTATATTTGTGAGTGAACATATGCAAAGGTGTATGTATGCATGTGTGTGACTGTGTGTATGTATGTGTATACATATATATATATATATATATATATATATATATATATATATATATATATAATGTGTGTGTACACACCTTTGCAGACAGGCTGACGTGGACTGGGGGACAGTGTTTGGTGATGGGGGGGGGACAGAAATCCTAGTTTCAGCTACTACATTCTGAAGGTTGCAGGCGCTGTCTGTAGATCTGGGGGTCACTTATGCTATGTATGTGTAGTTGGGGGGGGGGACGGGACTACCATCTTTGCCACCTCAGGGCACCTGATATGAACTTACGCCACTGGTGCTGGGGTTTGTGCAGTGCAGAGGGATTACTTTGTGCAGAGCAGAGGGGTTTGTGCAGTGCAGAGGGGTTTGTGCTGTGCAGACTGCAGAGGGGTTTGTGCAGTGCAGAGGGGTTTGTGCTGTGCAGACTGCAGAGGGGTTTGTGCAGTGCAGAGGGGTTTGTGCTGTGCAGACTGCAGAGGGGTTTGTGCAGTGCAGAGGGGTTTGTGCTGTGCAGACTGCAGAGGGGTTAGTGTGCTGGGGTTTGTGCTGGGTTATATTATATACTTATATTGTACTGGTAGTGCGTTAGGCAGGCCAGAAGTTCCGTGTGTGATTTTTACTTGCTCCGCGCACTCTTATACAAGCGCCGTCCATAAAAAAAATATATTTCGCCTTTCTTTATTTTTTTTGTGTGTACTGCACCCCAATAGTATACCACTGCCAGAAGTTCCGTGTGTGATTATTCTGCCTCCACGCAGCATTATACAAGCTGCACATTACAAAAAATAACAATACATTTTTTTGTAAAGTTTCTCTTTATTGTTTGTGTGTACTGCACCCATATTATACTATCAGAAGTTACGTGTGTGAATATCCAGCCAGCTTGCTGCAGACCTTGGCCTAAATTGAATGAAAACAACATTGTGAGCTGTAAAGTGGTCAAACTTGTCTGGAAAGGGCTGAAAATGAATGTTATTGAGGTTAATATTACGCTCTGGGAACCTCGAGCTGCAGCTCAGCAGAAGAATAGATGGGGGAGCAGGAGCCGGGTTACTGTAAGTCAAGTGATGAGGGGGGGCAGGGCCGGGACCTGGACTGGAAATGACTGCAGCCCTGTTAATACTAGAAAAAGTCCTTCCCCGGTGCACATTTGTGTGTAATGGTTGGGATGCAGCAGTATGGCTTCCAATGTAAGAGATTAAGGGGCCTATTCTCAACTCTTAAGGTGCCCATGCGAGACATCGCAGCAGTGTTCAGACACACGATTCCGTGCAAGACCAGGGACCTTCCCGGTGGCAGGGACGCATGCGATCCGCTGTGATGGATCGCATGTGTCCCTGCTTCCCGCCTGCCTCGCCACCTGGAGGGAGGTCCCAGAATGGGTGGTCGGACGGCCAGCCAGTCCGACCACCTGGTCGGGTCCGATGTGCACGGGACCGCGCATCGGACCCGACTGCATGTCAGGGAGAGGCGATTTGGTACGATTTAACAGGCAGATTGGTCGCAATTGCCGAAATCTGACCAAATCGCCTCAGTGTATGGGCACATTCAATCACTGTCGAAACTGCCGTCTTGCCGAACAGATGACCGTTTTCAACATGAATAGGTCGGAAGGGGTGCTGTCTGTATTTTTTTTTAAAACCAGGTGGATTGACGTATTAGCCGCTTACCCACCTGCTTTTGATGAAAACACAGCCAAAACCAAAAGGTTTTGGCCATGTTTCTGACAATCTCAATACGACATGAAAACATGCTGGATTGAGTCAGGGAGGATGGCGCCGGGTGAGCAGCAGCAGTTTCCACGCACCGTCCTCCTGTCCGCCACCTCCCGTACCCTCCGGCCTCCTCCCGTACCAGGCCCGCCACACTCACCTGTCCCGTCGCCGGGCCAGGTGAGAGCAGCTCACCCGGCCTCATCCAGCCTCCCGGGCGATCCTACCAACTCCCACTGCTGTGCTCACTCGGTCCCCGCGCCGGTCAGGTGTACATCAATCAGCGGGCAAATCCGATATCTGGAATATCAGAATGGATCCGGCAACAATTGATAGGCCCATTATAGCATTTCCATATGATTAAATATCCACGACACATCTCTCTTCGGCCACTAAACGTCTGAATTTGCCGCCAGTACTGTCTTTTTCTTTCCCGGGAGAAGCCCACAGTGGAGATGCGGGTGGGAGACAATGGGGCGGCTAGTTGTGGTCATTAGGCCCTGCCCCCTTGTGTGGCAATTGGCACAAACTGGCTCAAATTTGCATAGGAGTCAAAAAGAGGCATTTGCATATAGATGCATCACTAGACTACACTGCTTACTTCACTAGGAAGCGGGGGTAAAGCGGGAGAGGCGCCACTCATCCGGGCTGCGGTGGGGTCTACAATCAGCCCTATAGGCATAATAGTATACTGCGCTTGCACTGATTTTATTTGACTTTCACCAGTATAGTGCTTTGGTTTAATTTATTTGGCCACTATGGTGAATTGATTTAAATGACTTTGCCCAGTATTAAACAGACACAAATAAACAGGATGCAGTTTAAATCCCAGCGGTCGGGATCCCAGCGTTCAGAATCCCGACGCCGGAATCCCGACCGCCGAAATCCCGA
The DNA here is from genome assembly GCF_055691185.1 of Crinia signifera. Taxonomy (NCBI): domain Eukaryota; kingdom Metazoa; phylum Chordata; class Amphibia; order Anura; family Myobatrachidae; genus Crinia; species Crinia signifera. The sequence continues at coordinate 64,845,757 of NC_139228.1, read as the reverse complement.
CAGTTTCTCCCTCCGTGGGTGTCCACGACACCCCTGGAGGTAGAATAAATTAGCGTGCCGAGCGTAGCGTGCCAAGCGTAGCGTGCCGAGCGTAGCGAGGCACCGGCCCCGCTGCGTGGCGAGCGCAGCGAGCCCGCAAGGGGGGGGGGGGGGCGATCCACGTCCCCCCCTTGTCGGGATTTCGGCGGTCGGGATTCCGGCGTCAGAATTTTGAACGCGGGGATCCCGACCGGCGGGATTTCATACTGAATCCAAATAAACGTATCTAAGTAAACTGAATGGTTATCTGTATAGTAAGATATAAGGGAGGTACAACTTTTCGGTTACAGACACTGCCTGAGTAATGACACTGAAGATCTCCATGAAAACCCAATTGCCCGCTCCACGTGACCTTTCACAAATCATTGTCTTCTAGTGTCAGACACAGGAAAAAAACAGAATAGATTGTAAAAGTAATCTGCGCTGTTTTAGGAAAATGTCTCCCTCTGTATAATACATACCATCAAATCGTTCAGTCTTTTCATTCCAAAGAAACTCTATTAAAAATCGGGAGAGCGATAATGTAGAGGAGAGATAAATGACACACCAACCAGCTCCTGTCTTTTTCCAAACACAGGGCTAAATGTACACAGGAAAAATGTGTTAAAAACCTAGATTTGTCCCACATTTCCCATATTTACTAAGCTCCGGCATACCTGTCTACTTTTGAAAACTAGTTTCAGGGAGATTATATTTGGTAGTAGAATTTTGCACAGCGCCCCATTGAGGGGGCGTGTCATGCTCCACTTAATGGGCGTGTCTAGTTCCATATATGGAGAGACTGTGAAAAGAGATTGTGAACGTGGCACCTAGAAGCGTGGGTGTGTACTACTACATCTGAGAGGAATATTTTAAAATGACTTATATCCAAATGTAGATGAGCCCCTAAGCAGTTAGTAAGAGATACTATACTTGGTAAAGTGCTGGGAAATGGTGCTGATAATTCAATGTAAAAATTCCTCTTTTCCCCAAAAAATGTAACAGTGTAATGTGGGCTAGGTGAAATGAGGGAGATTGCTAGACTTATGAGGGAGAAAGGGAGATTGCTGCTATTTCAGGGAGTCTCCTGCAGAATGCAGGAGGGGAGGTAACTATGGTGTAAGTGTAATGTGGGTTAGGTGACATGAGGGAGATTGCTAGACTAATGAGGGAGAGAGGGAGATTGCTGCTATGTCAGGGAGTCTCCTGCAGAATGCAGGAGAGGAGGTAACTATGATGTAACAGTGTAATGTGGGCTAGGTGACATGAGGGAGATTGCTAGACCAATGAGGAAGAGAGGGAGATTGCTGCTATGTCAGGGAGTCTCCCGCAGAATGCAGGAGGCAAGGTAACTATGAGCTTGGGACACTGGGGCTTTCGCGTGGAGCGTGACAGCAGTTATTATAGGTATCCGATCGTGTCCCTCCCAGCATCCTGAACCATCAAATGATTTTTCCCAGTCTGTGCAAATGTGTTAGTCTGACCCTTGTGGTCATCTATAACAGAGACAGTCGGATTGAAGCCGGTGCTCACGTCATACAGCCTCCCATGAAACGTCTGGGAGCACCTGCCTTTTTCCCCCTTCGGATACTTCCAGAAAACATCCAGTTACCTCGCCCAAATGCCAGTGAAAAACGTGTTGACGTTTTGACTGTCAACCTTCCCATTGTCGACCTAATGCCTGTCGATCGTCAGCAGTCGACTCTATGCATGTCGACCTTAATAGAGTCAACCCTAATGACCCTAACCAAGGGCGTAAGTACCATAGGTGCATGGGGTGGAGCTGCTATGGGGCCCAGAGCTGAAGGGGGCCCATCTTTGCTGTCTAAGTAATATTTTTTACATACATTTATCACCATCAGTTGCTAAATAGGGGGCCCTTACAAATTTTGGTACTTGTGTATTATCACGGCGCCCATCGCATTGCATACCAAAAGGCATGCGATGCGCCGCGATATCGCGCGATGTTGTACAATGTCATACAATTTTAAAATTGTATGACATTGTATATGGCATTCAATGCCATACAATGCGATGCAATTAAAAATTGTATAAGCACCCTAATGGGTGCTTACAATCTTAAATGCACCCTAATGTGTGCTTACAATGTTAAATGCACCCCCACGCCACCCCCCCACTATAAACGTGAACCCGAAGCGTGGCGAGCGCAGCGAGCCTGCGAGGGGCGGCGGTACGCATCCTACGACCTTTTCATACCCCCACTATCCATGTCGGCGTGGAGTTGATTTTATAAAGTGTGGCGAGCCCGAAGCGTGGCGAGCACAGCGAGCCCCGCGCGGGGACGCGGATACCTGTGAAGCCCGCGAGGGGACGCGGATACCTGTGAAGGTATCCGCGTCCCCTCACGGGGCTCACTGCGCTCGCCATGCTTCGGGCTCGGTGGCTCGCTGCACTCACCACACTTTATAAAATCAACCCCACGCCGATCTGGATAGTGGGGGTATGAAAAGGTCGTAGGACGCGTACTGCCGCCCCTCACGGGCTCGCTGCGCTCGCCACACTTCGGGTTCACGTTTATAGTGGGGGTGACATGGGGGTGCATTTAACATTGTAAGCACCCATTAGGGTGCTTAAAAGCACCCATTTGGGTGCTTATACGATTTTTTATCGAATAGGAGGCTAAAATCGCGTCGCATCGCATGCCATCGGGTGCATGGCATGCGATGCAATGAAAACATTGCGCGATCAATATTGGGGGCGCCGTGATAATACCATACCTCCCAACTGTCACGATTCCGTCGGGACAGTCCCGATTTTCGGGTCCTGTCCCGACGTCCCACCCGCGGCAGGCATTGTCCCGCTGCGGGGGGTGGCAGTTGGGAGACCCCCCAATCTAGTAGAATAGACGCTGTGCGCATGCGCACAGCGTCTATTCTCGTATGAAAATGAGGTCGCGGCTAATTAGCATAAGCCGCACCCTCATTTGCATATGTCCCGCCCCCTTTACGGGCGCTCGCGCGGCTTCGCCGCGCGAGTGTCCCTATTTCATCCGGACACAAGTTGGGAGGTATGTAATACACAAGTACCCAAATTTTTGCTATGGGGCCTATGAATATGTAGGTACGCCTCTGACCGTAACCGGATACTACTTCCAGCTCCGATGGCTGAAATCTGCCGCTGGTCTATTTGGCAATCGAGGGTTAATATATCTTTCCCTGTCACGCAGGACGGGGCAGAAGCATCTTTGTAATGGTGCCCATATTACCCTGTCATATGCATTACCTCAGACGGTCCTTATGTGCAATACATAAAATTGCCGTCATTTCCCTCTCCTCTGTCTCCGTACATCCCCATGAAGATGTGAGGCACCAATGTCTTTTTATACCTCATTGATATTTTTTTTTAAACTTTCCTGCATGTAAGTGAAGAGTGTTTATATTCAAATATCCTCATTTCCCTCAACCCATTTGCAGACATTCTCCGGAATCACTTTCTCCCACTTTCCCCGCTGTTCTGTAGGTGATTTGCGTTATGTGATGTGTATGAGATATCACAGTAACTGAGGCGGATTGCGTACATATCTGTGCTGCAAATTACACCCTACCCATTACCGGAGACAAAAGACGCCAATTACAGACACTTATAATGCGAAACAGAACATACAGCGTTTAGCGGTGATTGCAGCAAAATGCTCGTGTATACATACAAAACAACATAAATATGAACCCGCTGATCGCGTGGCGAAGTCCACGCTGACCTGCCCCACCTGTCGCGGCACTAACATGTCACCAAGCCACGGACTTGTTAAACTGGGCCATGAAAGACTAGTTAAAAGCCTGTTAAAATGACGGCTTCTGCAATGTACTTTAACTTTGAGATGTGACCGTTTTTAGCCCAGTCTCCACCCTACCCCCAGTCGCTACCTGCTGCTACCTCCAATCTCTGTCTTCACAGCTCCCTCTCTCAATATCCAGCAAGTTTGAAACAGACCAGTGTCCCTGCAAAAATTGCTTCAAAACTTATGACCTGTTTTAGCACACAAAGGGTAGTATTCAATGCGGCCGGCAAGGGGGTTAAACAGAGAGGATTGCAGAAAACCAGCGATCCTCGCTGTTTAACCCCCTCACCAGCTGCTCGCCCTATTCAACGTTCTGGGGAAATCCTCGCTGTCTCAGGACGGCGAGGATTCCCCAAAACAGCAAGACCCGCGGCTAATGCAGAAAACCCGCTGTTTTTAGCCGCGAGTCTCGCTGCTTCTGGAGCCGCATACGCCAATTCCCCCTCGCTCAAAAAACGGAGCGAGGGGAATTGGCGTATGAGGGGGGTGAGTTGAATACTGACAGGGCGAGTGGTGACAATGAGTAGGAAGCCCTGCTCACTGTCGCCGCTCGCCCACGGCATTGAATACAGCCCAAAGGCGTAATTCGGTCCGTCAAGTGGCCTCTAGTGGTCACTGGCGGTACTTCCCCTCATATACCCCTTTCACACCAGAAAATGCAGGGGCTTACTCTGGAATAGAGTCCAGGGCTCAAGCAGGGACAATCCCAGGTTGGTCCCATTTTTCTGGTGTGAGGGGGCAGAGGCAATCAGGCAGCTGGGTCCGGGCAGTGGGGTCCGGGCAGTGGGTGGCAGGCAGCGGGGTCCGGGCAGTGGGTGGTGGGGTCCGGGATCCAGACTGCGGGGATCTGGCCACTTGTAGCGCTATTTGCTGGGCAGCGGGACGGGAAGCGCTGCTGAATTTGAAAACATTTTTAAAACAATGGCCGGAGGCTGATCGGCTGAGAGCGTCCGGCCAGTCTTTTCAATATGTTTTTAAATCCAGCAGCGCTACCCATCCCGCTGCCTGGCAAATAGCGCTACAAATGCCCAGCAGTCGGTTCCTGGATCCCCGAAGTCCAGGGACGTGCAGTCAGGGGAGGCAGGGGAGGCAGAGCCTCCCCTGTCATAATGATGAAAATAATAAAAAGAAGATATTTATATATCTTCTTTTATTATTTTCATCATTTCTCCCTCTCCGGCTGCCTCCCACCCTCTTACACTGCTGCATGTGAGGGTGGGAGGCAGCGGGAGAGGTGCCTCCCGCTGTTTACATTGAAACTCTGGGCAGCGTGGGGCGGGAAGGGGTGGGCAGGGGGGCAGGGTGCAGCAATGGGCTGTAAAAGCCCATTGAAAATGAATGGGGAAGCGGCACTTATACTGGTGCCGCAATGACAGGGGCACCAGTATAAACGCACGCCCCCAGATGTGATTGGGCCAGCAGATCCAGTGCTGGATCCGCTGTCCAATCACACATGCAGGACCCGTGAGAGGATGCAGCAGCGCGGGGCGCGGGCAGCGGGGAGTCCGGCGCCTGCTGGTAGACAGACTGCCGTTGACACTCACCGCCGTGGAGAGGACCGGCCGCCGTCACCGCCGTGGATAGGACCGGCTGCCGTCACCGCCGAGAAGAGGACAGGTGAGTTCCCTGGGTGGAGGGAGGGCAGGTGGGGCGCCCATGTACCGGCGGGGGGGTGCAGAACAGTCCCTGACAGTGACGTGCGGTGAGGTCAGTGCCTCCCCAGTCAATGACCTCACCGCACGTAACTGCTGAAGTCTGGACCCCGGACCCCACTGCCCGGACCCTGCTTCCCGCACCCCACTGCCCGATGTCCGCCACCCGTGACCTGGGTAAGTTCCTTTCATATCAGCCAGCATCCTGGGCTGGTCGTGGGAGCAACCCTGCTAGCTAGGAATTTTGGCTGGCGTGAAAGGGGTAATAGAGGTGAGGAGAAGTTAGCCTTTTATATTTCTTATATATAGATAATGCTTTCTGGGCCTAAGCAGCAGTGATTGCATTTCTATAATAGTTCCCTGCTGGCATTCAGACTGCAATTGCATTTTTTTTCACGGGCATGTGCACTGCGGCAGTCGCGTATGCGCAGTGGTGCAAAAATCGACAAATAGTGATTTTCACACAATAGCAGGCCAGGCTGAATATGGCCTTTTTGCCAATGTGGGCCTTCTGCATGTCGACCTTTTGAGGTCAAAATAGACACAGTCGACCTAAATACTGTTTACGCCATGATGCACACCTCTAGTAGGAACCTTCCACTCAATCAGCATTTGTACTAATTAGAGATGTGCCGTTCGGATTTATTCGGATTTATTCGGATTTGTTTGGATTTGAAATCCGAATCTTATTCGCTATCAGCTGTCACGTGTTGTGGATAGCCAATAAAATATCGCTTTGAAATCTGAATAAATCCAAACCGCACATCTCTAGTTCTAATGTGGCCCAAGTTGTATTTGCGTACAGCCTGCAGGTTCCCTTCATCTGTGTATACCCAATGGAACCATTAGAATAAACGTGTACAGGCCTAGCACGCACAGTACCTATTACAGCCACGCAGCTCTGGTTTCTGGGCTGACCGCGGCCAGGGCTGTTCCAGGAGACTGCGTTGGCTGAGCTGGCAATCGGTATGCAAGCTATGACAGGCATTTGTGTATAAACTGTGTCACATATTGTCATTGGTGAGTATATTTAGACCTACATACAGGCACATACCACCGATGGCCGTCCAGCCCGTCCCTGAATGAGCGTCCTGCCTGAGACAGGTACAACCAGGTCTGTCACCAAGGAAACCCCCTGGCTGCACCCATACTTCAGTGTACAATACAGGCTTGTGTCAATGGTGGGGTATGCGTATGAGAATGGGCGCTAATGCAATTTCCATCCTCCCGGGCGCTCGCTGCCTGATTGATATGTAGTAGGTGTTCCCGGAGTGGACACAAGGCATTTCATGGGCGTGCCCACGCAAATACAGGTGTTGACCGGCCTGCTCAGGGTGGGTGGATGACATCACATGATGTTAGCGCCCACCTTCAATCGGCCATCAGCGTTCATCCCTATATTGAGCCACGCCCGCATCCTATGACTGCTCATAGAGGAGGCAGCCGCATATTTGGTAACTCTGTCTTAAGGATGGCCATCATTGCCATCGATGGTTGTCATCCATGACAATAGTGCAACTGGTGGCATACTATGCAATGGATCACCATTGGCCTGTGGGCCAATAAGAACCTAGGGGGCGTGACTTCATGGGTGTTGGGGGTGGAGCTATACTTTGTGTCCCAGCCCCTTGGGGGAGAAAGATAAAATATTTGTTATGCTTGTCAGCGATGAAAGGAAACCATCTGGTTCTCCCCCATGGATGGCAAAACTATTCAACATCGCTCATAAACCATGGTTAGGAATCATCGATGATCGATGGCATCCCTACTCTGTCTACAACTCTTGTGCAAATGGAGGCACACTGCATATCCAGAGCCAGATGAGTTTTTCTTTGAAAATTATCTACACAGTCTGCAAATAAAGGTGAAGTCTCGCTGCTGTCCCAGAGGGCGGGATGTATCAACATACATCTCTGCCCTTCGCACGGCAGCCGCCGCGATGCTACCGCATATGTACTAACATATGCGGCCAGCATCGGGCTGCAGTAACGGAGACCCCCGCGATACCTGTGATGTGGGCTGCGGGGGTCACCTCCCGGCGGCTGCCAGCGTCCCCCTGTGTCTCCTCCTCCCCCCTGAAGCCGGATGTCCTGCCGGCTGTGACACCAGGGGGAGGAGATGATCACAGGAGGACGGGAGGGGGGGCGCGCGGACGGCGGGCGGCGAAAGAAGCCCATAGGCTTCTATAGGGTATCGCCACCCAGAGGGTGGCGATACCCTCCCTTGCGAAAACGGGGCGGACGGGTATTGATACATAGGAAAATGCGGTAAAACGGGTGTTTTAACGCATTTTCCCGGTAGTACATCCCGCCCAGAACCTCAAATCCAGATACATGACTAATGTCAGCTCTGTCTACAGTGGGCTGTCTGTCCTGCCAGCAACGTCCAACCGCATGTAAACCGTGTGGCTCACACAACCCCGACGCTCTGACATACTGTATGATCAGTTCCTCAACAAAACCTGACGGCTTAAATAACATCGCCGATAAAATTACAGATATCAGCGTGTGGCATTAAAAGCAGAGGTAGCTTGCACGGGAGTCCACTTCTGCCAACCATAACCTGACAGGTGCTTGAGATTATGACTGAGAAGACAGTAAAAAAAAAAAAAAATGTTGACAGGTCAGGAATGCGGTAAAACGTGTGCAGAAAAGGCGTTATACACGCCCGGCACAGAAATTCCGCTCATAGAATTCTACCAAATCCGTTCTGCCACATGGCCTTGCCGGGGTCAGGTATGAGGTTATGTTTTATCTCTCCTGGATATCGGGCGCAGAAGTTCCCAGAAGGTCAAAGGTCAAAGCGACCACTCTCCCACATAGAATGTATGGAGTGGGAGGTCAAGGTCGCCATTTATGTTTTTTTTATTTTTTTTCTGCGTGTTCAAGAATTCATAACCCTACCGTCAATATTTTTCTACAATTTGTGTGATTTATGTGACTGCTGCAGAGATTTTCAGCACTGGAGGAAAAAGCTGCTTGGAGTGAAAGCAGAGGCTGAGGCCAGGCCACCGCATACCACATCTGATAAAAATAAACACCGGTCTGCGCCGAAGACCAGTGGAAGAATTGCATAAGCAAAGGCAACGAACCAAAGGCTTTTTTTTTTTTTTCTAATGCTTGGAATAAATATTTTACATAGTCCTTAGCAGTGGCAACAAGGCTTTACAGGATTTTCCAGTACTACGGGGGACCATGTCGCCTGCACAGAGCCGTTCATGATAGGCCAGGAGAGACTCGCGGAATTCATAGGCTCCGCCCAGCAGGCTAGCCCGCCCACCTGTATCACTTCCTTCTGCAGAAGGCACAGCCTTGATGATGTATTATGACACAAATGTTAGTAACATGAGCTGAGAGGGGCCACATTCCCTGTCACAGTTACATGTGTTATATACATGAGGGTAACTACCATAGGGGCAGGGGGTGCAGCTGCTATGGGGCCCAGAGCTGAGAGGGGCCACATTTCCTGTCACAGTTACATGTGTTATATACACAAGTGTAGCTACCATAGGGTCAGGTGGTGCAGCTGCTATGGGACCCAGAGCTGAGAGGGGCCACCTTCAATGTCACAGTTATATGTGTTATATACAGGGGTGTAGCTACCATAGGTGCAGGGAGTACAAATGCTATGGTGCCCAGAGCTGAGAGGGGCCACCTTCCCTGTCACAGTTACATGTGTTATATACAGGTTGTAGCTACCATAGCTGCAGGGAGTGCATCTGCTATGGGACCCAGAGCTGAGAGTAGGGATGGCCATCGACCATCGATGATTCGAAATCATCGATGGTTCATGGCCGATGTCGAATACTTTTGCCATCGATGGGGGAGTACCAGATGGTTTCCCTCCATCGATGGAATAGCAAAACGATGTTTTGCTGGGTTTTTTTTTTTCCAAAGTGCCGGGACACTGAGCATAGCTCCGCCCCCGACACCCGCGATGCCCCGCCCCCATTTTTTGATTGACCCAGAGACCAATCAATCAAACACAATGGATGACCATCGATATGTAAAAATATTGATGGTCGTCCATTGCATAGTTAAGCACTATCGATGGCCAGTTGCCAAATTGCCATCGATGGCAACCATCGATGGCAATGGCAACGATGGCCATCCCTAGCTGAGAGTGGCCACCTTTGCTGTCACAGCTACATGTGTTATATACAGGGTGCAACTGCTATGGGACCCAGAGCTGAGAGGGGCCACCTTCCCTGTCACAGTTACATGTGTTATATACAGGGGTGCAGCTACCATAGGTGCAGGGAGTACAACTGCTATGGGGCCAGAGCTGAGAGGGGCCACCTTCCCTGTCACAGTTACATGTGTTATATACAGGGTGTAGCTACCATAGGTGTAGGATGTGCAGCTGCTATGGGGCCCAGAGCTGAGAGGAGCCACGTTCCCTGTCACAGTTACATGTGTTATATATACAGGGGTGTAGCTACCATAGGTGCAGGTGGTGCAGCTGCCATGGGGCCCACAGCTGAGAGGGGCCACCTTCCCAGTCACAGTTACATGTGTTATATACAGGGTGTAACTACCATAGGTGCAGGAGGTACAGCTGCTATGGGGCCCAGAGCTGAGAGGGGCCACCTTCCCTGTCACAGTTACCTGTGTTATATACAGTGTGTAAATACCATAGGTGCAGGCTAGCAGCTGAGGCCCACCCCGCAAATGGGCTGGACACACCTCGGCCCCCCTCCCCAGTGGTAGTGCCGGCCCTACTCTTGACCAGTTTTGACACCAGATATGGGCTGGAGCCACACCAATTAGCCTCCCCAAACACTGTCAAGCAGCACCGGCTGGAACTCATTGCCAGTTGGCATGGGTTGGGGCACTTACAGCAGATAACTATTTTGTGAATAAATGTCTCCTTAGACAAGAGTTTTTTAAGAACCTGCTCCCCCTCCCCTTCCCCAAACACTGCGAATACCTATTTTGTGTTACCACCTGTGCCCCTTTCCTGTGACACTTATCAATGTAAAACGGCAAGAGCGCCGATATAAATGAGTTATGCCGCTGTTGTAAAATAGGAGATATTTTGTTGTAGCAATTATGTTCAGCAAGATGACAAACGAAATTTCCAGCATCGTGCCTGTTGTAACCTGGGGAATCTAAACCTCATAATTTCCATTCATTTCAGATAATTTGCAGTAATTTCTCCGTGTAATAACTTTGTAATGAAAAACACAGTGGTATTGAAGTGATTTCACTCAGTTTTGTTTCTGGGTAAGGCACGGCCCAAAATAAATAATAAAAATAATATTTCCCATTTTTTTGAGTGTGAACGTTGGATAATTCTCTCAGCAAAATCATAAACTAATACCAAGGGGTAAATCTCTTGTCCACAAAATGAAAAATAAATTGAGTTAAAGCAGGAAGGGAAAAAAAACAGACGACAGACAATGGATTTTATATTGTTCTTTTTATTAAATTGCGACATCTCTCTGCTCTCAAGTACTTCCACCTTTCACTGGGAAAGAGATAAAGGCAGATCCACGGGTGAGAGTGGGAGACCCATCATTCTCCTTCTCTGTGACCAGCATAGGAGTGATGCAGTACAGTACTATCTGACCTCGCACGCAGCGCGCTGGTATTGCCCATATGTATGATAGTCATTGTCTTTCATATACAGCACATGCAAACCAGCGATTGAGAAGTCCACTGTCTCAGATAAGGGACAAAGGGTCGACACTATGGTTCTCAAAATGGGCAAAACCATGTGCACTGCAGGTGTGGCAGATGTAACATGTGCAGAGACAGTTAGATTTGGATGGGGTGTGTTGACACTGAAATCTAAATTACAATGTAAAAAACATGCAGCCAGTATTTACCCTGCACAGAAACAAAGTAACTCACCCAAATCTAACTCTCTATACATGTTACATCTGCCCCACCTGCAGTGCAGCATGGTTTTGCCCATTTTGAGAACAAATTTGTACTGCGATCAGATCTGAATAAGGGCCTATGAGCGTCGACATACACTAGGTCGACTGCTAAAGGTTGACACATAAAAGAAGTCGACATGGCTAAGGTCGACAGGGTCGGAAGGTTGACACAAGCATTAGGTCGACAATGAGAAGGTCTACATTTGGAAGGTCAACATGGGTTTTTCACTTTTTTTTCCCAAAAAATTTCGACATGGACATCGTATCATTGTGCCGCTGCGTTCGTCATGCTTTGGGCACCATAATATTCTCCCTCCATGCCCTAGTGGGAGGTAGGGTATGAAATACTGCCTGTTTTGGAAATAATGTGAAAAACTGTTGACTGTCAACCTTCCCATTGTCGACCTAATGCTTACGTCAACCTTCTGAGCCTGTCGACAGTATCACAAGGCCAGGAATTTGCAAGGCCAGCATTTAGTGAAGGTGCCACTAGTGAAATCCCACCTTGCGGATTTATGCGCTCGCTGTGCGGGTGGGTGTGCACAGCTACACATCCATACGCAACCAAGCAACCCTTCGTAACAGGCTCAGCATCTGGTGATTTTTACATTGGCCACCAGTCATCGCCCTACACAGGGGCGCCAATTTATATTTTTTCCGGTAGGTGCACCCACCCCACAAAATCCCCCCCCCCCCCCCCCCCTCCCCACACACACACACACACTACCAGCAGCGGATATGCCGTCAGCAGCAGGGTCCCTGTGGAAGATGGGAACTACATAGGGGGAGGGGCCCTAAACTGCACACCCTGGACATATGAGGTGCTACCTGCTGAGACCTGTAGTGCAGCAAGCACGAGGAGGAGTTTGCAGTTGCACACTAAATATAAATGCTAGACCTTTTAATATCTTTGCTATATTGCATTGGAGGTTATTAGCCAGTGGCGTAGCTTGTGTAAGGCAGCCCCCGCCACTGCTTGGAGGAGCGGGGGCTGCGTGGGCGCCGGAAGCCTCTCACTCTAACCTGCAGAGCTGAGGTGAGGTCCGTCCTGTCTCACTCAGTCTCTCTCCCTCCCTTCCTCCCAGCAGCAGCAGCATACAGGCAGGAAGTTCGGAACTGTTTCTGTGTACACAGTACACACAACCTCCGTACCTCCGCACAGGCTGGGCAGCTGCAGCATCGTCCCTCTCCCTGCTTTCTGTTCTTGACTGTCCTGCTCCAGCGGCTGCCTTCTATTCCCCTGCACTCTGCACTCCGGTTACAGAGCCCTCCCCTTCTACAGGCTTCAGCGCAGGAGCTGAACACAACAATAAGGTTAACCCTTTCAAAACCTGGTTTTCTACAGTGGGATGCAAAGCACTCAGTGTCTGTGTCTTCACATGTCAGCATATTTGTGTCAGTGTCTGGGTGTCTGTGTTATGTCTCTAGATGTCAGCGTCTGTCAGCATCAGTGTCTCTATGTGCAGTCCGTGTGTCAGTGTATCCCTGTGTATAGGCATCTTTCAGTGTCCATGTGTCAACATATGTGTCTGTGTCGGCGTCCATGTATCAACTTGTCAGCGCCCGTGTTTTAGGATCTGTCCATTTGTCAGTATCTGTCTGTTTGTCGGCATCTGCGTGTCCATGCGTTAGCATCTGTCTGAGGGGCTGGGGGCATGCCAGAAGCTCACAGAGCGCTTAACATGCCTTCATAGTGATGAAAACGGGAGGCATGGCTTGTGGGAGCATTATTCCAATAAGCCTTTCCCCCTATCAGTGAGGTCGCACCCTTTTCTTCGTCGACAGTGGACATATCGCCCGAGTTCAGTGTAGTGCGAGATGTCTGCTGAATTCTGACGTTTTTTTTTAAGGGGAATTAACTTACAAGGCAAAACATGCCAAACCATGCCTTGTAAGTTAATTCCCCTTTAAAAAACATCAGAATTCAGTGGATATCTCGCACTGCACTGAACTCGGGCGGCATGAAATTCCGGCCATAGGGTAAGGTGCCATTAGATTTGTGGAGTATAAGTTTAATGACGGCATGTGGCATATAGTGCAAGGGGCATTATGATGTGTGACGTAATGTTTAAGGGAGGGGCATGGGGGGGGGGGGGGCGCCAGAAACTTTTTTGGCTGGGGGGAGCAAAATTTATAGTTACGCCACTGTTATTAGCATAATTAGCCATGGGGTGGCTCTGCTGGGGGGTCCTGTGCCCTGGACCTGTCTCAGAGTAGTGTTAGGGACTTGTCCTATTGAGGTAACCTGGACGCGGTGGACAAGCCCATAATAATGGCCATCATTATGCTAATAACCTCCAATGCAATATAGCAAAGATATTAAAAGGTCTAGCATTTATATTTAGTGTGCACCTGCAAACTCCTCCTCCTGCGAAGATGGGAACTAGCAGCGGTATTAATACCGCTACTAGTTCCCATCCACCGCAGGGACCCTGCTGCTGACGGCATATCCGCTGCTGGGACCCCGCTGCCGTGGCCCGTGCCATGGGTGCTCCACACTTTCCGTGGGTGCTCGGGCCCCGGAGCACCCGCGGTTTCGGCGCCTATGGCTCTAGACATACTCAGCTGGGAGATGAAAACAGGCATATCCGGCCTAAAGCTGACGTCCCACACCCTTCCGTAAATCGCTACACGCTGTCTATATATCATCTGGATACTGTCGCATAACTGTTTGTGAGCGCAGATAATTAGGGGTACATTTACTAAGATGGGAGTTCGATTGAAGATGGGACGTTGCCCACAGCAACCAATCAGAATCTGCTTCTTATTTAGCATCTTCTAGTTTATTTATTTATTACGTTGTTTATATAGCGCACACATATTCCGTAGCGCTTTACAGAGAATATTGAACACTCACATCAGTCCCTGCCCCAGTGGAGCTTACAATCTGAATTCCCTACCACATGTACACGCACACACAGACATTCTAGGGTTAATTTGATGGGAGCCAATTAGCCTACCAGTATATTTTTGGACTGTGGGAGGATACTGTAGTACTTGGAGGAAACCCAAGCAAGTATGGAGAGAATATACAAACTCCACACAGTTAGGGGCATGGTGGGAAATGAACCCATTACCTCAGCACTGTGAAGCAGTGATGCTAACCATTACACCATAGACAGATTCTGATTGGTTTCCAATAGCAACATCGCATCTTCAATAGAACTCTCATCTAAAGGTGCCCACACACGGTTTGTACTAGATGGCATTTAGTTCAAATCGCATGCAATACGCTATAACAGCGTGCGATGTGAACTAGAAGCGATGCAATCTAGTACAAAAAGTACTGCCGCCACATACTTTTTGTACTTTGCAATATGCGACGCGTTGGGTGCGTGCAACGCATCGCAAGTCTGCGGAAATACGGTGCGATGTGAATGAAACAGTTCAAAACGCATCCGACCATCGCACCGTGCGTGGGCACCATCAGTAAATAACCCCAAACTTCCCAGTTCAGGATACAGTAACAGAACTTAATTGTAACAGCCCCTGGTTCCCCCTAGTGAAAGAGCCCGTGTCATGTCATGCGTCTCATCACCCCCATACATAATGTACATTCAGTGCATACCACAACCCAGTTATGACTCTTGGTCAAAAGTCGCTGAATTATACATTTATGGCCAATTATCTCAGTAATCTTTAACCTTTCAGAACAGAAGTTTTGAAAGTGAACAAATAAAGGCTGGGCATCAAGTTGTACAAGTTTATTTTCCTTATTCGGCGTCCCTGGGACCTTACAAATCACCATCTGGTCATTGCGACGAGAAGATAAGTGATTGTTTATGATGGACAAACTGCTACGGAGTCAATCAGTTGCTACGTTTCCCTGGCAACCCATAACATATTAATACCTGGGCTCTTCACTGTGACTCAATATTTAAAAATACACTCTCAAACTGCAACAATGTATCGCAGCTGCTGCATCCTGCATGGGACTATAATGTCACTGTGCTCAGATTGGTTACACAGTTTTAGGGTCCAGCTGTAAATAATTCATGAAAAATGTTAATGCAACTATTTATTGTGGATCAGGAACTTTGCAAACTCACTCATCAAATAACACCCACGACAGGTCCACATTTTCAGGGTTCATGTCTGGGGGGGAAGCGGTCATCTATTAGAATGAACTTAGGTCTACAGTTATTAGGTCGACCCCACTAGGTCGACTGGCAGGAAGGTCGACCTGACTTAAGGTCGACATGGGCCAAGGTCGACATGACTTAAGGTCGAATTTGCATAAAGGTCGACATGAGGGAGGTCGACTGGTCATAAGGTCGACATGGGGTTTTTCACTGTTTTTTGAGCCGACGTGCCGACAGGCGGTATTTCATGCCCTACCATCCACTAGGGCGTGGAGGAGGTTATTAAAGCGAAGCGAGCCACCGTGCCCGAAGCATTGCGAGCGAAGCGAGCGATGCGAGGGTCCGATTCTCATTGCCAACTGTGTCCATGTCGACTGTGTCGACATTCGGATAAAAAACGTGAAAAACCCATGTCGACCTTATGACCAGTCGACCTTCCTCATGTCGACCTAGTGGGGTCGACCTAATGACTGTAGACCTAAGTTCATTCTGATAGATGTACCGATTCCGTCTGGGGAAACAGCTAAGATACATACAGAGCTGGCAAAATACATGTACTCAGTTATGGATGATTAGAGAAATCCAGAATACATGACCTGTTGGTGTTGAAAATCCTTGGGGCTGAATTGACAATGCCACCGCCATTGGCCACTCAACTGACCACATTACTCCTTTGTGTGCTAAAAGATGTCGGAACAGAAAGTGAAAGCATTTTTTTGCAGGGACACTGTTTCAGACTTGCTGGATATGGAGATTGGGAAATGTGAAGACAGAGGCCCTTATTCAGAACTGATCGCAGTACAAATTTGTTCTCAAAATTGGCAAAAACATGTGCACTGCAGGTGGGGCAGATGTAACATGTGCAAAGAGAGTTACATTTGGGTGGAGTGTGTTGAAACAGAAATCTAAATTGCAGTGCAAAAATAATGCAGCCAGTATTCACCCTGCACTGAAACAAAACACCCCCCCCCCATCTAACTCTCTCTGCACATGTTACATCTGCCCCACCTGCAGTGCAGCATGGTTTTGGCCATGTTGAGAACAAATTTGAGTACTTGCTTCCTAGCACGGCGCCCACGATTTTAATCTTGTTACATCATTTTGATCGCATCGCATGCGACCAGATCGCATCGCATGCGATTGATGCGATCAAAACAATGATTTCATTGTACAATCACCCTGATGGGTGATTAGTATGTTATATGCACCCCCATTGTTAACGCCACCGCCACTATTAACGTGAACCCGAAGCGTGGCGAGCGCAGCGAGCCCCGAGGGGCGTCTGTACGTGTCCTCCAACCTTTTCATACCCCCACTATCCACGTCGGGTGGAGTTGATTTTATATAGTGTGGCGAGGGCAGTGAGCCACCGAGCCCGAAGCATGGCGCGCCCTGCGAGGGGACGTGGATAACTTCACATGTATTACACATCCCCTCGTGGGGCTCGCTGCGCTCACCATGCTTCGGGCTCAGTAGCTCGCTGCCCTCGCCACACTATATAAAATCAACTCCACGCCGACGTGGATAGTGGGGGTATGAAAACATTGGAGGACGCGTACCGCCGCCCCTTGCTGGCTCGCATGGGGGTGCATATAACATACTAATCACCCATCAGGGTGCCTGTACAATTAAATCATCGCTTTGAGTGCATCGATCGCATCGCATGCCATTTTAATAGGGTCCCATTGCATACCACTAATTAAGGCATGCAATGGTATGTGATGGGCGCCGTGCTAGGAAACAAGTACCCAAATTTGTACTGTGATCAGATCTGAATTGGAGGTAGGAGCAGATAGGGACTGGGGGTGGGGTGGAGAGTTTGTGGGCTACAAACTGTCACAGCTCAAAGTGAAATTAAACACTGTCACAGCTCAAAGTGAAAGTATGTTGCAGAAGCTGTCATTTTCACAGGTTTTTAACTAATTAGTGTGTATATATATATATAATTATCATTTTTATTAATAATACACTTCTTTGAGTGCCAGCGTTGCTGTGAGAGATCCTCTTTATAAGCGACTGTCGATGCAATCCTCCTAATTGGTATTGGCCCCGATCTTACATATGGTGATCACTCAGCTGCAAGGATAATGTGGCTGCAGGTACGGTTTTATCAGTGGTGAATGGTATTGAAGAGATTCGCACAGCTGCAATAAATTTTGCACAGTGATCATATTAATTCGCAAGGTGGGATTCACTCTGGCAGGGCGGCATCTACCTGAACGCTGGCCGCTGTGAATCCACGGTCTGAATTACCCCCATTATTCTTGCAGGAGAGCAGCACGCTGCACCGCAGACCATATTGTCTGGCCACTGGCTACCACTGTGTGCACTGCGCTGAATCACAAAGTCAAGGTGTTGACACAGCTGACGGCTGCAGTTAATCCAGGACTGGCTGCGCAGTTGGCAAGTCTTTAATGATTAATGTATTTTTGTTTAAGCACTCCGAGTGTTGAGGCCTCGTGTTAGTCTGAGGCCTAAACGCTTCCTGATGTTTCCTCATTGGTGAGTGCCTGAAGGCAGAATGCAGCATCTAACAAGCAGGCCAATATAACGTATGCCAGCTCAGTGGGTCTGCGCTCTGCTGCATTAGTAATATCACCATGGGCTAAATAACTAGCAAATTCCAATTGGCCAAATGTGCTAATCATTCAAGCCCCCCCCCCCCCCAGGAGAGTCTGACCAATCACAGTGTATGATAAATAAATAAGCCAATCAGAAAGCAGTGGTGGTAGACTCTCGAACCCTCCAATGAACACCTTTGAATAAGACTACTTTTCTCCCATTCGTTAGAGCCATTGGGCGGTATTCAATGTGAATACTGGCGACGTGCGACTGGCGATCCCGTTTAGGATTCGCTGCACATTCGCCTCTGCTCGATGCGTTCCGGAGCCTCGCCGGCTCCGGTATTCAACGAGTCAGAGGCTCGCTGCCCCTGACTGGCGAATTTGAGCTCCTGCGGCGGACGCCACAGGGAGCCAGAGGACGGCGGCAGGCAGGGAGATGGAAGTCTCCCTGCCTGCCCCAGAACGTTTGTGGGGGGGAGGTGGGCTCCCCGGGTGCCAGCAGGGGACCGGGTATATTCACTACACCCGATCATGCATATGTAATGATCGGGTGAAGTGAATATATGAATATCTAATGAGCGGCTCGGCTCCCGGCCCCCTGCTGGCTGGTCTGTGTAAAAAAAAAATATATATATTTTTTAAATTAAATATATATTCATGTGCTTACAGCACATGAATAAAAATAGCATGCCCCTCCTCAGAATAAAATTCCAGATTTTTTTACACCAATTGTAAAAAACAAAACACTTTATTTTAAAAGTTCACATTCCACTTCACCATAAAAAGATAGCGATTGCTACTCGGTGAATCATGGCGAAAAAAACCTTGAAATGTATTCGCCATCTGGTCATTGAATAGGGTGATTCACCGTTTTAGTCAGAAATTCGCCAAACAGCACAAAATCGCCATAAAAACCTGGCGAATCAGCCTCATTGAATACCGCCCATTGTGTGCACATACACAGTTGTGTTGGGCGTGGGGGGTCTGCGAGGGCTATTTATTTTGTGGCCAGGAGACGGACCTGCAGATCTACTAGTCTGCGTCCCAGCACTCCTCCTGGCTCCTTATGAAAAATGTCCCTTACATAATGGCCGCCCCCTTAGAGCAGACAGTTTTTGAGGATGCTTTAGTATTCTCTGGGATGCCTCTCTATGGGCTGCCGAGCTGCCGGGGATTGCGCATGCGCAGTACATACATCGGTACTGCGCACGCGCCGTCCCAGTGCCTGTCACCTATGTTATACAGGCACCAGCACTGTGATTTCCCTTTTATGGGCTATTACCAAAGCAGCCCATAGAAGCTGTCCGCACGTGCCGTCGAGAGGTCGGTACTGCGCATGCGCCAGTCCCATCGCCTGTCATCATAGTACACGCATCGGGAATGCAGCGCCTGTGGTGGGAACCTGGAGAAGGGGTGGCGGGGGTGGGGTGCCTGCATGGTGGCCAGCGGCAACCCCCCTCCTGCCATGAGTTACGAGCCGCCACTGGCTGGGACCCATTTGCACCTTGCACCATTCTCTCCTCCAACCCGCGGCTGCGTCTGTATTAAATTGTTACCTTCATTCCTTTATTTCAGTTCTTTCAAGGATATGTGCACTGGACAAAGTCTCCTTGTCCATTATTATTTTATTAAAGCATACAGTAGGAAAAAAACTGCACATTAGACGGTGAAGGACATTTCAATAATCAAACAAGTCTGTTACTATAGCAGTCGCACAATAGCGCCGCTCTCAGCGGAGTTTCTAAGAAGAAAACAAAACAATCTCCTCCCTTATAGTTCTTTCTAAGCAGTGGCTACTTGTATGAATCAGTCCCAGCGACACCTCTTGTAACAGAATGTGGTCTGATTAGGACACGCACAATGTTATTATCAATAATATGGGAGATGAAAGCCAAAAGAATCCCAAACATAACGGGGGGGCAACCAATATTATATTTTAGAACAGTGGTTCTCAACATCAGTCCTCAAGTACCCCCAACAGTCATGTTTTCCATCAGGTGCACTCATTACTCACTGACACATTTTAAAAGATCCACAGGTGGAGTTAATTACTTCAGTTGCAATTCTGTGTGGAGACCTGGAAAATGTGCACTGTTGGGGGTACTTGTGTAACGAGGTTGAGAACCTGACATAGCAGCAATCTCCCTCTCTCCCTCATTAGTCTAGCAATCTCCCCCATGTCACCTAGCCCACATTACACTGTTACATCATAGTTACCTCCCCTCCTGCATTCTGCAGGAGACTCCCTGACATAGCAGCAATCTCCCTTTATCCCTCATTAGTAGAGACCGGATTATATGCATTTGCATATTTGCATATGCATTTGCATATTTGCCCGATTTTCAGCAGAAATTGCATATCTGACCTAAATGTCCTGATGGTGCATATTTGGCATAGCGCGGTCGGCGCGGAGCGTTCACCCTCACTTCCTGACTTTTTCTTTCTTTATGTGAGGAAACGCCGCTGACAGAATCGCCCATTAGAGGAATGGATTGAGCGGCCTGTCAGCGCGGCAGGGGGTGGGATGTGGGTGGAAGAGCTGATACGCCGCAGTGTGTACTGTAGGCTCTTCCAGCTACATCCCACACCCGCCGCGCTGACAGGCTGCCCGCCGCGCTGACAGGCTGCCCGCCGCGCTGACAGGCTGTCCACCTCTGCTGACACGCGGGGAATCACTGCGCGCCACACGGGTGCTGGAGGCCCCGAGCAGTGGTGCTTCTGGACAGAACACTGACCTCAACCAAGGGATGGCAACGGTGAGTGTAACTTACAGCACAGTTTCTGCTGGGGCATTACAGTGTGTGCGGTTTTGCTGGGGGCATTATGTGCACTTCTGCTGGGGGCATTATGTGCACTTCTGCTGGGGGCATTATGTGCACTTCTGCTGGGGGCATTATCTGTGTTATACTGCTGGGGCATTATCTGTGTTATACTGCTGGGGGCATTATCTGTGTTATACTGCTGGGGGCATTATCTGTGTTATACTGCTGGGGGCATTATCTGTGTTATACTGCTGGGGGCATTATCTGTGTTATACTGCTGGGGGCATTATCTGTGTTATACTGCTGGGGGCATTATCTGTGTTATACTGCTGGGGGCATTATCTGTGTTATACTGCTGGGGGCATTATGTGTGTTATACTGCTGGGGGTATTATGTGTGTTATACTGCTGGGGACATTATGTGTGTTATACTGCTGGGGGCATTATGTGTGTTATACTGCTGGGGGCATTATGTGTGTTATACTGCTGGGGGCATTATGTGGGGTATACTGCTGCGGGCATTATGTGTGTTATACTGCTGGGGGCATTATCTGTGTTATACTGCTGGGGGCATTATCTGTGTTATACTGCTGGGGGCATTATCTGTGTTATACTGCTGGGGGCATTATGTGTGTTATACTGCTGGGGGCATTATGTGTGTTATACTGCTGGGAGCATTATGTGTGTTATACTGCTGGGGGCATTATGTGTGTTATACTGCTGGGGGCATTATGTGTGTTATACTGCTGGGGGCATTATGTGTGTTATACTGCTGGGGGCATTATGTGTGTTATACTGCTGGGGGCATTATGTGTGTTATACTGCTGGGGGCATTATGTGGGGTATACTGCTGGGGGCATTATGTGTGTTATACTGCTGGGGGCATTATGTGGGGTATACTGCTGGGGGCATTATGTGGGGTATACTGCTGGGGGCATTATGTGGGGTATACTGCTGGGGGCATTATGTGGGGTATACTACTGGGGGCATTATGTGGGGTATACTGCTGGGGGTCATTTACTACTTACTAATTGTATGCTGATTTAAATAAAAAACTATAAAATTTCACTTTATTTTGTATTTTTTATTTAGCATATTTTGACGCTTTTCATGCATATTTTAAGTATTTTTCATGCATATTTGCATGCATATTTCGAGCTTTTTATGTTGCATATAATCCTGTCTCTACTCATTAGTCTAGCAATCTCCCTCATGTCACCTAGCCCACATTACACTGTTACAACATAGTTACCTCCCCTCCTGCATTCTGCAGGAGACTCCCTGACATAGCAGCAATCTTCCTCTCTCCTTCATTAGTCTAGCAATCTCCCCCATGTCACCTAGCCCACATTACACTGTTACATCATAGTTACCTCCCCTCCTGCATTCTGCAGGAGACTCCCTGACACAGCAGCAATCTCCCTCTCTCCCTCATTAGTCTAGCAATCTCCCTCATGTCACCTAGCCCACATTACACTGTTACATCATAGTTACCTCCCCTCCTGCATTCTGCAGGAGACTCCCTGAAATAGCAGCAATCTCCCTCTCTCCCTCATTAGTCTAGCAATCTCCCTCATGTCACCCACATTACACTGTTACATTTTTTGGGGGAAAAGGAATGAGAGACAGATACATTTACATTGACTCATCAGCACCATTTCCCAGCACGTTACCAAGTATAGTATCTCTTACTAACTGCTTTGGGGCTCATCTACATTTAGATATACTGTAAGTCATTTTAAAAGATTCCTCTCAGATGTAGCAGTACACACCCACGCTTCTAGGTGCCACATTCACAATCTCTTTTCAGAACCTCTCCATATATGGAACTAGACACACCCTTTGGGTGGAGCATGACACGCCCCCTCAATGGGGCGCTGTATAAAATTCTACTACAAACTATAATCACCCTGAACTAGTTTTCAGAAGTAGGCAAGTATGCCAAATACACCACACCCAAAGACTAGAGTACAGAATAAATGCATCGTATCACTGGCGCTGTACTATCAGTATACTATAAGTAACCCTTCCCCGCAGGATTTTACTTAGCGCAGAATGCTAAACTGCAGCGCGTATATGGAATTAAACACAAAAACGTTGCCGTTAATCTGGCTCTTGCTTTTACAATAGAAGCAATTAGAATATTGGCGAGGGTAATAACATTGCTTTAATTATGTTTAAAAAAAAAATTAGATCCAAATTAACTTTGACTTTAAATATGAGACACATGAAAGCGATTCCGTCTATTGTCCTCCAGGATCCGCAGACACCACCGTGTTAGCTTCTATCTACGACGCACAATTTCAATTATCCTAAATTGTTTTACACACGATGGCAGGAAAAACTTGTGATCTGTCGAAATGCGGTAAGTGTCTAATTGACGAGACAAGGCATTGTCCTTGCTATCTATTAACAAATAGCTCCATTCCTGTGTTCCAACCCTTTCTAGATAATGGAAATAGCATTGTAATTATGCCAGTTGTAAAAGTCACATATATATATTATATATATATATATATATATATATATATATATATCGTTCAAAAGTTTGGGGTCACCCAGACAATTTCATATTTTCAATGAAAACTGACTTTTATTTATCAAAATAAATAGAACATAGTCAAGACATTGGCAAGGTTAGAAATAATAATTTTGTCCTTCAAACTTTACTTTTGTCAGAGAATTCTCCTTTTGCAGCAATTACAGCATTGTAGACCTTTGGCATTCTAGCTGTTTGTTTAGTTAATCTGAAGAAATGTCACCCCACGCTTGGATTGGCTTGATCGGCACGTCCTGCGTACCAAACGGTCAAGTTGCTCCCACAACAGCTGAATGGGTTTGAGATCTGGTGACTGCACTGGCCACTCAGAGCCGGCACCACCACTAGGCAGCCTTAGGCATTTGCCTAGGGCGCCGACCACTGGAGGGTGGAAGTTGGAGCAGCTGTCGTCCCCTCCACTCCTGTCGCCGCCGCATCGCCCATCGCTGCCCCCATGCAGTGACTTGCCAGGCTTGGGTGAGTCTGCAAGTAGAGCATTCCCTCCCCCCCTCCCCCTCCATGTAGCAGCCTCTCGACACCCCCCCTCCCCTGGCTAATGTGTAGCACAGTAGCCGGGCCACTGCACACCTGGCAACCCCCCCTCCTCCGTGGTCTGGGTGTGCGCCGTGGTGCCACCCCCCCCCCCCTCCTGCCTGGGGTGCTCCGGTGCCTTGTGGCCACTCCATTACAGACAGAATACCAGCTACCTGCTTCTTCGCTAAATAGTTCTTGCATAATTTGGACGTGTGCTTTGAGTCATTGTCCTGTTGGAGGAGCAAATTGGATCCAATCAAGCGCTGCCCACAGGGTATGATGGCTTTGCAAAATGGAGTGATAGCCTTCGTTATTCAATATCCCTTTTACCTTTTTACCTTTTACCTTGTACAAATCTCCCACTTTACCAGCACCAAAGCAGCCCCAGACCATCACATTAACTTCACCATGCTTGACAGATGGCGTCAGGCACTCTTCCAGTAACTTTCCACTTTTTCTGCATCTCATGAATGTTCTATTGGGTGATCCAAACACCTCAAACTTCGATTTGTCTGTCCATAACACTTTTTTCCAATCTTTCTTTGTCCAATGTCTGTGTTCTTTTGGCCATATTAATCTTTTCCTTTTATTGGCCAGTCTCAAAAATTTTCTTTGCCACCTGCATTCCGGAGTCGCCTCTTCACTGTAAATGTTGACAACAGCGTTTTGCAGGTACCATTTAATAAAACTGCCAGTTGAGGACTTGTGAGGCATTTATTTCTCAAACTAGAGACTCTAATGTACTTGTGTTCTTGCTCAGTTGGGCACCGGAGCCTCACACTTCTCTTTCTACTGTGGTTAGAGCCTGCTTGTGCTGTTCTCTGAAGGGAGTAGAACACACCATTGTAGGAAATGTTCAGTTTCTTGACAATTTCTCACATGGAATAGCCTTCATTTTGAAGAACAAGAATAGACTGTTGAGTTTCGCATAGTGAGTGCAGCAAGCAATGCGAAGGGATGCGGTGCACTTGAAACTGTGTCCATGTCAACTGTGTTGACATTCAGGTAAAAAAAACAGTGAAAAACCCAATGTGGACCTTTTGACTGTCGACATAGAAATTGTCTATTGACAATGACATGCCGAACTAAGGACCTGTCGAACTAATGACCTTTCGATCTAGAACCATGTCGACCTTTTCCCATGTCGACCTAGACCCATGTCGACCTACTGGTGTCGACCTAATGACTGTCGACCATCATGCTGTGGACCAAATGATCCCAACCCAACGCTGGGTGGAGTCACTCTATGACAGTCATAAAGTGACAGATCTGGCCAGTGCACTCGTTTCCCCCAAACATTACAGAGTGGCTACCTGAAGGAGCAGAGGGGGGATGACACCCTGCAGCTGCAGCAGCTGAAAACTTGTAGTGTCTGGCAGGAGCCAGGTGCACTGTAGGGAAGAAACAGAAAATAAACTACGGTACTTATGAGTTATCTGGGCGCCCGATTTTTTGATTGTATGCCTTAAGTTAAGGCATACAATCAGATGCGATGCGATGCGATATCGCATCGCATCGCATGCGACCATCGGATGCGATGACCCGATTTTTCCATAGGAATCAATGTTAAAATGGACAGAGTCCATTTTAACATGGAATTCAATGGGAAAAAGGGGTCCTCTTCATACCCCTACTATCCAAGTGGGCATGGAGTTGGATATAAACCTGTGGCGAGCGTAGCGAGCCACCGAGCCCGAAGCGTGGCGAGCGAAGCGAGCCCCGCGAGGGGACGGTATTCTATGTCCCCTCGCGGGGCTCGCTACGCTCGCCACGCTTCGGGTTCGGTGGCTCGCTACGCTCGCCACAGGTTTATATCCAACTCCATGCCCACTTGGATAGTAGGGGTATGAAAAGGACCCCTTTTTCCCATTGAATTCCATGTTAAAATGGACTCTGTCCATTTTAACATTGATTCCTATGGAAAAATCGGGTCATCGCATCGCATCGCATCCGATGGTCGCATGCGATGCGATGCGATGTGCCCGATCCGACCCGATTTAGAAATCGGGCGCCCGGATAACTCATAAGTACCTAAACTACAATTCCCAGCAGCCCTTGCTGCAGTGAGCTGCGGTGCGATGCTCCCGCACCACAATCTATCAACCGGATGCCATGCACAGGTTCAGGGTCTGCATCATCCATCCTTTCTGAATCCCGGTGTTCATATCCTACGGCCAACCTAAATAAGCTTACGCAAGCTTGCTGGTGCCTGTAGTCTACACAAACAATGATCACGATGGTGATCCAAGTTTTTTTTTTTTTTCGTTTAAGAACAAGCGGTATATCATACCCTGCCATCCATTCCTGTCGACCTATTTCATGTGTTGACTTAAGCTCTGTTGACCTTTAGTGGTCATCCTTCATACAGTCGACAGTGGCGTAACTACAAAATGTTAAAACCCCCCAACCCTGTCTATGGCTGGGACCCGCAGATCTACTTGTCTGCGGTCCCAGCGCTCCTTTTGGCTCCTGCTGCTAATGAAAAATGACCCTCACAAAATGGCTGCCCCTAAGAACAGACTGTTTTTAAGAATGCTAGAGGAGGCCATCTGCTGTAAGGGGGTGGACATTTTGTGAGGGCCATTTTCCATTAGCAGCAAGAGCCAAAAGTAGAACTGGAGCCATAGACAAGTAGATCTCCCGTCGGCGACAAGCGGAGGGGTAAGGCAAGTCCCGGCAGCAGTGCAGTGCAACGATAGCCCCCATGAATCAGGCCCTATATCATCACGGAGGTGCATCTTTGCCCATAGATAATGCGACATTTCGGCGATCAACTCTTAATTAGAGCCTTTTAACAAAGTGTTGGTTTTTTTGTTGCATCTGTAAGCTTTAGCCACCCTTATATCGGGTGTATGGTGGCATGTAAATCATGCTAGTAATAGCTTAATGTCATGTTTGCCAGTGAATAGTTATTTGAGGTGTGGGTGGGCTGCAGGAAAGAATGAAATCTAAAGACTGTGTGATGTTAATGATTGAGTTCACTGTGCTGGGTCACTGGTTATTAATACAGACGTGCGCTGCGGTAATTCAAAGGTGTACAAGTTATGTTAGGAATGCATTTGTGCCACTTGACCAACTGCAGTTAAATACAATGGTTTGCTGCTTAAAATAGGGCATATAAAACTGAATTACACTCAATGCCTCTTGTAATTGTTTGAGCTGGGAGACTATAATGAACAATGCTGAGTACTGAATTATATAACAATAGCTTGACACATTATTCAGGGACATTGAAGCAAGATGAAAATCCAGCAGAGACCATGGGCCTAATTCAGATCCAAGGACCCGCAGAACTTTTCATCTGTGCAGTCCCGGCTCCCCTCCGCTCCTGGCTTCTGTAATGAAAAACGAACCATCACAAAATGTCCGCCGCCATACAGCAGACAGTTTCAGGGAACATCCTGCTATATGGGGGTGGACATTTTATGATAGTCCGTCTCCATACCATCAGAACAAGCCAGGAGGGGAGCCGGGACCGCAGCGGAGGGGAGCCGGGACAAATAAAATCAAAATCAGCGGGTCTGTGGCGGCGGCGTTACAATAGCCCCTTGCTTTCTCTCCCTGTCAACCAAAACTCTGGTCGACGACTTCACCCTGGTATAACTTATTTAGGGGAGCTGGGAAGGACACTGGGCTGGTCCCTTGCGCACAGGCCCATATTAAAGGCCACTTGGGCTGAAAATTATTGTAAGAAGCAAAGTGGGTGTAGCCAGAGCTGTGTGGGTGTGACCAGTGTGGGCGTGTACACCCCATACACTCCTAGCCCCAGTGTCTGCCTAATTACCTGAAAGAAAAGTTAAATCAGTTTGTGAGGAAAATAAGTATACAATATGGCCGCCTGTGTGTCCGACTTGGCATCTGGTCATCATTATCCTGTTGTATTGATGGGCCTATCTTTATGTGGAGGCCTGGGGATGTAGAACCATTTTTTCGCTCAAGGGCAAACAACAGATTACCCCCAGCCACAGCCCCTATGTCACAAACAGCTCCGGGGCCCTCTCCAAGGCTCAGCCGTAGACGCGCCAATATATATCGCCCATCGGCTGTTATGTCTGTGAACAACATAGCAGGCAGGGGCACGTCTGCGTTTGTTGCGAGCCGCCCAGCGTTTCTATAGGCACACCCACCATTTTTCTGGGCATGCCCATGAAACCAGGGCAGATCCCTACGAACACCCCCCTGCCTGTTATTTAGGCTACGAGCTCCACGGCAAATGAAAAATTGCGCAGACTCCACCTGTGCAAACAGGTCTGAATCGGCTCCTTAGGATAGGATTATCTGGAAGACTTTTCGCTATATGAGTCTCTGGAGGCGCACTCAGACTTGCGGCATTGGGCAGAGTCAACTTTCCCGCCTCAGTCGCATCCTGCGTCATTAACTTAGTCAACTTTCCCACCTCAGTCGCATCCTGCGTCATTAACTTAGTCAACTTTCCCGCCTCAGTCGCATCCTGCGTCATTAACTTAGTTTTCCACAGCTGCTGCGTCCAAAGATAAAGCTAGTGTGCGGACTGGGTCCATTTCTGCATCAGACTCTGTGTTCTTCACCTAGTCTGACGGCTTCGGAGAGGTAGAGTACAGGAGAACAGATGGGCAGAGCGGACAAGATCAGGGAAGCACTCCGCACCGCTCCACAGACAAACAAAACACCATGCATTTATAGTGCTCAGGCACAGTACGGAAACGTGCATTTTGCCCTACAAAACTGGGCTTTCGTCCAACTCTAAATTAGCCTCTTTGTGTTTTCCTCCAGCAAATCGCGGAGCCTGCTGTGGGATGAGATTTTTGTGGTCCTTTTGGAATCCACGGGGCGAGAGAAACCAGGTACAGGTGCGACGTCGAATGTTTTCCATCATTAGATTTTAATCTTTTGCTCGTTTAAGCAATCAGTATGAGTGGCGTGAAACATCACCTTGTATCAGCTGCACTCCTTTATACCCGAAGCGAATATTTTACAAATAATTCATGGTATGACCAAGCTCCTGTACAATGCGGTCTGCTGTTTTTTTACGGCGTAAAATGAATCAGGCGCTCGGTTCAGAACTCCAGCTAACTCCGAAATAAAATACAAAAAGCCGGGATGTGGACAAGTCACAGCGGTCTGGCTTGATTAGAATGACAAATGACATTAATTTTCGACAAAGGAAAAAAAAAATAAAGATGCTCTACAAATATTATCTTTCGTGTTGTGTCTTCCTCCTGTAATACCGCTCATATTGATCTACCTTTCTAAAGTCATCCAAATTTAATTTATTTTAATTAGTTCCAACGATGGTAAACGGCAGCAGGAAATGAGGAATAATAATTATTTCTCACTTTGCTAGTCTCGTGCGCCGGTTCTGTAGCAATAATATTTAATTAAAACCAATGGCTTGTTGTAATGATGAGGACCCGGAATCATCAATTCAAAATGAGCCACATTTCTCAAACATTGAAAAATCCCAGATGCCCCCCTGATTTTATATATTTTTTTATTATCTTTTTAGGAAACTTGATGGAAATCTCATTTTTTTTATAAAGTTTTATCCAATGAGATATGTGTATAGTAATGTTTTAGTATATTTTTAAGCAACATTTGTACTGTGATTATATCCTCTTTGGGATGAGGTTCACATCCTGTCACATGCAGCCCAGTCCTCACTGATGCATCAATCAGTCTCTGACATACTCGGTGCTGCTGGGGACCCTGTTCATCCCACTTTATAACTCTCAGTCTGTGGCTTCTTGCTGACCCCATTCCCCTCCTCACATCATGTCACTGCCCCTCACACATGCAGCCCAGTCCTCACTGACCCATCACTCATCTCCTGATATACTCTGTGCTGCTTGGGACCCTGCTCCTCCCACTATATAACTCTCATCATTGGCTTCCTGCTGCCTCTATTCCCCTCCTCACATCATGTCACCATACAGATGGGTCTGTTCCCATCCTTGCAGGGGATGGCGCTGGCGTCGCCAGCCGCCATCCCCCGCCAGCGCCATGGCGATCGTGAGAAGGGGACGCGCGCGCACGAGAGGCGCGCGCGCCCCCTTCCGACGGCGCTTCCAAACGTTTCCCCGGGTCCCCGCCGGCTTGCCGGCGGTAACCCCGGGTCCCCGCCGCCTGCCCGCACCCCCCCTAACCCCCCCCTAACCCCGTCCGTCTCCCTGAGGCGGAGACGGACAGGGTTTCCGCTACGCTAGCGACGGAGACTGAGACGCGCGTGCGCGTGAGACGCACGCGCGTCTCAGTCTCCTCGCTGGCGAGGCTGCTGGCGGGTCGCCAGCGCGTACGTTCTGGCGACCCGCCAGCAAGGATGTGCATAGGCACATACTGTACCTCCCAACTGTCACGATTACAGCGGGACAGTCCCGATTTTCGGGTCCTGTCCCGCTGTCCCACCCGCGGCAGGTATTGTCCCGCTGCGGGGGGTGGCAGTTGGGAGACCCCCCAATCTAATAGAATAGACGCTGTGCGCATGCGCACAGCGTCTATTCTCGTATGAAAATGAGGTTGTGGCTAATTAGCATAAGCCACGCCCTCATTTGCATATGCCCCACCCCCTTTTCGGACGCTTAGTGTCCCTATTTCTTCAGCACACAAGTTGGGAGGTATGTGTCACTTGCACCTCTCACATGCAGCCCTGTCCTCACTGACACATCCCTCATATCCTGATATAATCTGTGCTGCTGGGGGACCCTTCTCCTCCCACTATATATCCCTCGTCTGTGGCTTCCTGCTGCCTCTATTCCCCTCCTCACATCATGCCACTTGCCCCTGTCACATGCAGCTCTGTCCTCATTGACACGCTTGTGTTTGCTTCTCTTTATTTTATTTATTTATTTATTAACAGTTTCTTATATAGCGCAGCAGATTCCGTTGCGCTTTACAATTGTAAAAAGAGACAAAACTGGGTAACAACAGACAGACTTGAAGGTAGGAGGGCCCTGCTGCAAGCTTACAATCTATAGGGATATAGGAGGGAAACACAAGGACAGGCACCAGTAATAGCATAGCTTGTAGGTCCAGAAGGGTAGCTATCTCTCTCCTCATTAGCATAATAAGCCCACCCCCCTCTGGCAGAACAGGCCCAGTCTGGTGCTGGTTATAGTAGTAACCAGCCAACCCTCCGTGTACAGATTCTAGCCAATGGATAGACAATTAGCCAGTGAATACGTCAACATCGAATACTGTATGTTGACACGGTCATAGATTCGACTGGTAAAAGATGGACTGTGTTTTATGGTTGTCAGGTACAAAAGGTCTTTACCATCCATGTAGTGTACAATAAGGAACAGTAGCCTGTGTATACAACTGTCTGTGAAGGATGGTATAGTGCTATGGGCAGGATGTATTAAAATATATCACCGCCCTTCGCCGCAATGCCAGCACATATGTACTAACATATGTGGCTGGCATCGCAGTGCGGTGACTGAGGCCCCCGCGATACCTGTACTGTGGTGTGCGGGGGGTCTCCGTCACCTCTCAGCCACCTACTGCTCCCCTCATGCCAGGCGACAGCTCAGCGTGGCTGTACCCGGCGCCTCCTCCTCCCCCCTGCAGCTGGAAGGACATCCGGCTGCCTTGCTAGGGGGAGGAGGGTCTTACCTTCCGGGGTCCAGGAGGACCTGCAGCAGGAAGGTAAGCCAAGGGGAGGGGAAGAGGGGATTCGGCGAGGCGGCAGGTTTGCGGCGGGCGGCGAAAGAAGCCCAGAGGCTTCTATAGGGTAAACCTGTTGCTGGCCTACATCCAGGACATGCCGACACACTGGGAATGTAGCGGTGTACAGACATGCCCCCCCCGCCCACATGGTCTCTGCAGATTCCAATGGGTGTGGCCGTCCGTATGATATCTGCTGCAAATATCCCTCCAAAAATGTCCGCTGCCTTGGAGGAGACAAATACTAGAGGTCCTACTGGACAGATGGATAGATGCTAGAGGTCCTACTGGGTAGCATATATCGTGTATAGCGATATGAATATATATTGCCCCAGGCAATGAGCATGTAAGCCCCTGACTACAAGCATTTAGCCCCTGGCAATAGGGCCAGATTCCTCACTAGCGAGCTATGAGTTTGCCTAGGGCCTGGTAGGTAGCAAGGGACCCATGGATGGGCCCTAGAAAATCCGTCCCTGGCCCCTAAAAAAAGTGTTCCCAGACGTGCATACACGTATCGCGTCATGATGCACTGCGGACCCACTCGTGAGGGGCCGCCTGCATTCAGGGCCACCAATAGGAGGGTGGAAGGTCCTGGGCAGCTCATTTTGCCCACAGCAACCCTCCTCCCCCCTGACTGCCTGCACTGCGCTTGGTGTTCTGAACCCAGAGCTCCGGCAGCCAATCAAAATGCTGCACTGGCTTTTGAGCCAATCAGAGCTTGCGTACCGTCAGCCAATCAAAGTGGCTGCCGGTGCGCAAGCTCTGATTGGCTCACCAGCCGGTGCTGCATTTTAATTGGCCGCCGGCATCCTGAGTTGAAGAAGCCTGTGCTCAGGGACCTCCGGGCTGCAGCTCAGCGGAAGAGGAGATGGGGGGCCGGAGCTGGCTTACGGTAAGTCAAGTGAGGGGGGGCCCTGACTGGAAATGTGTCCCAGGCCCAAAAATTCTTGACGGCACTGCACAAAATGCAAGTATGCGGCAGCCCTCTATTTCCTTCCCTGCTGCACTCCCCCTCCATCATTTATGTGGGGGAAGTGGAAATCAAGCAGTAAGTGCAGCCCCGGACACTCGCCAGACCTATAGAGCCGGGGATTGGGGCTACTACCTTTTACTGATCCCTGTGCAGTTTATTGTATATATGCTGGCATGATGGTTTAGCTCAAACAGGCCACTGAGGGTTTAGCTCAAACAGGCCACTGAGAGCTGCAGGGTTGATGGGAAGTTACCTGAACCGCAGAGCATCATGGGACATTGTTGTTTCTATCACTAAGTTATCATTTTTCACTGTGCATATCTCCTCACTATTATAGGCACACTATAAAATGGTGCTATGGAATGTTTGGAGGGTGCCCCAAACTGATATCTTGAATAGGGCCCCATCAGGTCTAAATCCGGCTCTGCCTGGCAATGGGCATACTGTAGGAGCTGCAAGCTAATTTCACTGCTTATTGCCACCCTTGCACTATTGCCTTTTATTGGATCCGGACCAGCCGTCTACCATTGGGGACCTTTTCCAGTTGTTCACTTTACACAGTGGGCCTCCGTCTCTGCACCTTCATCATTATAGAGGATATTGCTGCCATGTAATCCTAAAATGGATTAACTCCTCATGTGGACACAAATGGTAACTATACCAACCCCTATTTGAGAACTCTACTGGAGACTGTCAACTGATGTGGTTCAATCTTTCTCCATTTCTACATCCAAGTACGGCAGTACACATATGAACGGTACCCATTATCATCTATTAGGAAGTGTGGCAATCTAATGTGTAGTTTTTAATTTTTTCTTCTTCATTTTTTGTCTTGTATGTCCATGTGCACCATTAAATGTATATTTTAATTTTAACTCCTCATTTATATATTAGTGCTATTTATTTCACTTTTGGCAATGAGCATGTATCTCCCAGGCAACGAGCATGTATTTCCCTGGCAACGAGCATGTACCCCCTAACAACGAGCATGAAACCCCTGGCAACGAGCATATAACGCCTGGCAATGAGCATAAAACCCCTGGCGACAAGCATGAATCCCCTGGCAACGTGCAAGAACCCTGTCAATGAGGATGTAACTCCTGTCAAAAAACCATGAAACCCCTGGCTATGAGCATTTAGTTAAATAAATTATAATAAATGAATGAGGTGGGGGAATTGGGTTTTGGCACCAGAAATTTTTTTGGCAGGGGGGCGCCAAATTTCTAGTTATCACCCCCCCCACCCCCTCCCCACACCAATCACAGCCGATTTCTAACATCCACTATGCAGAGGCCACGAGAAAGCGGACTACAGCCTATTTTCCAGGCATAGTAATATCTCAGGCCCAATCCCCGGTGATGTCTCTAAAGCAGCACTAGGTAACAAAGGCCTCACCTTACAGCAAACCAAGAGCACCCCCCTACACCCTTCCTCTACCCCCCCCCCCCCTTTACTGTAATACTGGAGCCACTTTAAACAGCGCAGAAGGGAACTATTAAATCTGAAATTCTTGGGCTCGATACTCGCCGACTGGCTGCTGTGTTTAAATAAATGCTTCTTTTATGTGATGTCCAGATGTTTGCTAGACACATTAAAGGTACCCGCAATTAGCCCAGCAGTACAAGCCTGCCCCACAGGGCCTTCCGCGCCGTAAAGGGTTAAAGGCATGGCAGTAATTGAGAATCCATGCGTTATCTGGGCACACATTTACTATGTGGCAAACTTTACTGGAATTAAATCAATATTCAGCTCATAAATAAAAATACATCATACTTCGTTCTCAACCACACAGACGAAGAGCCGGTGGTGCACAGGGCGAATACCGGGGGAGGTGCGTATATCTATTAACCCTTTCACAAACATGTGCCTACGTTACCGATTCTTATATAGCGCAGCGCAACGTTGCAGTGGAAACAGTGATAAAACAAACGGCGTAGTAACAGACTGACATAGAGGTCGGAGGGCCCTGCTCGCAAGCTTACAATCTATAGCATGTAGTTCGATAGGCTGATTACCTTATATTACACCTTGGTCATTATATCGCCTGGAATAAACTGTTTATCACAATGAATAAATGGGATCGCTTACACCGGTGTATTCCTAACTTCATTACAGTCCAGGTATCAAGGAAATCCATGTTCAATCTTGTGTGATGTAGGGTAGGGGATTATTCAGACCAGATTGCACAGCTGCGAATTCAATAATCGGATGGAGCCATCATGACTGCATTTACTGAAATGCTCACCGCCGCTGTCCCGCCCCCAAAAGTGAGCAGCCTGTCAATCATGCTGCGGCTAAGGGGGCGCTCCGACTCGACTTCAAAAGTGCAGATCAATACCTATCAAAGATGAACGCAAACCTGATCTCTTATTTAGAGAGGCTCCCAAAAATAAGGTAGCTCTCCCTGCCCCCTGGAAAGGTGGGGAGGTACTTGTGTATTATCACGGCGCCAGCGATATTGATCGCGCGATGTTTGCATCGCATCGCATGCCATGCACCCGATGACATGCGATGCGACGCGATTTTAGCCCCCTATTCGATAAAAAAACGTATAAGCACCCAAATGGATGCTTTTAAGCACCCTAATGGGTGCTTACAATGTTAAATGCACCCCCACGCCACCGCCCACTATAAACGTGAACCCGAAGCGTGGCGAGTGCGGCGAGCCCACGAGGGGCGACGGTACGCGTCCTACGACCTTTTCATACCCCCACTATCCACATCGGTGTGGAGTTGATTTTATAAAGTGTGGCGAGCGCAGCGAGCCCCACGCAGGGACGCGTCCCCTCGCGGGCTTCACAGGTATCCGCGTCCGATCACCACGCTTCTGGCGCGGTGGCTCGCCACACTTTATAAAATCAACTCCACGCCGACGTGGATAGTGGGGGTATGAAAAAGTCGTAGGACTCGTACCGCTGCGCTCGCCACGCTTCGGGTTCACGTTTATAGTGGGGGGGCTGCGTGGGGGGGCATTTCACATTGTAAGCACCCATTAGGGTGCATATAAGATTGCATCGCATCGCATCGCATTGTATGGCTTGTATGCCATATACAATGTCATACAATTTAAAAATTGTATGACATTGTACAACATCGCGCGATATCGCATCGCATACCATCGCATGCCTTTTGGTATGTGAGCGATGGGCGCCGTGATAATACACAAGTACCGGTGGGGAAGTCTTCCACATCCCCCACTAGGCCCTGGAACCCACTGCAGAACACAAGTGGGTGGACCAATGGGGAGTGGACCCGATGATGGCATTCGCACTGAATAGTTGCACCGTAGCCCCTCCTCCGTTAGTAACGCCTGTTTGCTCAGCACTGTGCAGGGGGCGTGGTCATGATGATGACATCATACTGCCCCGAGCTGCTCATCTACCTTCTGGCCACGCTCCAATGCACCTAGTACTGTATATTATGAGGATATATTAGAAATATGTTCTGGGATCATATAAACACATGAGGTTACACAAGAGGTTTGGGTGTATCATACGTTCACAAGTGTGCACTGACATGATGACATCAGAACTCACAATTTATAAACGTTAAACCCACATCAAAGTGACGGAACAACATAACAGTGATGTCAGCACCTGAATTCCTCCTTCCGGGCGACATTTAGTGGCTGCCGGCATGCAGAACGCTTGAATCCCCCCATATAGGTGAGGAGGAGTGTTTGCCTTTTATTTTATAGGATTATTATTGTTCTGGTATAGCGGATCGACGCTGTCTAGACCAACAATAACGTGGTCCTCAACTGATAGTCAAACGTGTCAGTGGCGTAGCTACTTATTATGCGCCCCCCCGCCGCTAAAAAAAATTCGCCCCCACTCCCCCTCCCCTCTGCAGCCCCCCCCCCATGCCCATACCTGCCCACCCGCTGCTGTTTGCGGTACCTGCCTGCCGTGCCGTCACAGTCCCGTAGCGCTGGCTGCTGCTGCTAATAATGAAACGTGACTCTTAGAAAATGGCTGCCCCCATACTGCAGACAGAAAACTGTCTGCAGTATGGGGGCAGCCCATTTCTATGTGTCTGTTTTCATTATAGAAGCAGGAGCCAGCGCTAACAGAAACGGGACTGTGACGGCAGTCACAGCACGGCAGGCAGGTACCGCAGACAGCAGCGGGTAACTATAGCCCCACAGACCCCCGGCGCCCGAACTTGCTCTGCGCCTCCCTGCCACCGCGGGGGCTGCGGAGCTATAGTTACGCCACTGAAACGTGTCTAGTTAGACACCTAAAAATAGTAGACAGCGTCTAGAATCTAGATCGTCAATAATTGATGCAAGATAAAGGTTGACATGAATGTGGTCGGCAGTGATTTAGTCAAAATGACTGTTTCAGGTTTTTTGGGTGTGTATGTCGACATAGGTTGACATGGACATCGTATAAGTGTTCCGTGTTCTCTCGCATGGATCGCTATGAGCGGCACACTATTATATACTTCCTCTATGTCCACTGGGATGGTAAAATATGAACAAGTCGGAAAAAGCATACAAAATCGTGAAAAACCCATGTCAACCTTTTGACTGTTGACCACATTCCCGTCAACCTTTAGCTTGCATCGGTGTTCTATTACTGTCGATCTAGACACTGTCGACTATTTTTAGGTGTCTAGCTAGACACGTTCGACCATTATTGATCTACCACATTCCCGTCGGCCCTTAGCTTGCGTCGGTCTTCTGTTACTGTTGATATAGAGGCTGTCGACTATTAATAGGCATCTATAAAGACGTGCTAGAAAATTTGTGGTCGACAGCTTTACTGTCGATCTACAATGCGTCAACCCGTCGACCAGATACGGATTATTACAGACTTGTATATTATATTAGTTGTATATTCTCCTGACATCACCAATAATGCTTACTGGGGAACATTACTGCACCTATCAGTGACTGCCATTTATCCCACCCTGTGCTGAGCCCCACTATTAACCCGACAGTGAAGAGGACGCTGAGCTCCACAATAGACATCTGAGCCCACTGCCAGGGGTCACAGAGACTCTCCCAGCATCCAAGGTTGTCTCATTGTCAAGGTCAATGCTGGAATCTCACTGTTATACAATGGTCTCCCAGAACATATCCTTGGCCTCTGTGGTATCTCAGGACTTATGGCTCTCACGTGGCTACTAGGGAAAGGCTGAGGATATGTCACAGTCTAGGGATTTGAAGGGGGTAGATTTACGCTCCCGGCTATTTGCACATTCCCAGATCACACATCTTAGGGCCAGTCTGCCTCTTGTGGCACACATTGGGCATCCATTTATCATGTGAGTGTCGTCTGGGTGAAATTGTCCCTCTGTGCCCCTGCAACTCACTGTATTGTTTACCATGACCCAAGAGGGGGAGTGGGTCAGACACTGGGACAGGAGGGGGACACAGCAGACTGTGGGAAGACACCATTAAAAGCTGAGAGAGTGACAGGAGAGCTTCATCCCTCTGGCAGGGGAATGACTGATGACTGGCCAGTCCGCCCCCTCCCGTTCCCCATCATTCCTCTCTGTGCAGGCTTTAGCCAGTGATCCAATGCATCACTCTGTCCACACAGCATGGAGACTGGCAACTCCTGTGGGACCGGCACGCAGTCAGACATCCTGGGGTAACCACCTGCTTACAAATAACCGGCAGAGGTCCAGACACTGGGTATTGTTGTCTGCCCTCAGTATGAGCTAAACCGCACTGAAGAAATAAATATGGCTTTGGTCAATGACAGTGGCTCAGCTGAGACATAACAAGACATTAGTGGGTTGGTAGCTCTGGATACAGTGTGCTGGATATTGGCAGTGTGGGGCATTGTTGTATAATGTGCAGAAGAAATGGCAGTGAACACATACTGTAGGTAGCGACATTTATCTGTGCAAGAATTCATAGAGAATCATCCTCATTTCTGCTTCATCCCCTGATGCCAGCGCAGAAGTCTGCCAGTCACCTGTCCTGGTCTAAGTGTCTGAGAGCTTCACCTGTCCTGGTAATAGTGGCCGGGAGCGATAGTCACCTGTCCTTGTTATAGTGTACGAGAGTTTCACCTGTCCTGGTGATAGTGGCCGGGAGCGATAGTCACCTGTCCTGGTGATAGTGGCCGGGAGCGATAGTCACCTGTCCTGGTGATAGTGGCCGGGAGCGATAGTCACCTGTCCTGGTCATAGTGGCCTGGTGATGGGAGCGATAGTCACCTGTCCTGGTGATAGTGGCCGGGAGCGATAGTCACCTGTCCTGGTCATAGTGGCCGGGAGCAATAGTCACCTGTCCTGGTGATGGGAGCGATAGTCACCTGTCCTGGTGATAGTGGCCAGGAGCG
The DNA here is from genome assembly GCF_055691185.1 of Crinia signifera. Taxonomy (NCBI): domain Eukaryota; kingdom Metazoa; phylum Chordata; class Amphibia; order Anura; family Myobatrachidae; genus Crinia; species Crinia signifera. The sequence continues at coordinate 64,807,014 of NC_139228.1, read as the reverse complement.
ATAGTCACCTGTCCTGGTGATAGTAGCCGGGAGTGATGTCACCTGTCCTAGTCATAGTGTCCGAGAGCTTCACCTGTCCTGGTCATAGTGTCCGAGAGCTTCACCTGTCCTGGTGATAGTGGCCGGGAGCGATAGTCACCTGTCCTGGTGATAGTGGCCGGGAGCGATAGTCACCTGTCCTGGTGATAGTGGCCGGGAGCGATAGTCACCTGTCCTGGTCATAGTGGCCGGGAGCAATAGTCACCTGTCCTGGTGATGGGAGCGATAGTCACCTGTCCTGGTGATAGTGGCCGGGAGCGATAGTCACCTGTCCTGGTGATAGTAGCCGGGAGTGATGTCACCTGTCCTGGTCATAGTGTCCGAGAGCTTCACCTGTCCTGGTCATAGTGTCCGAGAGCTTCACCTGTCCTGGTGATAGTGGCCGGGAGTGATAGTCACTTGTCCTGGTTATAGTGGCCGGGAGTGATAGTCACCTGTCCTGGTCATAGTGGCCGGGAGCGATAGTCACCTGTCCTGGTGATAGTGGCCGGGAGCAATAGTCACCTGTCCTGGTGATAGTGGCCGGGAGCGATAGTCACCTGTCCTGGTGATAGTGGCCGGGAGCGATAGTCACCTGTCCTGGTGATAGTGGTCGGGAGCGATAGTCACCTGTCCTGGTGATAGTGGTCGGGAGCGATAGTCACCTGTCCTGGCGATAGTGGCCGGAAGCTATAGTCACCTGTCCTGGTGATAGTGGCCGGGATCGATAGTCACCTGTCCTGGTCATAGTGGCCGGGAGCGATAGTCACCTGTCCTGGTGATAGTGTCCGGGAGTGATAGTCACCTGTCCTGGTGATCGTGGCTGGGAGCGATAGTCACCTGTCCTGGTCATAGTGTCCGGGAGCATCACCTGTCCTGGTGATAGTGGCCGGGAGTTATAGTCACCTGTCCCGGTCATAGTGTCCGAGAGCATCACCTGTCCTGGTGATAGTGGCCGGGAGCGATAGTCACCTGTCCTGGTGATAGTGGCCGGGAGTGATAGTCACCTGTCCTGGTGATAGTGGCCGGGAGTGATAGTCACCTGTCCTGGTGATAGTGGCCGGGAGTGATAGTCACCTGTCCTGGTGATAGTGTCTGAGAGCATCACCTGTCCTGGGGATAGTGGCCGGGAGTTATAGTCACCTGTCCCAGTCATAGTGTCCGAGAGCATCACCTGTCCTGGTGATAGTGGCCGTGAGCGATAGTCACCTGTCCTGTGATAGTGGCCGTGAGCGATAGTCACCTGTCCTGGTGATAGTGGCCTGGAGCGATGGTCACCTGTCCTGATGATAGTGGCCGGGAGCGATAGTCACCTGTCCTGGTCATAGTAGCCGGGAGCGATAGTCACCTGTCCTGGTGATAGTGTCCGGGAGCGATAGTCACCTGTCCTTGTGGTAGTGCCAGGGAGTGATAGTCATCATTCCTGGTGATAGTGGCCGGGAGTGATAGTCACCTGTCCTGGTGATAGTGGCCGGGAGCGATAGTCACCTGTCCTGGTGATAGTGGCCGGGAGCGATAGTCACCTGTCCTGGTGATAGTGGCCATGAGTGATAGTCACCTATCCTTGTCATAGTGTCCGATAGGCGAGCATCACCTGTCCTGGTGATAGTGGCCGGGAGGGATGTCACCTGTCTCGGTCATAGTGTCCGAGAGCATCACCTGTCATGGTGATAGTGGCCGGGAGCGATAGTCACCTGTCCTGGTCATAGTGGCTGGGGGCAATAGTCACCTGTCCTGGTGATAGTGGCTGGGAGCGATATTCACCTGTCCTGGTTATAGTGGCCAAGAGCGATACTCACCTGTCCTGGTGATAGTGGCCAAGAGCGATACTCACCTGTCCTGGTGGTATTGCCAGGGAGTGATAGTCATCTGTCCTGGTGATAGTGGCCGGTAGCGATAGTCACCTGTCTAGGTGATAGTGGCCGGGAGTGATCGTCAACTGTCCTGGTTATAGTGGCCGGGAGCGATAGTCACCTGTCCTGGTTATAGTGGCTGGGAGCGATAGTGACCTGTCCTGGTGATAGTGTCCGGGAGCGATAGTCACCTGTCCTGGTGGTAGTGCCAGGGAGTGATAGTCACCTGTCCTGGTGATAGTGCCAGGTAGTGATAGTCACCTGTCCTTGTGATAGTGTCCGGGAGCGATAGTCACCTGTCCTGGTGATAGTGGCCGGGAGCGATAGTCACCTGTCCTGGTGATAGTGGCCGGGAGCGATAGTCACCTGTCCTGGTGATAGTGGCCGGGAGCGATAGTCACCTGTCCTGGTGATAGTGGCCATGAGTGATAGTCACCTATCCTTGTCATAGTGTCCGATAGGCGAGCATCACCTGTCCTGGTGATAGTGGCCGGGAGTGATAGTCACCTGTCCTGGTGATAGTGGCCGGGAGCGATAGTCACCTGTCCAGGTGATCGTGGCCGGGAGCGATCGTCACCTGTCCTGGTGATCATGGCCGGGAGTGATAGTCACCTGTCCTGGTGATAGTGTCCGGGAGCGATAGTCACCTGTCCTGGTGATAGTGGCCGGGAGCGATAGTCACCTGTCCTGGTGATAGTGTCTGAGAGCATCACCTGTCCTGGGGATAGTGGCCGGGAGTTATAGTCACCTGTCCCAGTCATAGTGTCCGAGAGCATCACCTGTCCTGGTGATAGTGGCCGTGAGCGATAGTCACCTGTCCTGTGATAGTGGCCGTGAGCGATAGTCACCTGTCCTGGCGATAGTGGCCTGGAGCGATAGTCACCTGTCCTGATGATAGTGGCCGGGAGCGATAGTCACCTGTCCTGGTCATAGTAGCCGGGAGCGATAGTCACCTGTCCTGGTGATAGTGTCCGGGAGCGATAGTCACCTGTCCTTGTGGTAGTGCCAGGGAGTGATAGTCATCATTCCCGGTGATAGTGGCCGGGAGTGATAGTCACCTGTCCTGGTGATAGTGGCCGGGAGCGATAGTCACCTGTCCTGGTGATAGTGGCCGGGAGCGATAGTCACCTGTCCTGGTGATAGTGGCCATGAGTGATAGTCACCTATCCTTGTCATAGTGTCCGATAAGCGAGCATCACCTGTCCTAGTGATAGTGGCCGGGAGGGATGTCACCTGTCTCGGTCATAGTGTCCGAGAGCATCACCTGTCATGGTGATAGTGGCCGGGAGCGATAGTCACCTGTCCTGGTCATAGTGGCTGGGGGCAATCGTCACCTGTCCTGGTGATAGTGGCTGGGAGCGATATTCACCTGTCCTGGTGATAGTGGCCAAGAGCGATACTCACCTGTCCTGGTGATAGTGGCCAAGAGCGATACTCACCTGTCCTGGTGGTATTGCCAGGGAGTGATAGTCATCTGTCCTGGTGATAGTGGCCGGTAGCGATAGTCACCTGTCTAGGTGATAGTGGCCGGGAGTGATCGTCAACTGTCCTGGTTATAGTGGCCGGGAGCGATAGTCACCTGTCCTGGTTATAGTGGCTGGGAGCGATAGTGACCTGTCCTGGTGATAGTGTCCGGGAGCGATAGTCACCTGTCCTGGTGGTAGTGCCAGGGAGTGATAGTCACCTGTCCTGGTGATAGTGCCAGGTAGTGATAGTCACCTGTCCTGGTGATAGTGTCCGGGAGCGATAGTCACCTGTCCTGGTGATAGTGGCCGGGAGCGATAGTCACCTGTCCTGGTGATAGTGGCTGGGAGCGATAGTCACCTGTCTTGGTGATAGTGGCCGGGAGCGATAGTCACCTGTCCTGGTGATAGTGGCCGGGAGTGATAGTCACCTGTCCTGGTGATAGTGTCCGGGAGCGATAGTCCCCTGTCCTGGTGATAGTGGCCGGGAGCGATAGTCACCTGTCCTGGTGATAGTGGCAGGGAGTGATGTCACCTGTCCTGGTCATAGTGTCCGAGAGCTTCACCTGTCCTGGTCATAGTGTCCGAGAGCTTCACCTGTCCTGGTGATAGTGGCCGGGAGCGATAGTCACTTGTCCTGGTTATAGTGGCCGGGAGGGATAGTCACCTGTCCTGGTCATAGTGGCCGGGAGCGATAGTCACCTGTCCTGGTCATAGTGGCCGGGAGCGACTGTCACCTGTCCTGGTCATAGTGGCCGGGAGCGATAGTCACCTGTCCTGGTGATAGTGGCCGGGAGTGATAGTCACCTGTCCTGGTGATAGTGGCCGGGAGCGATAGTCACCTGTCCAGGTGATCGTGGCCGGGAGCGATCGTCACCTGTCCTGGTGATCATGGCCGGGAGTGATAGTCACCTGTCCTGGTGATAGTGGCCGGGAGCGATAGTCACCTGTCCTGGTGATAGTGTCCGGGAGCGATAGTCACCTGTCCTGGTGATAGTGTCCGGGAGTGATAGTCACCTGTCCTGGTGATAGTGGTCAGGAGCGATAGTCACCATTCCTGGTGATCGTGGCCGGGAGCGATAGTCACCTGTCCTGGTGATAGTGGCCTGGAGCAGTTAGAGATCATTTACCATGTCGCTGGGCATGGTTCCTGCTGATTTGCTGTCCAGGTGTTTAGGATTTCCATGCTTGAGTCAGGAGCAAGTTCCAATGAATCAGCTTCTAACTCTTTTTCAAGCAAGACCTGTAAAATGAAAGTAGCTGATTGGCTGCTGCTTTATCTCTGTCCACTTTAAATCTTTACAAGCGTTAAGGGGCAGATTTATTAAGCTTGGAGAAGAGATAAACTGGAGATAAAGCGGAGAAAATGTAAAAGGAGATAAAGCACCAGCCAATCAGCTGTGTTTGAAAAAGACAGTTGGGAGTTGATTGGCCGGTGCTTTATCTCCTTTTACCTTATCTCCACTTTATCTCCAGTTTATCTCTTCTCCAAGCTTAATAAATCTGCCCCTAAATCTCCAATCATATTCCTATGCAACAAGCAAACGCTCGGTTGTCTTACCGGGAGCTAGAGGGTTAATGCCAGGCCAGTTTTGGCTGAGGCCGGCTAGGAACATGTGCCTTTCCTTGCACGGAACAGTAAGAGGATGTGGCCCCGGTAATTAGAGGTGACATTACACACTCAGCCAGTCACACACAGGAAACCTCTCGCACACCAAGGCCCCTTTCCTTAATTTGGAAATTTGCATTTTTCTCGAATCTCAAACAGAGTTGTTTAAGGTAGAAACAGAGAATTGCGCATGAAAATAAACCTTCCAAATAAGACACATGTGAGTCAGCGAAGGTGAGTCTGACGCTCATTTATCAAACCTAATATAACAACAAGGCCCAGATGTTCCAATGCCGGGAATGCTAAAAATGTCATCATTTATTCTCCAGCCGAGGGAGAGGATAGGAGGTCAAAGCAGATATCCCTGATGCATTATACAGATATATTCCGGACTATTTATGGACTGGATATACCGATTTTGGAGCTTAGGTAAAGATGAATGAAGCAGCATATTTGTACTTGGGCCAAAATCCCGTGCCCTCTGAATGGGGGGAGGGGGATCCACCCAGGCATTGCATGAGGCCAGAAAGGCAGCCGGACACTCATCCAAGTCTTGTATTACAGGATCAGAGTCTTTAATTACAGCAACAGGGATGCTGGCCAGAGCAGTAGAGAGCTTGACTGGGCCCAGGTACTTTTCAGGGGGTGTGGCCTAATTGAAAGAGGCGTGGCCAAGGACCCTTAGAAAGAAATCCAGACAAAATAATACTTCCCCGGCCACACTGCAGCATGTGCTGGGTTGAGAAGAGCTGCTGCCATTTAACAGGGGCCCCACTGGGCCCTCCATAAGACCTGGGCGCATGTAATTATTACTCCCTCTCTTGGCACCACTGGCCCTGGTTCCAGGTATTCCATGTCTCATATCCCACGCAGGTTTCTCACTTCTGAACACAGCAAGCCAAGTTTTCGGAATTTTCCTGTTGAAGAACTCAAATAGCAATCGTGTCACCACACACAGCTCTGCAGGTTAGGGGGCGCTGTTGGCGGCACTTGGTCAGTTACCTGTTGAGGCCCAGGATCTCCTGACTAGTTCAATGAGTGTGGTGTTTGCAGGGCTGCCCTCAGGAATTTTGGGGCCAGGGACTCATTTCCTGTCCTGGCCCAGGCTCCCCCTCTTCACTTGACTTACCGTAACCCGGCTCCTGCTCCCCATCTCCTCTTCCACTGAGCTGCAGCCTGGACCACAGTGAGACAATCAGAGCTCACGTACCAGCAGCCTCTCTGATTGGCTGCCGGTACGTGAGCTCTGATTGGCACAAAAGCTGGTGGAGCATTTTAATTGGCCGCCGGCATCCTGGGTTAAATAAGCCTGCGCTTCGGGACCTGCTTTGTTCGGTGCACTGAGTGTAGCAGAGGCAGTCGGGGGGGGGGGGGGGGGGGGGTTGCGGTGGGCAAAATGAGTTTCCAGAGCCTGGGGCCTGGGACAGCTGTACCCACAGCACCCCCCTATTGGAGGCCCTGGGTGTTTGACAGGGATGCGACAGGCTGTAGGTTTGAATCCTGGGTATGGCAGTGTATTAAAATGTGCTATTTTTTAAAGGGTGCTGTAATTGAATAGCAAAGAGCTCTCAAGTAATATGAATGTATGTAGTATAAGGAGGATGCATTTTATAAATATGTGTGTGGGGGGGGGGGGGTTTACAGCTCTGCTAGTTGTACCTTTTATAGGGTCCCTACTCTGTCTGTCTTCTGTATGTACCCAATAGACAGTCATTGACTATTTACATCATTACATATAAAACTGCTCCGAAATTCCATCGTCTTTGTCAACTCTGTCGAACTATTTCAGGTGTCAACGTAGGTCCTGTCGACCTTCAGTGGTCAGCCTTATGTATGGCTTGCCAAAGGCCCGGTATGTCATGACAGCCAGCAATGCTGGGACTTGTAGTTCCAAAACAGCCGGCAAGCCGCAGGTTTGCGAGAACCTGGCTGACATCACAGCGTAATCCGTCGCCTCCTCTGACTCAGCCACATGATACCTTGTGGCCTGAGATCCACTGTCACGTGGCTCCGTAGATTTATAAAATGAAGGCACAGATGGACACTTTGTGGCTGTTCTATGAACTGACAGCTGCTGGGGTAAAAATAAAATCAATTGCATTTTACATGTCAGAATACTTCCTCTTTTAAATCTGACATTCACCGGTCTGGCAGTCACCTCTTCAGCCAACGTATTACAGTTCCAGGGGACAGGAAACAAAAGGCGTCCCATTAGTTCCAAGTCTTATTTACATGACGCGAGGCAGGAGAACTGGAGCACTCAGTACAGATATAAATGTATCTGCGGCTGGGGCAGTCTCGGACTGAAATAGAAGCATTTGCCTTTGTTTTCACTCAGGCTGCTCATGAATAATACACTCAGACTTCAATTAATGTGTATTGTCAAATTTTCTAATGTCATTGTTTGGTTCATTCAATAATTATTTCTAAAAAGGCCGGCCTCGCAAAGGTGCTTTTTAGCTTTTATAAAATGATGCGAACAACAAAATAGGAAGAACTTAGTGCCCTTGTCGCAGTAAAAAGGGCAAAATGGGGCAATAGGTCCAGTAGGTTATAGGTAAAAATAATTTTAAGTAAGAAGAAAATATATGTATAAAACAATACCTGCAGTAACATTTATGACCACTGGGTGGTGCTCATCACATTCATTCAAACTGTATTCAAAACTATTCTAGGTTAGGATTCTTATACGCTCTAAACTGACATTCAGCAATAAATGTGCAATGTCGTCCGTGAAGGTATATAGGTCATTGGGTCGACCCTATTTAGGTTGACATTCATCGGGTTGACCACTGAAGGTCCACAGGGCTTAGGTCGACACCTGAAATAAGTTGACATTGCTAAGATTGACAGGGTTGGAAGGTCAACACAAGCATTAGGTCGACAATGGCAATTTCAACAGTCAAAGGTCGACATGGACACTGTCAAAGTGTACCACGTCCGCTCGCCATGCTTCGAACACCCTATTTTATTCTTCCACCATGCCGTACCCAACCTTTTTTCTCTTCCGTACCCCTTGATTAGGCTTTTCATTGATAAGTACCCCCTCCTCTCAATTTGAAATATGGACAGTACTTAGTGGTATGCGGATCCGGTACTTATGTAATATCTGGGCTCCCGTTTTCCTTATGAGACCGCGTCCCCTCGCGGGGCTCGCTACGCTTCGGGCACAGTGGCTCGCTGCACTCGCCACACTATATAAAATCAACTCCATGCGTAGTTGGATAGTAGGGGTATGAAAAAATGGGGTGAATTTAACATGGGAGCCCAGATAATACATAAGTACCGCGGATCCTTATGCATGTCCTTATATTAAGGAGGAGCGGAGGAGTAGTATACAGCCAGGAATCATGCCCTTCTGTGTCTAGACACTGGTTGTGTATTATCTCCAGGATTCCCGCTAACATCGGTAGGATTAATGCTGCTGCTTCCTCCACCTTTGTCAGTGCCACCTGGGCAGATACCTGCTGATGTCTGAGGGCAGCATGGGAAGCTCCCAGTGGATTGCTGGTCAGGCATATGACACAACATGGTTTGTCTCCATGGCAATGGGTCTTCTTCAGCCATCAAAACAACTTTTTCATTGTCCGCCATTACCAATATTATTTTCAAGTACCCCCCAACTGGTCTGCAGAGTACCCCCAGGGGTACTAGTACCCCAGGTTGGGAACCACTGCCGTAGTGTATAAATAATGTGAAAAACTCACGTCTTTTGATTGCTGACTTTCCAATGTCGACCTGACACTTATGTCGACTTTCCAACCCTGTCAACCTATTTCAGGTGTCAACCTAAGCCCTATCATCTAAAAGCTGATCGGATGGTACTTTCTCTCCATTTTGTCCCCTTTCAAGGTTTAGTACATCTGGGCCAAAAAGTGCTTTCAGTTTATTACAGAGTGCTTGAGTGCTAGGGGGGCACCATGTGGTCCGCTGTACATGGGTCGACGCTAAGTAGGTTGATACTCAATAGGTTGACCACTATTGGTCGATAGGCCATAGGTCGATGCCTTAAAAGGCCGATGTAGCTTAGGTCAACATGGTCAAAAGCAATAGGTCGACCTAGAAAAGTGGACATAGAGGGAGAATGTAATAGTGTGCCTGAAGCGTGGTGAGAGAACGCAGTACAATTTCCATGTCGACATAAGTTGACATAGACAGCAAAAAATTTAAATACTCATGTCGAACTTTTCCATGTCGACATAATGCTTGTGTCGACCTTTTCATCCCTGCCAACCAAAGCCATGTCAACCTTTTTAAGGTGTCGACCAACAGTGGTTGACCTATTGAGTGTCGATCCTATGATCCAAATTCCATCATGCTCCATACTGTAACTGCCCTGTATCTTTGTACTGCCCATAAGCCTGGTTCTAGGTCTTGTTTCGGTCCTCCGGACTCCTATCTATGCAGTACTTACACTCTTTTATCTAATGGGCCGATTCAGACCCATCCCTAGCGGGCCGAATTAGGCTCTTTCCCCGATGCATGTGCAAACCCCCTTTTCTCCAGAGGGGGCGAGCGGCGGCAGACAGGTGGCTTGAGCAGCGTAACCCCCAGCGTCTCCTGGGAGCGCAGACAGGCCGATGCCTGCTCGGGGCTGATGTCACATGAGGTCAGCGGCTGCCCCATTTTTTGGCCATCTCCATCTGAAATAAAAGTCGGCGACTATGAAATGACTTCTCCCCCCTTCGGCCGCATGGCAGGAGATGCGTTCTCTTGTGCATTGCCTCATATAATGGGGAAAATAGAAATACAATTCCAGGACTTATTACATCTGGCCAGCAGGGGGCTGCTCATCTCATGTTGTCACGATGATGGGCCTATTTTTAAGAGGAGGCCTGGCGCCGTAGCTCTATCCGGCCGGTTGATCTGGCCCTGGCTCACAAAGCCGGCATGTGGCAGTTTCCTCATTGACAAATTGCACCATTTGATAGTCACAAGAGACCCCTTATATATCGCCATATGGGGTAACGCACTTTGATACATTCCCATGTTCTAGATCTGCGTCCTCCTTGCCTGAGATGGTACAGCTGTCCCCATGATACCCAATAAAAGGGGCTCAGATGGCGTCCTCCCCAGGGGCACGCGGGGGGGTAAGCGTCCGGCAGGGGAACCAGCTGCTTCTCTATAAATAAAAATTCAAACAAGTTTCCTGTTAACACCAAAACAAGGTGGAACCACTCCAGGTCCTAGTTCTGCTTAGTGCCCCATGTGGGGGGGGGGGGGGGGGGGGGGGGGGGGGGGGGGGGGCTGTATATAGAAGTCAGCTCAATGTTGATTTTACAACTTATTATCCACTAAATGAAAATAAAAATAGTTTTTGGTTTATTCTAAATGTTTCTTCTGGGAATAGAACCCATACATGTCATGTTTCTAACCCATCTACTTCTGATCTGGAGATTTCAGCCCAGGTGATGATCCAAGACCCTCACATTCCCTGGTGTGATGTGAATCAATAGATCCCTCACGAAGGGATGACAGGCAGAAGGTCGATATGCGAAAAAGGTCAACATGATATTGGTAAAAACATGAAAAGGACAACATGAGTTTGTCACTTTTTGTTGCTTTTGTCGACATATGTCGACATGGACCCCCAAGTGGTGTAACGCGAACCCTCGTGTGGCTCACTTCATGCATGGTATCGCTTCACTCACCACCGTTCCAAATTGTAATCCGTATACGGTCGTTAGGTCGACATGCATTGTGTTGACAACTGAAGGTCGACATGGCTTAGGCCAACACATGAAGTAGGTCCACATGGCTAAGGTCAACAGGGTTGGAAGGTCAACCCAAGCATTGGGTCAAAAAAATGGCTAGGTCAACAGTCAAAAGGTCGACATGAATTTTTTCACAGTTTGTTTTGAGCTGACATGTGCCGACAGGCGGCATTTCATGCCCTTCCATCCACTTTGGCGTGGAGGGAGAATAAAATACTGTGTCCAAAGCATGTCGAACGCAGCGATACATTTTGGCGGTGTCCATGTGAACATTCGCGACAAAAAAAGCCTGATGAAAAACTCATGTCGACCTTTTCATATGTTGACCATTGACATTTCGATCATTGGCTCATGTCAACATTTTGTCCATCTTGACGTTGTGTCTGTCGAACAATAGCATTCGACCTATTTGTTGACACAGACATTGTCGACCAATAACCCGGAACCGCCGTCGTCCCTATAATAAGAGTGTAGCAAACTGAAGACACTGCGGTCCCTTTCTTGCTGTGTGCTGCTGCTGCATTCAGATCCCGTCGCTTTAAGGTTAATGTCGCAACGTACCAATGTTGGTGAACTACAGATCTCAGCCAACTGTCAGTAAAAAACATTCCCTACCCTACGGTCACACAGAACAGGTCATTTCCGGAGCCCAGGAACACGCTGGACATAGAGGTGTAGTCACCAGCCCCCACGGAGCGCTTTAATGTCATCTGTGTTTGTATCGGATAAAGTGCAGCTATTTTAGGCCGGAGTAAATAAGTCATGCTCTGTGTACCCCGTGCTTTGTACAAGTGCTTTCAGCTGGTTAATAATACATGCCGGCGTCCATTATAGGGTCTCCTTGTGCATGTGTTGGGACAGAAAGGCATTCATGCAGAGAACTTCCCAAGCTGATATCTTCCTAATGTTCTGAGGAGAGGGCAGAGGGCGTTCGCTGGCGATGACGTGGGGCAAAGGCCGCTCTCTGATCGCGCTGCGCTATATATCATTTATAAGGAATTATGCCCTATATTGCATGGCTGCTGGCATCTTTTACTCATCAACTCGCAAGCAAATCTGCAGTGGCCAAAGCAAGGGTTTGTGTTCTAATGGCCAAGGCTGCGATGTTACCACAGAGATCAGAGAACCAGTGTTGCAAAAGGCATAATGGTTGGTAGACAGTGACCTTATATCATATGCATGGCAATGTACATTGTAGCTTATTGGGGGTTGGACTCATCAAGTGTAAAGATTCTGGTGTGGGCTGATGACAGGAGTAAGACTGCTCATGTGTAGATGGCCACTGTAGAGAAAATGGTGGTATGGGCATTCCAAATGGAGGAAGATTGGCCATTCCTGAGGTAAATATCTCCATTTTACTTTTGGGCAAGTTGGGTCGGACACAGTAAGCCATTATCAGCCTCATTACCAGTGAAAAAGAAATGGCCACCTTCCGTACATTGATTTGGGTGTTTTAGGAGTGATCCAGTTGCCTAAAAACATTTTGAATCTCGATCTGTTTCTGATCCCTCTCAGTGACCGACGACACTGAGTTCTGAGAAAGATGTCCAATATGGCCAGAGGGTCTGGCTCAGAGCCGCATGCAATGCAGATGTTAATGGAGGTAAGCAAGTTTTATTACTACTGCGTCTGGTTAAAAAAAAAAAACTTCTACGGCCACACTTTCCAATAGAGCCAGCTGAAGCCAGGTCTGTGTCCAGTGGCGGATCCAGAGGTGGAGCTACAGCGCAGTTCAAAATTCAAATAGGGGAACCATACCAACTGCCACCCGAGCCGCTGCCAAACATCACAAGCTGGGACTAACTGGCAGTGGGTGTGGCTCCCGTCTTTGTGCTGCAGCCCCACCTCTGCCGCTGCCACTGTCTGTTTCCACCTATTTAAAACATCACCCTACTGAGTACGGCACAGTAATTCATTTTTAGAATCCATCTTTATAACATGTACATTATCTGTAACAAGACCATGCAGAATAAGACAGTGGGCTGAGAATGACATCATTAAGAGATACAAGAAGTTGTACTGTGCGTTTGTCTGTTCAGTAGTGATCATGCAGAGGTTATACTGTGCAATGACCCTATATTCCATAAACAGGGACACGGTAACCAAGCTTTATTTGGAATACTTGGCTACAATCAGGGCTGCCAATATGGGGGTGCTCTGGGTACAGCTGTCCCGGGCCCTGGCCTCTGGAAGGGCCCGGGCAGCTAATTTTGCCCACCGCAATCCCCAACTGCCTCCGCTGCACTGCGCCCAGTGCGCTGAACCAAGCAGGTCCTGGAGTGCAGGCTTATTCAACCCAGAACGCTGGCGGCCAATTAAAAGGCTACACTGGCTTTTGAGCCAATCAGAACTTGTGTACCAGCAGCCAATCAGTATGCTCTTATTGGCTCACCAGCCGTTGCTGCATTTTGATTGGCCGCCGGCAACCTCAGTTGAAGAAGCCTGCGCTCCGGGACCTCCAGGCTACAGCTCAGCGGAAGAGGAGATGGGGGAGCAGGAGCCAGGTTACGGTATGTCAAGTGAGGAGAGAGGGGCAATGAGTCCCGGGCCCCAAAATTCCTGATGGCAGCCCTGGCTACAATAATATATTGCTTGGCTCTAATGAGGTTTATAATGTTAATTCCTCGATGACGGCACACGTAATGCGCAGGGGGAAACAATAAGACAGACAATGTTTGTTGCAGAATAATGCAAATAGTAATATTGCGTACTAGTCAATGCCGAAGAATTGGTTGAAGTGAACATTTTTACTACACTGCGACACGGAACAATACTATATATTGTGCTGGGGTCTGACAACACATAATCAGGCTTGTACAGATTTTATTCACAAATCAGGGTAAATAACGTCTTCCAGCCGAGCAGCCCTACTTTACACATCACCTCGGGGCGTAATAAATAATTGAAATGGCATTCAGACTGTAGGTACTGTACCCTGACAAGCCCCTTAAAGACAGACAGTTATGCACTACAAATAGGTCTGTTTTCAAATGGATTTGAAGGGCTGTGCAAATTGGAATGGAATACGCTGCTCCCGGTTTTGGACTTAAGTCACTCAAAATATAATGTCACAGAAAGTAGGACAGCCGTATCGAAGATTGAGATTGCGCAAAACACTTAACCTATATTTAAATCCAAATTGTAACTCGGCAATATCTGCAAACTCCCTCTCTCGATATTTACCACTTTCACGGAATTTTATGGCAGCTGCAATTTGAGTCGCAAATCAAAAGACTTTAGAGAGAGATGACATTTAGGACTACTGTAAACATCAGCTAATGTGCAATGGGAGGAAAAGCAATTCATCCGGCGTAATGTGAGTAAGCTGCTGCCAAAAAAAACGGATTACGCAGAGGATAAAAAATCTTTATATTTCCATGCGACGTATCGCTTTGGCGCAGTCCGTGTGAATACTTTGGTCATTGGGGGCTATGATCGCCCACTGCTCGGAGAAAATACAGCTATGGTCAAGGTGGTCTACAACTGGAAACAGACATCGGTTGTAGCTGATTGGACAGTTGTTGGCTAGGTTGGTATAGAACAGTGGTGGCCAACCCGTGGCTCTTGAGCCTCATGCGGCTCTCCCCCTTGTAAAGTGAGGCTCCTGTTCCGACTGCTGCCCGCCGCCCACCGTCCGTCCCATTCCCCCCTGCTGCCGGTTCCCTGAATCCCTTCTCCTTCTGAGGGGAGGAGAGCACGCATCGCGCATCTCTCCTACCCCTTACTGTGCATCCTTGTGACTGGGCCGTCCACCAATCAGAGCTCGCGGGCCAGCAGCCAATCAGGAGCCGGCCAGCGAGCTTTGATTGGTGGACAGCCCAGTCACAGGGAAGTGAGGGGGAAGGAGACGCGCAGTGTGCTGTGCTCTCCTCCCATCAGTGACATGACAGGAGGACTGCAGGGGGACACCAGACTGTCCTCTCCCCGCCCGGCAGCAGCAGCAACAACGGTGAGTGCTGCTGCTGGGAAATTTGCACTGTGGGGGCATAGCAGTTTGTGGCACTGTGGGGGCATACAAGCTTTCTGGCACCATAGGGGCATACCCGACACCGTGTGGTGCATACCTGGCACCGTGGGGGGCATATGTGTATCTGGCACTATTGGGGGCATATGTATATATGGCACTGCACTATTGGAGGCATATTTGTATCACACCCACCCAAGGGGTCAAAATAAACCACGCCCCTTTTTTTGGCGCATGCGCCTTCGGCGCGCGCATGATGTCGGCTCTTTAGCTTGACTACTGATATTTTTCGGCTCTTTACCTCTGACCGGTTGGCCACCCCTGGTATAGAAGATCAGCCACTAGTCCGCGCTGTCGCCAACAAGGATGGGCCTTTGTATCATCACGTTTAACATTTTCTGGATCCTGACCATGGGCCTTAATCAGATCTGAGCTCAGTACAAATTTGTTCTCAAAATGGGCAAAACCATGTGCACTGCAGGTGGGGCAGATGTAACATGCATAGAGAGAGTTAGATTTGTGTGAGTTATTTTGTTTCTGTGCAGGGTAAATACTGGCTGCATTATTTTTACACTGCAATTTAGATTTCAGTTTCAACACACCCCACCCAAATCTAACTCTCTCTGCACATGTTACATCTGCCCCACCTGCAGTGCACATGGTTTTACCCATTTTGAGAACACATTTGTACTGTGATCAGCTCAGAATAAGGCCCCATATGTAGAGCTGGGGACTATGGTCCTTATTCTGGTTCACTCGCAAATGCAAATTCCTTCTCAAATGGACAAAACCATGTGCACTGCAGGTGGGGCAGATGTAACATGTGCAAAGAGATTTAGATTTGGGTGAGTTATTTTGTTTCTGTGCAGGGTAAATACTGACTGCTTTATTTTTACAGTGCAATATCTCACATTGAAGTAAAACCCCACCCAAATCTAATTCTCTCTGCACAAGTTACATCTGCCCCACCTGCAGTGCATATGGTTTTGTCCATTTGAGAAGGAATTTGCCTTTGCAAGTGAACCAGAATAAGGATCTATATATCTGAGCTTCAAAAAAGAATTCTCCACTTCAAGAAACTATTTTGTGTATTATCAAGGCTTCATGCCTTAATATTAGTTACAAAATGGGCGTGGCGCCAATCGCCATTCCCATTTCTATCTTTTTTTATGCATCTATTCTCCCAATTAAGAAAAAGTAGAATTATGGATACAAAAATAAATAAAAACACATTAAACCTTAGCCTCTATTTAAGATTTCCTTGATAACAGATTTGGATTGAACACTTGTCTACATGAAGGCAAGGTATTAGGTAAAGATCAATAAGTGACTAGTTGGTCCTTTATCTGATGTTGGATGAAGCTGCTCCTTTGGAAGCAGTAGAGATGTGATTGGTCTATGAGTGCATCTGAGTCACACCGCACACGCATGAGTCCTGTTTGTCGCAACACAAATTTAGACCGCATCTGAGTCACACCGCATACGCATGAGTCCTGTTTGTCGCAACACAAATTTAGACCCATGGTTGCAGAAATGTTAATTGTGTTCCTGTACAGGGACTGGAAGATAACAGGCAGGGGCATGACTATGCGTTTTTGACACCTAGTTCCGTGGATATGTGGCACCCCACTGTAGCAGCGTTGGCTACCTGTACAACCCTTCTCTTCCCAGGACAGGGAGGGTTAATCAGCCCCAGTGAGTGCTCAGCTCCCTTTCACGTGAAGGGAGTCTGGCCTCATGGGGATTGGATGGCCCAGCGGCGCGGGAAGAGGGGTCAGAGGTGACCTGGGCGGGGAGGAAGGAGTTAAAAAGGGGGGATCGTGTGTGCAGCCGCGGTGAAAAAACGTGGACTAACCTGGCAGAGCGGTGTGCAGCGGGCGTCTGAAGAAGGGACCAGCGGCAGAGCGGTGCGCAGCGGAAGACTGCCCAGGGGACCAGCGTGCCGGGAGCAGGAGAGAAGCAGCGCGTCAGCGGCGGTGATTGATGCCCGCGGTGTGACGCTGCCGGAGAGCCTGAGGGAGAGACGCGCCGGGTCCAGCAGCCGACGTCCCAGCAGTGGAGAGATCCGGAGCCGCAGAGAGGGGAAGACGCCGCCCAAGCCGAGTGAGTGACAGCGGGTGCATAGCGGAGCGCCGGGTCACGTCACTGAAGAGGACCGGAGCCCAGAGAAGACTCCGGTGATCCAAGAAAGAAGAAGCTGCCGGGACCGTGCTGACCGGGGGAAGCAGAAATCAGGCCCAGGACCCAGACAGCCGGAAGCAGTGTCGATACTGGCAAGGAGCCGGCAGCGGCAGCGGTCCCACAGGTACTTTGTTGTTTTTCCCCAAGCCACCCAGGGCCCCTGCCATCCCTCTCCACCTCCGTCATAGGGCGCAATTAGCACACGGCGGCCATTCCAGTTCCCCAAGCCACCCAGGGAACCTGCAATTGCCTAGCCCTGAAAAGGACTGCCCCTACCACATCAGGAGGGACAGGGGACAAGTAACCCCGTTTGCCCCATCGCCCCTACTAGCCCTAACAGGGCCACGGACCGTAACCGCAGCCACTATTCACTTGCTCAGCAGGGAGTTACCCCTCAAAACGGGAATTCGCCTGTACCCTGTTAAGGGATTGTGATTTTCGTCCTGAACCGCCCCTTAGTAGTGTGCACACTAAAGTAGGCCCTTCCTTTCCCTTTTGTTCCTCGAGGATTCACCGTCGCGGGACCTTTGGGAAAACTCAGTGACAGTGATTGGCATCTAAGAAGGGAATGTAATTCTCCCACAAAAAGGTGTAGGGTGCCATCTTGTGGACGGTTTATTTCAGTAAAGCGAGATAGTTTTTTTTGTATATTTGTCTTTCAAACGCCTCTTATTGTACTTGTATTGTATTGCCGTTTTGCTACCATTGTTTATGTGGGATTGCATATTACTACGGTACCGTAGGTTGAATTGCTCATGGCCAGGGCAGTCTGTTCTTTGATACGGACTGAGTTGGTCATTGGTTCTTAGTCTGTTTGTGGGGATATTTATGTATTCATTCATTTGTGCCGTTATTACTGTAAGTGTGATTGTTATCATATTTCATTGAGCAGAGCGCAGCAACTGTGCATTTTCTTTCCCTTTAATAAATATCAGTTGCTGCCAGTTGTGGTTGTTTTGTGCTTTTGGGTGGGTTCTCTCCCGGGTGTTCCATTCCCTGCCACGGGTGCGTCCTCATCAGCAGAAAGGGCCGTGAAGACTCCAGAGAGTGCAGCCGTCGCCTGATCCAGGTACGCTTTCCTCCAGCCGTTCACCGGGGTCCCTGTTACAACTTGGCGTCTACGAACAGGATTGTCAAAGACCCCTGTAAACGGCGAAGATGCTACAGCCACAGAACGCAGCGGACGCGGAAGACCAACAGCAGGTCGACCAACAACAGCTCGACCAGCAACAAGCTAACCAGCAACAGCCAGCAGAGCAAGTCCAAGGCAGGAGAAGGCTGCCAGACACACCGACGACTCCGGCAGCTCAAATCACCATGCCCTACTTCTTCGGGGCACCGTGGGTGCCAAAATATTCAGGAGACTCCCGCACGCCTGGAACCGTCTCCTTCAGAGAGTTCAAGGAGGGGTTAATGCACACATTCCTGATGTACAACCCCAGTGAAGAACAGAAGGCGGGAATGGTGATTGGACAGCTAAAAGGGGCAGCGCAACGAGAGGTCCGGTCATGGTCGGCGGAAGAAAGGAAGTCAGCCGACGGGATATTGAAGAAGCTGGGCGGCATCTTCAACGCACAATCGGCCGCAGAGTTGAAACGGCGACTATATGCCAGGAAACAACAGCCGCAAGAGACCCTGCGGGACTTCGCCATAGGACTGCAGGAAGCGATGCGGGCCATTCAAGCGAGAACCCCACAAGACGTGACTCCAGTAGATGAGACGCTGATCGACATTTTTATTGAAGGAGCCAGAGGAGAGGCAATCAGGTCACAGCTGAGGATGTGGAGGCGACAGAAACCTGACTGTACCTTCCCAGAATTCAAAGAAACCACCCTGACCATCCTGGGGTTGAACCAAAATGTCGATGAGGAAGGTGGAGCGGCGTCATCAGAAATGGAGGATGATGAGATGGAGCCAGTCCAGTTCTTCCCAAGACCCGAACCCAAAAAGACCAGGCCCACAGTGACCCAGCAAGTCCAAGCGTCCCCGAACCAAATGGAAACCCTCACCACGGCAGTCACAGAAATGATGAGAGAACTACGGGACATGCGAAGGGAACAGAATGAAGCTCGCCAAGGAGGATGGCAACGGGACTCAGGCGGAAGAGGCAGGCGACAGTGGGACACCCCACGAAGGCCGGGCAGGCGCCCCACAGACCAGTTCGATGCCCAAGGAAGACCCATTTGCCGCCGATGCAAACTCAGCGGGCATGTCGAACGAGAGTGCGGCAAACAGCCTTTAAACGACTCAACCCCGAGGCCAGGGACCGACCCTCGGGAGGAGCCTCGCCAGTAGGTCCGCCAACTCAAGAGTGGTGGCCGCGATTCGTTGGCAGGTGCCCCCACTTGAAGATAAAGGTGAACGGAGTGGAAATGGCAGCTCTCTTGGATACCGGGTCCCAGGTGACAACGATACAACTTGGTGCGTTTCAACGCTACTGGAAAGAGGAGGAGATAGTGTCACCCCCGACCCCGTGGCTCAGTCTACTGGCCAGTAACGGACAACCAATTGAGTTCAGCGGCTACTGGGAAGCGGATATCAACGTGGGAGAGGCGCGACTGGAACGTCAAGGCTGCTTGATCACGTCCACCTGCAACGAGCACTTACCCCCGGTCATCATGGGAATGAACGTCCTGAAGAATTGCCCAGATGAACTGGTGGAAGCCCTCCGGATCGAGATGCAGGCTGCCGCCCCGGAAGAACGAAGAGCTATGCAGCAGACAGTGCGCCTGATCGAAGGGCACAAGCACTTCGCCAATTCACAGGGAGAAGTGGGCAAGGCGAGGGTCACCGATCGGCAACCCATCCTTCTGCGGCCCAATGCCGAACATGTGATCTGGTGCAAGGCTAGGATTGGGCCAGGTGGGCGAGACTATGACGCTGTCATCGAACCATGCGACCTCGAGGGACAACAGCCGTTTGCCGTAGCCAGGACGCTAGCAAGAGTGGAGCGTGGGAGAGTCCCCGTCCGCGTGCTGAACCCGCACAGCTACCCCGTGCGGCTGTTCCGACACTGCACAGTGGCGAACGTGGTCCTGGTCGATTTCCAGGATATCCTGGGAGAAGCCTTGCCGAAAGACCAACCAGGAGTGGTGGTGGGTCAGTCGAGCCTGATCACAACTGAGACCGCGTGGTGGAAGGAGATACAGGTTGGCGATTCCAACACCCCCGCAGAACAGCGTGAGGGCGTCCTCCAGGTCGTCTGTCGGAATGCCAGCGCGTTCAGCCAACACCCAGCCGACTTCGGACGTGCGGAAGGGGTACAGCACCATATTCCCACCGGATCCAGTCCACCCATCAAGGAGAGACACCGGCCGCTTCCACCGGCCATGTACCAGCCCGTGAGGACTATGCTGGGAGAGATGCAGGAAGCAGGGGTAATCAAGGAGAGTCACAGCCCATGGGCCGCCCCGCTGGTCATAGTCAAAAAGAAGGACGGCAGCCTCCGCTTCTGTGTGGACTACAGGAAGCTAAATGCAGTCACCCACAAGGACGCGTACCCTCTGCCCAGGATCGAAGAGTCGCTGACGGCCCTGAAGACTGCCGTCTACTTCTCCACCTTAGATCTGACCAGCGGATACTGGCAAATCCCGATGGCCCCCGAAGACCGGGAAAAAACGGCGTTCACCACTCCCATGGGCCTCTTCGAATTTGACCGGATGCCCTTTGGGCTGTGCAACGCCCCGGCTACGTTTCAAAGGGTCATGGAACACTGCTTGGGCCACAGGAACTTCGAGATGGTCCTCCTGTATCTGGATGACGTCATCATCTTCTCCAAGACGTATGAGGACCATCTGAAGAACCTAGAAGAAGTCTTCGTCCAGCTGACACGATGTGGCCTGAAGCTGAAGCCGTCCAAGTGTCACCTCCTGAAACCTGAAGTGCAGTACCTCGGGCACATAGTCAGTGCTGAAGGAGTGAAGCCGGACCCCGAGAAGATCTGTGCGGTTCGAGACTGGCCAGCACCCAGGACGGTCAAGGACGTGCGGAGCTTCTTGGGGTTCGTGGGATACTACCGTCGCTTCATCGAACACTTCGCCAAGGTGGCCGCGCCCCTCCATGAACTCCTCCGAGGCAAATCGGGCCAAGAGAAAAGAAGCACGTCCGTGGTCCCCTGGACGAGCGAACACCAGGCGTCCTTTGCCCAGCTCAAGCAGACCCTGCTGGAAGCGCCTCTCCTGGCCTACCCTGACTACGAGAAGCCCTTCCGGGTCTACACTGATGCCAGCCACCGAGGCCTGGGAGCTGTACTCTCGCAAGTCCAGGACGGTAGGGAGAGGGTGATTGCTTACGCCAGCAGGGGCCTCAGGAAGACGGAGCGGAACAGCGAGAACTACTCCACTTTCAAGCTGGAATTGCTCGCCCTCATCTGGGCGGTGACAGAGAAGTTTAAGAATTACTTGGTTGCCACGCCCTTCGAGATAGTCACCGACAATAACCCCCTGGCCCACCTATCAACGGCCCGACTGGGGGCACTAGAGCAGAGGTGGATGGCCCGTCTAGCCAACTTTCGCTACACCGTGGTCTATCGAAGTGGCAAATCCAACGGCAACGCAGACGCCTTATCCCGCCTGCCCACTGAAGATGTTGAGGAAGAGGAGCAAGACCGGTCTGAAGATGTGGAGACCCCAGTGTTCAAGACACCTGAGGAGCGCAGAGCTGTCGTCACTTCCGACCCCGTAGTGGCCGCTATGGACGCCTCCCCTGAGTCGGACCCCAGCCACCATTTGGGGTTCGATTGGGAGCAGGTCCAGAAAAGGAGTCCAGTGATTAAGGCCTTGAAGGATCTTCTTTATCAACAGAAGCGACTCACCAAGGCACAGAGGGCCAAAGCAGATCCAGAGCTGGTCAAGCTGCTGAGACATCGGGATCGCCTGAGCCTCCACCACGGACTCGTTGTGCGCACCAGCCTAGACCCTGGGACCCACCAGCCTGTCCATCAAATCGTGGTACCAAGAGAGCGAGCCAACTTCCTACTCACGGCCTACCACAACCAGTCGGGCCACTTCGGCACCCAGAAGACAGAAGCCACATTGAGAAAGCGGTACTTCTGGATTGGGATGCGCCCTGATATCGAGAAGTGGTGCCGAGACTGCGTGAGTTGCAGCCTGAAACGCCCGGCCGAGTCTTCGCAGAAAGACCCCCTACATCCGATACCCAGCAGTCGACCAGGCGAACTCGTAGTGTTGGATCACGTCAAGCTGGAGCCCAGTCCTAGCGGCTTCCAGTATGCTCTCACCATCATGGACCATTACAGCCGCTTCCTGGTGGTGGTCCCAGCCCGAGACCTGACGGCGAAGACTACCGCCGAGCTCTTCATCAAGCACTTTGTCCACCACTATGGCTATCCCAGCAAAATCCTGACCGATCAGGGCCCGGCATTCGAGTCGCAACTCTTTCACGAACTATGCCAAGTATACGGATGCCGCAAGCTGAAGACTACGGCCTATCATCCGCAGGGGAATGGCCTGTGTGAACGGGCCAATCAGACCGTGATTGGAATGCTGCGAAGTCTCTCCACTGAGAATCGGGCTCAATGGCCCCGCCTTCTTCCAGACATGGCCTACCTGTATAACAACACAGAACATTGCTCAACGGGATTCACACCCTTTTACTTGATGTTCGGAAGACAGGGAAGACTTCCCAAGGACCTGGAGCTTTCCCCAGAACTCTGCGAAGATAGTGCCCCACACACCGAGTGGGTGCAGGAACACCAACACCGCATTGAGACCGCTCGCCAGATCGTGGGGAAGCGCCTAGAAGTCGTGCATGGCCGACAGGAGAGAAACTACAACTCCGATGCAAGGCCAGCCTCGTTGCAAGTGGGTGACAGAGTGTGGAAGAAGAAAAGTCGTCGAACCAGCAAGCTTGATGCAATGTGGGAAGATACGCCGTATACCCTAGTGACCGTCCCGTCTGGTGATTCCTATTCGTATCAAATCCAAGCGAAAGACGGCCGAATCGCCACTGTACCTCGTGACCAGCTGAAATTGTGTACCTCCGCAGAACAGGAGCCCATACGACAGGAGGCGGAGAACCCTGTGGCAGAGGGATGGGACTCCTGGGGGGGTGTACCATTTAACGACCCCTTTAAGTTGATGATGTTCTTGGGGAATGCTGTTCCCAATCTGAGAGTCGGGAGCGCCGCTCCGGGGGTGTCAGAGTATGAATCCAGTATTGAAGAGCAAAATCCAGTGCCAAACGTTGCTCACGTTGAAGCTGTGCCGAATGTAATCGGTGTCCGGAGGTCAGAGCGCCGCACCAGAGGCGTTCTGCCCTCGCGATACCGAGAATAAGTTGACTTTGTTCATGAAACGTATGTATTTGTTTACATGTTTTCTTGTATCGTTAATTCTTCACAATGGACGATGGAAGGACTTGGGCCGGGACTCAAAGCCCAGCTTGTTGCGTGCGGACACGCATCGTTCTAGCAAGGGGATGTGTGGCACCCCACTGTAGCAGCGTTGGCTACCTGTACAACCCTTCTCTTCCCAGGACAGGGAGGGTTAATCAGCCCCAGTGAGTGCTCAGCTCCCTTTCACGTGAAGGGAGTCTGGCCTCATGGGGATTGGATGGCCCAGCGGCGCGGGAAGAGGGGTCAGAGGTGACCTGGGCGGGGAGGAAGGAGTTAAAAAGGGGGGATCGTGTGTGCAGCCGCGGTGAAAAAACGTGGACTAACCTGGCAGAGCGGTGTGCAGCGGGCGTCTGAAGAAGGGACCAGCGGCAGAGCGGTGCGCAGCGGAAGACTGCCCAGGGGACCAGCGTGCCGGGAGCAGGAGAGAAGCAGCGCGTCAGCGGAGGTGATTGATGCCCGCGGTGTGACGCTGCCGGAGAGCCTGAGGGAGAGACGCGCCGGGTCCAGCAGCCGACGTCCCAGCAGTGGAGAGATCCGGAGCCGCAGAGAGGGGAAGACGCCGCCCAAGCCGAGTGAGTGACAGCGGGTGCATAGCGGAGCGCCGGGTCACGTCACTGAAGAGGACCGGAGCCCAGAGAAGACTCCGGTGATCCAAGAAAGAAGAAGCTGCCGGGACCGTGCTGACCGGGGGAAGCAGAAATCAGGCCCAGGACCCAGACAGCCGGAAGCAGTGTCGATACTGGCAAGGAGCCGGCAGCGGCAGCGGTCCCACAGGTACTTTGTTGTTTTTCCCCAAGCCACCCAGGGCCCCTGCCATCCCTCTCCACCTCCGTCATAGGGCGCAATTAGCACACGGCGGCCATTCCAGTTCCCCAAGCCACCCAGGGAACCTGCAATTGCCTAGCCCTGAAAAGGACTGCCCCTACCACATCAGGAGGAACAGGGGACAAGTAACCCCGTTTGCCCCATCGCCCCTACTAGCCCTAACAGGGCCACGGACCGTAACCGCAGCCACTATTCACTTGCTCAGCAGGGAGTTACCCCTTAAAACGGGAATTCGCCTGTACCCTGTTAAGGGATTGTGATTTTCGTCCTGAACCGCCCCTTAGTAGTGTGCACACTAAAGTAGGCCCTTCCTTTCCCTTTTGTTCCTCGAGGATTCACCGTCGCGGGACCTTTGGGAAAACTCAGTGACAGTGATTGGCATCTAAGAAGGGAATGTAATTCTCCCACAAAAAGGTGTAGGGTGCCATCTTGTGGACGGTTTATTTCAGTAAAGCGAGATAGTTTTTTTTGTATATTTGTCTTTCAAACGCCTCTTATTGTACTTGTATTGTATTGCCGTTTTGCTACCATTGTTTATGTGGGATTGCATATTACTACGGTACCGTAGGTTGAATTGCTCATGGCCAGGGCAGTCTGTTCTTTGATACGGATTGAGTTGGTCATTGGTTCTTAGTCTGTTTGTGGGGATATTTATGTATTCATTCATTTGTGCCGTTATTACTGTAAGTGTGATTGTTATCATATTTCATTGAGCAGAGCGCAGCAACTGTGCATTTTCTTTCCCTTTAATAAATATCAGTTGCTGCCAGTTGTGGTTGTTTTGTGCTTTTGGGTGGGTTCTCTCCCGGGTGTTCCATTCCCTGCCACGGGTGCGTCCTCATCAGCAGAAAGGGCCGTGAAGACTCCAGAGAGTGCAGCCGTCGCCTGATCCAGGTACGCTTTCCTCCAGCCGTTCACCGGGGTCCCTGTTACAGATATATTTTGTGGTACTGCCAAAAGGGGGCATGACCAAACAGGAAGGGGGTGTAGCATCATGAATCAACCCACATTTTTATCATTTCGGGGTTCCTGGAGATGCTGGGCTGGTCCCGGAGTGCTGGCTCCTGCACTGTAACAGAAGCTGAAAGCTGTGGATAATGTAATAGTGCCGGATCTGTCTCCTGTCACTGAGGAGGAGCTGTAATTTTCCAGGTAACACCCATCTGTTGCACACCACACCCCTGTAGTGCCACCACTGATAACAGGGGGTGGCTAAAAAGATACACAGATGTTACCTGTTAGCTCAGTGTCGCGGGTGTGTAGCTGAAAGTGGTTGGGTACACAGACGCACAGCCACTAAAGCTCCATACAACCTGGGCGTCTATGCTCAGTGTGTATGGACAGTGATGATCGCTATCATCGCTGGAGGGAAAGCCACTCAGTGCATAAACACTGAGCGGCTTTTCCCCTGCTCAGCACTATGCAAAGCTGACCTGAAAGCCGCTCATATGCTGGTATTACCAGCAGATGAATGGCTTTCCCGGCGGTGATGTGGGAGTGCGCAGCAGCGCTCACTGCTCATCGTCAGGCCATACACACTGGGCGGCTTTGAGCTGAAAGCTGCTCAAATATGCTGTTTCTATAGAGGCTGCCAAAGGGAATCTCAGTCCTTGCTCGTATAGATGCATGGATTTGCACAAAGGAAGGGCTTTGTCGACGTAGCCACCGCTGCAGCAAAAGACGCAAGGAAACCCAAAATACAGAGCCGGCCAAGTTGCATCCAACTCCGATTTGGATGCACTTACAAATGTAGCCATGCTAATCGTTACCACGCCAATCGCCACGTCCACTGGGATTGGCACAATCCCATCGCCACGCTCGTACGTCCGTTTCGCTCACGCTCCTCAAAGAAACCCTTTAAACAGCGATGGCAACTCCACGCGGTACACCAGCCCAGCAGCAGCTGCCCGATATACGCCTTCAGACTTTGTTCTGTAGAAAAAAAGAAAAAAAACGGGTTCATTTTCTGATTAATCCAAGTGCATTAAATGGAGTTTGACAAAGTTAACGCCACGGAAATGTATTGTGGTGGAATCAGGGCTATTTACCGTCTAAGTACTCATTACTACTTACTTGACAGTCGCTTGCATGGCATATAGCCTCACGCAGGTGAGCACTTAGCAATTTAGCATTAGTTAATGAACACCTGTATTATACTGTTACCAAATACGATTTGCATTTTTTTCATTAAAAATGTCACAGGAAGTCCAGTCTCCCAGCACTACAGCAATTGAGTGCGGAGTATGGTTTTCATATTAATTAAAATGAAGGATGACAGCTCTATATAGAAAAAAAATGGGAGAACAATTTTGCTGCTCATAAAAATGACCTTTTCTCGAGTGTTTGTTCTTCTGTAAGAACTGGTCATTACTCGAAATTACTGAGAATTTTCAATAAAGCTTCAACGCCGGAGTCAATTTGTGACTTTAGACAGAGAGATATGTTTTGTAATGAACAATCTACTATTATCAAAGCCCGTACTTTATCACAGCCGGGAGCCCAGAATTCAGAGAGCCAGATTAAAAACAAAGGTAGCGGCAATCTTACAGTCTGCACGCGGCACTACTTATGTTACATATTTAGGGCTCTTTATTGTAATCGTAGACATAGATCATCTTAATATTGAAATATTCACGGGCGGCCGTTTAATATACCCCGAGGCTGATCACGGCCCCTGCCGATTCTGGAAAAGTATTTGTCTTGGCAAATCTGTCAACATACAGTATACAGGTTTGCTTTATGAGAATCTATAGGCTTATGTATTTCGGTAGGGCATACTAACAGATCGGTATTAGAATTGTGCGTTATAGTGAAAGGCAGTGGCGGATCCAGGGGAGGGGCTACAGTTCAAAATTCCAAGAGAGGAACCACACCTACTGCCATCAACTGCCAGGCCAAACTAACTCACTGGCAGTGGGTGTGGCTGACCTGTTTGAATTTTGGACTGTGCTGCAGCCGCTGATCTGGAGCCTCCACTGGTTAAAGGGTTCCGGATTAAAATGTCCACAGTGTCTAGGTAGACAGTTAATAGGTCGACACCAAAAGGTGGACATGAACAAGGTCACAGCCACAAAAGGTCGACATGAACAACGTCGAGAATGACCAAAGGTCAACACAAGAAAAGTCCCACCAGTGAAAAGGTCGTCACATGAAGACGTTGAGAGGGGTTTTTCAGGCTCTTTGGTGTCACCTCTGCACATGGTCCCCAAGCACCCTCGCCTGACTGTCTATGGCGATGGAAAAAAGTAAAAAAAATTGGGGAAAAAAAACTCATGTCGACCTTGCTTGTGTCAACCATTGAAATGTTGACCCATCATTCAGATTTAAACTTGTACTGGCGATCTGATTGAGTAGTATGTTAGCATTCTCTACATGTTGACACCTGTATTCCAGAATCGTCATAGTGGCGGTCGCTCCTGGAACTACCATCTCTTCCTAGGAGATAAGCTTGGAATCATTGGTCCAGCTGTGACCTTTGTATTTTATAGTTATGAAGATTGAGCGATCCCATAGCCTGCGCCCACGGCAATACCAGCTCTGCCCCTCATTTCAGCACACAATTCAGATAAAGGTGTTGGCAATACTGACCACTTAAGAATTCAGAAAAACCTCCTGGTGAAAGGCTGGTGAAAGGCTAGAGATGCAATGGGGCATTGTTTCATTGAATTAAGACATTTCGAAATGATGTAGCTATAACTTCCTCTGCCTCCAGGGAAGATGGCCTGTGAGCCCTTCTGCTGCTACAAGCAGCATGAGCAAGATGGCGCCGCAAACGGCTGCCTAGGAACTGTGCACTCAGCGACATGTAACCCCGAGTCTCCCCTGTCTTGTTGTGCATTGCACAGAAATGTATAACTGTACTGTCCCTGCTGTATTGTTACCTACCTGGCTGTTGCGGTGTCCAGTGGCGCCGCTGATGGCTGCCTAGGCGCTGTGCAGCTCGGCGGGTATGTGTTCCCTATGTGATAACTGTACTGTCCCTGCTTATATTGTCACCTACCTGGCTGCTGCAGTGACCAGTGGCGCCGCTGATGGCTGCCTAGGCGCTGCGCAGCTCGGCGGGTATGTGTTCCCTGTGTGATAAACTGTACTGTCCCTGCCTATATTGTCACCTACCTGGCTGCTGCAGTGACCAGTGGCGCCGCTGATGGCTGCCTAGGCGCTGCGCAGCTCGGCGGGTATATGTTCCCCGCATGTAATGTATGTAATGTGTCCCCCCCCTCATCCCTGCTTGATGCTGCACTGTAATCCACAAAAAACTCCTAGTGTGCGCAAGCATGCATGGCCAATAAAGTTGATTGTATTCTATTTTAATAGCTTTAGGCAGTGGTGGGATTCATATAAATTACCAACAGGTTCTATGTCCTAATGCCCATTGCACATAAAGCCGCACGCCATAATGCCAATTACACATAAGGCCACACACCGTAATGCCCATTACACATTGTGCTACACACCATGATGCCAGTTACATATTATGCCGCAGACCATGATGCCCATTACATATTTGAAACATAAGTGCCAATTACCTACATGCTTATTGCTAGGGGGTCTTGCTCGATGCCAGGGGCTTCATGCTCGATGCCAGGGACTTCATGCTGGATGCCAAGGAGGCTTCATGCTCATTGCCAAGGGGGAATACATGCTGGTTGCCAAGAGGGAGTAAATTACTCGTTGTCAAGGGGGGTGAAACGCATAGTGTAAGTACCACTGCCGCGGACGCTCACAAGGTACTGTAAGCAGCTGTGACAGCCGGGCAGGGAGCTGCGTGCTGCCCGGCTATATACTAAAATCAGGTCCGGGGCTATTTTGAATTCTCCTGCTGGACCACGAGCCAGTAGGAGCTTGCGGCCTGGCAGCCAATAAGGAGCCACCACTGCCTCTCTATATTGACTGATGGACCGCGAGCTCCTATTGGCTCTCAGTCGAGCAGTAGCCTTCAAAATAGCCCTGGACGGTGGTGGACCTGCTTTGTGTATACAGCCGGGCAGCACGCAGCTCTCTGCCCGGCTGTCACAGCTGCTTACAGTACCTTGTGAGCGCCCACGGCATTCCTTAGCCAAATCAGTTCTGCAGAACCGGTGCGAACTGGCTGAATCCCACCTTTGGCTTTAGGAAATAAAGGTACAATAAGTATTTGTTCAAAAGGCATTAAAACCCCCAAAATAACGAATAGCTACTGTATACGCAGAGAATCCTAATAGATGTTTAGGACAATCACCGATAAACGTCCTTATACCGATTATCAGCTCTTTTCTTCTTGTATTTGTTCTCGTAGTATCAGAATAACATGTGAAAACCGTCTGCTGGGGGAGGGGGGATGGTGGCAGCAGGAAGCAACTTAGGGAGCGATTCCTGTTCATTCGCAATGTGCAAACTCCGACAGCAAACTGCCATGGGGATTTACAACTTCGCCGGGCTGTTCGCAGCAGGGAGGGAGGATACAACGGGGCGGTGGCGCCCAGCATTCAGGGGCGTCCCCATGATAATGCTGGGTGTTCCCATGCAAATGCAGGCGGGCCGAAGTGTGCCGGCGTCAGCCTCCCACCCTGTCTTTATTCTGGCTCATGCAAATAGTTGTGGAACTACAAGTCCTATCATGCACTGCCACAGTTTTGCAATTAAGGAGTGCTAAAACTATGGCAAGGCATGCTGGGATGTGTAGTTTCACAACAACTGAAGAGCCAGCGGTTGGCCAGGAGTGGCGTTCAATCTCTCATATACACACAACCGGGCAGGTGCAGTGATAAAGAAGGTGATAATGCAGCAGCCAATCAGCCCCCAAACAGTCATTTTCCAAACCCAGTCTGTGACATGGCAGTTAGGGGCCAATTGGCTTAATACTGTACATCTGCAATTATTAAAGACACATGGTGGCTCGGGGATCTAATATGCGCAGCTTATTCCAGAATTGGAAGCGTAAGTTCATTTGCATTCCTCGTGCCCGGCTCCCCCCTGACCCCCCCTTCCCCATTGGTACTGTGCCTGCCTCCCTGTTTACTGACAGGAGAACCCAGAGTGAACTCTCCCCAGCAGCCGCCACTTGCTCTACATTATTCTCTCCGTGCGGGGGACTGAAGTTGGAATCAGGACAATTTGACCTTTATTAACCAGCTGAACTGTCATTGCCACCACAGGTATAAAGCTAATGACTAAGGAAGTGGCGCTCTGGAAGTTTGACACTTTACAGGAGTATGCGAAATGTACAGAAAACATTCTGCACTTGGAAGGAAAGTTTGGTCTTGCAGCGGAAAAGCAGCAGCAGCGGATAAAGGGACAGACGCCAGCAGCTTGATGTACAGTGCACCACCAAATGATTCAAACAGGTCGGGGGGGGGGGGGGGGGGAAGAGGGGGGCACTGTTCTGCCACTGTGTCCATATATTAATGGCCCAGAGATGTTGGATGCAAACATGGGGGTCATCCCCACATGAATGCACTATTGCAGTCCTGCCTGATCCACATCCCCAGAATTCGTCTTGCTTACCCATAAGGCCATAAGACTTATTCATGCCTTTAGGACTATTTGCCCGAGCTATTGTAACCTCTTGTTCTGCGGCATTCCTCTCTACGCCATTACCTCTACTTTCAATACTTATCTTCCTATTACATTGCTTAGAGACAACCTCTCCTATCTTGTCAACTCTTTCACTAGCTCCCCTTCCCTTACAGCAGTGGTTCCCAACCCTGGTCCTTAAGTACCCCCAACAGTGCATGTTTTCCAGGTCTCCACACAGAATCACAAGTGCTATAATTAGCTCCACCTATGGATCTTTTAAAATGTGCCTGAATGAGTGCACCTGCTGGGTGACCTGGAAAACGTGCACTGTTGGGGGTACCTGAGGACCAGGGTTGGGAACCACTGCCTTACAGGATCTGATTTAATCTAACACAAACTTGCACTTTAAAAAAAAAAAAAATTCTGGAACGCCTTATGACCTAGTTTCGCAAAACAGCCCAGGTTTAAGGCTGGGATTAAAAAAATGACAGGTAGAAGCTGATTGGCTGTTTATTACTCTCTACTTTATCACTTTTTGAAGCTCGATACATCTGGCCCTTAATCTCTCACCAGCAGGGCCGCCATCCATCTTGTTCTCTCTCTGCTCTGAATCCTCAGTGCTATCCCATTCATGGTCATTGTCCATAATCCGTTCCACCCATTAATGCCAGGTCATTGGGTCATTGATAGAAATGACTTTATGATTACTCCATTGTAAGATTTATTATTATGCCACTGTTTAGTCTATCCCTGTATACAGTTATTTTTGTGCTTTGTATAGTGGTGTTCAAATTGTAAGTTGATTTTACAAGGTTTTTACAATATATTATATAATAAAATTATATAAGCTTCTTGTTAAATTTTCAGTCAGTTTTAGGCTCTGCTATATATTTTTCAAGTTCTATTTCTGAAAGTTATACCAATCATATACTTAACCACTTCGGTGGTATGCTTTTTTCCGGGCTGAGCGCACTGCAGGAGCGTGCTCTCCTGTAAGTTTTGGGGTATACCATCGATATGATTATTATGCATTTAACTTGAAAAAAAAGCCCCCCCCCCACCAGTCCCAACTCCACCCCCCTTTGTACGCCTGGGCTCCCCTGCCGCTGCACCCGCCACCATTCTCAGCAGTGAGCAGGCACTAGCGGCGGGCCCCACTGGGGAAAGTTTGGTGCTGCTCAGGAGTTTGGCCGCCCAAGTCCCCGAGTCTGCCGTATGGTCACTGCCTTGAATGGCGGAAGTTGCAGTGGCAGGAAACCCTGCCGATCTGGGGTGGGGAGACGGCACTGGATGGCGGTGAGGACAGGGAGGGAGGGGTAGGTGACGGAAGGGGCTGCCACACCAGAGTATACTACAAGCCAGAAAGTACTGCTGTTTTAAATCACAGGCAAAGTGTAACACCTGAAAACATCGGTCATTATGCATCTAAGCATCAATCGTCTTTAACGAAAGAGCCTCAAAGCATATGCACTCCAAAGTGTATGCGCATAGATTTGTGACGAGCCATACTCTGACAGAGAATCTGTATGCAGTATGGGGCTGTCGCACATTTCCATGGTACATCCCGTGGTTGCGTCAACTAAAGCACCAAGCGGGACTCTTGGCAATCTCCAGTCCTTGCACAAATGCAGTCTCATACCCCAGGAAAAAGAAAGTTATGGTAGACTTACCTTTGGGTTAACTCTTTTTTTGAGGTTCATGGGACCCAAAGGGTGACATTGGGTTGTGGGCAGATCCAGAGGAACATGGCACCAATCAACAAAGCTTTAAGGCATCCCAGGATGCACGGCTCATCTCCCCTATAACCCCACCTCCATGATCAGCTCCTTGTTTGTTAACCAGCCAATAGCAGAAAGCGGAGAAGAAAGAAGACAGGTGATGAACATACCAGAACACTCATACATAGAGTGAGGGAAGTAGGGACCAAGGTTGTTTAAATCAAATCTTGTATACCACAAGGAATACCTCAGGCCTATAAGGGTGGGTGCCATCTGCGTCCCATGACCTTAGAAGAAAGAGACTTAACTGAAGGTAAATCTACCATACCTCTTGTTTTCTTCTTTGGGTTTCACAGTGACAGTGTGACATTGGAGATGTCCAATAGCAGTACTCAAGGAAGGGTACCAGCCTGAGGTGTCAGAAGAACTTGGCGACCAAAGGAAGCATCCTGGGAGGCAAACGTGTCAAATGCATAGAATCTAGTGAATGTAAGAACAGATGGCCACGTTGCGGCCTTGCACAATTGCTCAGCGGATGCCCCCTGGCGCGCTGTCCATAAGGGACCCACCAGCTTGGTAGAATGTGCATGAATAGATGGAGGAAATGGAAGATCAGATTGCTGGTAAGCCTGCTGAATAACCAATCGTATGCAGCGAACAGTTTGTTTGTTCGCTGGCCAGCCCCTTAAGGAAACCAAAAATAATGCCTCTGACTTGTACTGGAAGCAGTACGGTGAACATATGTAGTTAGTGCCCTAACTACATCCAAAGAATGCTCACCCGGAGACAGATTCTCTGAGTTGAAGGCAGGGACAACATTTTCCTGGTTCATTAGAGAGTACTTTAGGGAGTTGTGTAGCTCTGGTTCTCAGACCCGGCCTGTCCGACTGGACGATAAGAAAAGGGGGAAGGCATTAGAGGACAATCAAGTCCGATACACGTCTATCAGATGCAATCGCAAACAGGAAAACCGTCTGAGCTGTGAGCTACTTGCAGTCCACCGTGTGCAGTGGTTCGAAAAGAGGTTTTCCTAAAGCCTGCAAAACTAAGTGTCGTTGGTGGCACATATGGAGGTTGGATACATATCACTCCTTGAAGGAAAGTACGTATGTCTAAGATAAATACAATCTTCTGATGGAACCAGATGGAAAGGACTGAGATATGCACTTTCAATTAAGCTAGTCTCAGACCCAGGTCTAAGCAAGTAGTCTTGCTGTTTTGAAGGAGAAATATGGATGCCATACCCTATAGTATATTCTGGCAGAAGCAGGTTTACAAGCTCTGATCATTGTCTGGATGACCTTTTTGGAGAATCCTTTCTTTTCAGAATCACTTTATTGCCGAGTATATCAATGTACAGCATACATAATACATAGGGAATTTGTTTCCAATAACCACTGCTCCCACACAGTGTACATATAAAACAGACCAATACAAAACAGGATCATTTTCAGGGGAGGGCATCAGGGTTGTATTTAGATTCATGTGTCGAGTGCCGAGGTCAGCGCAATGGGGTGGAATCGCTGACCTTTGACCTTAGAGTTTATTATTGAAGTAGCTTGGGGAAAAAAGTGTCTGGCTGTCCTCGCCAGTTGAGAGCTGTATCTCCTCCCAGACGGCAGCCTCCTGAACAAATCATGAGCAGGGTGGGAGTGGTCACTGATAATTCTTTCAGCGCGTTTTGTAACCATTGACCTATACACGTCCTCAATCGGCGGGAGATCCGATCCTATGATTTTTTCCGCTGCTTTTACAATTTGCTGTAATCTATTTCGGTCATAAGCCAAGGCCAAGCCATACCAGACTATGATTGAGGTACAGATCACGGATTGTATAATTGCAGAGTAGAAGAGCACCAGGGGTGAGATTTAATAGGATGAGAGATTCAGAAAGTGAGAGATTTGGTGAGAAATCTCCAGTTTATTTAAGCGGCAATCATTTATACTGCAAAAATCAAACTGGCTTTGCAGTGTAAATGATTGCCGCTTTAAAAAAACTGGAGATTTCTTCCCAAAATCTCTCACTTTCTGAATCTCTCATCCTTTTAAATCTCACCCCAGGAGTTTGTGCGGCAGTTTGAACTTCCTGAGTTGACGTAGAAAGAACAGTCCCTGTTGGGCTTTTCCCACAATGCCATCGACGTTAGCCCTCCACTTCAGGTCCCTGGCAATGTTGGAGACTAAGAATCTGAAGGACTCCACTATCGCCACTACACTACCTTCAACCATTAGCGGGGGGAGTGAAGGGGGATTCTTCCTGAAGTCTATAATCATCTCTACCGTTTTTGACGCATTCAGCTGTAGGTTGTTGGTACACCAGGTGACTAGCCTTTTCACCTCTTGCCTGCAGGCATTCTCATTACCTTCTGTGATCATTCCAATTAGCGTGGTGTCATCTGCGAATTTGAGAAGCTTCACCGATGAGTCTCCGGAGGTGCAGTCTTTGGTATAAAGAGAGAAGAGGAAAGGAGGACACATCCTTGGGGGGCTCCCGTGCTGGTGGACCGTGCACCGGAGGTGAATTTCCCCATCCTGACTCTCTGCTCTCTTTCCATGAGGAAATTCAACATCCAGGAACATAGGCCTTCCGAGATGCCTAGCTGTAGCATCTTCAATTTCAGCAGGCCCGTTATGATGGTATTGAATGCCGATCTGAAATCCACAAATAGTATCCTCGCATACCCGCCCGGTGAGACCATGTGCTGCAGGATGTGGTGCAGATCCAGGTTCACTGCATCCTCTGCCGATCTATTTTCCCTGTAAGCGAACTGGAGAGGATCAAGGAGGGGACCAACTGCAGATTTAAACATTTATTTTTTAGGATATCAGACTCAAGCGCCAGGCGCTGTAGATCTGGGTGTAGGCAGGGAACCTGACTAAGTCTGATCGGAGAGGCAAAGAAGTGGTTGCTGTACTGACAGACGTTGCAGGTCTAGAAACCAGTGATATCGAGGCCAGGCTGGGGCTATCAGTATGAGATGGCCACCTTCCTGTTTAAATTTCCTGAGAACCCTAGGTATCATGGACAGCGGCGGAAAGGCGTATGGAAGAAAAAACTTCCATGGAATCGACAGTGCGCCCATGATGCTGGCTGGAGGATCCCTGGATAGCGACCCGTACTTTGGGATTTTGTAGTTATGAAGGGACTCCACGAGTTCCAAGTCTGGAGCACCCCAGCTTTTCACCAGAAGGGAAAAGACCTCTGGATGGAGTAACCACTACCCCAGATGAACGTCTTGTTGACTTAGGAAGTCTGCTTACCAATTCAGTATTCTGGGGATAAATACAGCCTACAATGCAAGGAAATGGTGTTCTGCCCAAGTGAGAATTATGGACACTTCTCGGATGGCTGCTGCCCCTTGGAGGTTTATGTAAGCCATTGTTGTGGCATTGTCTGACTGAACCTGTACCGGTCTGTTCTGAAGAGGATCCTGGGAGTGTATGAGAGTTATTTACTGCTCGTAGCTCCAAGATGTTGTTGGACAGACATGCTTCTGAGCGGGACCACACGCCTTACAAGGATCGGGATTCTACAATGGCTCCTCAGCCTCGAAGGCTGGCGTCGGTGGTCAAGATAATCCAATTGGTGAACCAAAATGGTGATCCTTGGTTCAGATGGGAAAGTTGGAGCCACCACTGGAGGGATGAACGAACCTCTGGAGTCACAGTCATGCATGTGGTTCTGATCCAATGATGCTGTCCATCCCATTTTAGGATGTGACGCTGAAGTGGGTGTAAGTGAAACTCTGCCCATTCCACCATGTCGAACGTTGATACCATAAGGCTCAGGCTCTGCATTGCCAGATGGATCGAGACTCTGGGATGTTGAAGGAATTGGCTTATTCTCTGTTGCAGTGTGTGACATTTGTCTGGTGTTAGAAATAACCTCTGTGCATGAGAGTCCAACAGGGCCCCTAGATGCAGCATCCATTGAGACAGTGTTAGAGAGGATTTCTCCCAATTGAGAAGCCTTCCATGCTGCTGAAGAACAGCTATTGTTGTCTGCAGGTGTGCGGACAGAACCGCTGCTGAATTGGCCACTAGGAGGAGGTCATCTAAGTAAGGGAATACTCTGATGCCCTGTTGTCGTAGACAAGCTGCCATGATTTTTGTAAAAATCCTGGGTGCCATTGCCAGGCCAAATGGGAGTGCCTGGAATTGAAAGTGAGGAGATAGGAAGGCGAATCAGAGGAACTGCTTGTGTGAAGGTAGAATAGGGATATGGAAATAAGCATCCCATATATCTAGAGACACCATATAGTCCCCCGGCTCCATTGACAACACTAAGGTTTCCATGTGGAATTTTGGCACTTTGACAAACTTGTTTAGTGCCTTTAAGTTTAGAATGGCCACTGCTGTGTGAAGTGCAGAAGTCAGCCTCCCACTTTGGGGTCCCCCTGAGGGAGGCCCGCCCCATCATGCTGTAGGTTTGTCAGGCTTAGCTGGGGGCAGTCTAGTGGATCAGGCGTGTTTGGGCTTGGACTTGGCCGGCTTAGAAGCACTGGAGGTGCAAGGGAAGTTTTGGCATGTGGCCTTGGGAACAAAAGGACTGAAAAGGAGCAACCTTAGGTCGATGCGGGAGAACTGATGGGAGACATGTGATTTTTAACCAGGTTACATTAAGTCGGGTTACGTGTAAATCGACTGGGGGAGTGTCTCTCATAACTTACAATTCAGGTGGGAGAGGATACCTGGAAAGCAGCCTCTTTGATATAGAGGATTTTCCCCCAGAGCTTCTCATTGATCTGTTCTGATTTCCATTAGGTGATCAGAATGTTTTGCTACTAGTGCCGGCTCGTCTATATCATATAGGAGCACAAGCCGTATAGCATCAATTCAGTTTGGTACGTCTGCTACCTCCGTACCTTATGACCCTAACCCTGGCAGAGTGGTATCCTCATCATCATCATCCTCCTTTTCCTCACCCTCATCCCCAGTAGTATCAATTCCTCCAACCCTGCAACTGATGGGGAGGAGCATATGGGGAGCTGGGGTTTAGAAACGTGACTAGCAGCCAGCAGTAATTTTTGCATTGCTACCGTAGAGTGTGTGTCATGGTTTGTACTGTCGTAGCTAAGATATCTACCCATAGTGAAGGGGCCTGCCCAATGGGCGGAACAACTTCAGGCTGGAGGCAATCTACTAAAGTGCCAAGAAGCTGCTGATAAGTTGCCCAAGGAGGCTCCTGTACAGCCACCGGAGCAGAGGACTGACCAGTAGGGATAAAGCAGTTAACACATAAACCTTCCTGAGTAATGTCCTGCTCACACAGGCCTGCAGCACAAGCCTTACAGGAGCTTGGGAGACGCCATCTTTGTGCGCCCCTGCTTAGAAGTCATATTAAACACACAGAGGGGTGCTAATATACACAATAGGTATAGTCTGGTAGGGAAACTTAGAGTAGAGTAGAGCTGACAGAAGAGAAAATAGAAATAACAAACTAGCACACCAGTCACATACAATGCAGAATATAGTAGTACAATGCTGGAACAAATAACCGCAAATGCACTCCAATCACCGACTGTGCCTCTATGGAAGCCAGTTGAATGCGAATGCTGTAAAAGCGTGTCAGCGGGGGAGACTAACCCACACTCCAGGAGACCGAGCTGCGTGCTGAAGATGGCCGCTGGTCATCAGGGGAAGTGAAAGCAGCTTAAGGGTGGTAAACCTGCAGGAGATTGGCGCACAAAGCTGGGGGAGGTGCTGCAGGCCAGTGTCACCCCCCCCCCCCCCCTAAGCTGGACCTCCCCCACAGGCACTAGTGAGCCCTATGTAAAATGGATGAATACACCCAGCCTGCGCTCAACACCCCGGTGGTCTAGTGGAGTCCATGCCGCAAGCAGCAGTGTCCACGCCAGCCACTGCGGGCCGTCTCCCTGACCCACAGTAATTTATGCGCTCTCACAGAGAGCTTTACCTTCTCCTATATTGCCGGCCACGCTGTCCAAGGATTTCGGTGTCCAGCGGTGCTAGACCTTAGGCGCTACCTCTGCCGCAAGTACCTCGCTTGGGGGAGTTTTGGCACCAGCAGGGGTAATGGAGCTGCTGCGCTGTAGTCGCTAGGACTGACAGCGCCGCTAGCCCTTCTAGCTTTTGTCGTTAGTGAAAAATAAAGTTTCAGTCAAAAAAAAAGCTTGTGGGATTGCCTCAGACAATCCCTGCTGACAAAAATGGTGCACCAGATTCCTGCTGGAACTAGCAAAACTGAGAAGCTGAGCATGGAGGCAGGGTTTTTAGGGGAGAAGAGCCATGCATCCTGGGACGCCTCAAAGCTTTGCTGAGTGGTGCCACGGTCCTCTGTATCCGCCTACAACCCCCCCAATATCACCCTGTGAGGCCATGAAACCCGAAGAAGAAAAGGCATTTAATTGAATTCGCATAAACTCACACAACTAGGACAAATGACAATTAGGAAAGCGCAATGTCAGCGTGACAACATTGGGCAGTGTAATTGCACGCTCCAGTTATATCTTAAGCTGGCCCTGCCGCAAGCCCAACAGAAGACACGGTACTTGTTTCCTAGCACGGCGCCACCGATTTTAATCTTATGTAATCGGGTCTATCAGATCGGGTCGCATCGCATGCGATGGGATCTGACCCGATTTTTTATTGTACAGCCACCCTGATGGCTGATTACTATGTTAAATACACCCAAACACCAGATTTTTAATTGTACACTCACCCTGATGGGTAATTATTATGTCAAATGCCCCCCCCCCCCCCATTCTGAACACCACCCCACTATCAACGCCAACCTGAAGCGTGGCGAGCGCAGCGAGTGCGCGAGGGGCGGCGGTACGCATCCTCCGACCTTTTCATACCCCCACTATCCACGTCGGCGTGGAGTTGATTTTATATAGTGTGGCGAGGGGACGCGTATTACTTCACATGTATTCCGCGTCCGCTCGCCA
Organism: Crinia signifera; assembly: GCF_055691185.1. Taxonomy (NCBI): domain Eukaryota; kingdom Metazoa; phylum Chordata; class Amphibia; order Anura; family Myobatrachidae; genus Crinia; species Crinia signifera. The sequence goes on along the minus strand of NC_139228.1, from coordinate 64,767,906 downwards.
CGCTTCGGGCTCGGTGGCTCGCTGCGCTTGCCACACTATATAAAATCAACTCCACGCCGACATGGATAGTGGGGGTATGAAAAGGTCGAAGAATGCCTAACGCTGCGCTCGCCACGCTTCGGGTTGGCGTTGATAGTGGGGTGGCGTTAACAATGGAGGGCATTTGACATAATAATTACCCATCAGGGTGGGTGTACAATTAAAAATCGGGTGTTTGGTTGCATTTTACATAGTAATCAGCCATCAGGGTGGCTGTACAATATGAAATTGGGTGTCATCGAGTTGCATCGCATGCCATTGTAATGGCATGCGATGCAACGTGATTTTAAAATTGTATAGGAAGCCCTTTAAACCCGAATATCGGGTCCCATCGCATACCTTAACTATGGTATGCGATGGGACCCGACAAGCACCGTGCTAGGAAACAAGTACCGAAGACACTACCAAGGATCTAGTGAAGGATGAAACCACCCCTCCTGATGTGTGCTGCCAATCCGATTGATCCAGACCAAAGCGAATTCAGCCGAATGACGAAAACATTTGAACCCAGCTTTAAGCAGCTGCTGGTACCCCAGTGTGGCGTACCTGCCGGAGTAGTGTAAATAAAAGGGGTAGCTTAAGGGGCGTCCACCGAATTGGATGAGGTGTGAAAATAAGACACCAGGTGCTGTTACTTTTATTTTAATGACAACTTCAAAAGAAAAAAAGAAAAATAAACGATGAAAATTTCCAACTACAGTGAAACCTCGAGGAGCCGGGGAAAAACATTTTGGAAAGTGTTCGATACCTGTCGTTTCGGAGGTCAATCTGACATATCCCAGCCATCAAACGCTGAACAGATTTAAAGCTTTTCATGGACCCGTAAACCTCCGAATTACCAGTGACTGAGTGATGGCTGATGTGAACCTCTTAAAATATATATTTACACATATATATTTATTAACGTGAGCTAACGCAGGACCTACCTCACCTTCAAATACGGGAGGAAGGGGGTGGGAGGGATCTCTTCAAAAGTACAAAACAATACAAAGTAAACTCTGGTATGCGGCTTAATAAATACCCCATCTCAGCTAAAGACCAAACCCCTACCCGGATCCCATTGGGCCTCATTCTCCGATCATTCGTCCCTTACCGGTTGTTTTTTTTGTTTGTTTTTTTCAACAGCAACTTCAAAAATGATATTTCTATAAGATGTACGTGGGACAGAATGGCAAAACTAGAGCGTTCTCTTGCAAGAAAATATTTCTATATATATATATATATATTTTAGAGTGAAGTTCTCCTTTGGAGCATGAAACGCTATGGTCGCAAGGCTTAGGCGAGTACCGATACTCTATACACATATAGTTCCTGAAATCTTTATAAATGAGTGAAAGTGATGTGGTACATGGCCACACCGGCGCGTCTCAGTCTGCCCTACACCGGCGCTGTACATCTGAACTCAACTTTAAGATAAACCCACCCCAAAAAAAAAAAAAAAAACTGGGAGCAGCCACATTTCTAGGTGCAGAGAAGTCGGGAGCTGAACACGGCAAAGCCTTAAACCTCTGCTTTTTTTTTTTTCGTTTTGTTTTTTTAAAACCTTTTTAAAAAGTCAAAAGTTTTTCACAATTGCACTTTTTCCATCGTTGGTGCGCAGCACAAGAAAACTATTTGGCGTCTTTGGTTCCGCCTTCCTCTGCGGCGGTGGCATCCTGGCTCTCAGATTTGATCCCGTTAAACAGAGAGTCCTTTCCGTTGACGTAACCGTTCTCCGTGATCTCGGAGATTGTTAGCGCCTCTTGAATGTTCAGCCCTTCCGGCTCGGTTTCTTCATCTTCGAGATTTCTGAGGACAAGGGGAAGCTTGGTGTCGGATGCAGTGTTCTCCAGAAAGGCGATGTTGCTCTCCTCGTATTTCGGGAGCGGATCGCCGTCTTCCAGGTGCTTGCTGAACATCTTGCGGTTGTCGGAAGCGCTTTTCACGGCCTTCTCCAAGATTTCCTTCTCCACCAGGCGCAGCTTAACGGCCATTGCGGCATGAAGAGACAGGTCTTCTTTCTCCACGAGACTTTTATCATCCTGAAATGAGAGGCAGATGGGAGAGATCAAAATGGGTTGATCGTACAATGAACTCTCTCAAAACATCGTAATACAACTTAATTGAATCACTTCTAATTGCCTGAAATAGTCTGTTGAAAACTCAAAAAGTACTATTGCTGTTTTTCTGGCAACATGCAAGCCTAATCTAGATTTGTATAAAAGGCCAACTACTCCTCACCTCTATAAGGTCAAGTAATCCCACGTACCACTAGAGGCCACTCGACGGACCAAAGTGATAGCAATTTTTGCAGGGACATTGAACTTGCTCGATATGGTGAGAGGGAGCTGTGAAGACAGAGGGTAACATTTATTAAGCTGTGTATACTACTTCACATGTGATGTTGCTATGGGCAACCAATCAGAATCTACTTCTTTTTTATTTAGCACCTAGCACCATCTAGAATATATTAGACAGGATCTGATTGGTTGCCCATAGCAACATCACATGTGAAGTAGCATACACATCTTAGTAAATTCCCCCCAGAGACTGGAGGTAGGAGTAGACAGGGACTGGGGGTGGGGTGGAGAGTTTGTGGGGTAAAAACTGTCACAGCTTAAAGTGAAAGTAAAAACTGTCACAGTTCCAAGATCAAGTACATTTTAGAAGCCGTCTTATTGACAGGCTTTTAACTAGTATATTAATAATCAGCTAAATGCAAATTGGTCAAAATGACAAAGTGGATATAAACCTTCACTGTATACACTTACTACATGTCCTCCCCCTCCATTCTCTCTTGAACCACTGACTGGGAAATGCAAACTGTTATGATCAGGAACACAAGGTCAATAGAAGGTTGCAGTCCCTTTAACTCAATACACACAAAAAATAAAAAATAAATCCAAATCAGGTTGCCATAAAATACAAGCAACAGTCACCCAGATTTCCTGTTGTGTCAGGATTGGGTCAGGACTGTAGTGATTTGAGATTGGGCTCTGTACAAGCATCAGCCTGGGAAACGTCACCTCTGCTGTGGTCCTGTAAGTCTTCAGCAACAACGAAGCTCTGGCCTCCAGAAACGTCCACAGCTTGATCTCATTGTCCCAGCTCACCGGAAACTCGCTGTTCCCCAGCGTGAAGATCTTATCGATGGCATGCTCTCCAATTAAGTGCTCTTTCAGCTCCTCTGTGGGAGAAGCAAAACACTTTAGCGACCAGAAATGACTTATATCGAACTCGTAGCACTATGGAGTCAACAGGGGTTCTTATGTAGCGTTCATTCTAGCACCCGCCATCTTTGAAAACCCATGCAGTTCCTGTTCCCTGCCCGGGGTGTCGCTGTCTTCTGTGGTGTTTCTAGCGCAGGTCTTGTTTGCATATTAGTGCTGATATAAAGACCACACTGTGCTAGAAGCACTCCCCAGCAGACAGCTACACCCCAGGCAGGGAAGAGGAGCTGCATGATTTTCAAACATAATGGTTGCTAGAATGAGCACTATTAAGCGGTTGTACTACAGATCCCAGCATCCCCCTTAGCTGGAGGAGGTTGTTACAGTATCACAAAAAAATGATAAGAAAGTGTTGCATGTGCATTCCATCTATTCAATGTTTTTCCTTTTTTGGGGGAAATCATCCGAAAATCTAAAAAAAAAAAAACCATGGATCCACGTCTTCATCCGCGGAACCGGCCTCCAATTCAAAATCTAGCTTCCGTTTCCGTGAATGCAGATTCGGCCGTTCAAAGAGCCGTAACCCCAGACGGGAATCCTGCCCGTGTTCGCCTGGGAATAGTCAAATACCCTTATAGCCGAAATAAGGTGAAACATTGAATCCCCCCTTTAAGATGTATGCTGCACACTTAGGGGTTTATGTAATAAGATGGGAGTTCTACTGAAGATGGGATGTTGCCCATAGCAACCAATTTCAACTACTTATGTATTAAATCTAGACGATGATAGATGAAATCTGATTGGTTGCCCATAGCAACATCCCATCTTCAATAGAACCCCTATCTATGCAAATAAAACCCTGTCTAAAGCATCTAAAGATTGAAGAGGTGATGTTGCGCATAGAAACCAGACACAGAATGTGATTGGTTGCAACTGGCAACATCAGCTCGTTATTAGACTGATGGGAAATATTGGCAGTCACCTATTCAATGCTGCCATTTAAAGCTGGATCTGTTTTGCAGGAAATGGCCACGGATTGTCGAATTCATGGGCGACTCACAATTTGCGCCCGTTTACTCCGATCCACAGACTTTCCGACACTCGACAGCCGGAACATTGAATCCAAGCTGTTGAGTTATGTAGGGTACAAACCAGAACGATTTGGCCTCAAAACACCCGATTTAGATACAATGTCGACCGATTTTATGTAAATTGGGCATGTTTTGGGCCATTTCAGATCCGATTCCAATGTGCGGCCCCCCCCCGCGCGTCATTTCACAGATCCTACCTGCAGCAGATAGGATCTGGAAACGACCATTCAGCTGGGTAACCGGTCGAGATCGGATCGGATTCAGATCGTGTGCTCCAACAGATAGTGAGCCGATCGTATGATTGTCTTATGATCTGCATCGTTCTGGTGTGTACCAGGCATAACTGTCCACACCAAAGGACAATAGGTAACATAGGGCCTAGGAGATTAAAACAACTAAATCTGGTGTCTCTTTTTAATTGGACAGCAGACATTAACACACCAGCCCAAAAGCTGGCAGCCAATGACTCCCGAGGTCGTTAAATAAACCAGATCATTTTTCTTTTTTTATTCTCAGGTGGAAACAGGAGAAAGGTCTGACCCCTGCGCCTGAATCTGTGTATATTGACATACATTAGGTCTCACCCTCGCTCATGCAGAAGACTCTGAGGAAGGCCAGGAGCTGAGCGGATATCGGCGGCTCGGTCACATGCAAGGCGAACACGCTGGATCTGTGGACACACATGGGGCATGAGGCTCACGTTGGGATGTTTTAGGAATACATCACAATGGAAAATGACAATACGTATCAGTTGCATTAATTAAACACAAGTCTGGCAACAATGTAAAGAAACAAAGTCAAACCACTAATTAAGCACGTGAGAAATGCGTGGGATCGGGGCTCAGCGATGGCTGCCGCTGCTGCGTACAGCTAAAAGAAGCTCATTAAGTTTTCTTGTCCGTTTATAGAAGAGGTCTAATAAACACACAACCACAAAACAGCTATAACTAAAATAAGAAAATAATGTTATACAATTGTGCGTCTAATTACTCACATGATTGGGTTTACATCATCCTTAGGATCATTAAATGGTGTATAAGTGACCACATCGGACAGATTTGTGCGTATGGCCCTCCGCCGTGTTATGCTGGATACACACTATAAGATTATCTGTCCCATCTTTCCGGTCGGAAAAAAAAAATCTGGTAAAGTCTGGGAGCAAATGACAATCACCCATTTGGTCCCAAAAGCCATAAAGTGGTTTGATCAAATGAATTTAACTGAACGTCCATTTGTGTCTGTTATTCAGTATTTGGGAGCAAATGGTGAATTGTCATTTGTTCCGAAAGGTGCCAGATTTTTTTTCCAACCGGAAATATTGGACAGATAATCTTACAGTGTGTATCCAACTTTAGTGATAATTTTAGATTATGTTCCAGACAGATTTTCCAACATGCCCAACAACAGTCGGGTAATTATTAGTTTGGTGGCTGTAGTTGCTTTGGGGTAGCACATGGTGCAAGCCAAAGATTAGATTTGCCTCATGTAGGCCCAGAGTGGCTGACAGAACCATGGTGATTATTTCCTTCCAGGTACTGTAGACAGGACTCTGGTCTATAAATGCCATTGGAGAAGTAACGCACAGTTTCCGCCTGTTTCCCAGCGAGTGCATACACCCCGCTGTAGGCTGGGGGAGGAAAGGCTTCATGCATGCACTCTGGTTTGCCAGGTCTACTGTATCACACATAAGAGTTCTGGAATCCTCTCTGTACTAATGAGATCAGGGACTGGTACAGCATTAAACCGCTTCACGCACTGGATACATATCCCGAGGTGTGCCGCCTCTTCCCTTTATACCTCCATCCTGGGAAGTGGGAATTCTCCAGGCCTGAGGTGTTCAGGATTATAAACTGAGTGGAATCTCTCATCGGTCAGTGGTACTAATGGGAGTTTTAGATTGTAAACTCTGACGAGACAATCCTCATGGTCACACACGATGCCTTTGCTGTATACATAAATGTACATTTGCTGTGCATAGTAAGTAAAGTGTTGTGGAATATAGTGGTTCTGTATAAGATATTCACTGGTTAGAGGATGCAACCGAGGCCTCCTATTGGCTGAGCCATGCGACTCGTCCGATGAAACCATCTAAATCAGTGGTCAGGGAACTCAGTCCTCATTACCCCACGCAGTGCATGTTTTGCAGGTCTCCTCACAGAATCACAAGTGAAATAATTATCTCCACCTGCGGACCTTATAAAATGTGTCTGAGTTATTAGTACACCTGTGAACCTGCTGGGTTACCAGCAAAACATGCACTGTGTGGGGTAATGAGGACCGAGTTCCTGGACCACTGATCTAAATAAATACTTTCAGTTCACTTCACAATTCTGCAGACACTGAATTGTGGGGACCTGAAAATAATTGCAAGATTATATATACTGGTCTGCTTCAAACTTGCTGGATATGGAGAGAGGGAGCTGTGAAGACAGAGATTGGAGGTAGCAGCAGATAGGGACTGGGGGTGAAGAGTTTGTGGGCTAAAAACTGTCACAGCTCAAAGTGAAAGTCAAAACGGTCACAGCTCGAAGTGAAAGTACATTACAGAAGCCGTCATTTGACGGGCTTATAATTAGTAATTCATAAATAATATGAGGGTTATTGTTCTGCTTCCGGCAAGAGAGCGGCTGCCGCCCCTGTTTGCAGCTGAGGGTCCCCATGTCTACGTAGCTGATACAGATATGGCCGGCTGCACAAGTCGCAGAACAAGAGCAGTGAATAGGTTAAACACCACATTCTACTCACGTAGGGATGCCGGCCCGTGCCAGGACCTCGGCCTTCATGGCGTATAGCCGGTCGCTCTTGCTGACGCCCAGTTTAATCTTCACCCGGTCGTGAGCGTTGTTCTCGAAGAAGAATCCGTTGTGGATGACAAATTCAGCGTTTGACCGAGTGCCATAAAAAATGTAAATCTGGGGTTGGACGGGGAGAAGAGGACGAATGTGCTGATAAAATCACAGTACATAAAAGGGTAAAAGTCGAGAACCACAGTCTCCCTGGCGTGTTCCCTGGGTTTAGTGATCTCGCTCTCCCCGCTGTTCTGTTTATCCAACTGTGATAGCAAAATAACAATGATTTGCCTCCCACCCCATAAATGTTATTGTGTGCTTTATAGGACAGCGGCTGGACGCTTCTCTCCATAGATGGCACTGAAATACCCTCAGCTTAGCTGCGTCTACATCTGCCCATTGTACAGTACATTAATCTGCTTTCAGAGCAGCCCAACCGTTCGCCTATAGTGTCCATGCGCTTCTAGCCTGTGTATCATTATTTATTACCCCCCTTACCCCATTCATTGCACCCTACTTTGCCCTAACTCTTCTCTCTTTTTCCAATTTATTATAATTATCCTGACGGTAGCTGCATACATACTATAAGATTATCTTTCCAATTGGACTGGTTGGAATGAAAATCAGGTAATGTCTGAAGGTGCCCATACACGGAGTGCCCATACAAGGTGCCCATACACGGAGCAAGCATCCCATCGCAGAGTTCAAAAAGTATGCGCTTTTTTGAACTAGGTCCCGATGGCATCGCACGCGATGCGATATAGCCCAAAACGCATGCAATATGGGTGTATGGGCACCTTGAGAACAAATTGCCATCAACCATTGTTAGTAAAGCAATAATGAAAATACAAAAAACCACAGAACTGGGCAAAACCATACTGAGCTGCAGATGGGGCAGATGTAACATGTGCAGAAAGTTAGATTTGAGTAGGGCGTGTTCAAACTGAAATCTATATAGAAGAGTAAATATAAAGCGGTCTAACATCTGTGGGTTACATGCAAAAGGAGCCAGTATTTACCCTGCACAGAAACAATGTAATCCGCTCACATCTAAATCTCTCTGCACAAGCTACATCAGGCCCACCTGTAATGCAGCATAGTTTTGCCCAGTTGTGTGCTTACAGACGCACATAACAAAGGTTTTTTATGCATACATACACATTACACACACACACATATATATATATATATATATATATATATATATATATATATATATATATAGATACGCATATAGCTGGTGATCCAGGTTCATTCGCAAAGCACATTTGCTTTGTTAATGGACAAAACCATGCTGCACTGCAGGGGGGTAGATGTAACATGTGTAGAGAGAGTTAGATTTGGGTGGGGTATGTACTTCAAACTGATATCTATATTGCAGTGTAAGAATAAAGCAGCCAGTATTTACCCTGCACAGAAACAAAATAACTCGCCCAAATCTAACTCTCTCTACACGTTACATCTGCCCCACCTGCAGTGCAGCATGGTTTTGTCCATTATCAAACCAAAGGTGATTTGCTAGTAAACCTGAATCAGGCCCATAATGAATATTACACACATACACATTTCACGTACACAAATATAGGAGTGGAATTAATTTTTTTCCCCAATGGCAACCACTAGACTGCACCCAACAGAGCAATTCAATTGTTGCTCGGTTCAGCCGTGAATAGCCGCTGAGAGAAGTAGTTCAGGTTCCATCCTTTCTGCTGCTGGGATGGTGAAATGTGCAAAGATTGACCAATAAACTCTGCACAGAGAGGGCCCATGGTGGGAATGGAACCCATGACCTCAGTGCTGAGAGGCAGTAATGCTAACCGTTACACCGTCCGTACTGCCCCGTATATATAACACATGGTGGGAATGGAACCCATGACCTCAGTGCTGAGAGGCAGTAATGCTAACCATTACACCATCCATACTGCCCCGTATATATAACACATGGTGGGGATAGAACCCATGACCTCAGTGCTGAGAGGCAGTAATGTAACCATTGCACCGTCCGTACTACACATATAAGAACAATGGAAGTCATTCTAATTTGATGTTGAACTGGGGAGCGATGTTTAGCTTCTGCGCATTTATTCGCATGGTGCGAGCAAGCACGGCAAATTGGTGTTTCACCGCCCCATTCAAACCTAGCAGTGCGGGAGAGGTGCTGCGCCACAGAGGTGTGAACCAGAATGACCTCCAATATCCCCACCATTCTGAACACCACCAAAATGGAATCACCCAGCTATAGGCACAAATATGGTGTCTCGTGGGGAAAACTGGTCACCCACTAAAGATAAACTTTTCAATAAGTGACGGATTTATAATGTTCTCGTGTAAAAAAAAAGGGGGGGGGATCTATAAATAGCGGCATTTGAATATTCGCAATCCCTACAAAAAGCAGCAGCGGTAATTATGCAGACTGTGAAGACAAATCCCATTTCGCCCTCAGCTAGAGAAGCTGCAATAAGGCTCCTGGTACACAAACCGAGTGTCAGCTCTTACCTGCTCGCCAGCCTTAAACTCCTGCAACGCCACGCACTCACATCGGTCATCTTCTAAATTATAACCCGTCGTTATCTAAGCAAGGGGAAAGTAATGAATAAAGATTTCAACTCATTAGATACTATTTTACCTGAAGCAAGATTGTCTCTTTAGATGGCATGAAACATTAATGGAAATCATTCAACGTGTGACTGTTCCACCTGACGTGACAGGTTTGGAGCTGAATATTTTATGAAACCTACTGGGAATCACAAACACTTTCGTATTTAGAGAAGCAAAACTGGATTCTCGTTCGCCAGCTGCTTTCTTGTGCTGTTCTGCCACACAGACAATGGTCTGGCGAGGGGCAGGATAATACAATAATATATCACTGACATAGGCAGTGTGGGGCAGTAAGAGCTGTCAGATATAATGCCGGTACAATAGTGTGCATTATACAATAAGTATCATTTATCTTACTGTAGCACCATTAGCACACACTAAAGACCTGCAGTATCTACTCTGAGAGCACCAAGGTCCAGAGTATTCCCTCCAGATACAGCCACGCACAGGGCCCACAGCGCCCCCCATCCCGATACACCGGCGCACAGGCCCCACAGCGCCCCTCCCCCCTCCAGATACAGCCGCACACAGGGCCCACAGTGCCCCCCCTCCAGATACAGCCACGCACAGGGCCCACAGTGCCCCCCCTCCAGATACAGCCACGCACCGGGCCCACAGCGCCCCCCCTCCAGATACAGCGGTGCACAGGGCCCACAGCGACCCCCCTCCAGATACAGCCGCGCACAGGGCCCACAGCGCCCCCCCTCCAGATACAGCCATGCACAGGGCCCACAGTGCCCCCCCTCCAGATACAGCCACGCACAGGGCACACAGAGCCCCCCCTCCAGATACAGCGGTGCACAGGGCCCACAGCGCCCCCTTCCAGATACAGCCGCGCACCGGGCCCACAGCGCCCCCTCCAGATACAGCCACGCACAGGGCCCACAGCGCCCCCTCCAGATACAGCCGCGCACAGGGCCCACAGCGCCCCCCCTCCAGATACGGCCGCGCACAGGGCCCACAGCGCCCCCCTCCAGATACACCCGCTCACAGGGCCCAAAGCACCCCCTTCCAGATACAGCCGCGCACAGGGCCCACAGCAGCACCCTCCAGATACACCAGCGCACAGGGCCCACAGCATCATCCCCTCCAGATACACCCGCGCACAGGGCCCACAGCATAATCCCCTCCAGATACACCTGCACACAGGGCCCACAGCATCATCCCCTCCAGATACACCTGCACACAGGGCCGACAGCATCATCCCCTCCAGATACACCTGCACACGGGGCCCACAGCCTCATCCCCTCCAGATACACCCGCATGGCCTTTCCTCATTTAACAGCATGAAGTGTCACCCTGAATTATTTTATTCTGGTAAACCACGTACAGCCCTCCCTACCTATGTCTGTTTTCCCAGAGAAGAGGGCAAGCGAGAGTTCTATTGGTCATACACTGCAGGGCGCAACAGCAGATTCTCACCCTGAGCCATGAATTATTCATAACAGCCCAGTGTTAAAACCTTTTTATAGTTGAAGAACACTGGTCACACCTGCAATCATGGGAAAGTGACAGCCACTCCTGCCGGTAAGAAAGCTCTTAAAGAAATCCACTCAGTGCCTGGGCCAGTCTCCATTCAGTCTCCTGACCCCGTGTGTCAGCAGCAGCTGATGGACCACTTCACCAAAGCTTGGGGGGGGGGTGAGTGGGTCTGGGAACAGCAGAGGTTTAGGATATTGGAAGAGGAGTGTGCAGGGAAGGGCTGGCCTGGAGCACTTGTTCCTACTCAGCACAGTCCATCAATCATCACTCACCAGGCCGTTGGTGTGGTTACACATGTCCCACAGCGGGATCAGCGCTAAAGTTACACGAGAACCGTCCTCGGTGGGGATCTGATTTTGCCGCGTCATGACCGATGATACCGCCCATCTGCAACCAGGAAACAAAAGGGTTAATATCAGTAGGGCCACGGAAAGCGGGGTTAAAAATCTGGAATTCAGATAAGCTAAACCAGGAAATGCTAAATCTAAGCTTTTACAACTGCAATACATTATATGGATTCCATAGATGATTTACTGGTGTAAAAGGCCAATATACCATTTCATTATAACCGTGTCCTGGGCATCAACCCCGGCTGTGCTGGAACAAGGCACAAAATGACATCTCACAGCCGGAATGGGGCCATTGGGTCGACCTAAAGATGGTTGACACCGTTGGGTCCAGATACAGCAAGGTCGACACAGGACCAGGTCAACAGGTACTTAGGACGACACAAGCGTTAGGTTGACATGGTCTAGTTCGACAGTCAAAAGGTCGACATGGCTTTTTTCACTGTTTATTGACCCGACTGTCAACACAGGTTAAGGTGCACCGCGTGCGCTCGCCATGCTTCGGGCACGGTGCCTCGCTGCGCTCGGCACACTATTTTATTCTCCCACCACGCCCTAGTGGATGGTAGGGCATGAAATACCGCCTGTCGGCACATGTCGGCTCAAACTGAAAAACCACATGTTGACCTTTTCACTGTCGACCTAAGCCTTGCCAGCCGTGCCATCCCCAAAGCAAATAATATGTAGCATTAAACGCATATAATATATATATATCTCTATCTATCTATCTATATATTTGTGTCAGGAACTGGCTTGTTCCGCTGCCTACACCCACTGACATTCAGTGTATATATCCGCATGTAATCTCCTGACCGCCTCTGCACTGCTGTGATGCAGAACAGGTCCCGGACAGAATGACACTGCAGTACGGCTAAAACTTCACAGAGCAGTTGCAATACTTTTGCTAGAACTCCTACAGAAGTGGGGGGAGGGAGGAGGGGGGTGATCTGGTATCAGTCAGTGATCCTTCTTTTTTTGTAATTTATGTCACGGAGGCTTTCCCCCGTCGCCCGAATGAGAGACAGCTCCCATAATGCAAAGCAGCAGTGACTTTGGGTAGGTTTTAGAAAACTTATTTCTGAAATGATATGCCAACCACAATGCCAGAGACTATTTTTAGCATTGCCAATCACAAGCACAGTAATAACAGACTATATTCTCGCTTCTTATAAGCTTCTGACACACAGGACCCTAGCGTGGGTGTGCGGTAAGGGGGGGAATTAGAGTGCAAGCTCCAATAGGGGGAGGGATTGGTATCAATGATTACTTATGCTCATTATAGCGCTGCACAATATGGTGGCAGAGTATATATCAGTGCACGGAGATAGGTCATATTAGCTAATTAATACTTTGGATGTCCAAGCAAACGCTTTGTATCAGCCCATAAGGGCTGAGACCGCCACAGTTCCATGGCACTTAACCGGCGTCCACAGCTCAGGTAAGGCGGGCAAGTGCAAACCTCTGACTGCTTCTGCGCAAAGTAGAACGTCCATGGTTATACCATCGATTAATAAGCAAAGTCCATGAACGTGTTATTCCTAAACATTTCTAAAAGACAGAGGACACCAACACTACTATGGAAACCAAAACTGTACCAACCTGTAGTCATCGAAAGTGAAGGAGTCCTTCAGGGGTAGCTTGCTGGCGTTAGGATGGGTCTGGGGGGGGATGACGGGAACCAAGAGGGATGGGAAAAAGAGAGAGAAAAGCGTCAGGACCCGGTACACGAAATTTCATAATTTAGCTTCCTAACGAGAGCCAAATGAGGCAGGGGCTGCCCAGATCCGCTTCCCAGGGATCATCGGCGCTATCATGTTACCATACATCAATGTCAACTTAATTTGTTGTGCCCAGCAGCTCCCATTAATCTGCGTCTCCGTATTCTGAGACGGGAACTCACAGGCAGCGCGGATGTAACAATATAAGGTGGACGCGATGGGCAGGAAGCGGCTATCATTTATACACGTCAGGGTTGGAAAGCAGGAATTAATTAGGCATTTCAGCTTATGCGCACTAAACAAATGTTTCAAGTTTTTTTTTTATATCCCCCCCCCCCCCCCCCCAAATTTCACTTTTCAATTCCACACAGACAAGAGGCCGCGGCGAAGTACAGGGATTGTTCCAAATGTGTTTCCTGGAGACTATAAAACGAGTATTATTACACTGGGCTGTGCGCACACTATAGCGTTATGAAGCAGACATGGGCCAGTTCTATACATGGTTCTACAGATGACAGGAAGACTAGGGTTAGCACCAGCCCGGAGGAAGAACAATCCCATCAGTGACTCCCCCCCCCCCACCCGTGCCTGATGTTATTTCCCTGTGACAGCCTGGGATTGGGTAGGGGTGAAGGGTGCCGTTGTGTCCCTGTTAGCTGTGCAGGAGGGTCTGATTACATGCAGCAGAGGGGATGTGAGTACGCGGTTAGGCCTCCTTCCACCATTAATGAAGCCCCACCGCCGTACCCAGTTTTACTTCTGATGCATTAGCATCTGGAGTGCGAGGCAATTTATCATCCCTCACTGTAATGTACTCGCTGGCACTGCGTGCAGGACAGTAGGGGATGAGGTAAAAGTGGCTCAAACTATAAATCAATTATAAAACAAAAGCCTGGAGCTCAGTGAGCAATTTGAGGGAAATTATACACTGTGAGGCTGCCAATTGGGTGGGAGATCTCCGCGGCAGCTTCTCCCACCCCCCTTCCCTGCCACTCTTCCTTTAACCCCTTCACGCCCAGGCTCCTTACACCCCTCAGCCATTGCGGTCTGCAGAGTGTGATACTCAGGGACTATCCTACCCAACGGTTCAACCCCTTATGGGCAGATTCAATTAGCTGCGATGCTCGCTGCTGGCCTCAAGCTTTAGCGCTCAATTAAAGTTTTTAAGCCCATTTCCTTCCGCCGTCGACCCATAGATTCTGGGCTTCATTGCTGCCGCGGTAAGGGCAGAAAGCCCATTCTATGCCCACCTCAGAAGGGTGCGAACAGAAATGTGCGGTAAGAGGTCCAAAGTAATGATAAGGCTCTGAAGGGCCGGATGTGGTCCCACATTGTTGTTGGAATCGGCCTGAGAATGCGCCAAGATGACGGATGTAAATTTACCGTCCACATCCATCATCCAGATAAAGATCTTGGGGTAATTAGACTTTCAGGTTTCTAAAAGTGATTACGTTGCCCATAGTAACAATCAGATTTTCTCTTAGAAGCTTAGTACAGTTAACCCGTCATCACTGGATATCTGGTTGTAGGAATGACTTAGAGGCTAGGAGTCAACGTGCTTTGGGTGGACCACTGAAGGTCCACATGGCTAAGGTCAACAGGGATGGAAGGCCTACACAAGCATTAGGTCGACAATGGGAAAGTAGACAAAGTCAACACACTTTTTCTGTTCTCCCACCACACCATAGTGGATGGTAGGGTATGAAATACCACCTGTCGGCACATGTCGGCTCACAAGAAAAAAAAAAGTGAAAAACTCATGCCCACCTTTTGACTTTTGACCTTCCCATTGTCGACCTAATGGTGGTCGAACCAACCTAAATAGGGTCGACCTAGTGACCATATCCCAACACATCTACCTCGCATCAATCACATACACACATTATAGCTGGTAACAGCTAACAGGGAAACAACCGCAGCCAAATACCAACACAAAATGAACATGATAACTACTGCTGGATCTTCACAATAATGCTACCATACACTTACACAATTGGATTCGGTGCGGCTTCGAAGTGCGTCCGATTGCGTCTTATGGTGCAAAAGGTGCTCTCTCTTCCAGCATCCGATGTCGCATGCCATCGTGTGAGGACACATTGGGTGCTGGAAGAAAAGGGGCAGAGGGCAGCGGAGTAGGGTAGCGCTATGAAGTAGCGATAGCAGGCGGTGGGGTCAGTGCGGCGGCAGCAGAATTTAACACAATGGCTGGCCCTCTGGCTAAGAGAGCTCAGCCAATCAGAGGACTGCCCAGTGTTTTAAACAATTCTGCCCCCACCGCTGACCCCCGCTAGCGCTCCCTCACAGCGCTAAACCACCAGACGGACACCGGCAGCAGTCCCTCTGGCCTCATCTCCCCAAACCAGACTGCGCTGGAAGCGTTCCCTCAGCCCCCCACCTGCGGATTGCATTGGAGTGATTGCATGTGGCTAAAAACCACATGCGATCCCTCCTGCAATTTGATAGGTATTATGTGCTGCACATACTACCTATCAACGCGACATTGGACGGCGGGACCGCGCATCGCATCAAATGGTCCCTAAAATATGCAAACAATCATTCGATTTATCGAACAGGTGTGGTGGAAATCGATTGATTGCATGCAACATCTCACCAGTGCATGGGTATCATCAGACCTATAACCTGTATGTGGGTATAATCTCCGATCCAATATGGAATCTGTGGCGAATGTGATTGAAAAAATATATTTAATTATACAAAAGATTTTTCTGAAAAAGTTACTGACAAAGCAGAACAAATAGACATTTAGCTATGCTGTACTTTTATCAATGTACGTAAAGCTAACAAGGGTTGGCGACAGCGATTAGCGGGGACGAAATGAGCGCACAATGCTTTTCTAGAACATGGTGAATCTCCATTCTCACTCCCCTTTATTCTGCTTATGTATAGATTTGTTTTCTGTTTGAATTAATAGTCTGCTCAGTTTATCCGTTAACTGTGTATATCTTTCTGTATTTATCTATATATAATCTATCCATACGCTTGTTACAAGGAACATGCAGGAAGGATTAACTGGGATTTTAGAAACGGAGCTCCCATTCGTGTCATTCTACTGCCCCCTAGTGGTACCTTGTGGTATTTCTCTTCTGTACACTAGCTTGGGAGAGTTATACACTGGCAGAAGCACCGGGATGCAGTCAATTTACCTACAATCAAAATTCCGACGGTCAAAATACCGACAACCATTGACCGACGGTCGAAATACCGACAAGGTCAAAATACTGACTCCGTGAAAATACCGACATTTATCTTGTTCATACTTTACCATCGCACCGTGCCCGAAGCATGGCGAGCGTAGCGGGCAGTATTCTTTTCTCCCCACCATGTCCTAAGTGAATGGCAGGACATGAAATATCGCCTGTCGGCACATGTCGGCTCAGAATAAAAAAAAAACAGTGCAAAACTCATGTTGACCATTTGACTGTCGACCTAGCCATTGTTGACCTTCCAACCATGTCAACGTATTCCATGTGTCCACCTCTGCCATGTCGGCCAATGCACGTCTACTTAATAAGTGTCAATCTAGCGATCATTTACCCTTTAATTGAAACCTTCATTTGGGCTTGCTGTACATAATCCGTCCTCCGATGGCATCATTACGGACAATCATGATACACAACAGATAAAGGAACACACACACACGTGTAAATCTCGGTGTAATATGAAGCTGGTTCCAGGATGTTCCTCGCCCCATACAGAGCGTATACAGAGAGTAGCCCTCGATAAGTCTTTGGCTGCAGATTCCACGTGTCACTAGGTTAATGGGAATTTGATTTGCTTTACTTCTTATTCCATTTGCTGTCGCCGGGCGCATTTCTGGACCTGCTGAAGACGGGCGGTTTGGGAACCACAGCGGAAAGGTTTAGGAGGCGATAAATCCATTTTTATTAAATGAGAGCACAGCGACAACGTTTGATAGTGATCTGGTAAGCAGCGTTAGTCCGCCACCATAGAGAGCCCGGCTCCCCCATCAGAATAGTAAATAGAGGCGTCTACATGTTACCGAGGAGGAACAGGCCCCCAGAACCGGGAGCGCACTCTGCAACCCAGTGATGGAGTGTTGTGGTGTATGTCACCAATATAACACGCTGCACTAAGGTGTCAAGTTACTAAGATGGGAGGTTGCCCATAGCAACAAATCATATAATATTTCTTATTTATTTAGCACCTTCGAGAAAATGATAAATACAATCTGGTTGCCCATAGCAACAATCCATCTTCATTACGACTCCCATCAAATTTAAGTGTCCGTCTTTGAAGTTCACCAAGAGACCTATTACTAGTAAATATTATTACGTTACAGTGGCACAGAAATGACGTTAGGTTTAGGAAACATAGGGGAGGTTAGAGTTAGGCTGCATAAGGAGGGTATGGCTAGGCACTAAGGGGGCATGGTTAAGAAAGAGGGTGGCATGGTTAGGCACCAAGGGGGTGTGGTTAGGGTTAGGCACCAAGGGGGTGTGGTTAGGGTTAGGCACCAAGGGGGTGTGGTTAGGGTTAGGCACCAAGGTGACAGGAATGGATAGAAATCACAGTTTGCACGTTCGTGTGTATTGCAATTGTTTTTTGCCCACTGTGATGGTGTTACACTGAAACAGGAACAATCAATTTTCCTTTCTTTCTGGCATCATGAAAACCCCAATGGTTCATATTTCAGTAAGAATACAAAGTAATCAGCGTATTACCGATCTCCACAAAGAGGACCACACCACCTCTCCATCAGTCATTATGACCTTCAGACATATACAAACACCTCCGACGTTATACCCTCCTTAAAGCCTAGCTATCCTACCTATCTCTATACAGCCAGACCTTCTATGGCAGCGCACAATGCGCCTGTTCTTGCGGTGATCCGGGCCATGCTGGCAGCACCTCTGCCCTTTAGCACTGCACTCCTGACCACCACATCTCTCCTGCTCATCCCTGCACTATGTGATGTCTATCACTGCCCCTAATGCTCTGCTCAGTGACTTCACCACAGCTAGGAGCGCAGGCGGCAGCCTGGAGTGTAGGGTAATGGTGCAGCGGTAATAAGTTATAATAATGTACAGTACAATACAGCTCTAACGTCTAATACATGCATGTATGTCATCATTACAGGATAATTGCGGTCATTGTAATGTATGACATCACAAAGACTACTGCAGTGTAAAGTATGACATCATTATGTAGTAAATATTACAATGTTACCCATGACATCATTATAGGGTGAATATAAAAATGGAAACCATGACATCATTACACGGTGAATATAAACGCAACCCACAACATTATTACAGGGTTAATATGTGTAACCCATGACATTACAGGGTGAATATAAAAACACAACCCGTGACATCATTACAGGGTGAATATAAAAACGTAACCCGTGACATCATTACAGGGTGAATATAAACGCAACCCACAACATTATTACAGGGTTAATATCACAGTGTAACCCATGACATTACAGGGTGAATATAAAAACATAACCCATGACATCATCATGTGGTGTATATAAAAAAAGCAAACTATTACATCATTACGGGTTGAATATCACAGTGTAAACTGACATCTTTCTGGGGTTTGTGGACCGACAGTAGGCAGACAGCAAAAAGCTGACAGGGTCAATAGGTCAACAACATGTGGTTTAAAAAAAAAAAAAAAATGTGGGTATAAATGTCAAACCCCCGAAAACGCATTTTGTATTTTAGTCCTGTATGGTCAGGAAATTTCTTATTGTATGCACTTAAATAAATCTGTTTTTTACTTTTCCCTTTAAATTATATTGGTAATCCATTTATATATCTTAAACATGGCGCCCATGAATACCTTTTTCTTGCCTAAAGTTAAGGTGTTCCGTCTTCATACAAGGTATTTCTTGCAGCCACGTTTGGTTTATTGGGCAATGATTTAGTATCTTCACAATTTTTTTTTTCACAATCACAGGAAACTAATCACATCGGAGACCAATCATTGAGATGTACGGGCGATGCAGGTAAATGTGCCGCCATAACCGCAACTAAGAGGCGGCATCTCCCATACATTGTGCACGTTACAGCCCCATGTACGTTACCATATCTCAGAGATCACAGTGCATTACCCATACATCCCTCCTAATGTAACTGACCACATAACGGTATGTATCTCACCCATAGAAGATTCCATTGTACTGCTAACTAACCATTTCATCATACTCTGCAGAATATCCAATACCAACTTGGCAAAGCTAGCAGGCAGAACTTAATTGTTACTTCCGGGACACCGTACACTTAAGTTTCAAAGACTTGTTGGATGAAACTTTTACATATTTGTGCCTTAAAAGTGGCAGAAGAGACAACTTTGCAAGAAGTGTTAATAGAATATCTAGCGGCTTGATAGGGAAGTTCCTTCCACCAAAATGACACGGTGATAAGAGGCGACAGCGCAGAATCTTATCGGGAAGTGTGGTTCTGCCTGCGCCTTATCTGGCTCAGATACCGGGAGATGATAAATGAAAGCAGCCTGGGACGCGCTGATTGTGTTATTCCCCAGTTGTGCACATGTGGATGTGGCTGATGTTTGGAGACGACATGACTAATATTTGGAAGGAGTGAGGAGCGATGGGATGATTGAGCACCGGGGGGAAGGAATACAAACAGCTTCCTCCGCGGGATCTTGTCATTAGGCAGAATCTTGTTTCCTGTCTTGGGAACCATGTAAGACATTTCAATGAGAGCAAAGCGCAGAAAGTTTTCTGGATACTTATGAAAGACGTGTTAAATTCCTTAAAGAAGCGGTCCTCCACTCCTCAAGTGCCCCAACTGGCCATGTTTTAAAGCTGTTTTACTGGGATAATGACCCAATAACATGGATTATGTCGCCTGTGTATAATTAAAGACATCCAGAAAAACAGGAGAACCGCTGCTCAAAAGGGAAAGCAGAACTCAACAAGTGATGTGTCATCATACACCTAACGTTTATACGCTACACGAAGGGAGATGACGACTCAGATGAGATCCCCTGTGACAGATCTCATACCGTATTTGTATTTAAACTTCTCATTTTATCCGCATTCACAGTTATTTCATTTATGCAATAAGTTGCACATTTTTAGCATGAAACACACTTTATTCTTATAATCAGTTATTTATATAGCGCATACATATTCCGCAGCGCTTCACGGAGACTATTTGAGCACTCGCATCAGTCCCTGCCCCAGTGGAGCTTACAATCTATATTCCCTACCACATGTACAAGCACACACAGACATTCTAGGGTTAATTTAGGTTAGGAGCCAATTAACCTACCGGTATATTTTGGATTGTGGGAGGAAACCGAAGTACCTGGAAGAAACCCAAGAAAGCACAGGGAGAATATACAAACTACACACAGTTAGGGCCATGGTGGGAATCAAATTCATGACCTCACATGGCGATTAAATAGGGGTCACTGGTGTCCAGGACATAAGAGGTGTCACAGAGGCAAGAGGTGGGAAGTCCACTATAAAAAGATGGGGGATACTGCTGGTTCCCTACTAATCACTCTAATGGTGCCCACACACTTGTGTGATCGGATGCCAAGCGACATCGCAATGCGATTTCCTATCGTATCTTCAGTGGGTTTTTTTTCCAGCACCCGAAGTCTCATGCCATCTGTCACACGCTATCGGATGCTAGAGGAAGAGGGCTGGTGGGCGTCGGTGTAGGGGAGCAGGCGGCAGGAGGGCTGGTGGATGGCAGAATTTGAAAAAAAAAACATTTAAAAAACAATGGTCGGCCCTGTGATTGGGCTGAGAGAGTTCTCAGCCAATCAGAGGCCTCACATTCAGGGGGCTGCTGATTGGCTTAGAGAGCTCTCAGCCAATCAGAGGGCCCACCTAGTGTTTCAAATGTTTTTTTTTTTTTTCAAAGTCTGCCACCCACCACTGACTACCGCCACGCGCCAGCCCTCCTGCCGCCCTCCCCACTACACCGCCACCCGCTGATCGCATGGCGAGTGATCGCATGTGGTTAGTATACGTTGCACAAGGACATAACACAAAAAGGTCCTTTGTCCTGGGTGAACCTACTCTATTAAGACTTCAGCTAATGATAACAAAGTGCACGACTGTGGAGGAAAAGCCCAAATAACGCACCCGGCGCTCCCAGAGATGCCCTGTGAGGATTGCTGTCAGTGAGCAGAGCGCACAATTTATTTCTGTCTCACACGAGTCACACCTGTTTCTTCTCATCACACAGGGCTGCAGTCTGGCCGCGAACAGCAGCTGCAAAACATAAAATCTGTGTTTTCTTCCCGTCCGTGGAGCCTGCCGGCCAAGCAGGTTTAGTGGTTCTCCCCTCAGAATACAGCCATTTATGGGCAGGCCGGTGAGAGAAAGCAGAGGCCAGCGGAGATGTTTATGAGAAGCAGAGCAGTCTAACCCTTCAGACCGCGCGGCTCTGCCTACAACTTAACACTTCACTCCCATGTTATTCAGTGCAAGGAACGTGTGCACAGATCCGTCCTCTCACGCAGGCTACAGACTCAACCGGGGAGAAGGGGAACGGGAGATTGCATCTGTACTGGTCCGATCCAGTGTCAGATTCACCCGGACATCCCGGCACAACAGATTCACCGAGACCCCACACTGTATAGACAATGAGGGGGAAATTTACTAAGATGCGAGCTCTATTTCACATGGGATGTTGCTACGGGCAACCAATCAGAATCTACTAATTATTTATTTATTTAGAACCTTCTAGAAAATAGATAGAATCTGATTGGTTGCCCATAGCAACATCCCATGTGAAAAAGAACTCCCATCTTAGTAACTCTCCCCCTCCCTGTCGTCACTCTCTGTCCCTACGGTCATTCCCTCTGTCACACTGTGTGGCATAATGTGATTACGTGGGAATGTTGCATTATTTCATGTGGCATAATGCAGGGCTCGCCAAAACCCGGGGGGCCCGGCCACCAGATCTGCCACAGACAGGCAGAGCAGTGGACAACCCACCTGGCTGTATCAGAGCAGGTCTGATCTGATACAGAAGGGCCAGTTGACCACCACTCTGCCCGGCTGTTGCAGTTACCGCGCAGGGTAACGGTGGGGAGCGAAGAAGAGGAGGGGTAATTCCCAGTGGCAACGAGCATGTACCCCTGGCAATGAGCATGCAATCCCTGGCATAGAATATCCATGAACACAACCTTATCTGTAACATGTAGCAATTTTCACTTCAAATGACCAAGAGGAGTTGATGCCGCTCTTTAACAAGTGTACAGGACATGAAACCTTTTACAGGCAGCTGATGGTCTGGACACAACAGGTGCCAGGGGGGAAGTTATGATTCAGGTGGGTGTTCGATGTAGAAGGGGCTACGGGAGGGGTTAGAAGGGGCATGGGTCAACAGAACTAGGTCGACATGCATTATAATTACTAGGTGGACGTGCTGCAGAGGGGTGGGGGAGGGGGGAATCGTGCTGCGGGGGGGCTCCCTGCATGCAGATGATGCCGCTGATAAGCCGGCAAATTCATTAATCTGGCTCAGTCATGCTTGTACAGAATAGGAGAGGACCTGGATGACTTACAGGTAGGGGGTAAGTATAGGAGAGGGATGAAAGAGGCAAGGCACAGAAGAGCCTATAGGGCAGGGGTGGCCCAACTGGTCCTCGAGATCTACCAACGGTCCACGTTTTCCATATCACCTAGCTGGTGCACAGGTGCAGTCATTACTAACTGCCACATTTTCAAACCTGCTGCATTCATTCCTACTATAGATCCACAGGTTGCCTGAAATACCATGTACTGCTGGTAGATCTTGAGGATAGGTTTGGCCACCCCTGCTATAGGGGATGGACCTACCTATAGGGACTATAGAGTGTAAGCTCCACTGGGGCAGGGATTGATGTGAATGGAGAAGGTCTCTAAAGTGCTCCAGAATATAGAAATAACTGGTAATAGTAGAGAGGGGGTGGAGCTACATAAAGAGAGGGGACAGATGGAAGTGACCGGAAATATATCTATTTTTAGTATTTTTTTTGAGTCATAAGCCAATGACTGCTTTACCTATATGACGCGTAAGATACTGGATACCTAAACACCATGACATACTTACTATACACACACCCACACACAAGTATGGCCCACGGCACCCAGTCTTACCTGGATCACTTTGTAGAAGTAGGCGTACTGCCGCGCAGTGTTCTTGTACTGACTGAACACGTCGTGTATGGCTTGGGTGGACTGGAGATACTGGACCTCATCCTCCTCGAAATAAAGGGGCGTGTCGTAGCTGCTGGGGAGTGTCTTGATGTACGGCAGCCAGAAGGAATTGGGATTGGCTCTCTCGCACAGCAAGTGGAAGGCCAGCGTGATATTCCCCATTGCTTGCAAAATGCGGTCCTGGGAGTAAAGCGATCCTACACCCAGAGAATAAGAGGTTTACAGAACCACAAATACCAGGAGGACAAAGAAGCGATTTAGAGATTACACCAAGTGTGGTAGTAGCACATTTCCAGCGCGTTCCATATAACAAGGAGAACAGAGCACAATCAACAAGAGCATCCCAAAAAAACATGGGACATTGGCTGGACATTGGGCCCACCACTGAAATACGTAGACATGCCTAAGGTCAACATGGATGGAATGCTGACACAAGCATCAGAATGGCTAGGTTGACAGTAAAAACGTCAACATGGGTTTTTCACTTTTTTTTGTCCCGAATGTCGACATTGTTGACATGGACACCATCTAATACCTCTTCCACACCAGCCAAAATTCCCGGGTTGGTCCCGGGAACAACCCACGACTAGCGCGGGTGTGCAAGGTTGCAAGGCAAAATTCACAGGAAATTTTGCCAGGATTTCATCTCTGGGTTGCTCCCACGACCATCCCGGGTTACTGGCTGGTGTGAAAGGAACTTACCCGGGCAGCGGGCTGGATTTGAAAACATATTGAAAAGACTGGCCGGACGCTGTCAGCCAATCAGCATCTGACCAGTCTTTTCAATATGTTTTCAAATCCAGCAGTTGCTTCCCGCCCCGCTGCCCGGAAAATAGCGCTACAAGCGCCCAGTTTCCTGCAGTCTGGACCCCGCTGCCCCCTCACACCAGAAAATGCAGGGACTAGGGTGGTGTGAAAGGGGCCAACCTGGGAATGTCCCTGCTGGACTTGATCCACGGACCATTTCCCGGGTAATTCCTTGCATTTTCTGGTGTGAAAGGGGTATAAGTTTGCCGTTGCGCTCTCTATGCTCGGCACACTATTATTTTTTCCCTCCACGCCCTTGTGGATGGTAGGGCATGAAATACCGCCTGTCGGCACAAAAAAAAAAAAGAAGTGAAAAACCCATGTCAACCTTGTGAATGTCGACCTAACCATTGTTGACCTAATGCGTGTGTTGACTTGCCATGTCAACATAAGGCACATTGACCTATTTCAGGTGTCGACCTTCAATGTTTCACCCAATGCATGTCAACCTGATTGTAGGGTGGTCAACGAGCGATCATACATTCTTTAAAAGCGCATGCGATCGGCCTACGACCGTAATGAAAGCCTACGATTCAGACGTGCAGCATGTCTGATCTGGGGTACAACCTCTCAACCCGTGGAACTGCGCATTACGAGGTTACGCACAACGTGTACGTGATCTGTCGTGCGTTCGGGCCCGATGTGGTTCACGTGTACGGGGGCCTTTACTCTTATGAACGGGACCTTCATGGTTAAAATGTTCCACCAAGTAATCCCTTGCCTGGTTGAAACATACCATGGGGGGGAGGGGGAGGGGAGGTTTCGATCCTATTTTCCACGGATAATTTGCGAGTACGACTCACGGCACCAGATGCACTTTACGGCGGACGAAATTCGCCAAAAAGCACTCGCTGCTTCATAGGGTAGAAAGCAATTTTATGCAACTTCGGACACAAATCAATGAATTTGCAATTAATAGGATCGACCACTATATGTGCATACAGTACGTATGTACTAGAATATGTTGCAATAAACCTTCAGTAATCTGGAACACCTAGTTTTGCTGATCAGTTTGCAGTGGATCCCTATGCCGTATTTTGTTTTAAAAGCTTTTTGGAGCGATTTCTAACATAATACAAGATTGCACAGATCCTATTGATCGATGCAGGATTTACCACCACGGCAGGTTTGCGTAAAGTTGGCTGTGGGATAGGTTTCGGTTTCTTAAACTCTTGCAAGCCGCTGAATAGTAACATTTCAGCCTGTGTTTTCCTTTGCTGAGATCGACTCATCGTACATCAGATTCTTACCCAATACGGAGTTCTTAGCAGACTCGACGGACATCAGTAACTTTCTTGGTACCCAGAGGAATAACTCTTCAGCCTGCAGGACAAAAACAGGTTTTATCCAGGGTGCAAGGAGCAGTAGAGAGAGATGGCCCAGAAGCCCAATACAGACAACATCTACTGCACGGAAACAGGAAGCGGCTGGGATTATCGCTCACTCCGCCTTCATTGTAACTTAATGCCGCACAGAAGGGTTCAAACGACTTTTTGTTTTTTAATCATACAGCTGAAAAACCCAAAAGCATACTAGAGATGTAAAAACGTTAACCATAGTTATTATCAATGGCAGGAGATAAAACAATTACAGGATATTTACTAAAAAAAAAAAAAAATGTACTTTGCAAATATCCAGCCGCAGCATTCAGATGAATAAACAGAGCTGAAACTCAGGTTCCAAACGGCGGAAATGTAATAAATGTATCAGAAATCCGTCGTTTGCAGATAATAAGACACAGGCAGGAGATTGGAGGCCTATTATCCAGTCAGCCATTAATATACACAAGATGCCTGCTGGCTCCATTTACTGGGGACGGAATACAATCTAGATTTATGTGAAAGTGATCCGCCGGCACAGCGGGACATCTGTGCGCGTGCAAATAAAGGCCGACGCGCCTCGGCAAGTTCCGAGCTCCCCGATCATGCAGATGAGGCAGGGGATGGG
Source organism: Crinia signifera (assembly GCF_055691185.1). Classification (NCBI taxonomy): domain Eukaryota; kingdom Metazoa; phylum Chordata; class Amphibia; order Anura; family Myobatrachidae; genus Crinia; species Crinia signifera. The sequence goes on along the minus strand of NC_139228.1, from coordinate 64,741,762 downwards.
ATTACCACGTACATGAGAGAGGAAGTGCTGGGTAACAAACAAACACTCGCCTTGATTTCTCTTGTAGCTTTCAGCCCGAAGCCCTCGCCGGGAAATTCTGCCAGTTCGAAGCCGTCGGTGGACGCACCGTTCTCATTCGCCCATTCCATCAGCTCGGAGAAATAATCTTCTCTTTTGCCGTCAAACACGACAGATAGACCTACTGTAAAGAGTCATAATGGGAAACCTTTGTTTAATTGGAGGGGAAGACAAGCAATTCTAAACGTCTACCATAATTTCGTGCTGAAAGAATAAAATCTTCAACCCATAAAAGTGGTCTTCTTATGCACTGGAGGGGGAAGGTCTATGTACTACTAAGCTCTGGAGGGTGATAATGTCAAGAGAGATACAGGGTTCTAAGGGTTCTCCTAATTCAGTATCGCTCGCTAATCTGAGAAGTTGCAGTTGTCTGCGAGTAGAAAGCCACGGACCAGATAGAAAAAAAAAAAAAACGCTTGCCAATCGCTATCTACTCGCAAATACATATGCAATTGCCGAAACATTGAAGAGATTTTGCTGTCTGTGCAAATCTGAGAAGTGCGGAGGCCATCGCTAATCTGCAACTGGGACAGACTGGAAGTGGTCAGTGCCGATGTCTCCAACCCACTCTCTGAAAAAGTTTCCGCCCCCAAATGCTGGCCTTTTGATCAACTGTGAGGGGGCTGCATTTACGATCCATAAGCCTTATTTTTTCCACTCGCACATGCACGAGATTTGCGGTACACATTGCGCACTAATCCGATTTGCGGATTAGTGATCCATACTGCATTAGCCCCTATGTACTAAGCCTCAGAGAGATAAAGCACCAATCAGCTAGTGTCATTTTTCAAACAAACAGCTTGTAACATGGCAGTAAGGAGCTGATTGGTTGGTATGTAATCTCCATTCACCTCTCTCCAAGGTCAAGTATGTAGACACCAAAGTTCCATCCAATCAGCTCCTGACATTTCTCATACACAGCCTGTAAGTTAGGAGCTGATTGGCTGGCACTTCATCATTCACCAAGGCTTAGTACTGCACATCTCTCCCCTTGGTTTCGCCATATAAATAACAGAGAATTCTAATTAAGGCCATTCACAGGAGCCAGATTTAAGGCAGCTGATCAATTCAGCTTTCTAATAGGCTTCTTACCATAAGAAATTGTATTATTCAGAATAAAATACAAAAAGCTTGGACAATATGATGTAAATATAGGTCACTACTGGACTTGCTTTGGGATGTATACTGTATGTAGACACTGTCTCCGTGTGCACGGTCACCTGCCAGTGCCAGTAACACTTCAATTTTAATGGTGAAATCCAATTTGTGAGAGGGGCGTTAGAATTGCTAACAGGAGGATGACACAGGGGCAGGACAGACACCTAGAAATGCAGACAGCGGTGTTTCTGCAGTTTTGATTTCAGGAACATCTATATATTACAGCTTTCAACCCGGGTTGTTGCTGATGTTACACTCTAGGTTGTAGTGCAGTGTAAAGGCACCAAACCTTATAACCAGAGTCAAGCAAACTGGCAATTCGACCCGATTGTGACACTTCCCCTCAAATCCTCTCAGGGACAAACCACCAGACACCACATGTAACACACACACACTATAATGTGACAGTGGGGCTGTGACACTTCCCCTTCACACACACACATCCTCTCAGAGACATAACACGGACACCACAGGAGGTGTGTGTTACATGTGGATCCACCATAAAACGCTCTGTGACCCTGTACTTAAAAGGGGAACATGGCCGTACTCGGTCATACACACAGAGCTAACATAGATGCTGGAGGTGTGGCCTAACAATATTGTTGGAGTGGCTTCTAATTCTAGGCACTTTCCTGTATGTGAATAATTGTTACACACAACAACATAAAATAAAGGATAATTACCTTAAGCAGAGTGAATAAACATTTTATTAGAATCGCTCACTGACCTTTCTGCTTCTTGCGTATTCTTTCCACGAGCGTCCGAATCTGAACGTACTCCTCCCACTCTCTTCCCGGGGTAGAGCTGGGATTACTGCACTCTACAGGGACAAAATGCTAATTAGTCACCATAAATGGAGCACGTAGAGGTTTGGAGATGAAGCAAGACTGGAACACAATACACAAGTAATGTACTGAGACTTTCCCTAACTTCTATATCTCCCACTTACCCTTTCACACCAGATATTCCAGGTCCAACCCGGGAATTTTAACCAGGCTCTAACCTGGGTCAGACCCCGTTTACACCTCAGCTCTGACGCTGGACATTGCAGCATCTGCCTAGATTACACATGGGTGCAGTGTTAATGGCATTAAGAGATGACAGCATCTCCCAGCGTGGGGATACAGCCCTCCATATGCTGTAAGTACACTGCCCCATTACCATTGTCCTTCCCAGGTCAGCCTTGTTTGCTTTCTGGATTGGACTCCCATGATTACTGGATCTAGTTATTTTTAGAGGACCCTTTCACACCAAGCAGAGACCTGGCAATAACCCGGAATATTACGGCAGTGCGAAAGGGGTATTCTTGTCCACTGGAGAGTGAGAGGGAAGGGATCACGCTGAGCTTCTGAAACAGCGACATCTGGTGGATGATGATGAATTAACAGCCATACAAGACTTCAGTTTTTATTTTGTACGCATTTGTCTGGGCAGCTTGACCAGCACTTGTGCCTATGTGTAAATGAGTGATATTCATGTATATATTTATATACACACGTACACAGATGTGTCCTCACCCACACAGCGATAATACGGTGCATTCTGTTGTTTGTCTTAACTGCATTGCAGACCCAGCAAACAGCCCTGTACAGTGCACTAAAGACACTGTGCCATTAACTATGAATGATTTGGTATTAAACATACACCAAGTCACAGATTAAGCAGAACGGTACTTAGCATGAGAACGTGTCGCAGCTGCTCGCTACGGAACCCGTTTCACACAGACTTAAGGTCCATACACACTGGGCGACTATGCCCAGCGTGTATGGACAGTGATGATTGCGTTCACCGCTGCGGGGAAAGCCGCTCAGTGCATACACACTAAGCGGCTTTCCCCCAGCCTGGCACCGACGGAGGGGGGAGGACGGCTTTGCATAGCGCTACGCTATGCAAAGCCGTCCTCAAAGCCGCTCATCTGCTTTTATAACCAGCAGATGAGCGGCTTTCCCGGTGATGATGCGGGAGCGTGCAGCAGCGATCACCACCGAGGCATGCACACTGGGCGGCTTTGAGCTGAAAGCCGCTCAACGCTGCAGTTTTGACCAACTTTCAGCTCAAAGTCACCCAATGTGTACGGGCCTTAAGGTCTTAACTCAGACCTAATCGCACAGCAGCGAATTATCAGCGCTGTGTGATCACCGTGCGAACAGCTAACCGCCACCCCCCCCGGAGTGCAATCCCGCCCTTCGCAAAGCCTGCGAATGGGTAGCAAAGATGTTGCAGTCCAGCGAAAAGCTGCATATCCATTCTCAGCAAATGATTTCCCCACTGGGTGCAGCCTGTGCGCAGCCCTGGACCTACTAGGCGGCTGCAATAGAATCAGCCTGATCAAGGCCAGAGCTGACGACGCGCACCTGTGTTTTTACTGGCAATCCCATAAAACGTCCATTACCACCCCCAAGTGCCACCTTCCTGTCAATCATATAGTGAACGGGCCACAATGAAAAGTAGCATCAGGATTGCATCGCATGGAGGTCTCCTGCATGCGTACTGCGACCCTTAGGCATGCGCCGTCCATCGATGATCGCCAATCTTGCGGATTCACGGCCGTGCGATCAGGTGTGAATCAGGCTCTGAGACTCCATCGTATGCAGATGTACAAAAGTTGCACAGAAATTTGATCAGCAGTTTTGTTGCTCACAGTTTTAACTGCACAAATAAGACACACGCGGAGCGAGAACGATGCTGAGCGCAGCAGAGCTGCCTGGGACATGGCGCGCCGAGAGAAGCTATTCTGCGCGACTGCGACCCCAATGTATGAGGACACATCTATAAACACAAACATACGCACCATAGCTATGAACTCCAGAATATACAAGTTGAGTATCCCTTATCCGTAATGCTCGGGACCACAAGCACTTTGGATAAGGGATTTTTTTGGATTTTGGATTTTTTTTTTCCCATACTTACCTGGTCCCCTGGTGGTGCCTCGATGGTCACCCGACATCCACGGTGTCCCCCAGCCTCCACCAGGATCCTCTTCAGATGCATCTCCGAACCCAGGGTTGCATTGCACGAGTGTGCAGGCGAGCCGGTGACGTCACCGGCGTGCCCGAGTATTCACGCAATGCACCCCTGGGACTGGAGATGCTGCTGAAGAGGATGCCGAAGGAGGCCGCCGTGGACATCGGGGGATGAAAAAAAGGGACTGGGGGGAAACAAACAAATAAAAAAGAACCCGAAATATTCTGAAAAACCACGGTTTTCGGAATATTTTGGTTTTCGGAATACACAGAGACCCGACCTATGTATAACAGTGCCTAGCCCATTCCTTTCTTACCAAATCACCAATATGTACATAGAATTTTACATAACGTAACATTTTGCAATAGGCAGATATTTCTGACGTGGAAATGCTTTAGTAAAGGTAGAAGTACAACAGACAGATCTTCATGCAGCGCAGATCACAATACTCGCAGCTGCCACATTCCACGTCTGACTAATGTTTTAAAGTGGTAATCATTTAAAAGGCATAACTACCCCGATTTTGGGCCTTATTCAGCATGTATCGCTAATGTAAGCTTGCGAGCAGGGCCCTTCTACCTCTATGTCGGTCTGTTATTACCCAGTTTGTTTTATCACGGTTTCCTATTGTAAATCGGACTATGCTGCGCTGGAAAAGGAACTGCAAATAATCATAGAAATCACAAATTGAGCGATTTTCAAATGACTGCGACGGGAAACTGGCGGTTTGGGGTGTAAACATGGGGCTTTCTGGGTGTGTTTGCGAACACACCGTGGAGGTTTTTCGGGTGGGTCTCTAACACCAGCAATGACCACTTTCAGCCTGATTAATGGAGCAGACTGGAAAAAAAAACAAAAAACTGTTCGATGCCTCGGATCCACGATATTTGTATTCGCAATGTTGCAAGGGGCATCTCTTCTTTCTGTCTGGATGGCTGCTTTCATCTCGAAGTGGACTGCGAATTCTCTGATTAGCAATCCAGGCTGAATTAGGCCCTTTGTCATTTAAATGATGGCTACTTTGAAAACATCAGGGCAGACTGTCTGGAATCTCTCAGATACCTGCAGGTTTTACATTTCCCCCTGTGTCTTACTTACTTTGTAATAATTCACTAATCAGGTTCATCATCTCTTTCGGGGACACTACGGCTGTGGTCCCGATCCCCGACTTCTGAGTTTTCACTCTGCTTTTCTTCCCCATCTCTGCGTGTGTCTGCAACGATAAGAGCCAGTGACAGCATGAGGTCACCATCAGTGCTTTAGTACATACGACCTGTTGAATACTGAGATTTATGTCTTACCTGTTAAATCTCTTTCTTCGAGGACGTCAGGGGCCACAGGGATTACATTGGGTAGAGAGTGAGGTCACGACCTTTCCAGCACCAGAAAGGATAAAACTTCTGGACTGCCCAGAGACAGCCCTGGCTCCTCCCTCCTCTACCCCGCCTCCTAGGCTAGCTTACTTTCAGTTTTTTCCAAAGCCAGGCAGGAGACAAGATAGAAGGAAGAGAAACCCATACAGTAACACATTCAACAAATATATGTGTGTGTGGTTGCTCAACAGAGGAACCATAACTGTGACATGTATAAGTACCTCAACAAAGGAACTTTTAACTAAGTTCACTCAACGGAGGAACTATGAACTTCAATACCATGAAGCAGGCGCGGCAGGGAGGGATCCCTGTGGCCCCTGACGTCCTCGAAGAAAGAGATTTAACAGGTAAGACATAAATCTCAGTTTCTTCTGCGGCAGACGTCAGGGGCCAGAGGGATTACATTGGGATGTCCTAAAGCAGCCACCTAAGGGTGGGGACGCGCCTGTGCCGCGGCCAGTATATTCTGGACGAATGCCGAGTTCTGAGAGGCAAACATAACAAATGCAAAAAAGCGTAAGAAATCGTTGGCAGACGACCAAGTTGCCGCCTTGCCAAGTTGCTCTGCCGTTGCACCACCTGTAAAAGCCCGAAACACACCCACAGATGTAGTGGAATGAGCCCGTACCCCTGCAAGAACGGAGAGTGAGGTGAACAAGGAATCCTGCTTGATAAACGACCGCAGATATCGGCTGGCAATAGTCTGCATGGTAGCAGACCAGCCCCTCTTATGAATTCTCTAGTGGATAAAGAGAGAGTCAGATGGCCAAAGTATTACAGCGTGATGTACATAGTCGTGCAAAGCACAGACCATCTCCAGTTGATTGCTGCCCAGGAGAGACCGCCGGCCTACAAAGGGCAGGGATCACTATCTCCTGGATGACTTGAAATTCAGGAACCACCTTGTGAGGTGTAAAGTAACGTTTCAAAGAATCCGTTCTATGAGAATGAAAGACTATGAAAGGCGATTGACCTAACAGAGCCTACCGGGCAGACACCCAGCAGCAACGGTCAACAGGAAAACCGTTGTCCCAGTTAGCCTGTAAAGAGCCCTAAAGGGCCCAAAGAATCAGAGAAAGATTTTATCAAACCACCATGTTTGTAACAACCAGAGGTTGGATCTGCAGGACCCCCTGCAAGAATGAGCAGAGATCATACCACAGAGCTCATAGGCTGTGGAATACAAAGGAGAGAGCTGAGCCCTGTTGCTTTAAAGAAACAGGCGGAGGCCAGCCCCCACTACTTCTACCGAAAGGACAAAACCCTAGACAAACGGTAAATTCTGGGATTGAATTCAATCCCGTGGCTTTTAATTAGGTTGTCTTAACAGCCCTGTGAGCAGTTCTGGCCCCAGAGGCAGACAGATAAGAGAGACCCCTAACAGGGTTCACAGATCCGAGAACCAGATTCTCCTGGATTAAGGTGCCCCCACCTCCACTTTTAATGTACAAATTACTTTGAGGAGGAGCAAAAATGGTGAAAAGCCTACCTCCGCACGAATAGCCACTGGACTGACATAACAGAGCGTGGACTCTGTAACCTGCAGGGTCTCGAGACCTGGACACATACAGGGTGACCTGGTAAATGTGACGCAAAGCCATCAAACCACCATTGGTCCACCCCAATGGCCTACCAACCACAGGAACACCTCCGAAGGGAGGGTCCATCTGTTGGTATAGTTTTGCCAACAAGGCCGGGATCTTGCGCTCCCATTGGAAGAAGCGGGAGGCCTAAGCCTACAGCACCTGGTATTCCCAGATGGTCTCCCATCCAAGTACTAACCAGGCCTGACCCTGCTTGGCTTCCAAGATCAGGCGTGTTCAGGGTGGTGTGGCCATAGGCTCATAGCCGGCCCACTCAGAGTGTCACCCTAGTGGTTGATAACAAACCACCCTTTTTTGCATCACCCGACTGGACCTGCACAGGGTGACCTAGAAACCAAGGTTCTACCTTGCAGAAATCCCACAGGACTGTCTTTTTCACTTAGGTTTCAAGACAGAAGCATCTTTTCCATAATAGCATTATCCAGTCTATGTCTTAAGATGTACTGTTGCGTGTATAAAACACGGATTTACCAAAAGGATCAGTTTTGGTTATAATGTATGTGTATGTAGATACATTAGAAAACAAACAAACAGGAAACTATATCGAACCGCTGTTTGAATGTAAGAAGCGAGAATGCTGACCTAGCACCGCTATATATATCCACTAATATATATATATATATATATATATATATATATATATATATATATATATATATATATATATATATACATACATACACATATATATATATATTGTGTATGTACATATATATATACACACATGTACACACACAAATGCCTACAAACATAAACATATGCATTCATGTACCCCTATACAATAGGTCGTACAGATTAAGAGGCAACATATTGGTATATAGCATATGGTGGCGCTGAAATGAACAAGGCCGTCAACATTGGCAACCAGTAAAACTTCTACCAAAGTGAGATTGCGTCCCTGAAGGGATGCATAGTCAAGGCCATATTAGCTTTTAATTATAAAAGCTACAGCCAGTGTTACTCCGCTAACATAACTTAAAGGAGAACCATAAGAAATGACAAACCGAATTGTTTGTGGGAGAAAACGGGAGCACCCGGAGTAATCCCACGCAATTACGTGGAGAATATACATAAACTCCACCCAGTTAGGGTAATGGCGTTGTTTGAATGGAACCCATGTTATCTACAACAGCTGGTGTTCCCATGTGATCTCAAATGAGATTGGGCATATCCAGTGTGGTATGAATATAGATTGACATCAGTGCCGTGAGGTAGTAATGTTAACCATTACACAGTTCGTACTGCACCTCCACAGCTGCATCTCCCAAAAATGCTACCCCGCTGGGGTGCAAGGCTACTAGAGGCCTGGAGGAATACTAAGTCAAATTATCTCAAATGTGCGATCTGCATGTTAGATGCATGTGATCCTAATGTAAATCCGACTACATAGTCAGATCCCACACTGGATTGTATTGTGCGTACACACCACAACCAGCTCTGTATGTGACAGCCTGAAAGCGGTTGTCACCGCTGATGTCCCGGTCCCCGTCGCGGCTGTGCTCTCCAGTGCTTCAGAGCCAGCCGAACACCTCCGCTTGTGGGAGCCACGTGGGTGGTGTTGGGCTGCCGGGTCCCGGGTGATGGAGCGCAGTGCAGGGATCTAACAGACCCCCAGTGCTGCTGCTCTGTCACTGACTCCAGTCAGTGTAAAAATAAGAATAAAAAAAAAAATTCAAAACGAAGTTTAAGCTGCTTTAACAGCAGCCCTTTCAAAATGCGTGTTGGCTCCTGCCAGCACAATCAAAACTGAAAGTAAGCTAGCCTAGGAGGCGGGGTAGAGGAGGGAGGAGCCAGGGCTGTCTCTGGGCAGTCCAGAAGTTTTATCCTTTCTGGTGCTGGAAAGGTCGTGACCTCACTCTCTACCCAATGTAATCCCTGTGGCCCCTGACGTCTGCCGCAGAAGAAAGTAATAATAGTGTAGTGTTCACTCTAGGATTTTTTTACGGCAGAGAGCGGACCACCGGCTACGGCCCTCTTTTCAATCGGGAGGGAACATTTTATATTAGAAATTTACATTAGAAAAAAAAAAACATATCTAAAAAATTGCACCCTGCACTAGGATTACGCCAATAATACATTGTCATGCTATGCCCATTACATATTCCGTCATAATGACAATTACACGTTATGGCGCACAAAGTAATGCCTCTTAAGGTGCGCACACATCGCTCACTTTACAAATGATTGGTCTATGATCTTCCTGCATTGCAGGAAAGATTGTAGACCATCGTTAACGATCGGCGGGTACGCGCATCGTTAACGATGCACAGAAAGATTTCAACGATTGATCCTTCCCGTCAATCGGGGAATGCCCACATTGTCCTTTAAATCATTCCGTATGTACGGGGCTCAACACATTATACCACACACTATAATACCTATTACACATGATGGCACACACCAAAAGGTCTCAGCGGCGTGTCAGCCCGGTGGGGGGGGGCAGCGTAAGGGCTCAAAGTGCACCATAAAAGGAGGGCAGGGTGTATTTTGAGGTTTTAAAAATAGGCGGGGTGTGAAACCCTGCAAAAGAAGCTTAGAGATAACACTAATAGTGGGTATGCCTAAACATTTCAGATGGTGATCGGACATTGGGGGAATTCAATTAGCCTGGGTTTTGCCCAAATAACAGCGCTCCTACCGGTAAGATTTCCGGGCAATTTCTATGCGATCTCACTAGATCGCTCCGTATGCAGAGGCCACAGCCATAGCGATGTGCGGTCCCGCCTGGCGATTAACATCCAGCATGCTTAATAAATCTACTTAATTGCTGGTCAGAGCCAGTGTTCTCACCGGAGAATACTGGCCCTGACAGATCGCTCAGCACACAGCACTGACACACCGCTGTGCGGCGCTGTGTGCTGGGCGATCTTGCTGAAGCATTCTGAGCAATCTAGCATCGCTCAGCAAAATCTCCCCGTGTGTAGGCTCCTAAGGGTTGTTATCGCAAGATCTGCTGTTCCGGTTCCAGTATTACCAGGTTTCGCTCAAGAACATACCAGGTGCTTTCTTTTTTTATCATCAACTTTCGTGGCCATTCCTGGGTGGACCTATGGAAATAGTAGGCTACAGGGGTAAGTAAATACAGGGGGAAGTCTTATTACAATGTTTAGTCTAGTTACCATGCGCATCATTACACCAGGAAGCACCATATGATGAACGTGAATAAAATGAAAAGATAGATCAACTGGATTACGAGAAACTAACTGGTGATCTTAAGGGGTGTGGTCGACAAAGTCAAAAAGATAGACACATGAAAATGTCGACATGTTTTTCACATTTTTTTGAGGTCACTGAGACGACATGGACCACCGATAAGTTTAGCGTGTCCCCGCGCATGGCTTGCTGTGCTCGGCACACTGTTGAATCTCTATGCCAACATGGATGGTGAAGTAAGAACCATCAGCTTTTTTTTTTTTTTTTTTTTAAATCATGAAAAACTCATGTCAACCTTGTCCTGTGTCTACATTTTTCATGTCGACCTTTGACCAGTCCTTAAGAATTATCACATGAAATTCTTGACCATAATTCATAATAGTTCAGTAAAAAATCGGCTTCTGATAAAGACGTTCCGACACACCTAACAAATCAATGGGGGGGGGGCGGTACAGATATATTCTAGAAGGTGCAGAATAAATACATAAGTAGTAGAATCTGATTGGTTGCTATAGCAACGTCCCATCGTCAATAGAACTCCTATGGATGGATAAAGTCATTACACGAATATTACTTTACCTGTTATCTTCTGTGGCTGGTCCTGTGATGGGACCCAGAAGAACCTACCAGAAAGGGAACAATGAACAGTAGTGAGCTTTCACAGATATGATATAGGTCGATAATTATATTAGTGTTCATACTAGCATCCGGCACCGTCCAAACCCTGCACAATTCCTCCTGGGGGTGTCACTCTCTGTGGCGGTGCTTCTAGCACAGACTGATCTGTATTTCAGTAGAGAGATACAGAACAAACTGTACTAGAAGCACCAAAACAGAGAGTCGCCTCAGGCAGGAAAGAGAAACTGCACTGATTTTGAAAGGGGGTATGCGGTCGATAGTAATTAGGTCACAAGTCAATATGTCGACCACTATTGGTGGACAGGCAAAATGTCAACACATGAAAAAAAGTCAACGTGCATTAGGTAGGCATGGTCAAAAGGACGACATGAGCAATAGGTCATCATGGAAAAGGTTGAAGTTTTTCATCTTTTTGGCGTCTGTGGACATAGACACCGTATAAGTGTACTGCATGTGCTGGCCATGCTCTGGGTGCCATGTCTTGGTGGACCCTGCTCACACCTAATTGAATTGCTTCCAATGAGTCTCTATAGTTATTTGTTGCATCACTTCTTCATTTTAGATCACTGGGAAGCTCCGAATTAATTAGTCGCATAACTGCTCCCCAACTTTTGGCTCCCAACAGATGTTTGTGGAGATACCGTTTAGTGCTATCCAGAGGCCCTGCCAATCTATGACATCTCCAATACACAAGGTTACTGCCAACCAGACCTAAATCACAACACACTCTGGGCCATCGCTGTTCTTGCATAGGACCAAAACACCCACATCATACACATATACATACATACACACACTGCTCAAAAAAATAAAGGGAACACTTAAACACCACAATGTAGCTGCAAGTCAATCAAACTGTCCACTTAGGAAACAACACTGATTGACAATCAATTTCACATGCTGTTGTGCAAATGGAATAGACAACATTTGGAAATTATAGGCAATTAGCAAGACACCCCCAATGAAGGATTTGTTCTGCAGGTGGTGACCACAGACCACTTCTCAGCTCCTATGCTTTCTGCCTGATGTTTTGGTCACTTTTGAAAGCTGGCGGTGCTTTCACTCTAGTGGTAGCATGAGACGGAGTCTACAACCCGTGTGGGTTGTAGACTCCGTCTCATGCTACCACTAGAGTGAAAGCACCGCCAGCTTTCAAAAGTGACCAAAACATCAGGCAGAAAGTGCAGCTCATCCAGGATGGCACATAAATGCGAGTTGTGGCAAGAAGGTTTGCTGTGTCTGTCAGCGTAGTGTCCAGAGCATAGAGGCGCTACCCGGAGACAGGCCAGTACATCAGGAGGGATGGAGGAGGCCAACAACCAAAGCAGCAGGACCGCTACCTCCGCCTTTGTGCATGGAGGAACAGGAGGAGAACTGCCAGAGCCCTGAAAAATGCCCTCCAGCAGGCCACAAGTGCATGTGTCTACTCAAACGGTCAGAAACAGACTCCATGAGGGTGGTATGAAGGCCCGACGTTCCACAGGTGGGGGTTGTGCTTACATCCAAACACCATGCAGTACGTTTGACATTTGCCAGAGAACACCAAGATTGGCAAATTCGCCACTGCCGCCCTGTGCTCTTCACAGTGAAAGCAGGTTCACACTGAGCACATGACAGGCGTGACAGAGGGGCAGATGTATCATAGCAGCGCTTATCGCGCCGCTATGATACTTCCTGCTTCGCCTCAATAGCGAGGCGAAGCAGGAAGGGACATCGACAAGATGTATTAACATCTTGTCTGCCGAAGCGGGGGAGCGTTAACTCCCCCCTTCGGCGATGTCCCTTTCTGGAGATAGCGCATCAGTTAATACTGATGCGCTATCTCCTGTCCCCCGGCCGGCCGCACTGGGCATGCGCGAGATCTCGCAAAAACCGCGAGATCTCCAGCGCAGCCCAAGCCAGACGCAGGGCTAGCGTTGTCCCCATAGTGGGGGATAGGACAACGCTAGCCCTGAGCTGGCGAAGCGGCCGGGGCGAATTAACGCCTTGAAGGCTGTTAATACATCGCCCCGGCCGTTAATCCCTGGGGGGGATTGCAGGGACAGCCCCGCCGAGCGTAACTCGGCGGGCTGTCACTAGCGCACGTTAGGTGCGCTAGTAATACATTAGCAAAATCGTAATCCCCCCCAGTTAACCAGCGTTAAGTGCATTTTTGCACTTAACGCTGGTTAATACATCTGCCCCAGAGTCTGGAGATGCCAAGGAGAACGTTCTGCTGCCTGCAACATCCTACAGCATGACCGGTTCGTCAGTGGGTCAGGAATAGTGTGGGGTGACATTTCTTTGGGGGGCCGCACAGCCCTCCATGTGCTAGCCAGAGGTAGCCTGACTGCCATTAGGTACCGAGATGAGATCCTCAGATCCCTTGTGAGACCATATGCTGGTGCGGTTGGCCCTGGGATCCTCCTAATGCAAGACAATGCTAGACCTCATGTGGCTGGGGATCCAATACGTAATGCCGGCGGTCGGAATCGCGGCGGTCGGAATCCCGACCGCCGAAATCCCGACATGGGGGGGGGACGTGGATCGCCCCCCCTTGCGGGCTCGCTGCGCTCGCCACGCAGTGGGCCCGGTGCCTCGCTACGCTCAGCACGCTATTTTATTCTCCCTCTATGGGTGTCGTGGACACCCACGGAGGGAGAAAGTTTCGGGATTTCGACGGTCGGGATTCCAGTGTCGGGATTCTGAACGCCGGGATCCCGACCGCCGACAAATTGACCGCATCCCAAGCCTGGAGAGTGTCAGAAGTTCCTGCAAGATGAAGGCATTGACGCTATGGACTGGCCTGCCCGTTCCCCAGACCTGAATCCAATTGAGCACATCTGGGACATCATGTCTCGCTCCATCCACCAACGAAACTTGCACCACAGACTCTCTAGGAGTTGGTGGCTGCTTTAGTCCAGGTCTGGGAGTAGATCCCTCAGGAGACCATCCGCCACCTCATCAGGAGCATGCCCAGGTGTTGTAGGGAGGTCATAGAGGCACGTGGTGGCCACACACACTACTGAGCCTCATTTTGACTTGTTTTAAGGACATTACATCAAAGTTGGATCAGCCTGTAGTGTGTTTTTCAACTTTAATTTAGAGGGGGACTCCAAATCCAGACCTCCATGGGTTAATAAATTTTATTTCCATTGATAATTGATAACTTTATTTTTAAAATGACAATACATTCTGTTCTAGAAATAAAGAAACCTTAATATACAGACTTTTCTTCTATATACAAAGAGGCTGAATAAAACCCATTCAGGAATCCTTTATCATTTCATCTTGGAAAAGCACAATTATATTGTCACTAGCTCCATGGAAACAGAAGAAAGGGACGATTTAAATATCCCCAGTACACAGAAGAGAACTCATCCAATTTCCATGATTGTAAAACTTGTCCCTACGCATGCTCCCTCACCAATACTACAGGACATTAACGGTGAATCAATGTGTATAGGTCATGTATACGAAACTGGGCATTTTGTGGCCTAACCCAATATTCAAAGTACAGCCTACGCATTCCATGAGCCAGAGACATCACGGAGTATGAAGCCTTTACATTCTGTAGGAGCTAATGACATCACAGAGAATGCAGCCTCTACATTGCCTAGGATCCAGTGACATCACTGAGTGTGCAGCCTATCCCATCACTGGTAGCTAGTGAGATCACTGAGAATGCCGCCTATCCAGTAACAAGGATCCAGTGACATCACTGAGAATGCAGCCTATCCCATCACTGGGAACTAGTGACATCACTGAGAATGCATCCCTAACTGCAACATATCTGCAAACGAAGGTGGTAACATGCATTCACATTGAGGTGAGGTCAGTGTAGACTGTAGATGGAATTGCAGATTTGTGCTCACAGAAATCAGGGGGACCTCTTGCATCAGGGATAGAGCAGGTGTACAGCTGGGTACCGATTTTCTTGAACAATATGCACAATAACGATATCATTGTGCATATCATTCAGTGTGTACCCACCATATCGTTAACGATAAGTTGATCGACTGAGCATGCAGACCAATATGACAATATCGTCAGGGACTGCATGTTCGGCGGGGGTCCCGATGACAGCACTGAACAATGATGTTACCGGCAAATCGTTCGTTTCCCGACATCGCCGTATATAGTATAGTGTGCACGGGGCATAAGTGTGCACTAATAATGAGGGCAGCTGTGAAACCTAACCTACAGACCAGGGGCACTGGAGAGTATCCGCACTGCCGTAAATGCAATTCCACCAAAACTACACCCAAATCGTGTACAATCAATTGGCCCCTCTAGGCAATTGCTCAAAAGCAGAAGGTACAGTTCTACAAGGGCAATTATTACTAATTAATGCTGTAATCATCATTCAGATGGCACTAAAACCGGGAGCAATGCGAGTTGCTCCTTACATTTGGCTAACTGCCTTGTGTGTTCTAAATACATCAGTGCAGCCCAACATTCACATGAAGCAGCTGTATTCCAATTAGGCGAAAAGCAATTAACGGGAAATAGTGACAATATAGCTAATTACGAGTGGAAGGTCACGTTTCAGGTGATCGGTGGGAGCTGGCTTGTGTCGTGAGATAAAATGCTGTACAGAGGACACACGGATATCAAATCTCAGAGTTACACAACCCCCTCTGTATTGTCACTGTGTGGTCTACTTAGTAACGCAAATCAGTGTAGGGATATACAAGGCGATATCTATATACAGGTCGCCACCCATACACCTAGAAAATGTGGTTTTATAGTGTACACGCTAGGCTGTTTCAGCAGGGTGTTGCACTCGGCTCGATTTTAAAATAAAAAATGCGCCCTGTCTTTATAGAGGTGTGTCGTGGAAACAGCCTTCCCTCTGCCGTACCCTCCTACGGGCTGCAGTGTTCCATGAGGAACTCGCCAGCGGGGAATGGATGCGCATAGCAGAGAAGGAATAGAATCTATTCACAGTGCAGGGAGAGCTTGGGGCAGCACAGCATCTCCGTAAGTGTTGGGTGCACCCCCAAAAGTGTCAAATAGGGAGCGTGTCACAAGGTCACATACCCTTGCCATTAGTGCATGCACTGGTTGGCGCGCTGCCTGCCGTTCACCGTACAGTGAACACTAAAGGCCGCCATAGAATGGAACAAGGTGCACGCAATCTGCACATTTCCAATGGATCGTGCGCACTGAGCCCACACGGATATCAAATATCGAGTGGCAGATCAGACGTGCAACAAGTCATCTATGCAGGGAAAATATGTGAATAGTAGGGGGCGGGTGTTCGGCCAAACGGCGGGCGGAGCTACAAGGCTCGCAAAGCAGCAAAATAACGGTGCTTTGTGAGCCAACCAGAACGAAGGCCAATGGGCCCTCCGGTGGGTCATTAACAGCTCATCACCCGCTAATATCTGCGGCAGCGGGGATCAGCATGTTTGTACGCACCTTAACTCTCTGAACAGGATACATAAGCCACACCCCAAGGACAGCATGACTGACCAATTGTGTGCTTTTACCCTCAAAGAACCTTAGCAGTCCATGTTTTAAGGACACATATACTTGAGCAAAAGGCATGTTGGTGACTCCCCAAATGAATGGAGGCAGCTGCTCTGGTCAAATGAGACCAAAATTGAACTTTTCAGCCACCAAGGAAAATGCGATGTCTGGCGAAAACCCAACACATCTAATCAAACCAAGAACACCATCCCCACAGTGAGACATGGTGGTGGCAGCATCGTGCTGTGGGGATGTATTTCAGCAGCAAGGACTGGGAAACCGATTTGAGTCAAAGGAAAGCTGGTGCTAAAATCAGGGATATTCTTGAGCAAAACCCGTTTCAGTCTGCCTGTTATTTGGGACTGGGACGGAGGTTCACTTCCCAGCAGGACAATGACCGGAAGCATACTGCTAAAGCAACACTCGAGCGATTTAAGGGAAAACATTTATGGCCTAGTCCGATCTCAATCCAATTGAGAATCTGTGGTCAGACTTGAAGATTACTGTTGGAACACAAGTGGAAACCGTCCAACATGAAGGAGCTGGAGCAGTTTTGCTTTGAGGAATGGCCAAAAATCCCTGTGGCAAGATGTGGCAAGCTCATAGAGACTCATCCAAAGTGACTTGCAGCTGGAATTGCCACAAAAGGTGGGGCCTGGGTGTGAATGCACCCGCACCTTTCTGTTATTTTGTCCTATTTGTTGTTTGCTTCACAATAAAATGAAAAGAACATCTACAAAGTTGTTAGCATGTTCTGTGAATGAAATGATGCAAACCTATAAATAATCCATGTTAGTTCCAGGTTGTGAAGCAACAAAACATGAAAAAGGCCAAGGGGTGAATACTTTTGCAAGGCACTGTAGTAACAGAATTAGTGTATTTGGCATTACAAAGACAAAGGCATGTTACGCACAGTACAATTACCTATAGTCAGTTATTACTAATATATTAGATTATATAGGAAAATAAAAACGACACAACAAGGATAGGCACAAAGTGTAATATAGGGTGACCAACTCATCCCTTTAATCTGGGACACATATTAATTACACAGGTTCTGTGGCAGTTTAAAACCAGGTGAAATGGAGTCTTGAGGTGTGGCAGTTTAAAACCAGGTGAAAGCCAGGCACAGAACCTGTGTAAATAATGTGTCCCAGATTAAAGGGATGAGTTGGTAACCCTATTGTAATATGTAAATAAGCGAGGCGCTGTCACTAAGCACACACCGCATGTATCCCCCCAACGCCCAATACTTAGTCAGTGCACCTTCAGTTTCTGTTACATCATTACTATCACAGGAAAAAGCCAATGAGTGGCTAGAATCACAGCGTTCCATCCACAGACATGAATGATCTGCTGATATCTCACAATAACAAGGAAAATATTCAATAGTAGGAGAAGTGGGATTGGTCCATTGCTGAAGGAAAATCTTTTATTTTTTTCTTCATTTGTTTAATTTCAACTAATTATCTCTCAGATTATTCAAATATCCTATCTACTTTTCTATCATTTAACATTATTATCTTCCTTAAAGGAATCTAAATAGGGTGATAATACATTGTATATTTCAACAATTTTCATCACTGTTTGAAATTGCCTGGATAGCATCAGTAGCTTAGTGTTCCCGGTAGGCTGTTTTAGTGGGGCGCTGTGCCCTGCCCGATTTTTAAAGGGCAAAATGCGCCCTGCCCCTCTCGCAGCGCCCCGCTAAAACAGCCTCATGGGGAAGCCCAGTGTCGCCGTAGACGGCGATGCCTGGCGCTTCCCCGGCAGCACAGTGCCTTCGGAGGGCCCGGGCCTGCCCCCTTTGATGACGGTGGCGGCCGGGCCCGCCCCCTTTGATGACAATGGCGGCCCGGGCACGCCCCTTTCATGACGGCGGTGGCCCGGGCACGCCCCTTTCATGACGGCGGCGGCCCAGCTGTGAAGTCGGCGTGCCCGGTCCGCCCCCCAGCGCCCTGCCCGCTGTCACTCCTAGAGTGAACACTAGTAGCTCATTAGCATAAATAACGCATCACACTCAGCATGTGATGTCACAATGATGCCGACTGAAATCACATGCTGATTGTGACATCACATGTGATGTCACAGTGCCCAGTGTAAGCAGAGAAAACCTCTAGCTACAATCTGCTGGACTCATTTGCTGCCTTGGACTGACCCAGGAAGCATCATTCCACACGTGCTGGAAACAGACTGTTATTATTGGATTATTTTCTGCAATCAGAACCACCACAGACCACAACCAGTGTCATAAAGAACAGGACACTGAATAATAATGTGGAATTGCCTGACAATCCCGTGCTGCCGCAAGGCGAACCGCCCAGATGAAGATTCAGCAAGTGGCACTCAGCGCACTGCTACCCAGAACACTACCACTGGAGAATCTACTGAGAGACGCTCACTGATTGGGCGCTTGAGAAATTTTATAACTAAAAGAAGAAGACAGCACATAAATGGCCAGGTCGATATTAGCCATCTCGTCCATGAGAGCCTAAAGACTTCCTACTCCTTTGTTGATTTAACACAGGTCTCACAGGATACCTTGGCCAAGGAGCCTGTCAGTGAGCCTGTTGAAGAAAAGCAAGACCTCTCGCCACCTAAAGCCATGACGGTGCAGGCATCCACCAGCGAGCTGCTGGCCTGTCTTGCAGAGTTCCTCTGTCGCAGGTGTAAGGAGAAGAAAAAACCAAAACCTCTTATTGATTGGCTGATAGATATAGACACTTCCATCACTCTAATCGATAAGACCATGGGCTTCCTCAATCCGGCCAATGTAATGTTTCTGTACATGCTCTGCCGTGAAGTGATGACATCCGAGCTAGACACTCAGGAGGAACTACTGGTATGGCTGTCAACATGCCTCTATGTAGCCTATTCCTACATGGGTAGTGAACTCGCCTACCCAATGAGGTATTTCCTAGTCCACAGCTCCAGTGAAGACTTTTGGAGCCGTTCCTTGTCTATTACCATGCAAATGAGTGCAAATATGCTCCGCTTCCACATGGATCCCAAATATTTCATCCAGCTCTTTGAGGATCTTTTAGCTGAAGGTGGACAGCAGGACATTTCTGTTGCAATGACTTAAAGCAACAGCTCTGGCTTGGGAACCAAAAAGAGACCCACACACAGGCTTGGGAACCGAAGACAAAGAGACCCACACACAGGCTTGGGAACCAAAGACAAAGAGACCCACACACAGGCTTGGGAACCGAAGACAAAGAGACCCACACACAGGCTTGGGAACCAAAGACAAAGAGACCCACACACAGGCTTGGGAACCGAAGACAAAGAGACCCACACGCAGGCAAGGAACCGAAGACAAAGAGACCCACACACAGGCTTGGGAACCAAAAAGAGACCCACATACAGGCTTGGGAACCAAAGACAAAGAGACCCACACACAGGCTTGGGAACCAAAGACAAAGAGACCCACATACAGGCTTGGGAACCGAAGACAAAGAGACCCACACACAGGCTTGGGAACCAAAGACAAAGAGACCCACACACAGGCTTGGGAATCGAAGACAAAGAGACCCACACGCAGGCTTGGGAACCAAAGACAAAGAGACCCACATACAGGCTTGGGAACCAAAGACAAAGAGACCCACACACAGGCTTGGGAACCAAAGACAAAGAGACCCACACACAGGCTTGGGAACCGAAGACAAAGAGACCCACAAACAGGCTTGGGAACCGAAGACAAAGAGACCCACACACAGGCTTGGGAACCAAAGACAAAGAGACCCACACACAGGCTTGGGAACCTGAGACAAAGAGACCCATCCCATCCCACTCCCCCTCCCCTCCCCCCCCCCCCCCCCACCCGTGGCTGTTATTGCATGGCTATCGGGCGTGGCCCCTTGGCGATGGGGTTACCGGTTCTTTAAGAATTGGTAGTGGCACAGCCACCATGGACCAACGCAATATTTTAGAAGTCTAAAGCTGGCTACACACTAGACCACATGCCAACGATACAGTGCCGCTCATGATTCCCACAAACTCATTGACAAACAATATCTTGAAAAAACTAAAAAATAAATCTTCAGAGAGAACATCAGTGGCCACATCCAGGAATATACTGTTGCGGACCATAGAGCCGGGATGGAGCTGCATAGACAGACGAAATGGGGGGTCACTAACAACCTACGAGAGCACGCACCATTAACAATATATTGCCTACACACTAGATGAAAGGCCCCACACACACTAAGTCAGGCATGTCCAACGTTGGCCCTCCAGATGTTTTGAAACTACACATCCCAGCATGCTTTGCAATAGTTTTAGCATTCTCTAATAGCAAAACTGTGGCAAAGCATGCTGGGATGTGTAGTTTCACAACATCTGGAGGGCCAACGTTGGACATGCCTGCACTAAGTAATACACCCAGGTCGTTACCAACACCACCACAACCTGATGACCCCATACTTTACCAACTGACTTTTACCTATGTGTAATTGATGGGAGTCACAGTATATAATACACAAATATAATTAGCGGTAAGAAGATCGCATTACTGGGAAACTCTAAAAATAAAGGTAAGTGCACGACACTCAAAAGGCAACATGAAAAGCGTATTCTACTTTCCCCTGCATTGTGCAGGCTATACTAATAGGACTTCTATAAGAAAATGTGGTACTCTTTACTTAGAAGGGCGCCCACGATTTTGATCGTGGGCATCGTTAGTAAAAAATCTCGGGCATTGAATGCACTAAAAAATCGGGTGCGATCAACCGACGAGATGCCCGAGATTTCCCATAGGAACAATGTTAAATGTCTCAATTGACCCAATTTTCCTGTTCAATGCCTCAATTGACCCGATTTTTCCATAGGAAACAATGTTAAATGGGCCACAGAGGCCAAATAGGCACCCTGAAGTGTATAATGGCCACCCGAATTGTTAACGCCACCCCACGATCAACGTCAACCCGATGCGTGGCGAGCGCAGCGAGCCCGCGAGGGGCGGCGGTACGCGTCCTACGACCTTTTCATACCCCCACTATCCACGTCGGCGTGGAGTTGAGAATAGAAAGTGTGGCGAGCGCAGCGAGCCACCGAGCCCGAAGCGTGGCGAGCGCAGCGAGCCCCGCGAGGGTACGCGGACAGCTGTGAAGCCCGCGAGGGGACGCGGATACCTGTGAAGGTATCCGAGTCCCCTCGCGGGGCTCGCCACGCTTCGGGCTCGGTGGCTCGAGCCACCGAGCCCGAAGCGTGGCGAGCGCAGCGAGCCCCGCGAGGGTACGCGGACAGCTGTGAAGCCCGCGAGGGGACGCGGATACCTGTGAAGGTATCCGCGTCCGCTCGCCACACTTTCTATTCTCAACTCCACGCCGACGTGGATAGTGGGGGTATGAAAAGGTCGTAGGACGCGTACCGCCGCCGCTCGCCACGCTTCGGGTTGACGTTGATCGTGGGGTGGCGTTAACAATTCGGGTGGCCATTATTCACTTCAGGGTGCCTATTTGGCCTCTGTGGCCCATTTAACATTGTTTCCTATGGAAAAATTGGGTCAATTGAGGCATTGAACAGGAAAATCGGGTCAATTGAGACATTTAACATTGTTCCCTATGGGAAATCTCGGGCATCTCGTCTGTCGCATCGCACCTGATGTTTTAGTGCATTCAATGCCCGAGATGGCCGCCCTTCTAAGTAAAGAGTACCGAAAATGTAGCGCCCGCTGTACAGTGCAACCTTCATGGCTGAGCAGTGGTGCAGGAGATCAGGGCAACAGAGATGCAGAAGGGAAGTCAGACAATGCAACAAGCCCAGTCACACACACGTCACTATGAATGGGATTTCAGTTCTAGCATTAAGAAAGTAAAAACAGATGGAGGCAAAAGGTTAGGCCTATGAAATGCGTCTGGATAATATAACCAATAGTGTGGCTCTGCGCTCTCTCATATAGGGCCTAGAACAGTAGTGAGCGCAGATATAGAATAAAAAATTAAATTTAAATTAAAAAAATTATTTGTATTATGCAATCGCTTCGCTGCGTAGCACCGCACTGGTATTATAGCGATGTATTTGCTGCATTTTTGCTATTGCATTGTGGGGAGGGTGCCCTAAAACTACAAATGAAACTGAATCAGGCCCATAATCCGCTCCACTATTACAAGCACAAGGTCGCTACATACAGTTAACATTATATATCAACATTAAAAACAATGACACACATCCCCACTAACATTGAACAAGGCACTAAAACCGGACTTGACAACATGTACTTGGGGTGTCACTTAGGGCAGTTGTTCCCAAACTGTCCCTAGGCACCCTGGGGTGCCTCAAGACACTTGGCAGGACCAAAACTAATTGTTTATGGCCACACTGATTGGCAACCACTAGCACTGGTTTTGCCTATTATAATATTAGTGGACAGCTAGAACCACAAGTATGGGGGAACGGGGGGGGGGGGGGTATGCAATAGTGTTCAATCTAGGCTGTTAGCAGGGTGAGGCTGTATTAGCAGGGTTGAGCCTGCCCGATTTTAAAGGGCAAAATGCACCCTGCCTATTTTGTGGTACCCTGCTAAAACAGCCTGGCCCATCCGCCCCCGCACTAGGAGGAAGCCCAGCCCCTAATTAAGTGCCAGGGACGTCCCTAAAAGAGAAGTCAGCAGATGGGCTCGCCCACATTAGTGATGTCATCAGGCCCAGCCCTCTGCATTCAAAATGACCCCTTTCCCCTAGCGCCCAGTCCTCCTGTGATCCTGCAGGGATCCCGATACAATCATAGCCAAAAAATCCTGGCATAGCTATTCAATGCGACTCTTATTGGCTGTTTTTTTCCACCAATACAGCTTCAGCTTTCTTTAAAGTCAAATCTGCATCAGTGGAAAATAGTTGAAGGCGGTTGCGTTTTCGACTAAAACGTATGGATCCCCAAGTCATTTCCTGATCTAAGGTGTTTTCCTGAACGTGCTGATTTTTCCGACTGTGTATACGACCAGGTTATTCTGGTGTAAGGGGGCCACACAGTTAGGTTCATGGTGGAAATCAAACCCCTGACCCCAGCGCTGTGAGCCAGTAATGCTAAACATTACTCGTCCGTCCTGCCCTATCTATACAGGATAACCAAATACAGGGGCCCCAATGCTGCACCCCCTGCTGCACATTTTGCACTTGAATCTCACTTTCCCCAATAAGCAGAATATAAAAGTTCCAGAGATCTGGTTTCTGGACCCCAAATTGGGTTGCCATTAGACCAGTAAGGCAGAGCCCATCTGAAGTGGGGTCATTGGGAAGGGCAGGCTGTTACACCTCGCGGGGAGCGCAGTGTTTCCTCTCACATTTATGGGACTCACAGCGGACACTGAAATCTAAACACTTTCGGATTGTTTTGAAAGTGAAACCTAAATATTTGCGCAAGGCTTGTTCTACAGCGATGCCCGGCGCAGAACCATGCGCGTCTGGACCCTGAGAACGGGCAGCGTAAAGATAAAGTAAGGTCCTATTGGAATAATAATATACAACCTTCTAAGTAACAAATCTTCCACACTGTATATAATTCATTTAACAGTTTCTTATGTAGCGCACACATATTCCGCAGCGCTTTACAGAGTATAGTTGAACACTCACTCAGTCCCTGCCCCAGTGGAGCTTACAATCCATATTCCCTACCACATGTACACGCACACACAGACATTCTAGGGTTAATTTGTTTGGATTGTGGGAGGAAAGCATCAGGGCCGCCAATAGGGGGGTACTGTGGGAACAGCTGTCCCGGACCCCGGACTCTGGAAGGGCCCAGGCAGCTAATTTTGCCCACCACAACCTCCCAACTGCCTTTCCAGTGCTGCGCTCAATGCGCTGAACAAAGCAGGTCCCGGAGCACAGGCTTATTCAACCCAGGATGCCGGTGGCCGGTTAAAATGCTGCTCCGGCTTTTGAGCCAATCAGAGCTGCTGCCGGTACGCAAGCTCTCATTGTCTCACCAGCTGGTGCTGCATTTTAATTGGCCGCCGGCATCCTGAGTTGACTAAGCCTGCAGCTCAGCGGAAGAGGAGATGGGGGAGCAGGAGCCGAATTACAGCAAGTCAAGTTAGGAGGGGAGGAGCCCGGACTGGAAATGAGCCCTGGATCTGGAGTATCTGGAGAAAACCCACGCACAAGTATGGGGAGAAAATACAAACGGCACACAGTTAAGGCCCCCATACATTAAGCCGACTTGTCCTAGTCGGACCCCAATTCTCCTCCGAGCCGCCTGGCAGCTCTCCGGGAGGCTCACATACAATTTAGGACTTCATGTGCCATTTTTTACATGTGATAAATCGCATCGGTCCAAAATCGCATAGTGTATGGGGGCCTTTCCGGCCATGGTGGGAATCGAACTGATGACCTCAGTTCCGTGAGGCAGTAATGCTAACATTACACCATCCGTACTGCCCCAAAATATAAATAACAGCAGCACAAGCTGTCCGTTCCCTAGCTTCTGTAACAAAACATACTCTGTCCTGCCTGTAAGATGTCGCAAAAAAGGGGCTACAATTAAAGGGGAACTGGATGTTCAAAATAATAAAAATGAGTTTCCTCCAGTTTTGTGACCCCTTAGCTCAGGCATGGCCAAACCATGGCCATCCAGCTCAGGGTTCGCAAATACTCGCTATAGCGAGTATTTTACCCGCTTTTGAGCAGCAGGGACTCAGTTTTTGTTTCTGCCTGCGTCCCCTGGGACGCGCTCCGGTTGCATCGGTATACGTGCTGTGTAACTGTAGCTAGGGTGGAGGGATCTGTTTTTCCCCCTCTGTGATGAGGCCGCAGAGGAGGGAACGTGCTCACGCATCACAGTCGGGCGCTGGCTGACTGGCCTTGCAAGGAGGAGAAAGCTGCCGCATGGGGATGTGACATGTGAGTACCTTGCGCGCCCTGCACAGTTAATTGGCGCTGACAAATTACTGTCCCTCCCTGCCCGCTGACAGTCTAGTATGCTGCTGAGCGTGGCAGCGTGTGAACACTACCCCAACTCAGCCCCTAGCCACGCTGACTGACAGTCCCGCCCACCTCAGCCCTGGCACGGTGATTAGTCTACTCTATGCCCACCGCTGCACTTACAGTGTATGCCGCTGCTGAGCGCGGCAGCGTGTGGACTCTTCCCCCTCAGCCCTGCAGTCTCCAGCCGCGCTGACAGTCCCGCCCTCCTCAGCCCGAGGCGCGGTGACTGACAGTGTAGTAGTACTGCCCTCCTCAGCCCTGCAACGCGGAAAGCTTGGCGGGTGAGGGGGGCGCCACTAAGCCGGGTATACGCACCCCTCTGTCGGCTATTCCCCACGCCAGCATATGCCCGCCAGAACCGGCTCTGTAAACAGAGAGCTGGGAGTGCGGGCAATGCTCTCCTCCTCTGCGCTATTCAGCAGCACCTGCTCCTGTACTCTATTGGTTGCGGTGCACATCTGCCCAGATAAGTGGGGAAATGCCTGTGGTGTGGGGGACTACTAATGTGGATGCTGTGAGGTGTGTGGTGGAGTTGGGGAAAAGCAAAGGTTACTTCAAGGCAGTCAGGTGCAGGCAGAAGGGGATATGTGATTTCTAGAGTGAACAATATTGGGCATTATGGTGTGACAATATTAACTGACTGGGCATTGTGGTGTGTGGCACATTATGTACTGACTAAGCATTCAGGTGTGTGGCACATTATGTACTGACTGGGCATTGTGGTGTGTGGCACATTATGTACTGGGCATTCAGGTGTGTGGCACATTATGTACTGGGCATTGTGGTGTGTGGCACACCATGTACTGGGCATTCAGGTGTGTGGCACATTACGTACTGGGCATTCAGGTGTGTGGCACATTACGTACTGGGCATTCAGGTGTGTGGCACATTATGTACTGGGCATTCAGGTGTGTGGCACATTATGTACTGGGCATTGTGGTGTGTGGCACATTATGTACTGGGCATTGTGGTGTGTGGCACATTATGTACTGGGCATTGTGGTGTGTGGCACACCATGTACTGGGCATTCAGGTGTGTGGCACATTACATACTGGGCATTCAGGTGTGTGGCACATTATGTACTGGGCATTCAGGTGTGTGGCACATTATGTACTGGGCATTCAGGTGTGTGGCACATTATGTACTGGGCATTCAGGTGTGTGGCACATTATGTACTAGGCATTCAGGTGTGTGGCACATTATGTACTGGGCATTGTGGTGTGTGGCACACTAACACTATGTACATTCTGCTGGGGGGTGGGGGAGAGGAGGCTGCTATCGTTGTCAGATGATATTAGAACCTTCATTTAGGTTGGGACCCAGAAAAGGTCAGGTAGGACCCCAATATTTAAACGTGAGGAGTCCCCGGGACCCACTTTTTTGTGGGGTTTTCGCGAACACTGCAGCAGTTGTGAAACTACAAGTCCCATCATGCCTTGCCACAGTTTTGCTATTAGGGAAACCTGTTGCAAGGCATTCTGGGATGTGTAGCTTCACAACAGCTGAAGGGCCTTAACTAGTGCCCGGAAGAGGCTTAATGCTGCTTGATTGGCGACCTCTGCTGGTCTCATTATGTAATGACCTATGAATGCACAATTTAAGTGACTACTGATTGGTGGAGTGCTATACGTGTTCCTTATTAGGGTTGTATAAGTGCTGGGAACCAGATAGGGGCTGCATGTGGTAACGGATACATATGCCACAGTAGTGGGTGATGGCAGTATGGCGTAATTATTACAGTGTAGCTGTGAGTAACGGTGGGTGTATGGGGTAATCACACCTTAATATATTACACTGATATCATCTCTTGGACAGAAAGAGACCTTAAACTATTAACAGGAATAATTGAATTCCACACCCCAAAAAATAATTTAATTGATTGCTTATTAGTTGCAGTAGTGTTGACAGGTGAAATCTGTTAGAGGTGTTGCACAACCAATTCAACTCCTGTTCTGTAATAGAATGTACTAGATCAGGGATGGGGAACCTTCGGCCCTCCACCTGTTGCTGAACTACACATCTCAGCATGCCCTGCAACAGTTGTAGCATGGCCACATAGCAAAACTGTAACAAGGCATGCTGGGATGTGTAGTTCCACAACAGCTGGAGGGCCGAAGGTTCCCCATCCCTGTACGAGATAAAGGAGAACTAGGATCTGATTAGTTGCTATGAGCAACCCCTCCACTTGTCCTCCTTAGGAGGTATAAATCTCCACCCTATAAGTTACGCACTCACAGACCAGTCAGTACAAGGGACAGGTCACCTTCGCTTTTTCTGTTTTAGAACCAAAAACTTTTAATATAAAAGAACAGAACAAACACTGCTGTGCTGGTCTTTGTTGTTATTGTGGTTGTTTTTATCTTATTGTTGTCTTCCTGCAGCAAATTACAAAAACTAAAACTGTATTTAGAAGAATCTGCTTATTTAATTACATATACTAAACTAGATATATACAAAGGTCTCTGAAACAATTGAAATCCTATATTAGGGAGAGATTCAATTCTAAGCAATGGGCACAAACTGGCAGAACAGTCGGGTGCTACCAGCACCATCGCTAATTCTCCCTGGCATCCCATATATGTACGTAAAACCAACAGTTGGGCTACCATATTCTACTGTACCAATCTGAATATTGTGGCAGCTTAACCCCTTGGGTGGTATGCACCAAAATTTTCCGGGATCAGCTGCTCTGCTGCAGTGGGCTATCCCGGAAATTTCCGGGCATACCACTTTGCATAGGTGCGCGCCAGTGGTGCCTCCAGCGGAGCACCACTGGCGCAATACCTTTAGGAGGTTCCCTCCCTGGCACTCCCCTACCACCCACTCACCCCCTCCGCTCCGGGGGTTGTACGCCGGAGCTCCCCAGCCATTTGCATAAGTGACGAAGGAGGCAGGCTCGGGGATGGTCGGCACGGCTCGGGAGAGTTCAGGCGCTTGAGTCCTCCTGAGCCGCCGTGAAATATCCCGAGCCTGCCGCTGTGATGACTGACAGGCGGCAGGAGGAAGCGGCGGCATTTGAGCTCCGGCGTACTAACGCCGGAGCGGAGGTGAGGGGGTGCGGCGGCTTCCTAGGATCTGTGGTGGGTTTTGCTGTGGCAGGACAAACCTGCCCTGGCAGGTTTGTTCCGCACCAGCAAAACCCACCACTCAAGGGGTTAATGGCATATCTAACTAGACATGATCTTCCAACATTAATGCCCAATTACGGTAGGCTGAGCTCTGCTATACATAGAATCAGCCAATGAGAATCACTGCATGAAATCACCACTCGTGGTTGACTGAATCCAGCCCATGAGGAAATCATGCCCAATGCAACCACGGTGACCACTTAAATTTGGACAGTGTAATTGTTAGCATTACTGCCTCACAGCGCTGAGGTCATGGGTTCAATTCCCACCATGGCTCTAACTGTGCAGAGTTTGTATATTCTCCCCATGCCTGCTTGGGTTTGCTCTGGGTACTCCAATCCAAAAATATACTGGTAGGCTAATTGGCTCCCATCAAATTAACCCTAGAATGTCTGTGTGCGTGTACATGTGGTAGGGAATATAGATTGTAAGCTCCACTGGGGCAGGGACTGATGTGAATGTTCAAATATTCTCTGTAAAGCGCTGCGGAATATGTGTGCGCTATATAAGAAACTGTTAATAAATAAATAATAACCTAGCCTGCAACATGCAGTTAGAGCTCCACCAGTGTACGCCACATAACAGCTTCACGTGTGTGGTTACACAGGGAAGACTCCCTACACCCCACTATAGTGTATCCGGATGTGTATCGCTAGGCTGCCGGCTAGGGATGGCCATCGTTGCCATTGATGGTGCAACTGACCATCGATAGTGTTAAACTATGCAATGGGTGACCACCAATGTTTTTACCTGTCGATCATCACAATTTTTGACTGATTGGTATGTGGGCCAATCAAAACATGGGGGCAGGGCTTCACGGATGTAAGGGGTGGGGCAATGTTCCGTGTTCTGGCACTTTGAAAAAAACAAAACAAAAGCGAAACATTGGTTTTGCCGTGCCATCAATGGAGAGAACCCATCTAGTTCTCCCTCATCGATGGCAAAGGTATTCGACATCGCCCATAAACCATCAATGATCTTGAATCATCGTCAGTCGATGGCCATCCCTACTGCCGGCAGGCACAAGTACGCCACCACCCAGTATGGATAACGCATAATGGAACTTTACCATGCACCTTTAACCCCTTCAGTAGTGTTTTTTTTTAGGCAGCGCTCCCCACTGGGCGAGTTTTTATGGGGAGCGCTCCCTAAAAAAAAAAACCACCACTGGCTCCCGCCGCCGAACTGTCAATCAGCCGCTGCCGGGCCCTGCACCCCATCCCTGCTCCCGGCAACCGGATTGTCATAAGCCAACGCCGGAGTCTTCTATTGAAATGCCGGAGGGGAGGGGGGAGGAGGAGGCGCGGCAGAGGGGAGGGAGCCGGGCAGCGCTGAAGCTGCCTGAGTTCAGCGATTGAACTCAGCAGCGCTGCTCAGCTCTAAACAGTGGCAATCCTGAGAATTTTCCAGGCTTGCCAGACTGGGCGCTGAGGCCCAGCCCGGAAAAGTCTCGGGATTGCCACTGAAGGGGTTAAGATTCAGGTTAATAAGCAGCTCAATAGCTAAATAATTTTTAACATCTACTTTGGGCAGACTGCAACAGGAATACAAAACACAAATAACCGGCCACTTCTATGCGCTCTTTTAATGTGCGGGGTGAATGAACGGTCAGGATCAGACGTCTTAATCCAGTATAAATTACATTTCATGACTTCGCTGCAGTTAACAGGCTAACAGAGTAATCAACTGATCTGATCTGGCATGATCTACTATTTTATAAAGACTACATTTCATTTTAGCTTATAAACACAGTAGATAAGTGTTCTATTTCCATCTTTCTGGGCTTGTTGCTTGCTTTTGTCTCTTTCAGGGATGTGCTAACGATTACGATCTGATGTGCGGTCCTGCGGGTTCTAAGATCTTATGTGCTGTACATTTGGCCAACTTGTCAGAAGGACAAGTCGGCCCCAACTTCCCCTGAGCTCCCCGGGAGAGCTTGATAAGATGTGGCACTTGAAGTGCCATTTTTTACATGTGATAAATTGGATGCGATTTATCACATGTAAAAACCCTGGAAATCTGCCGCAGAACAGGGTCCGGGGGAGCTGCTGGAGAGGTAGCGGGCAGTGTCCGTTGGCGAGGCAGGCCGGGAGCTGGGACCGGAGAGCAGGGTCGGGGAGCGGCCTGTTGCAGCAGGCGGGGTGCGGCGGGAGAATAGAAAACAATCCTATTCAAAAGAATGGGTGACTGCTGATTGGCTGAGCTCTCAGCCAATCAGCGGCCGCCCAGTCTTTTGAATAGGATTGTTTTCTATTCTCCCGCTTAAAAAACATCCTATTGAAAAGACTGGGCGGCCACCCAGTCTTTTGAATAGGATTTAGTTCTATTCTACCTCCGCACCCCCGGTCTCTGCTCTTCAATCCCCGCGCCCCGACTGCTGCTACCTCTCCTGTCGCTCCCCCAGACCGGTCCCCACCCCCAGCCAGCCTCTACAACAGACCCTGCCCGCTAGCTCTCCTGCAGCTCCCCCCGGACCAGACCCTGCTCTGTCTCCGGTCACAGCTTCCCCAGACGGCTGCAAGTAAGATTTATCTTATGTGCAGACCGTCTGACCTCCGGATCTGATCCGATGCGCACGGAACAGCGCATCGGATCAAATCGGATGTCATACCCTACGCAATTTGGGCAATTTCACTCGATTTCTCGGCCCGATCCTCCAAAATCGGGTGAAATCGGGCTCAAATCGCGTAGTGTATGGGCCTTAACTATTAGCATGCTGGGAGTTGCAGATCTTACGGGAAATTACAGCAACACCCCAGGAAAAACAAAGGAACTGCACCGGTTGTAGAGGGTGCAGGGTGCTAGAATGAACACTATATTAGAGCACAGGTTCTCACAGTCGGTCCACAGGACCCCCCACACAGTGCATGTTTTGCAGGTCCCCTCACAGAATCACAAGGGAAATAATTAGTGCAACCTGTGAATCTTTTAAAATGTGTCAGTAAGTAATGAGTGTGTCTGTCGGGTGACCTGGAAAACGTGGACTGTGTGGGGTCCTGAGGACCAAATTTGAGAACCACTGCATTAGAGGATATAAGAAGAGGGCTGTATGTTATAGATTGGTCCCTACCACGTAACACATACAGATTTACTACCTGGTCAGTGAAAGTAAATATGGATTCTCTTTTGATAGGATGGCTGATCCCTACTGTCATGCGACCATGTAATACATTTTATGACCCAGACCTGGACTCTCCAATGGAGGATATACAGAGGGAGCGCTGCTCATTCAGCAGGGGTCTGGCGAGCCCCAGCACTGGCCGAGAGGCGCTCCATCTGTAAGGAGAGGGATGGCTGCTCTCTACTGTCATGTGAACATGTAATAAATGCTATGTCCCAGACCTAGGCTATCCAATGGAAGATACAAGGAGAGGGATGACTGCTCCATACTGTCATGGTAACATGTAATAAATACTATGACCCAGACCTAGGCTATCCAATCGAAGCTACAAGGAGAGGAATGGCTGATCCCTACTGTCAAGTGACCATGTAATAAATACTATGAACCAGACCAGGGCTCTTCAATGGAGGCTACGGGGAGAGGGATGGCTGCTCCCTACTGTCATGTGAACATATAATAAATACTATGACCCAGACCAGAGCTCTTGAATGGAGGATACAGGGAGAGGAATGGCTGCTCCCTACTGTCATGTGAACACGTAATATATGTTATGACCCAGACCTGGGCTCTCCAATGGAGGATACAGGGAGAGGGATGGCTGCTGCCTACTGTCATGTGATGGCAATACAATGTACTGCAATAAGGTACAACAGGTAAGTATGCGCCGTGTCACTGTGGACAGCGGCCTTTGGGGCAGATAGAGTGTCAGCTCTTGGGTCTACACTGCAGGATGTGCAGTTTATGGGCGTGCCGGTGCAGGAGGCCGGGGGTCAGCACTTACCTACCGCTTCCCCCCTCCCCCCGCGGCCCTCTCACTCTTGGGCCTTCAGTTCCCGTCACCGCCGGCCGGGGGAGAGACCGTCCGGTTACGCCTGAGATGGAGAGAGAGACAGCGAGAGAGAGCAGGAGCCAGACTCAACCAAACCCTCCACCGCCAGCTCCCAACGTCAATCAGCTACACGCGGCTGTGATTGGAGCGCCACCAGTAACGGCTCGCCGCTGACTGGCTGGCGGAGCTGTCACTTAGCCAGGCGCCGGGCTCTCAGTCAGGCTCAGCGGACACGCGCTGCCGGGTTTGGTTGCGGCGTAGCAGCGTGGCCCAACCCATTTACAATGATGCTGGGGCCGCCGATTGGTCGGCGGATTTCTGTCTCCTTTTTTAGAGCTGAATCGGGGGCGTGGCCTCGGCTGGTGACGACGTTGCGCATGACCGTGGTGAGCGTTTCCAAGATGGCGGCTGCCCGAACGGCGCTGTCCCTATAACTGACTCTCTGCCGGCTGAGGACGTTGTCGGTACCCGGTGTCGGCTGGGCCTGGAGTCTCGGGTGAGTCCGGGCAGGGTCTCCTCTCCCTTTCATCCCACTCGTCCTGTGCCCCCACCTTCCCTCAGTGTCCTGCTGCAAAGGAACTACAAGTACCAGCAGTTCCACGTTGGCTGCGGTACTACTCCTGACAGACCCTGGAGTGAATTTTTTGTTCCCCATTTCTGTGTGTTGTATCATCTCTAGCCCCTATTGGAGGCACCTTGTTACCTGATCCCATCTCCTTCCCAGATCTATATGCAGGCAATGCTTTCCATTCAGGTCACATAGTGCTCTCTGGTATACTAAGTACCGCTATAGCGTTGCCCTGACGCCTGTATGTAACCTGTATCGTTATTCTGCCCCACCTTTGCAGGGAGTCCGTGTGACAGCCATGAAGGAAAACAAGGAGAATTCCAGCCCCACAGTGGCATCCGGCGCCTTGGACCATGCCAAGCCCTGCTGGTACTGGGACAAGAAGGATCTGGCCCATACCCCATCTCAGCAAGAAGGCCTGGACCCAGCCACCGAGGCCAGATACCGCCGGGAAGGAGCCAGGTTTATATTCGATGTTGGAACACGACTAGGACTGTATCCTTTGCCAACTTGGAGTATGTGTGTCCATTGCTGCAATACAGCCACTTGTGCCCGTTAGTCGCAGCAAATTGCCGCGCAGTGTGTGTCTGAGCCATGGGAGAGAAAAACACGTGTGGCAATAATCACTGCTACATCTGTATATCGGGTACTAGATGGCGTTCAGGACGACATTGTAGTGAAGGATCACTGACCCCCAGTTAGGTGACAAACGCCCTCCTGAGTGCAATGCAGTACACTGTGTATATTGTCCCACTTTTGCTGAAGTGGGTGACTAGAAGGGCACCAAGACACAGTCATGTGGTGGCAAAGGAGTGATGACAGCAAGCAGACTTTTATGACTCATTAGCCCAGAGCACCTGCTGCTTTTTTCCCGCACCCCAGTTTCTATGTTTCTGTCCATAGTTGAGTTGCTTGGCCCTGTTTTTACTACGAAGGTGTGGCTTTTTGGCCACTATTCTTCCATGAAGACCACTAATTGACAGTCTTCAATAAACTGTCGAATGGTGTACCTTGGTTCCCTCTGTTTTTTTTGCCTGAGAGAGACCTTGCTGATGCATTATAACTACTTTGTGTCTTGCAATGGTTTATGACCTGTAACACGAAACGGTCTTCCTCAACCTCACCTTTGATGCAGTGTTAAGCTGTTACTCACCCAGTTACTCGCATCGTGTTTCGTTGTCGGACATACAGATGTAGCGGGCTACATCTTTGCAGGGGCTGGTGATTCTATCGCCAGCCCCCCGGCTACCATCAGGGGCGCGCACATGTGACGCTCGCGCACCCTGTGGCAACGGAGCCTGCCGCTGGTCTCCCCCCCTCCGTCGCCGCCTCGACACACCACCCACCCCCAAACTGGGCAGTGTGCGTCCCAATCGCCGGTGCTCGCCAGAGAAAGGGATCTGGTGGGCGTCGGCCAAGGATGAAGCCTGCTACATCTGTACCTTCTTTTTCTCATCTCTCCCCATCTCTTGCTCCATCTTTCTCCCTCCTTACCGGTCTTTCTGATCAGCACAATATTATCATATAGAGCAGTGTTTTTCAACCACTGTGCCGTGGCACACTAGTGTGCCTTCAGCTGTTCTCAAGTGTGCCCCCAGGTCTAGAGTTGCCCAAACCATTTTACAGCCACCACCAGTTCAACTGTTATTTACTGGTCTCTTCTTTTCATATAAAGGGCCAATGTATTTTATTTGTGTTACCTGTGGGGACCAGTGTGATTGTTTTTTATATGGGGGCCAATAGGTTTGTTTTTTTCCTGTGGGGGCCAATTTGTTTTGTCCTGTGGGGATCTAATTGTGTGCCTTGGCAATTTTAGAATCTTATTTAGTGTGCCGCAAGGTAAAAAGGTTGAAAATCACTGATATAGAGTATTAGCATTACCTCCTTTAATTTTCATCCCTGCCTTCTCTTTATTTCAGTTGTCCTTTCTGAGTCCTCCTTCCCTCTACGGATGGTTTTCTGTTTATGTACAGTGCTTCTTTTTGTGCCTTTTTCCATGTATACCGATAAACAAAGTGGTTGTGAATTATTCTGTGCTGTTATTGGGTGATTATGAGGAGTGTCTGTTATCGGCATGAGGTAAAATGCAATGAGTAAAGGAGGATACAAACCCGAACGATGTAGTTTCCGGCCAATTCGGAACAACATATTAACCGAATCATACAGTATGTGCCTGTAATTTGCACGCTCCCGCATGCAATATCAGTGCATGGCCAACCAGAAGATATCCTGTGCGACCTGGTGTATATTAATGAAAAATGGAACTGTGTTCATTCTGTCTTTCTTTAACTCTTTCTGGTGTGTACGGGCAGTAGGACATGATCCCGTTCAAGTGTGTGCACATTATTGGAAATAACAGGATTGTTCAGTGATTATAAATGTGTTATGCCAGTACACTCTGGAGACGGTATCACTGATGGGAGTGGTCAGGGTTCAATCAGCTGTCATTTCATGGCAATGTGATGACAATTATGTTTATCACTCATGAGCGATCTAGTTCATTTAAAGGTCCTAGGACACAAAATGGTCTGGCCAGACTTTTGCTGAAATATGATTGTTAAACCAACTATTCAGAGCCCCATCAGCTCTTTCCTCTGAAAACATTAAGACTCTAAACATCAAACTAAAAGTTGTAACTGCACTGTGATCTTATATTAGGCATTCTTGTTTATTTTACATGAGTGGCCTATTTTGTAGTTTTGTATACAGCGTGCAGTAAAAATTTGGTAAACAAAGGTATGTATGTACATGTTTTGTACTCTCTGAAGAAAGAGTACATTAAACACTGAAATGTTTACTACTGCCCAGTGTAGTTGAGTCAGCCCTGAGTGTTGCACCTTCAGGATCCTTACATGTTTTTGTGAGGGCACTGAGCCAACTTATCCTGTTTGTAGTGGAGTGCCTTGGATTTATGTACGAGGGTGGATCAGGAAGTACCTGTGTTTGAAGACAGGTGGCGTTGCTGAGGAAAGTTGGTATTCCTATTGTGTACTACCATCTTTCAAACAACGCAATACCAAATGTCAGATTCATAGGTTAGTTTTTTTTCCACCACGACAATGCACCAGCTCGCTCATCTGGGATTTGTTGCGGCCAAATTGCATGAATTGCGCTATGATTTTTTTTTTCTTCCCGCGAGCCACGTTTTCAGGTTAGGGAACAGAAAGAAGTCTCAGAGAGCCAAGTCGGGCGAGTACGTTGGATGCGGCAACAATTAGTAGCGCGATTCATACAATACACGATAATATTACCAATATTCCTCAGCAACGCTACCTGTCTTCAAACACAGGTACTTATTGAGCCACCCTTCTATATTTGTGTCACGTGGTTAAGTCTGCATACCATTTTAGGGCTATGCGTCATAGGGTCGACAAGGTCAACGGTCATTAGGTCGACCACTGAAGGTCGACATGCATGAAGGTTGACATGGTCATTAGGTTGACATGCTCAAGGTGGACAGTCAGAAGGTCGCCATACGGATTTTCACTTCTTATGACCCTAATGTCGACATGGACACCGTGACATTTCATCACGTTCCCTCGCTGCGCTCGGCACCCTATTTTGTTTTCCCACCATTTTATCTCTGTAGCTCCCCAAGGATTTCTCCTGTCATTGGGAGGTCATGAGAGCTGTAGATCTGTGATATCTATAGATTTGGGGTGTGATATAATTGGTAGTGCCTAGGTTTCAGAAATGTCAGCATACAAAGAAATGGAAAGCTGGTGCATGGCCAGCCCCTAGTTTGCGCAGGGACACATTAAACATTGTCCTTTGTGTAACGCTGAACTGAATGTCTTTGCTGTATTATTATGGGAAGCGGTCATCTATTAGAATGAACTTAGGTCTACAGTCATTAGGTCGACCCCACTAGGTCAACTGGCAGGAAGGTCGACCTGACTTAAGGTCGACATGGGCCAAGGTCGAATTTGCATAAAGGTCAACATGAGGAAGGTCGACTGGTCATAAGGTCGACATGGGTTTTTCACTGTTTTTTGAGCCGACATGTGCCGACAGGCGGTATTTCATGCCCTACCATCAACTAGGGCGTGGTGGGAGAATAAAATAGTTTGCCGAGCGCAGCGAGGCACCGTGCCCGAAGCATTGCGAGCGAAGCGAGGGTCCGATTCTCATTGCCAACTGTGTCGACATTCGGATCAAAAAAACAGTGAGAAACCCATGTCGACCTAATGACCAGTCGACCTTCCTCATGTCGACCTTTATGCAAATTCGACCTTAAGTCATGTCGACCTTGGCCCATGTCGACCTTGGCCCATGTCGACCTTGGCCCATGTCGACCTTGGCCCATGTCGACCTTGGCCCATGTCGACCTTGGCCCATGTCGACCTTGGCCCATGTCGACCTTGGCCCATGTCGACCTTGGCCCATGTCGACCTTGGCCCATGTCGACCTTGGCCCATGTCGACCTTAAGTCAGGTCGACCTTCCTGCCAGTCTACCTAGTGGGGTCGACCTAATGACTGTAGACCTAAGTTCATTCTGACAGATGTCCCGATTCCATTATTATAATGGACTTTTCTTAACCTGCACCTCAGGCACTATGACACACTTGCCACTGGAATTATATATTTTCATAGATTCTACATGTTCCATTCCTTCAAACAATTTGCTAGATATGTAAGTATCATTGACCTACGTATTGCTCATGGCTTACGGATAAACATACAACTTAAACGAGCCGTCACTTATATTCTTGGTCCTCTTCCAGGTGACGGGTGCTTGCTGTCTCTTCCTAGCGGGAAAGGTCGAGGAAACGCCCAAGAAATGTAAAGATATTATAAAGACAGCCCGTAGCTTGCTGAATGACGTGCAGTTTGGCCAGTTTGGAGATGATCCTAAGGTAAAGAATCTGGAGGTACTTATTGATGCAGAGGTGGATCTCTCGATCCGTAGTTGTGATGCGTTTTCCATTTACACTGTTTAAGATCATTTTATTTTGTTGCCATATAACCCTTGAAGTTAAGTCCAATGGCCAATCCCTGGCTACTAATAGGTGATATATTTAAAAAAAAAAAATGAAATAGTCCTAACGTATAAGGCAGCGCAGTATAAAGAATATTTAATCGCGTTGATCCCTACCCTAATTAGAGATGCTGTCATTTCTGTATCCACTGTGTTGTATTAACCCCTTCACTGCGAAGACCAAGTGGATATATAAGGGGTACATTTACTAAAGGGTGTGTTTTTTTTATTTTTGCCTTTAGTACATTTTCCCCAAAGACTAGAAACGATGAGCAAGACTTGTTATTGGAAGCAAGGGCCAAAAATAAAAACTTGGCTGTACCCCATTGGTCCTAATTTAAATGAATGGAAAGTGTGAGGGGAGGGATTTAAAGTCCCTCTAACTCCCCAACCCTCCCCACTAGAAAGATGGTGGTACCCTTGCTTGGAAGAGGGGAATCTCCACATTTAAACAGTGAGCCCACATAACAGCTCATAATCGCCAGATATAAACCCTCAGCATTGCAGAAAAATATTTTAGACCAGGAATGGCTGAAGAGATCCCCAACCTCCTCCTGATTAATTCCATCTGTCAGTTTGGAGGCACCCAAATATGAAAGTCCCCTCTTTTTGATCACCTGGGGTAAAAAAAAAAAAAAATCATTGTCGAAATGTTATGAGCAGTAATGTGACCCCCATGGGTGAGTAAACCCTCAGCAGTTTTTATTATTACTTTTTTACTTGATCCATCTAGGAGGAAGTTATGGTTCTTGAACGCATTCTTCTCCAGACCATCAAATTTGACCTACAAGTGGAACACCCCTACCAGTTTCTACTGAGATACGCCAAACAGCTGAAAGGTAACATAACCTCCAGCCCGGAAACGAGACCTGTTTGACCCGTCACGCGGTTTTCTTATACATGTTCCATCTTGTTTAGGCGATAAGAATAAAATACAGAAGTTGGTGCAGATGGCCTGGACATTTGTTAATGACAGGTAAAGCTGTGCTCCCGTAGTGATCTGTGAATGTCCCGCCCCCCCATCTTGGCAGCGATGTAACCGGCCACTCTTGCGTTCCTCTCTAGCCTATGCACGACCCTGTCCCTGCAATGGGAGCCGGAGATTATAGCTGTGGCGGTTATGTATCTCGCCGGGCGCTTGTGTAAATTCGAGATTCAGGAATGGACCTCGAAACCCATGTACAGGAGATGGTGGGAGCAGTTTGTCCAGGACGTTCCGGTAGATGTGCTTGAAGGTAAGGGCTAGATTTATGCTAAACACCCCTAATATTCCCCCTGCAGAACCCTATATTGTACTTGGCTCTCTGGCTATTATTTGGTCACATGTGTAAACCTAACAATCACTGTGATCAGGGGTTTATTTACCAAGATGCGAGTTCTATTGAAGATCGAATGTTGCTATTGGCAACCAACCAAATTCTCTCAGGAAAATTTACTAAGCTGTAAGTTCTGTTTCAAATGGGATGTTGCTGTAGGCAACCAGATACTATTATCTTCCAGAAGGTGCTAAAGATTAGTAGTAGATTCTGATTGTTTGCCCATAGCAACATCCCATGTGAAATAGAACTCGCATCTTAGTAAATAAACCCCTGAGCGGTAAACTTACTAAGGTGGGAGTTTTATTGAAAATGTGATGTTGCCCATAGCAACCAATCAGTTTAAAGCTATTATCTTCTAGAATGTGCTAAATAAGAAGTTGAATCTAATTGGTTGCTATGGGCAACATCCCATCTTCAATAGGACTCCCATCTTCATAAATTTTACCCCTGAGCGTTTCCGTAGCTGCTGCAGGTTTTCAGGTGCATGCGGTGTTGTCTAAAGATGCACAAAGTGGCTGGTGGATATAAGAAGCCGATATAAGAGAGAAGTGGACCATGGCAACCAATCAGCACTGAAGTAACATCCATAATTTGCATAATATAAAAGTATACAGAGCAGCTGATTGGTTGCCATGGGCCACTTCTCCTCTGGATCCCTTATCACTGCTTCATACATCTACCCCATAGTCCTTGGACACTTAAATGCAAAAATGTACACCAGGGAAAAGGGCTGGTACTACCCCCTAAGTGTTCCGCCCATTGAGTACTGTACTGCATGCAGCATTCATGTATCTCTGCTTATTTTTCTGTAAATCTCTGGGGTGCAAGGACAACTGAGAGACGTTCCCTTACTGCAAGTTGCCTTTCAGCCTTTTTCAGGGGGAATGCTGGCATATAGCCAGTAGTTGAACCATTGTTCAAGTGGTTTTATACTATGTTGCACTGGTTCCTTCCTGTGGCTGTGAAGACCCCTGGTAACTAATTGCAGCTACTGTGCATTCTTTCAGATATTTGTCACCAGATCCTGGACTTGTACTCTCAAGGGAAACAGCAAATGCCTCACCATGGAGGCCCGCAGCCCTCGCCCCAAGTCCAGGCGCAGATTGCCGCTGTGCAGAATCAGCAGCCGTCGCAAAACACAGACTTGCAAGCAGCATCAGTGAAGGATGCGCAGCAGCCCGCGGCGCAGCAGACTAAGAAACCATCTCCGCAGTCCAGTCCCCCGAAGCCAACCAAGAGACCCCTGGTATGTCCCCAGATGCACCTTCACTATGACTACAAAGTAAAACCTCAATCAGTGTAACGTTAATGTCGTAAATGTGTCCCATTGGAATACTGAGCAGAGTACTGTACTGGGAGCATTAGGGGGGTTCCAGGTGATGGATCTACAGTGTTTAGGTAAACTGTCAATAGGTCGATGGGGTCAAAATTAAAAAGGCAGACGTGACAAGGTCGACAGGAGTTTTTCAAGATTTTTCTTTTTGTAAACTGGCTTGTTCTTAACCATCACTTGTGGAGCTATGCGAGTTGACAGTTGTCGACATGGGCACCAAACAAAAAGGGAAAATTTTGGTCTACTTTTTTTTGACCCTGTCAACTTTTTTTTCCATTTCGATCTTTTGGGGTAGACCTATAGACTGTCTGTCTAGTAATCCACACCCCATTGGGGGAGAGCGGTGAATGCGCAGTGTACCAGACGGCTGATTGGCTGCTGCATTATCTTCCTCTTTGTCACTTTACATGACTTACTTAATCTGCCCCAATAGTTGTTACTCTTTTATAAAAATATAAAAAGTAAAGGGTTCTAATCAGAGCCAGGTTAAATGATGGGGGCTACGGCTCCAGGCCTCCACACAAAACCAGGCCCACCCAGATGGCGTACTAGTGTGTGACTGTTAGAACGTATTCGAATGTTGGAATCGCCCATAAATGGAATTTTGACAAAACAAAAAATAGGCTGATTCAGATTGGTTACAGTACATCCACACCTGCTTTCAAGTAGCTCATGGGAATCCATCAAAATAGACCCATTATCCCAGTTATACATTTCCATGAAGGGCAATTGTAAATGTAGATGCCTTTTGCTGAAAAGTCCTTAGGAATTATAAGGGGGGTATTCAATTAGTGTGATGAATGAAGGGAAGGGGGGTATTAAAAAAAAAAAAAAATTCCTGAGCTTTCCCAATAGTTTTTTCACCAATGCAACAATAGGGTTTATTGTGATTTCGTTTCACACACCCGAGGCAGGTGAAGTACAATCCCCGAAAAGTGCATACATCGGGGATAAGCAGCTAATTAATGGCTAATGACATACCGCATTAAGTGGTCTGACAATTTATATATATTTTTTAGAATTCTGTTAATGAGCAAAGAAGGCGTTTCCCTGAAGAAGGATTTTGTGTTGTTTTTTTAGTTCTGTGCTATTATTTTCTTTCTGTTTGGTTGCAGTCTCTGTCGCCCAAAGAGGAGGGGAAAACGCTGGGTAAGTTTCTGCATTGTCCCAGGCTTACTCAACGCTGAATGCTTTCTGTTAATTACATTTGCAACTTTAAATCACTTATTCATGCATACACAGAGGGCATGCTATACTTCTGATCATTACATTCGCACAGTCTTAATGTTATTCCGCTATTAATCTGTGACCGATTATTAATCGGCGATCAGGGGAATATGCGCTATCCCCGTGCGTTATGGCAGGGGATAACGCTTCCCCTGATCTATCACACCCGTGATGCAGGTGTATTACATGCTGTGGTGTGGGGCAGGCAGCATAGCGCAGGGACGTTAATTTATAGTAGACACCTGCCTCCTACCTAATGTATGAATGGTCAGCATCGCTGACCATTCCGCCCCCCTGCAGCTAACGACAGCTGCAGGTGGCGATGCCCTATATCCGCAGGTGGCAATGCCCACAGCAGGGACAGCGCTGTCCCTGCTGCTGGCTATGAGCTGCGCTGGGGATCTCACGTGAGTAGCGAGATCCCGCACATGCCCAGTTCAGCCGGCCGGGGGGAAGAAGACAGCGCAGCAGTGTTAACTGCTGCGCTGTCAACTGGAGGAGGCATCGCTGAAGGAGGGAGTTATCGCTCCCCCGCTTCGGCAGGCAAGAAGTTAGTACATCTTGTCGGTCTCCCCTCCTGCTTCACCTCGCTACTGAGGCAAAGCAGGAAGTGTTATAGCGGCGCTTTTAGTGCTGCTATAATCTACCCCCTGTGCTACAGTACTGTACTTGTGTCACGGGTGCCTAGTAAATGGATAGTCTTTATTCAGATATTGATTCCACTAGGAACAGGTTGCATCACCCAGCTACTGACTGCTTTAAAGAAAAGAATACAGGAGTCTGCTCAGATGGGTGCTTGGGAGAATCGCAGCCTCCGGTGTCTCTTTTCTGGCAGTGCCACGAAAAAACGCAGACCGCTCCCGGCCATTTGGAGGGAGATCCGCTGACCTCATCTGCAACCCTGATCACCCCACAGCCAGTCTAGACTTATGTGTTGGGGGTGGACATCCATTCAGTGGTGAGTGATCGCGAATGGATCTCCCCCTCTCCGCACGGCTGCATTGCCATACGGGCATGATTTCACTCTGGCAGGGAGGCCGCTAACGGGTCGCTGGGCTGAAAAATGTTGAAGCCCTATGATCAATGTACAAGCATAAACACAGACAAGGACCAGGACTTATGGGCCGCAATGACTACGTTGTTAGAAGCATTGAGGCTATTCATGTCACTCTGCAGTATTACTTATCCTCTGTTTCTATTCATTTGCCCCAAACACTAATTAAATGCTGTGTCTGTGTTTGCAGAACAACAATTATCAAAAATGCCTAAGATTGAGCCGTCTCACCCACCGTTGCCTCCTGTTCTTACCCCTACAGGTGAGAATAACCATTCTGTAGCCTTACAGTGATTTTCTTTTATTAATTGTTTTCTTTAACCTACAATATATTAATGTCTCCTGTCTACATTCTGTAATTGCTGGTTATGCTACATTATGTACCAGGTAAGTTCGTTGGGGTAGACTAAGCTTCTGAGCATTAAAAGTAGTGGCCAGTCCAATCAGATTCTGCCTATCGTTCTCTAGAACGCATTCGAGAATCGATAACTAAAATCTGATTGGTTTCTAAGTTAAATATCTCCACTTATAATATTTAAGGTCCATACACACTGAGCGACTTTCCCCTTGGCCGGCGCCGTCAGCGGGGGAGGATTGCTTTGCACAGTGCAGCGCTATGCAAAGCCGTCCTTAAAGCCGCTCATCTGCTGGTAATACCAGCAGATGAGCGGCTTTCCTGGCAATGATGCGTGAGCGTGCATCACAGAGGAGAAAGTCCTCACAGAACTCTCAAAACTGAAAGTGGATAAATCAATGGGGCCAGATGGGATACATCAAAGGATACTAAAAGAGCTTAAAGGGAAGCTGGTAAAGCCAATAACAGAATTATTCAACCATGCACAAAAGTGGAAGCAAGGAAGAGGTTAGCAACTATCGACCAGTGAGCCTTACATCAGTAGTAGGGAAATTGATGGAAACACTCTTAAAACAAAGAGTTGTAGAATATCTCAAAATCAGCAATTTACAGGATCCAAAACAGCATGGGTTTACTGGGGGAAGATCATGTCAAACAAATCTTATTGACTTTTTTGACTGGGTGACTAAAGTAATAGATCAAGGTGGGGCTGTAGATGTAGCTTATCTAGACTTTAGTTAAGCTTTTGACACTGTCCCACATCGCATAATGTTAAATAAACTTGAAAGTTTGGGATTGGATTCTAAGATAGTTGAATGGATAA
The DNA here is from genome assembly GCF_055691185.1 of Crinia signifera. Classification (NCBI taxonomy): domain Eukaryota; kingdom Metazoa; phylum Chordata; class Amphibia; order Anura; family Myobatrachidae; genus Crinia; species Crinia signifera. Next base: position 64,697,679 of record NC_139228.1, on the reverse strand, counting down.
GAGCGTGGTTGCAGGACAGAAAACAGAGAGTTGTAGTAAATGGAGTACAGTCAAAGGAGGGAAAGGTTACAAGTGGAGTACCCCAGGGATCTGTACTTGGACCATTGCTTTTTAATATCTTTATTGGTGATATTGCAAATGGAATTGAGGGTAAAATGTGCCTTTTTGCAGATGACACAAAGGTATGCAACAGGGTAGACACACCAGGAGGGGTAAAACAAATGATTGAGGTTCTAGGCAGATTAGAGAAATGGTCAAGAGAATGGCAACTACAGTTTAATGCCAAAAAATGCAAAATCATGCACTTGGGTCTCAGAAAGCCAAAGACTAAATATAGTATAAATGGCACTATAATGGAAACTACTGAGGAAGAGAGGGATCTAGGTGTCACTATTTCAGGGGACTTAAAAGCAGGTAGGCAATGTAACAAAGCAATGAAGAAGGCAAGTCAGATGCTTGGTTGCATAGGGAGAGGTATCAGCAGTAGAAAGAAGTAATAATGCCACTGTATAGGTCATTGGTACGACCTCACCTAGAGTATTGTGTTCAGTTCTGGAGGCCATATCTCCAGAAGGATATAAATACATTAGAGACTGTACAAAGAAGAGCAACTAAAATGGTGCATGGCCTACATCACAAAACGTAACAGGAAAGACTAAAAGATCTTAAAATGTATACTTTAGAGCAGAGAAGGGAAAGGGGGGACATGATAGAAACTTTCAAATATATCAAGGGTTTTAACAAGGTACAGGTGGGAGACATTCTTCACAGGAAGAGGAGCAACAGAACACGAGGACATGCACTGAAACTAGGGGGAGGAAGATTCAGGGGAAATGTGAGGAAGAATTACTTCACAGAAAGAGTAGTAGATAGGTTGAATAGCCTACCATCAGAGGTGGTAGACGCAAATACAGTAGTACAATTTAAACATGCTTGGGATGGAATTGGTACATCTGTCAGACCACACTTAGGTCTACAGTCATTAGGTCGACCACACTAGGTCGACTGGCAGGAAGGGTCGACCTGACTTAAGGTCGACATGGGCCAAGGTCGACATGACTTAATGTCGAATTTGCATAAAGGTCGACATGGGTTTTTCAGTGTTTTTTGACCCGAATGTCGATACAGTCGACATGGACACAGTTGGCAATGAGAATCGGACCCTCGCATCGCTCGCTTCGCTCGCAATACTTCGGGCACGGTGGCTCGATTCGCTCGCCACAGCTTTAATAACCTCCTCCACGCCCTAGTGGATGGTAGGGCATGAAATACCGCCTGTCGGCTCAAAAAACTGTGAAAAACCCATGTCGACCTTATGACCAGTCGACCTTCCTCATGTCGACCTTTATGCAAATTCGACATTAAGTCATGTCGACCTTGGCCCATGTCGACCTTAAGACAGGTCGACCTTCCTGTCAGTCGACCTAGTGGGGTCGACCTAATGACTGTAGACCTAAGTTCATTCTAATAGATGACCGCTTCCCCTTGGGATAAGCATATTGATATCCTTACAAAAAATAAGGATCAAATATGGTTTGAGGTAACATGTTTAAAAAAAGGGGGCAGACTAGATGGGCCAAGTGGTTCTTATCTGCCGTCAAATTCTATGTTTATCACCGGGCGGTACACACTGGGCAGCTTTGAGCTGAAAGCCGCTCAAACTGGGTGTTTTGAGCGGCTTTCAGTTCAAAATCGCCCAGTGTGTATGGGCCTTTTGAAGCATTCATTAATCTGCACCTTTGTCTTATGGGAATCTCTCTGTACTTTTTATTGAGGGGGTGAGGTGGACCAGAACATTTTTTGTTTTTTTGCCCCCATATGAAACCATTTGTTATTTCTGATTGTCAGAGAGAAAACCGGTGACCCCAGCTGGGCCAGGGGAAGGAGATCCCATCAGTATTCCAGAACCTGCAGAGATGACCAAGATCCCCATCCCTCCACCGACTCATCCTGCTGCCGTTCATCAGCCGCCACCTCTTCCACATCGGCCGCCTCCACCGCCCTCCAGTTACATTACGGGGATGTCGACCACCAACTCCTACATGTCAGGGGAGGGCTTCCAAAGTCTTCAATCTATGATGAAGACAGAAGGTCCATCTTATGGGAATTTGCCCCCTGCCTATGGTCCTCCATCTCATATGCCATACCATCCACATGTTTATCCGCCTAATCCTCCACCGAATGTTCCTCCACCACCGCCACCTTCTACATTCCCTCCACCTAACATTCCTCCTCCTTCAACAGTGTACCCCCCTCCCCCTACTTACAACCCAAATTTCCCCCCACCTAGACTGCCCCCTACTCACACTGTTCCTGGCCACCCACCTCCTGGAATTGGTCTTCCACCAGCAAACTATCCCCCTCCTAATGTACCACCTGGAGGGCAGCCTCCAGTTCCTCCTCCTATTCCTCCACCAGGCATGCCACCCGTCGCAGGACTTGGCCGTGCCGCCTGGATGAGATAGCGTGGCATTTCGGCTGTATTGAATACCTGAACTCTCATCAATATTAATTTAAGAGTATACAACAAAACAGATGTGGTTCTTTCCAATACCGGAAACACGTAGTCTGTGGCCAAGTTTTGATGGGAGAGATGATGTTGAATGTCTAGTATTACCGCATGCCTGGATCGGGGAGGTAATAATAACCTGCTGAACCATGGGACGCTCTTCTGTTATTTGTGGAACGTCGGCAGTTTAATTTCCATGCAGAGAAATCTTGATTTTTGATGTATATTTTAAGGGCCATATTGGCTGAGTTACAATATCATTGTTCTTTTCATGTTGGCTTAAGTCTATTAGGTTACCGCAAAGAAGTGCTTTGCTTAGGACAGCCATGACCAAACTGTGGCCCACCAGCTGTTGTGAAACTACACATCCCAGCATGCCCTGTCATAGTTTTAACATTCCCTAATTGCAAAACTGGCAAGGCATGATGGGATTTGTAGCTTCACAACAAGCTGAAGGGCCATAGTTTGGACACGCCTGACTTAGGATTTCTGGTCTGGGTGATTTTTGGTTTCTTGGGGGGAAGGGGGGGGGGGGGTGAGTGACTAACAAGATTTTGAAACTTTTGCAATGTTTGTAAATATTTTTAGTGTAAAAAAAAAAAAAGTCTCAATGTAACAGCGCCGCAAAATCTGTCGCCTACAGTGAATAAAATCATCAGAATATTTCTCACTGATTTCTTGTGTCAATGTTTCCCATTTGTAAGATCTATAATTCATAGGATGGCGGGGAAAACAGCGCAAATCATTCACGGAGCGCTGACCGGTTGGAGCAGCAGCACAAAATCCTCTGTTCGCTACTCTTTTTGAAGCGATAAGAATGACCATGACCAGTCATAAAAAAAAATTTCCTGCACATCTTCCAGCTTGTAAGCACTATCGATAACAATGTGCGCTCTCACGGGTCGTTACCGATGTCTTTCGTACATGCAGCTCAAACAGGATACCATCTACTGCAGTTACACTGGATGTGGCCATTGACTGTGTAGTCTTAAACATCGCTTAGGGTGTGTGCTCTATATCTGTAATGAGCCGCCTCCGGCGGGTTGGTGTCATTTATGTTCTTTTTGGAGTTATATGTTCTCTCCAGATCAGCACTCTGGGTTTTGCTGATCCACCTTGCCTAGTTTTCATGCATACCTTTAGCCTTTGGGTGTGGCTACCTCCTAAGCCACTGGGTATTTAGGTATGCTCCCAGCATTGAGAACCTGTCGGTTGTAGTCATGTTAAAGTCCTTGGTATTCCTGTGAGACTCATAGTATTCTGCTGGTTATTTCCATGTTCCTAGGCATTCTCAGATTCCTAGCAAACAACCGTCTGTGTATACTCCAGAGTTCAGGTTCTTCCAGCCTGTCTGAGGAGCCCTGCAAGCGTACCGGCAGTGTGTCTGAAATCCTGTCTGTAGCAGGGAATCAGTACTTCCAGTCTGTATTCAGCTTCTGAGAGTACCAGAGGCCTCCCCGCTCATAGTGGAGGAGGTCGCACCTTCCATTACCCTCTGCTGTTAGGGCTCCAGCTGGCGCTGGGAGAATACCAAGTCTTCTCCTGAGACGGTATCCGTGAGGCTGCCAGAGTGCAGGCCTCATCCCATACTTACTAGTCCTGTGTATATTGTTTGTCTCACACGTTACTAGAGATATTGGTTTATTCGCCCACCAATCCGCAATACTTTGGTAATAATTACACAGAAAAAAAGGGGGTACCGACAATGTCCTTGAGCGCTGATCCTAAATGTGTCTCTCAGCAGGTGAATACCCAAAACACAGAAAAAATACCACAATGGTGCATTATCATAGGAGATATGAAATACAGTAATTATCAATTTTGTCTTTTAGGACAAATTTAAGCAGACTCGTACCCTATAGTTTGGTCGGTACTTATGTAGTATCTGGACGCCCGATTATCGCATTGCATCCGACCAAATCGCATGCGATGCGATGGACCCGATTTTCCATAGGATTCTATTGGAAAAAGGGTCCTTTTCATTTCCCCACTATCCAACTATGCATGGAGTTGGATATAAACCTGTGGTGAGCGCAGCGTGCCACCGAGCCCGAAGCGTGGCGAGCGGACGCGGATTTGTTAAAAAGTATTCCGCATCCCCTCGCGGGGCTCGCCACGCTTCGAGCTCGGTGGCACGCTACGCTCGCCACAGGTTTATATCTAACTCCATGCGTAGTTGGATAGTGGGGAAATGCAAAGGACCCTTTTTCCCATAGAATCCTATGTTAAAATGGACTCAGTCCATTTTAACATTGAATCCTATGGAAAAATCGGGTCCATCGCGTCGCATGCGATGTGATGCGATGGACCCTATTTTTTTAATCGGGCGTCCAGATACTACATAAGTACCGTTTGGTCTACTATTAGGCAGACCAGTACATACTAAAAGGGGCGGGGCTATCTGGACGGAGGGGGCGGGGCTATGATGGAGCAAGACTGAAGAGAGACACAGGAGAGGCTGAGCTGCCAGGACAGCAGAATAAAGTGTGAGTGTAATAATGTTGTCAAATGGTGTGGGCATGTGTATAGTTAGCGCTACTAATGTCAGCAACTGGTGTGGGCACGTGTATAGTCAGCGCTACTAATGTCGGCAACTGGTGTGAGCATGTGTGTAGACAGAGCTAGTGATGTCGGCAACTGGTGTGGGCACGTGTATAGGCAGTGCTACTGCTGTTGGCAACTGGTGTGGGTATATGGTTACACAGTGCTACTAATGTCGGCAACTGGTGTGAGCACTACGTTTAAGCAGAGCATTTGTTTACACAGTAGCGCCTTGAGTCCTGTTGGAGAAAGTGCGCTATATAAATTCTACTTACTTACAGTGCTACTAATGTCGGCAACTGGTGTAGGCATATGGTTACACAGTGCTACTAATGTTGGCAACTGGTGTGAGCACTACTTATAAGCAGAGCAACTACTTTTGGCAACTGGTGTGGGCGTTCTGAGTAAGCAGCCCTTCAAATGTGGACATATCCAGGAGTATTCGGAGCATTATGTGTAGCATAATGTGTGTCAATATCATATGGGCATTATGGTGCTTGGCATATTTTGTAAGGAGAATTACGGTGTGTGGCATAATGTGTAATGGGCATTATGGTGTGCTGCATATTGTGTAAGGGGCATCATGATGTGTGACATAATGTATAATGTGTAATGGGCATTACTTTATTTATAATGTGCCTTACTGTGTGTGGTATAATGTGTAATGGGCATTGAGGTGTGAAGCATAATGTGTTATGGGGATTACAGTGTAATTGGTACTTTTATGTGACTATGCCCATTCCCCATAAAGCTACGCTCCTACATTTTTGCGCGCTCCTACGGCGCAAACTCTCCCTGTTTTTTGAAATCATGGCACCAAAATGGCTAGTTACAGCTGTGTAAGGTGAATAATATTGTGCTACTATGTGGTGTAATTTGGAGTGGGAGTACTATTGTGTGGCCATTCCCCTTCCTTGAGAGATCACACATTTTTCATTTGGTGTGCGCTGTCCCTTTGTAAAGCTTGGGTGGGCGCAAATTTATAGTTTGCAGGAGGGCGCCGAACCCCCTAGCACCGGCCCTGTTCAGAACCTAGTCTGTGTTTTGCTCGTCTAGTTAGTTTTTCCTCTTACTAGTACCCTGATTCAGTTGGGACTTTGTGTTATTGCGAAAGACCGGGTAGCATCCGAGTACAGGGTGGAGCTAATCTTCCCTGGAAAGGCGGCTCTTAGTGGTGAAACCTTAAGGTCCACATACACGGTCCGTTTAACGGATCCGTTCGGGACTTAAATAGCACACATCGCATCGGATCGTATGCAGTGTGCATGCAATGCGATCCGATGCGATGTGTACCTAGTACAAAAAGTATGTGCAGCACATACTTTTTGTACCGTACTATGTGATGCGCGGGAGCGTGCATTGCATAGTACAGAACCGAGCCGGTCCACAACGGACCGTGTATGGGCTCCTTAAGACTTATGCAGGTGCCAGCTGAATCAGGGTATAGTAATGGGGTCAGGTGCTGCTGTTGGCTACACCATCTCGGCAACAGAGGCACATATTTCTGGCTTCTACCCAGAGTACACCCCAGAGTATCCTAACCATATCGTCTTTGTGCTGGAGTCCTAGGCATGTCAAAGGAAGTCGTTCAAATAAACAAACACTAACCCCGCTATAATAATACACAAGGTCAGATATGGCACTGGCAGCATTTTATACTGAAATGTAATCCCACGTAGCTTCCATCTGTATTACATAGACCCATGTTTTGTAGGATAACTCTCATCCGATGCTGTGTTTAGCAGACCATGGTCCACAGCCCCTTCAGCGCTTTGTAGAGGAAGATGGGAAATATAAGCATAAAATGTGCAAGAGACAGTCACGTTTTGTTTTTATACCGGGATAAAGAAATCTTCAAGACCTGTTCTGAGGACATTTCCTCTGTACAGCTCAGAGTTGAGGTCTCACTAATTGAAAACGCTCAGGGTAATTGTTTTTAGGTTTGAGAAATTTAATTCTAGCATGATACATCTATTAAAACCTGTGCAGTTCCGCTTTCCTGCCTAAGGTGTCACTGTGTGCTGTGATGTCTATCAAATTATGGCCTGTATCTCAGTACAGACCAGACTGTAGTGGAAGTACCTAAGCACACAGCAACACCCCTGGTAGGAAAGAGGAACTGCATGGGTTTTGAAAGGGGTCGGAATGAACACTAGTGAATGCAGTGGAAATAAGGCGACTGGATTAGTAATGGCACGTCCGTAGTACTGCCAGCAGGTAGAGAGTGGTTGGAGATCAGTGGCCAAGTTGGGGTTTTCAGGATGTGGGGAAGTGTGAAGACAGATTTAGCAGCTCTGTGATGCATCCGTTTTATGGTGCAGCATATTTCTCATGTAATAGGATCCGTGTCCCTGTCAGGGGAGTGGAAAAAAGATGTACGTCTATCAGGTTCAAAATTTTTACAGGACCCATTAGAGGACACGTTTGTTCAGGGCTCGACAAAACTCAGGGGCCAGGTCTCTATGGAAACCAGATTTACCTGAAATCAGATCGCACCGCGTAGAGTGGTGAACAACCCTCTGGCTTCGGCTGTATCAGAGCAGGTTGCGGCGCAGCTACTTCAAAACTTAAGCAGGTCTGCAAGCCAATCAGAGCTTGTGGTTCGGCAGCCAATCAGGAGCAGCAGTAGCAGCTCTGGATTTGTTGTCGGCCCAGAAGCCTAGATTGACTCGCGACCCGCCTTGAATTTTGAAATAGACGCACACCTGATCTGATATAGCTGGGTGAGTTTCCACTGCTCTGCCCGGCTGTTGCCGTTACCGCGCATGGTAAAGGTGAGGAGGGGTAATCCCCAGTGGCAAAGAGCATAAAACCCCTGGCATCAAGCAAGAAACCTGTAGCAACAAGCATGTATGTAATAGTCACTTAACCCCTTCATGACAGAGCCAGTTTTTGCCTTCCTGACAGAGCCCTTTTTTTCAAATCTGGCATGTATCACTTAAGTGGGGATAACTTTTTTTTGCTTTTACTTATCCCAGTGATTTTGAGATTGTTTTCTCGTGACACATTGTACTTCAAGTTAGTGGTAAATTTTCGTCGATACAGTCTGTGTTTTTTTGTGAAAAATACCAAAATGTCGTAAAAAAATGGAAAATTTTGCGATTTGCAAAATGTTAAATTTTCTGCTTGTGAGACAAATAATCTTACCACTCAAAATAGTGAATAACTAACATAGACCATATGTCTACTTTATGTTGCCATCATTATTTCAACCTCATTTTCATTTTTTTGGACACTAGGAGGCTTCAAAAATGAATAGCAAATTCTCAAATTTTCAAGAAAATTTCAAACTCTGATTTTTTTAGGGACCAGGTCAGTTATGATGTGACTTTGAGTGACTTGTATGTGAGACACCCCCATAAATGATGCCATTTAAAAAACTGCACCCCTCACAGTATTCAAAACAGCATTTTGGAAGTTTGTTAACCCTTTAGGTGTTTCACAGGAATTAAAAGAAAGTGTAGGTGAAATTTCCAAATTTCATTTTTTTTGCAGATTTGCAATTTTAATACATTTTTCTAAGGAACACAGTAGATTTTACTAGAGAAATGTGACTAAAAATTGATTCCCCCAATTCTTTGGTTTTCATAAATATCCTATATGTGGCCCTAGTGTGCACGGTGACCAAACCACAGGCTTCATAATAGAAGGAGCACCTACTTGATTTTGGAGCCTCCTTTTTATGAGATTATTTTTTAGGCACCATGTAGGTTTCTAGGCACCATAAGATGCTAAAAGTTAGGTACCCCCCCACAAGTGACCCCATTTTGCAAACTACACCCTTCAGGGAATTCATCTAGGGGTATAGTGTACATTTCAAACCCCCAGGGGTTTCACCAATTGTGGTACAACTGGGCAGTGAAAATGAAAAAAAATAATTTTTCATTTTCACAGCTCAGTTGTATCAAAATTGGTGAAACCCCGGGGGGTTTGAAATGTACACTATACCCCTTGATGAATTCCCTGAAGGGTGTAGTTTGCAAAATGGGGTCACTTGTGGGGGGGTTCCACTGTATGGGTGTTTCGGGGGTCATTCAACCAGAATCTGTGCTGCAAAATCCAAAAATCACTCCTTCCCTTCTGAGTCCTGCCATGCACCCAACTGGTATTTTTTGGTCACACGTGAGGCATTGCCGTACTCGGGAGAAATTGGGGCACAGATTTTGGGGTGCTTTGTCTCCTTCATTCCTTGTGAAAATGAAAAATTTTGAGCCAGATCTGCATTTTTGTGTAAAAAAATGCAGTTCTGGCTCAAAATTTTTTATTTTCACAAGGAATGAAGGAGACAAAGCACCCCAAAATCTGTGCCCCAATTTCTCCCGAGTACGGCAATGCCTCACGTGTGACCAAAAAATACCAGTTGGGTGCATGGCAGGACTCAGAAGGGAAGGAGTGATTTTTGGTGGTGGAATGAATGGTGGGTGCTATGTCGCATTAGCAAGACCCCCGAAGCACCAATACAGTGGAACCCCCCCACAAGTGACCCCATTTTAGTCACCAGCTTTGGGAGGGGGGCTGGCACTGCGGCTGGCGGGGGGGTGGGAGGGGTGCTGGCGCTGCGGCAGCCGGGTGGGTGGGAGGGAGGGAGGGAGGGGGGCTGCCGGGTGGGAGGGGGGGGGGGGGGGGGGGCTGGCGATCGGTGGTAATCGGTGTGGTATATACACACACACACACACACACACACACACATATATATATATATGTGTGTATATATATATATATATATATATGTGTGTATATATATATATATATATATATGTGTGTATATATATATATATATATATATGTGTGTATATATATATATATATATATATGTGTGTATATATATATATATACACACACATATATATATATATATATGTGTGGGGGAACCCTTTCTGCGCTTGAGAGAGTAGCAGCAGCACCTCTGGGGGGTCCTCTGTTAGGCAAGACCCAGAATAGAAATGGAAGGAAAGGAGGTTTTCCAGAGGGCGCTAGCCAATTTTTAGACAGAAAAGTACCGGTTTTTACCGTTTATTATAAAAATGTACAAAATCCCTTTACAGGGTATTAAAAATGCATAAAATTCATATACATAACAAACAATGATAAAATATTGCTTGATACAACAATCGATGTATGACGTTTATAATTTCACATGAAATGATGTTCAAGTTTGCGAAGAAATAGCCCAACGCGTTTCGTCAGAACCTGACTTCATCAGGGGCAGAAAACATAGGCAGCAGACACTGTAGATATGTAACAATGCAGAACACAATTAAAATCAAGCACAACGTATAATCTCAGTTGAGAAATACAATAGGAATTGAGATCAGGAGGAGGAGATGGAGAAAAGGAGAACGACCAAAAAATGGAAGAAGGAACATCCAGGGAGATGGAAAAAGACGACCATAATGAGGTAAGTGAAATAGCTCGAGAAGGTTTAATTTATTTAAAATGGAGAAAGGTGAGAGAGGTTGTAGCCACTCCGGAAGCACCATGTGATGGTTAAGTCAGAAAGTACATACCTATAAGAATTTTATACCGATAAAGTTTGAAGGTACAATTTCATATAACGGTCCGTTGAATTTCAAAAACTCTATATAGAGACATATTAGGAATATATATATAATGGTATCATCAGTAACCGATCATAAGATATAAAAAATTTATACAAATGCATAAAGAGTATAGCCATTCAACAAAAAATGTACATATGGTATACAAAGGGCATAACATACCAGAAAAATGTGACGAATCCCAGCAAGCAATTTAAAGGAATGTTCTCAGCAAGTACATCAACTGATAGGTCTCACAACAGGTGAAATCAGGTAATGATTGGATCTGATCCCAGTCTGATAATGAAATGGGCTAGGTGTCAATATCATAATACAAAAAAGAGGTATACATAACTTGTAGACAGGCGCTGATCTGTTTTTATTTTTAGCGTACTTCTCCGCCGTGGATTTAATCAGTTTACCATGCGGAGGAAAGACAATTAAATAGTGAAGTACAGCTTATGTACAACAAGATTTTAATAAACACCCTGCACCCTCTGGTAGGTTACAATACAATCCTCCAGAACAGTGCAGATGACAATTTTAAAAAGATTCCAAAAGCAAGGTGATAAAATTTCATATGTGAGGTCCTCTGGGTGACACAAAACAGTGGGGCAATTACCGGAATGGGTGGAACTGAGACGCCAGTTCATATAGCGCATGTGAGAAAGTCCCGGGGCAAAATCACAGGTAACAGGTCCCTCTCGTCCCGGTGCCGCACTTCCCGGTCACTCCTGGGGGTCCTCTGGACTGACGCGTTTCGACTCCCGCTGGAGTCTTTTTCAAAGTCTCAAATGGATATCCATTTCATATCCATTTGAGACTTTGAAAAAGACTCCAGCGGGAGTCGAAACGCGTCAGTCCAGAGGACCCCCAGGAGTGACCGGGAAGTGCGGCACCGGGACGAGAGGGACCTGTTACCTGTGATTTTGCCCCGGGACTTTCTCACATGCGCTATATGAACTGGCGTCTCAGTTCCACCCATTCCGGTAATTGCCCCACTGTTTTGTGTCACCCAGAGGACCTCACATATGAAATTTTATCACCTTGCTTTTGGAATCTTTTTAAAATTGTCATCTGCACTGTTCTGGAGGATTGTATTGTAACCTACCAGAGGGTGCAGGGTGTTTATTAAAATCTTGTTGTACATAAGCTGTACTTCACTATTTAATTGTCTTTCCTCCGCATGGTAAACTGATTAAATCCACGGCGGAGAAGTACGCTAAAAATAGAACAGATCAGCGCCTGTCTACAAGTTATGTATACCTCTTTTTTGCATCATTTTGTTTGAGGGAAAAGGAAAACCCTCTATTGCATAGCTTGATAGGCTGCTGTGCGCACGGGTGGGGAGCACTTACCCATTGTACACAATATCATAATACAGTCCAGAAAGATATGCCTGTTCAATCAGCAGGTATGAAAAGGAACTTAAAATAAGTGACTTACATATAGAGCCGCAAGGAGTAGGTAATGGTGACGTGGCACCAGAGTAGGTATGGCTTGGTGTTACCAGCAAATCTAGTAGCAGGAGAGCCCAAAATTATTTCACTATAAAAGAAATTCAAATAGAATTTTTCAGTACAAGAGGGGAGATTAGACAAGTGTCTAATAAAAGGGTATTGTTACCATATGGTAGTTTGGAAGAAAAGTGCCTACAAGTGCATAGCAAAAAAGAGACTACTTACATAGAAATCTACAGGAAGTGTCCAGCATCAGGGTATCACCAGAGTGAGTGATGGCTCTGTGCATCAAGTGGGTTTATATAGTGCTTTAGTGATGACATCACTTCCGGGGTGGAATTAAAGGTATTAAGCTTTTAAACCTTACTAAGTAAGGTATAGCAAATTCCCAAGTATAATGGAAGTGGCATATAATGTACAAAGAGGCTCCTAGTGCCTAAATGAACTGCAAGTTAAGCTGTATAAACAGCGTTTTCAATGTGCTGGAACGCAAACGGCACGCTGTGCGTTCCATTTGGCGGCCATCTTGGATTCTTTATAACTTCCTATGTGGAAGCAGTGCATCATAATGTTAAGGGCGGAAATGGCATGGCGCCCTTATAGTATGCACAATATGAAGGCGATCTAAGCCTATATTCTTTGTGAAAGTGGCGTATGATGCATTAAGCGGCTCCTAGTGCCTAAATGGACTACGAGTAGAGCTGTATAAACAGCAATGTACTGGAACGCAAACAGCGCGCTGTGCGTTCCATTTGGCGGCCATCTTGGATTATTTATAACTTTCTATGTGGATCATAATGTTAAGGGCGGAAATGACATAGCGCCCTTATAGTATATACAATTTGAGCCTGTATTCTATGTGGAATACTATTAATAGGCAATAGATAAGTAATGCCGATGGTAAATAGTTGTACAACTAGGAACCAGACGATATTAAAGATGTAATGGAACGCAAAAACAACGCTGTGCGTTCCATTTGGCGGCCATATTGGATAATTTATATATAGAAAGGGGATGGTTTTAAGGAGAGTGGGAGTGCTGATGTGACACTGTGCGCTCCATTCAGAAACCCATATGGGGTAATATGTAAGTGTAGGTGATATGTGTATACTACGTAATAATGACGATTTAAATATGGGAAGATCTCATACTACTCTAAAACCTAATAAATCTAAATACCGTGTGACTGTGATATATACACAATCTGGATAAATAATATCAATCAGTACATTGCATAGCATGTAGCATGGGCGGCGAGGGGGGATGTCTGCTGTCAGGGACAGCAGACATCACCTAACTGTCACTGCGTCTCTAGACGCAGTGACAGTTAGAAGTCATGACGTATATATACGTCATGTGTCGGGAAGTACTTCCCGACCATGACGTATATATACGTCAAATGTCGTGAAGGGGTTAAAAAATGTACATTAATATGGAAATAAAAATAAAAAGATTTTTGAAAAATGGGTCTGATACTTATGGTCTGAAGTCCCGTTTCACCCAAGGAGACGTAGATGGAGTTTGGTCAATCCTTAAATAGCTATTTCCATATTAATGTACATTTTTTAACGTTCTGTATTACTTTATATTCTGTGCAATACATTGTGCCATAAATGTTATTATATTATATACCTACCTAGTGCACTGCACAAATTGATAATTTTATTATAGAAATACATTTTTCATGTTGTTATAAATTTATCTCATACCAATTATTGTTCATAGTGCTCCACCCACCCCCTTCTTTTTTCTAAGAGGCACTTATGTGGCATAATATGTAATGTGTATTATGGCATGTGGTATAATATGTAATGGGGGTGTAACGTGTAATAGGCATTACATTTTGGGCACGCACTGTCCCTATTTTTGTTTTCTGGCACCTACAGTACACATTCATCCTGGCGCCTAGATTTAAAAAAAAATTGTGGAGTCCTGGGATAGTTTTTATAACTTAATTTAAATGTATTTACTTTGTTTCAACCTTGGGCTAAATGGTGATTATAGGTTGTACCCCTGAATTTTTATTCCCAATAAATGTTTATCAAACCTTTATATTGGCCCTTGATATATTTGTACATGTAACAAGTCTCCCCTTAAACGTCTCTTCTCCAGCGTAAACATTCCTAATTTGTCTTCGTAGCTTAAAGACTCCATTTTCTAATTCTGATTTATTTACCCAATTCTTAGATTATAAGTCACACGCTGGTTATGTCTCCCAAGATACATAACCTATTAAGAATTCTATCAAATGACAATTTGACCAGTTGTCATCTGATGGAATTCTTAATAGGTTTCAAATAAGGCTCAATTTAGTTTATCCTTAGGATGGGGCCATTGTACGCTTTTGTTTCATATATAATATAATGTTGGGGTGCCCTTTTCTCCATTTTGTTAGAGGTGTGGAAGAGGCTCTGTTGCTCCGATCCATAGGCAGTGTACTAGCATATAAATTCAGGCTCTGATGAACATTTAATTAATTACGTTTGACCCACTATGGGATATGTAATGTGAGATACAAAGGGGAATATTTACTAAGATGGGAGTTGGAAATGGGATGTTGCTATTAGCAATCAGATTTTATCTATGATCTTATAGAAGGTGCTAAATAAAAACGTAGAATCTGATTGGGTGACATCCCATCTTCAATAGAACTCCCATCTTAGTAAATGTACCCCAAAGTGTCCGGTTTTTGATTACTTTTCTCCCCCCATCAATGTATAATTCAGTTACCCTTCATAAAGCACAAATAATGTCCAGACCAATCTGACACTTCCATTTTGCACCCTGTAGGTGGCAGTATTGTCATGTATTATTAGACTGATCAGTCTTTTGCCAAGGGCTGCTGGGATAAGAGGATGCATGTGTCCATGTAGGAGCCTGGTGGTTGCAGTGAGTTACCTAACAAGAATGCTATGGTAGGAGTCGGTGTGAAGTGGCTACCAACAGTGATGGGAGTTGCTATATCCTTGCAGTAGGGAAGTTCATGCACTCAGGATTCTCAGGTAGAAGAGTAACCACCTATGCAATACGTGTAACACATCAACTTACAACAGGTCTGTGTGGGTCGAAAATTCATGATGAATACATTATGAGATCTGTGTAGCTACTGTAAAGCTGGGTACACATATGTACAATCGTCGGGCCGTTCTTCCAATCTGCGGACGAACGGCCGTTCGATTGTATATATGTGTACGCAGTCCCGATCCCTTCGTTGCGATCGATAAACGGCCAAAAACGCTCTTGGCCGTCCACGGTCGGTCGGTCGCAGGTTCTTTGCTGCTTAATATTCTTCCGACAGGACGGCTCCATATCGAAAGAAAAGTGACATGTGTACGCACGTTCGATCGATATGCAGCCCGTTCCTGCGATCATTCCTCCCAAAAGCAGCACGCCCATGTGGGTGTTGACTAGCTGCGTCATCCCTCCATCAGCGCAGCATGTAAACAACAGGAAGTCTTCTCCCCCGTACTTTCCGCGCCATGCTGTTAAAGAATATTCGTTGTGTGTGCATTCCTTTTGAAATAAATAATCGTTGTGTGTGCATTCCTGACAGATATAGTTATAGAAGATAGATAGATAGATAGATAGATAGATATGTGATGTTCATTGTTCTGCATAAACACTTAACATTTATTAAGAAATACTGACAAAAAATACTGTGAACACTTTGTTTATTTGAGGTAAAACGGTGGTCGGACCTGAACAGAGTGTCACATACAGGTGCTTGCCATGACATAGGTGCCACGAGAAGGTGTAGCAGGAACGCCCACCACCCAAAAAACATCAAACACTTTGGAACATGGTGGTGTATGTAGTGGAAAGCGGTTCCACGGCAGCAAAGCATCACATGGGAACATCCCGGCCTGCTCACATGGGATGCTTTGCTGCCGTGAGACTGCTTGCCATGACATAGGTGCCACGAGAAGGTGTAGCAGGAACGCCCACCCACCCAAAAAACATCAAACACATTGGAACATGGTGGTGTATGTAGTGGAAAGCGGTCCCACGGCAGCAACGCATCACATGGGAACATCCCGGCCTGCTCACATGGGATGCATTGCTGCCGTGAGACTGCTTGCCACGACATACACCATTTTAAGGTGCATGCTGCTGGCCTCCAAATAAACAAGAAGGAGAAAAAATGTTTAATAAAGTACACAAACTATTTTTTGACTTTATAATGCAAACCGTTATAAATGTTTTCGTATAAAGAGTGTACTACTGCTACGCCTTTTTGGATTTTTGAAATTTTTTGGGCTACGGTATGGACTTTTCCGCTTAGTTCTTGTAGACATTTATGGACTTGTGTCATGTTTTCTTGCATTGTGCTTTCGTCGCTGGACGTGTCAGGTGATGGTGTGTTCTTCTCCCCCTCTGCACTGACATCTGAAATCTCGATGATATCTATAATAAGTACAGATAAAGAAATGTTTACCTTTCCACAAATGATACGTCACTATCCCATAAAGATGATTTGCAGTATACACTCACCATCTACACTGCTGGTGATCGCAATCACTTGGTGGCCCTCTGTGGTCCCTTCCATCGGCTGCGCAGCCTGGATATCATCTACAGTGACAAGGTAAAGTGACGTATTACTACCCCTTGTTTTGTGTATAAAACATGTGTTGTTGTGTTGGTGTGCTTGTACAAAACCTTACCTGTTGTACTCTCCTTCTTTATTTTCAGGTTGGAGGCCCTGTCTCTGCCTTCCTCATGTCTTCTCCTGGATTGGATTTCCTCTGAGTAAAAACAAGCAACATGTCAGCAAAACACACAAAATGTAATGGATCAAGACAGTATATTAATAAAGCCACCTAGGGCATTGTACTCACTTCTTTTAATAATTCCACGAATTTTCTTGAGCTTGGCCTGCTCCTTGTGCTTCAGGTCCGACCACCGTTTCTGTAGCTGGTATTTTGACCTTCTTTTCCCAAACTTCTCCTTTATCTCCTTGCATACACGCTGCATAATAATTTCTTTTCTATAATTCGTCTTGGGGTATGTTTTTCGCGAACAATCGTAGTCCCTTCTATCCAGCATTTTTACCATCAGTTCCACCTCTGCAGATGACATGGCGGAGGCGCGCGTCACTTTTTTCTCCTTGTTGTCCTGTCTCTCAGCGATTTCTTTATCTGTTGTCATTATCGGTGCTGAATTGGGAAACAAAAGTGCTGTACTCGTCTCCACCATATGCGGTGGCGCCAGACCCTCCGACATGGCTCCTCGATGTCCCGTGTCTGTGTGACGCCAAGCACGTGAGTGGGGCGGAGATTCCTGCGCTCATCCAATCACTGGGTTTCAAGCCACGTTCAGCACGAAAGAATATTCCGTCGTTGCTGTTCGAGTGATCGGAGCTGCGCTGCAAATTTTCCGTACTGTATATCGACATTTATTTCGGTGAGTATTAAAACAAAATGTGGAGTTTTCTATGACAGGGACTTTAATCTGTGGCCCATGGGTATGCTGGGGCTTGTAGTGACAGTGTATCCTATGTCCCACAGAGTTTCAACTCCTGTACTATAGTTACAGTATATCTAGTGGCCCACAGACTGAACACCTGTACATTAAATGGTTTATGCTGTGCTTTGTGTATCAAGAAAATAATATGCCTTTTTATTGTATTTTTTGGAACAGAAATTCAACCATGGCAGAAAAAAATGTCGAATTCATGAAGGACTTCATTGAGGCCTACAGGGATCAAAATTGTCTCTGGAACACAAAATCCAGAGACCATTCCAATCGGCAGAAGAGGCTATCTGCTCTGGAGGAGCTGGTGAGGGTGAGCCAGACATACTACCCCACAGCAAATGTAGAGTGGGTCCGGACTCGGATTGCCAATATGAGGACCGTCTTTAAAAAAGAACTAAATAAGGTTGAGTCCTCAAAGCGGTCTGGGGCAGGGGCAGACCAAGTCTATGTGCCCAGGCTGTGGTACTACGACCTGCTGGCCTTCACGGTGGACCAGGAGCTGCCCAGGGAATCGGTCAGCAACACTGCAAGGGACCAGCCTGCCCCCTCCACCTCCTCGTGCAACCAAGAGGTTTCTGATGACACCATTTGCGGCACAGTAAGTAGACAGATTTTATTTTAAATATTTTTTTTTTAAACCAGATAAATATAACAAGTACAGTCTAAAAATTGTGAACATGTAAAATTAAAAGGGGGGGTATCGCCCCCTGCAACTGACCTCTCTGTTGGGCACAACAGAGGTCAGTTGCAGGGGGCGATACCCCCCCTTTTGGTTATACATCGTCAATTTGACCTTCTCTGTGGCCCTAATTCTGGTTCTTCTCAGTGGTGGAGGTATACTCTTATCCGCCTGAGAACACAGTGATCAATATTCAGACATCGCCAGGGCCGGCGCCACCACTAGGCAGCTCTAGGCATTTGCCTAGGGCGCCGGCCTCTGGAGGGCGGCACTTTGTAGTGCCGTATGGAAGCTGTGGCCCCTGCACCTCCGTGGAGCAGCCAGGTGAGCGTTCCCCTGTGTCTCTCTCCAACCCCCCCCCCCCCCTCCCCTGTCCAGACCGGGTCAGAGGCACGAGAAGCTGCCCAGTGCTTCCACTGCCACGCTGTGAGGAGGAGTGTGAGCGTTCCCCCCGTGAGAGGCTGCCGAACTGCGGGGAGGAGGGGGGGTGTAAGGAGCAGATAGGCGGGATCCCCCGCCCGCCGTGCCATGGAGCAGGTGAGCGTTCCCCTGTGTCTCCGGGTCAGAGACGCGAGAGGCTGCGGGGAGGAGGGGGGGGTGTAAGGAGCAGATAGGCTGGATCTCCCCCCGCCGTGCCATGGAGCAGGTGAGCGTTCCCCTGTGTTTCCGGGTCAGAGGCGCGAGAGGCTGCCGAGCTGCGGGGAGGAGGGAAGGGGGGTGTAAGGAGCAGATAGGCTGGATCCCCCCCGCCATGCCATGGAGCAGGTGAGCGTTCCCCTGTGTCTCTCTCCGGGTCAGAGGCGCGAGAAGCTGCCGTGCTGCGGGGAGGAGGGGGGGGTGGTGTAAGGAGAAGCTGGTCAGGGCGGGGGGCAGGGGGTGTCGCCTGGGGCGCTGAAACAGCTTACACCGGCCCTGGACATCGCAAGTGCATTTACCACATTTTTTGTATTTGGAACTTTTGGTTGGGATTGGTAATCCCTGGTATCTACACTGTTGAAGTCTTTCTGGCGCGGATTATTCTAATATTTTTTTGTGGTGTAAAATGAACGAAATAATATCATTCTGCCAATCCACAGCGCCAACACCAATAAAATACTGCATGTATTCATCCCTGGTTAATTTTGCACGCATAGATGCATTTCTGGTATTTAAATTAGTATTTGGTATTTCTGGTATCTAAATAATTAGTTTCCAGAGATGCCAGTCCTAACGCCTCTTCAACTAGCTCACTTTCATCCATGGCAGCAACATGGTGGTGTGTGGGCTGCGTTCTTCTGCGTAGATATAAAAATAAAATATAAGTCTTAAAAATCAATAGTGATACATCATTGTTACATCTTGTTTTGTTACAGCCATCGCTATTTGCCGAGGAGGAATCTTCTGCATCGCTGGAGGTGGCATCACAGCTGCCTTCACCGGCCCTCTGCTCCACCCCCACACCAACCGCCACCACCAGCGCTCAACCAGAAGCACCATCAAGAAGAGGGCGCAAAAGGCCGAGGCAGACTCCAGATGCTGCGGACGTGGCGACCACCAAGATCCTGGAGTCTGCTAACAGATTGATGACCATGGAGGAAGATGATGCGGACCGTGTGGGGAGTGTATTAGCTGACAATTTGCGAAAGTTAGACCCGGCTACAAGGGTGGAGGTAGAGCGGATATTCTATGAAACGCTGTACCGGGCCCGTGTGGGGACTCTGTCCCGGCACACACGGCTCACCGATGACACCCCTCTGCCTAGGGTTGAATTTCAACCCATCAGCCCTGCCCCTATACCCCAACAACCGGTATTTCACCCGGGGCAATATCCGCAGTACCAGCATTTCCAGCCACCAACCGGGCAAAGGCAGCACCAACCGCCAATGTCAGCTAATACACTCCCACCAGGTCCACCTGGTGGCCCCTTCCAGTGTTTATTGGAAAGTCCATCTCCCTCACAACCGCCGATGGATACAGGGGATTATGGGGTGGGACAAGTTTTTCACCAAATGTAAAAATTTTATATAGTTGATTTAATTGCATAATTGTTTTAATAATATAGTTTAAATATTTTTATGTTTAAGTATTTCTTTATTATTTATTTCCTTGGTATTTATGTTATATTTGTTATAAGTTTATAAGTTAATAATTTATATAAAAATTAAAAATGATCTAATCTAGTTGGTGTCCGTGTGAAAATATCATTTACCATGCAGGGTGACTATAGGGCACAGATATACATATGGGGTACATGTATGTTGTTTCAATATTTACCTTCATGTATTGCTCCTGGAGACTGTACAAAAGTACCAGGAGAAATTGGCATAGAAATAGGTGTGGTGGAGACACTACTTGCTAGTACATAAACACCAGTACTGGGTACAGTCTGCACTCCAGGTGTCGTGGCATTGTGCCCTCCAGGAATGCCTGGCACCTGAGTACTACCACTCACTTGCCGTGATTCGGTCAGTAATCTGGCCCAAGACCAGGCTATCGCCTCCACCT
The DNA here is from genome assembly GCF_055691185.1 of Crinia signifera. Taxonomy (NCBI): domain Eukaryota; kingdom Metazoa; phylum Chordata; class Amphibia; order Anura; family Myobatrachidae; genus Crinia; species Crinia signifera. The sequence goes on along the minus strand of NC_139228.1, from coordinate 64,676,997 downwards.
CCTCCTCCTTGCTGCAAGAAGACGCGGAGGACAACTTGTGCGGCACTGTGAGTATACAAATTTTATTGGCAAAATATTGATTTGTACACACCAAAAAACAATATATTTACAATGACAAAAACGTACATTTTTAAGCAATCATGTCATTCTGCCACTCCACAGCCCCAACACCATTGAAATAATTCAAGTACTCGTCTCTTGACAACTTTGCTTGCGTTGATGCATTTCTGGTGTTTAAATTATTTGCCAAAGCTGTCAGACCAATAGGCTCGTCAACAACTTGGCTTTCGTCCACTGTAGCCCCCAGTTGTTGTGTGTGCACCGCTTTTCTGCGCATGTAGTTGTGCAGCACACAACAGGCCAGCACCACTTTGTCAATCTTATCTAGGCGCAGATTGATGGCACTGTGAAAAATTCTGAATTTATTACTCAGAATCCCAAACGCATTTTCAACCACTCGCCTGGCACGTGACAGGCGATAGTTAAAAATGCGTCGTTCCCTGTTCAGTGCCCTTTGTGGGTAGGGTTTAAGGACATTAGGGTGCAATGCAAAGGCCTCATCCGCCACAAAAACAAAGTTCAAACCGTGCTCATTTTCAGTCCGCTCTGGCAGATTCAGTTCATTTATTTTCAGTTTGTCATGGAAAAATGTATTCTCCAGGGCTCCTCCATCTGAAACTCTACCATTTTTCCCAATGTCCACAAATACAAACTCGTATCGGGCATTAGCGATGGCCATTAGAACAATGCTGAAGAACCCCTTATAGTTATAATAAAAAGAGCCACTCTTTGCAGGGGGCATGATTCTGACGTGTTTGCCATCGATAGCTCCACCACAATTAGGGAAATTCCAAAGATCACGGAAATCACGTGCAATAATTTGCCACTCCTCCTTGGACGATGGAAACTGCAATATAAAAGTATATGCGTATTAATAATCTGTTGGGTTGATTTTAGACCCATCAGCCCTCCCCCATTGCAGCCTCAAAGCTATTACCCGCCTTATCAAAGTGACCCCCCACCCACTGGTTTAAAAGTTTAAATTAACAGGCATTGTAAAGATATACATATAGGGTACAGGTATGTGCACAGCTATACATATGGGGGACATGTATGTAATTTCCATATTTACCTTCATGTATTTGTCCTGTAGAACTTGGACGATGGCATCACAGGTGTCTGGTATTATCAGCCCCAGCGCTTGAGATGATATTGCGGTGGTGAATCTCAGGTCGGCAAGGGTCCTGCCTGTTTCCAGGTAACGCAGCGTTGCCACCAGTCTCTGCTCTGCAGAAATAGGCCTCCTGAAATAGGTGTCCTCTCTTTCTATTAAGGGGTAACGAGTGCCAGCAGCTCTATGAAGGTAGCGTCATCCATACGGAGATAATTCCTGAAGTCATCAGGATTGTTCTCCCGTATCTCCTGTAGCAATGGCATGTGGGAGAAGGTGTCTCTCCTCAGAAGCCAGTCTCTGGTCCAGCAGCTCCGATTCTTGGTCCTTTTTCTTTTTTTAATAGCCTGCAATCTAATGGCCATAGCAGCCAAAATGCACGCATGAGCCTTCCTTCTCCTCAAGCTCATAATTAAATTGTTTGTAAAAAGGCCCAAATGCACCGATAGACAAACGTACGTACGTATATCCTGTACAGCTAGCAATGATCTGAATAGTCACGGCTCTATTCACTGTACTACACGAACGATTCTTTGTTCTGTGATCACGCCTCGTTTTGGTATGCTCTTTTAATCCAGCCCATTATGATAATGTTGTGTGCATTTTTATCATGCGAATAGCCAGAACGGGAGAGTGTGTACGGTGGTACAATCTTTTTCTTGCGATTGTTTGGACGGGAGTACATCGGACGTCGCAAGTAAAATTGTACATATGTGTACGCGCAGATCGGTCATATGTTTTGGACGGCCAAACGTGCATTCGGTCGATCGAACGGTCGCAAGAAAAATGAAATTGTACATATGTGTACCCAGCTTAAGACGCACCTCAGGGGACTGTGTCCTTACTGTACTGCACCTGCACTGTAGGGGTCCCGACGGCCACTGGCTATTCTCCCTCGTGGGGGTCCACGACTCTCATAGGAGGGAGAATAGATTAGGTGGCAAGCCACCGTGCCCGCAGCGTGGCGAGCCCGCAAGGGGCTTTGTTGTGCTCGCCATGCTGTCTGAGTACGGCCGGTCGGGATCCCGACGTTGGGCTAATGACACAATGGTCAAATTGTCTTTTGCCTCTTTTATTCCTTCACTCCTCACCATATATTTTCTTTTTTTTTTGTTCTGATTAAGGTATAGGTGCCCGTTAGTTTCCCCCAGTAACATAGTCCACAGATAACAAATACTTAAATAAATAAAAAATTAAAATAATATATTAATAATCGAGTATATAGCACCCCCGTACTAAACAGCAGAACTCAAACTAATTAACCATGAGTGGGGTCGGCAATCTCACTCAGTGCGTGTCTTGCCAGATGTATGTGCATTTGGATCAAAAGATCCAGGGAGAATACATCTGTGTGAGGTGCGTAGTGATGACTGCTTTGGAAGCCCAGATTTCTGATCTAAAGCAGACCATCGAAACTAGGAGGGGCATTGCCAAATTAGAAGAAAGTTTCCGCCTCACGGTGGAAACTTTGGAGGATCAGGGGGTTTTAGCAGTAGATGAGGAGGTAGAGCCAGCTAGCTGGGTAACAGTCAGAAGGGGTAGTAGGGGGAGGAAGAGGCAGGCCAGTGCTGACTTAACCAATCCCAGTAGATTCCCTAGACTGGACAAAGCTACTGCGGATGTTACTTCAATACTTGTGGGGTCGGATGTGACCTGTACCTCTAGCAACCAGAGGACCGGCACATCAGACATAGTGGGGGCTAGTGAACCAGGGACCACAAGACAGATGGTGGTGGTAGGGGATTCTATCATCCGTAAGACAGACAGGGCAATCTGCTACCGGGACCGTGATTGTCGTACAGTCTGTTGTCTTCTGGGTGCTCGGGTACGGCATATCGCGGACCGGGTGGACAGATTACTGGGAGGGGCTGGAATAGACCCAGCGGTCATGGTGCACGTTGGCACAAATGTTCAAGTCAGCGGCAGGTGGGGTGTCCTTAAAAACGATTTCAGGGACTTAGGACGTAGATTAAAAGCAAGGACATCCAAGGTAATTTTCTCTGAATTTTTATCTGTGCCACGCGCTAGTCCAGGAAGACAGAGGGAGCTTATGGAGCTGAACGTGTGACTAAAGGGATGGTGTAGGAAAGAGGGGTTTGGGTTCCTAGAGCATTGGTCGGACTTTTCAGACAGGCGCCATCTATACAGCAGAGACGGATTGCACCTGAATGGAAAGGGGGCGGCAGTGCTGGGAGGCAGGATGGTTAGAAGGTTGGAGGAGTCTTTAAACTAGTCATAGGGGGGAGGGATACAGATATAAACTATGGGCATATTAGACAGAACAGTGAGGAACGGGCATTTAAGAGATTGGAGGGTGGAGAAGGGGGGTTGGGCACAAAAATTAGAGTCAGTAAGAAATCAATAGAGCAACGAGATCCCAACGTAGCCTCAACGGTAACATCTAATAATAAACCCAAACTCAAATGCATACTGGCTAATACAAGAAGCTTAGCAGGAAAAATTGGGGAACTAGAAGCTATGGCCACTAGGGATGACTGACATTATTGGGATAACAGAAACATGGTGTAATGAGTCACACGATTGGGCGCTAAGCATGGAGGGATATACTCTCTACAGAAAAGACAGGGAAAATAGAAGGGGCGGGGGGGGGGCCTTTATGTAAAAAAGGACTTAATATCATGTGGGCAAATTATGATCTCAGATACAGAAGAAGATAACTCGGAGGCTGTGTGGGCAGAGATAACTGATAAAAAAAAAATAATAATAAAATTTTAATAGGGGTATGCTACAGACCGCCAAACGTGAACGATAGGGACGAGTCTCTACTCTTAAACCAAATCAAAAAATCGTCAGATCAGGGGCAGGTACTAATAATGGGGGATTTTATTTTACCAGATATTGACTGGAAAAATGAGACATGTAAATCATCTAAAAGCAGTGTGTTCCTAAGCTTGCTCAAGGATCAGTTTATCACTCAAACGGTAGATGCACCAACTCGTAATGGGGCACTACTGGACTTAGTATTAACAAATAACATAGATTTAGTTTCAAACACCAGAGTAATTGAACACCTAGGGAACAGTGACCACAACATGGTCTCACTGGAAATCAACTTCCGTAAACCACAATATACAGGAGCGGGTAAAGTACTAAACTTCAGAAAAGCTAATTTCATTTTATTCCGGGAAGCTCTAAAATAAATTAAGTGGGGAGAGTTATTTGAAGTAAGAATGCAGACGAAATGTGGGATACATTTAAAAATGTGCTAGAATCACTAACTACTAAATACATCCCAAAAGTCAATAAGGGTAAATTCAACAAGAAAAAAGCCACCATGGTTGGACAAAAAAGTAAGGACAGCGATCAACAATAAAACAAAAGCGTTTAAATTCTATAAAAATAACGTAAATGAGGAGACGTTCATCAAGTATAAAGAATCAAACAAAACTTGTAAAGAAGTAATCAAAGTAGCTAAAAGGGAAAATGAAGAGCGCATAGCCACAGAAAGCAAAACTAACCCCAAGAAGTTTTTCAAATACAGAAACAGTAAGCGAATAATTAAAGAGAACATAGGCCCATTAACAGATATCAACGGTAAAAGTTTTGCAGAGGATAATGGAAAAGCTGAACTGTTAAATAAGTTCTTCTCATCAGTGTTTACTAGGGGAGAGCAGATAGTGGAAAGCACAGATACCACAACTGGGACAAACAAACCGGATCTCAATATGGATCTCTCGACTGATGATATAATTTTGAGGCTCAGCAAAATAAAAACTAACAAATCACCAGGGCCAGATGGGATACATCCTAGGGTACTAATGGAATTAAGGGAGGAACTAGCAACCCCTCTATATTACATTTTTGAAAATTCACTATTAACTGGAATGGTACCAAAAGACTGGAGAATAGCAGAGGTAGTGCCAATATTTAAAAAAGGTAAAAGGGATGACCCTGCAAATTACAGGCCTGTGAGCTTAACATCAATAGTGGGTAAAATATTTGACGGAAATTTAAGGGATGGTTTACTTAGTATTAACCAACATGGGTTTGTGAAAAATCATTCCTGCCAGTCAAATTTACTGGGTTTCTATGAGGATGTCAGCAAAAACCTTGATAATGGAAACGCAGTAGATGTGGTCTTTCTTGATTTTGCAAAAGCTTTTGATACAGTACCACACATGAGGTTGATAAATAAAATGGAGGACCTGGGATTAGGGGCAAATATCTGTAGATGGGTAGGGAACTGGCTGTGTAATAGAGAACAAAGAGTGGTTGTAAAAAGTGCAGTATCAACTATGATACCAGTACTAAGTGCAGTGCCACAGGGATCGGTACTGGGGCCCATCTTGTTTAACATATATATTAACGATATCGGGATGGGGATTCTCAGCTATGTATCCATCTTTGCTGATGACACAAAACTGAGCAGAGTTATTAAATCAACAGAGGATGTGAACATACTTCAAAATGATCTTAACAAGCTAGATGAGTGGGCTAAAAAGTGGAAGATGAGGTTCAATGTGGATAAATGCAAGGTTATGCATCTCGGGAGACGTAACCAGTGTGCAAGTTACAACCTAAGCGGGGAGGCATTAGGTACTTCAGCACTTGAAAAGGATCTAGGAGTCCATATAGATAATAAGCTGGGGTGCAGTGTTCAATGTCACATTGCAACAAAAAAGGCCAACAGAATTCTAGCATGTATTAAAAGGGGCATGGAAACTAGGGACTCAAAAGTAATTATGCCACTGTACAAGGCATTGGTTAGACCACACCTTGAATATGGAGTACAGTTCTGGGCCCCACACTATAAAAAGGACATCATGGAATTGGAAAAAACCCAAAGAAGAGCAACAAAGCTAATTAGGGGAATGGAGAATTTAAGCTATGAGGAGAGATTAAACAAGCTAGGACTATTTACACTAGAGAAGAGACGTTTAAGGGGGGACATGCTCAACATGTACAAATATATCAGGGGCAAATATAAGGAACTCTCAAGCACCCTTTTTACTGCAAGAAAGGAATCTAGGACGCGAGGGCACGAATTTAGATTAAAGGAAAGAAAATTTCGTTCCCTCAAAAGAAAAAAATTCTTTACGGTCAGAGCAGTCAAACTTTGGAACTCTCTTCCTGGAGAGGTGGTGTTGGCAGATACAATAAATACGTTCAAAATAAGGTTAGACAAGCATTTATTGGATAAAAATATCCAGGGGTACTAATAAGAACCATATTCTGTCTTTTACAAGGGATAAGCTATTAAAACGTAGGTTGAACTAGATGGACGCAAGTCTTTATTCAGCCTTATCTACTATGTAACTATGTAAGATACGCGTAATTCTAACGCCTGTGTCTTAATGCTGCCACCAGAAATGTCTGTAAAACTGAGACCCCTTTCCTGCATCTTTAGGCTGAGCAAATTCACCTCTGTGCACTTTAAGACACCTCCCATCAAATGCACCACTGAAGCTTGTTCCAGGTGCTGCTTCTACATCGGATCATAGCATTCTGTGTGAGCGGCTGGGAGTCTTTAGGTCCCCATCTTCATAGCCTCCCCTGTTATCCCCTCCCCTCACTCATCCATCACACAAATAAATATGACCGCACAGTAATAGGTGTATGTATACTGGCTATAACTATCTGCATATATGTATACTGACTTTAACGTACACAAAAAAGTTTAATGTCCCAAAATGTTTTTTTGTTGTTTTTGTTTAGAAAGTATCCGTGGATAAATATGTATAATAAGTATATGGGGTAAATGTGTATAATAAGTATATGCGGCAATCTCCTATTACTATACCCAGCATAGGCAGAAATGTACCAGGGACTACCCAGGTGCACAGACTCTGGCCTGTCCCAGCAGAAACTGATCTTGCTGCAGCCAGGGAGAGAGAGGCACCAGGTGAGTGATTCCTCTATTAAGGTGACAAAGTAGCGGTATATGTGTACAGTGTCTTGGCAAGCCAGTTCCTATGAGATTCTGACAGTGTTGGATATTTTCTTTCTTTTTGGAAATACATCTTCACCTCAACACAGTGCTACTGGGGCACAATAGAAGTCTGTGCGGATTAGTTTGATTTGACACTTGTATATCGGTGTGCAACTGAGTCTCCGAATCTGTACATGAAGTGCTACAATGAAGCATTTTCCATAGCAAGTTCAGGTCTGCTTCATATGCATCAGAGTCACACACAATATACAAGTGTTGCATAATAATTAGCATCATAGTCACATTGCGTTGCAACGAAAGCACATTTTTGTTAAAAAAAAAAAAAAAAGTGACGCCCGCAGGAACTGTCAGCTCATTCACGCCACGCACTTCGCACTGCATGACGTATTGAGGCTGAATGTATGAGGTCACTGCTGTAGGTTTACAATGAAGACAGTAAACTGATTTTACATTATGTTGGTGGTCTGCGAGGTGCCTCTGGCCTGTACCACGTATAGCGAGCAGGAGACGTCCGTTACTGCATTAATACCAATGACTAAGTTGATTCTGTAAGCACTGCAACACATTCACAGACTCTCTTGCCTTGTACTTGAGAATGCAGTGTGATCACGAAGTCTCTTTCACATTGTATAAAGTTACCGGCACCACAGACCAGATCAAGTGGCAGAAATTCCTGGGACGGAATGAATTGGTGACCGACTAAATGACAAGTAATACAAAGGGACTACTATTCTCCTGCAAACATGGAACTTGCTTTTTCACTAGATCAGTGGTTTGCAAACCCGGTTCTCGGGATCCTACATAGGTCATGTTTTCCAGGGCACCCAGCAGGTGCGCTGTGAATGACCAACTGTCACATTTTAAAAATCCACAGGTGACCTGGAAAACATGAACTGTCTGGGGCCCTGAGGACAGAGTCCTAGAAACTGCACTAGACGATTCCATTCGAAGTAGTAGACAATGAATCAGGACAAAGCTCTACAAGGGGCCGATTCGTTCAGCTCTGAATTCAGTTGGGTGTCGTTTAGTTAGCGATTACACCAAGCCTAGCAAACAAGTCTGAATGAGGCCCCAAGTTTCTTATTGCAATCCATTTCCAAAATCATGTCTTGACCTTTGATCCATAACCTATATGCAGAACAGTTATGTTTCAAATGGGCTAAGCCAATATTCAAAAGATTTAAGCTGTCAAACTCAATGAAAGCCAGAGACATTCCGAAGGTATGAGGCAGGAAGTGCCTCACAGCCTTTACCCCCTTTTACACCAGCCCTGTTCCCGGGTTGGGCCCGGGAACAACCCGCGACTAGCGCTGGTTTGTAAGGTTCCCAGGCCAAAATCCCGGGCAAATTTGCCGGGATTTCAACCCTTCACGTACTGGCCGGTGTGAAAGGGGTAGGGGGTACTAAACCGGGTTGCTGGTCCACAATGCGGGTGGTCAGGCCGGGGATCCACACAGGCGGCAGATGACAGGACAGGCGGCGGATGAAGATTACGCAGCTCTCCGGCGCCCTCACTGCCGCCGGAGAGCTGCGTCATCTGCACCCGCCACCTGTGTGGATCCCCGGCCTGACCACCCGCACTGAGGACCAGCAACCGAGGCTGAGTACTGTTCACCGGCCTCCTCCCTGTCTCCTTCCCACACCAGAAAATGCAGGAACTTTTCTGGTGTGAAAGGGGCCAACCTGGGAATGCCCCGGCATGATACTTGGGCCGAATTCCCTGCATTTTCTGGTGTGAAAGGTGTATTAGTGATGTCACTAGTTCCCAGTGGCGTGATAGGTGCAATATAGGTGGACTGTCGACCGTCCATCTGGTTCCCTTGAATGTACAAGACAGGACGCAGCTAATAAATACAGACTCTTTATATATATACATAGACTTTTATATGCCGACATAAAATGAATATATTCTCTGTCAACTTCTACATTATCTAATACATCATCGTAACAAAATAGAAATCCATCCACTTTATATACAGCAGGTTGGAGGGGAAAAAAATATTTTGGTCTTTGCAGGAATAAAAATCTACAAGTTCCTGAAAAACTTAAAATTTTCTTTTTTTTCTTTTTCTTTTCTTTTAAACCGGTTCCTTCAGTTCAAACAAATATTGATCGGAATAGAAATCATTCAAGTACCCATAGTATTTAAAGTCCAGTAGAAAGTTCACAAAAACAAGGGTAGGAAAAAAATCCCGGTTTCCTCGTGCCCTCTTTTCTTTACAAAAATATCCTGTTTGTTCTCATTTCTGGTCAATTAAAAAGGATCAAAATTTTTCTAGTTTTTCCACAAAGATTGAACACGTCGTTACGAAATAATCCAGTGTGTAATACTAAGCTGTCTAATTAGTGGTCAGACAAAACCCACATGGTCAATCTACAAACATTCATCTGATCTAAGAAAGTCTTGGGTGGACAGCTCATGGCTGGTGGTGCATGCTGGGATTTGTAGTTCAATAGCCAAAGAGCCTGACGAAAAACTCCAGGATGGTATTTTATTATTGCACGCTGTGCACGTATCAAGAGGAGACGGTCAGTGCTTCTGGCTTCATCTACTGTCTGTACAAGTGACGTACAATACCAAAAGTATTGTGTAGTCTTCCGGGTAAATGTATAAACGATATATTGTGTCTACAGCTTATGTTGTGTCCATGGGTCGCTATATATATATATACAGTTCATCAGGACAAGTGCCTCTAATGCCTTCAGCTTCTTTTCAGAAGGGGAAAAAGTTCTCTACAAAGGTCCTTTGAACTGGTTTCCAGATAGGTGCTGTCTGATTGAAGGTTTCGAGTTTGCAGCGTCCCCCAACTTTCGCCATACAACCTGCAAGACAAAGGAACACTTATGTTTTGCATATGCACCCATGGCTTATTTGTACAGCTAGCATCAACCAATGGTTACATATTCCTAGATATAGGACGCATCTGGTCCGCTGATACCAGCTCATAGGGAACGTCAAGTTGTGATTGGGCAATACGCTGAAGCAATTAAAATGATCTGATGATTCAAGTACATGGCTTAGAAGCAATGAATAATTATGCTAATTAGTCAGGATAGGCCCTTACGAAAAGTAAAGCTTGCTGTGCATTACATCCGTTGTCATCCCCCCCAGCCACCCCACCCCCCTACAGAGCTGCATGGTTTGTTCCAGGCACAAAATTGCTCACTTGATCATATGTACATTTGCAGCTGAAGTGTTCTCACATGGGCAGATTTCAGTAAGAAGGTATAAATGCATATATGGCCCAGATAGACCAGCACTGACGAGTATATACTCCTGTTGGTAGATGTATACTTAACACCTAGTATAGGGCACACTGATGATGTACATTAGACACATACACAGCCCACACAGAGGCGAACACATATCCCGGTGTGTATGGGGGAATATACATTATATTTTGCATTGTCCCCCATATGCCGACAGCCCAGAGCTGTAAATAAAACTCTGCAACGCTCCACACAAAATGATCTAGCTCAAATGTCCCAAGGACACCTCCGCCCAGGGAACACACACTTACATTGCACATCTCTCGCACAATCGCTTTCTCCTTCTCGCTGAGGTCTTCCTCGTAGCTGTCCGGCACCTGCCTGTCCAGGTTCTCGTGCACTTCCAGGACCTGCACAGAAAAGCAAAGTGTTTGATGGTGGTTCGGAATCGGTGGCACGCACCATTGTCATTGGCTTTATCGCAACTGAGAAACCCCTAAATACATACATACATATATATATATATATATATTTCATACCGTCCACTAGGGCGTGGAGGGAGAATAGAATAATGTGCCAGGTGTAGCGAGCCACTGTGTCCGAAGCATGGCGAGTGCAGGGAGCCATGCGAGGGGACGTGGTACACTTTGACCGTGTCCATGTCAACATTCGGGACAAAAAAAGTGAAAAACCCATCCCGCTCTTGACTGTTGACCTTGCCATGGTCAACCTACTGCTTGTGTTGACCTTCCAACCCTGCTGACCTCAGCCATGTCAACCTATTCTATGTGTCAACCCTTCACTGGTCAACCCAATGAATGTCAACGTAATATTGGTTGACCCAATGACTACCCCAACCCCCCGGTGGGGCCCTGTATGTAACCCAGATGTTCTTCTTGCTCCATCATTACCTCTAATTGTGGTGGCACCAGGGACCTAAGGGGGTTCCAGCCTGGCAATGCCCAACAAAACCCACAGACAAGTGGGGGTCCCCTCTAGAATCTGCTATCACCGCAACTAGCGGTGAAGATGATAATAAATCATAAGGTGATTTCCTTATAGAAGAAGTTAACAACTGGAATCTGACATTTTTTCTTCTACTTTGGTCGTTATTTATCAACAATTTAAAAAAAAATCTATTTTTTTTTGGGAGAACGAAAAAAATACTTCACAAACCTCCCAGGAAAAATAACCTTCTGCTATTACATCTTTGTGTTGCCGTTATTGCTAGTTGCATCTGTCTCTGTCAGCATACACCCCAGTATTTGCACTTTTCTGCCAGCCTACCTTCATTGCATGCACAACGGCTTCCGGCTTCTGCGCCGCTGGGATGTACCCACCAGGGGGAGCTGTGGAGAGGTCAGAAGGGATCCGCACAGAGCCCTGTTGAACAGGTGACATCACATTAGTCGGCGACCTTCCAGCAGTATTATTTATCACCATAGAAAGAAACACCTTCTCGTATCATGCAGATAGTAATAAAATATTATTACTGAAACAATCTCAGAGGAGAGGTCAGATTTCCTGTCCCCGTTCGATGCTGCTGGCCCTGTGAATGGAGACACTTGGTTCCATCAGCCGTTACCGGGTGTGGTATAGGGTTCCGACAGTCGGGATCCTGACTGTCCGGACTCAGACAGCATGGTGAGCGCAACAAAGCCCCTTGCGGGCTCGCCACACTGCGGGCATGGTGGCCCGCTAAGCTCGCCACCTATTCTATTCTCCCTCTATGGGGGTCGTGGACCCCCACGAGGGAAAATAGCGGGTGGCCGTCGGCACCTGTCTGCCGGCGTTTTCACAGTCGGGATCCCGATGTCGGGTAAATAACTGTCGGGATCCAGACTGTCGGGGCCGCGTCCGGCACCCGCCGTTACCTGGGACTGTCACACAGAGATCATCCCCAACAGCTCGCAAACTAATTACTTAAGAGGTAGAACAAGTAACGTGGGCTTCAAGGTGGTGTTATGTGTGAGGGTATGGGGGATAAAGTGGAGGTTTCCTAAATCAGCAGTTGGTAATTAAATGGTGTACACCAGGCATGTCCAAACTGTGGCCCCCCAGCTGTTGTGAAACTACACATCCCAGCCTGCCTTGCCATAGTTTTAGCATTCCCTAATAGCAAAACTGTGGCAAGGCATGATGGGACTTGTAGTTTCTCAACAGCTAGAGGGCCATAGTTTGGACATGCCTGGTGAACAGTACAGTGTCTAGATAAATGGGCACTAGGTCGATCCCTATTGGTCGACAATGTGTCAACACATGGAAAAGGTCAACAGGCACTTGTTTCACATAGAAGGTCAAGAAAAGCAACAGTTTGGCATGACTTCACGCTTTATCGGTGTCTATGTTGACATTGGTTGACATGAACCCCCAATTGGTGGTACACTATGATCGCCATGCTTCGGTCAACATTATTTTGTCCCTCTATGCCCACTGCAATTGTGAAGTTGGTTAAAAAAAAAAAATCACGAAAAACTGGTTTCAACATTTTCCTGTGTTGACCAGTGATACGTCAGCTTTTTGTCAATGTTGACCTAGTGCATGTCCAACTTTTACATGTGTCAAGCCATTGACTGTCAACCATGGTATGGGTCATTGAGTCAACCCTCCAAAAGGTCGTCATGCATTAGGTTGACCACAGAACGTCGACATGCTTAAGGTTGACATGGATGGAAGGTCGACAGTCCACATGGTCTTTCTACTTTTGTCCCGAATGTCAACATCAGTGCATGGCTCGCTCGGCACACTATTCTATTCCCCCTCCATGCCCTAGTAGATGGCAGGGCATAAAAAACCACCAGTTGGCTCCAAAAAAAAAAAAAAAAGTGAAAAACCCATGTCGACCTTTTGACTGTTGACCTTAAGCATGTCGACCTATTTCAGGTCTCGACATTCAATGGTCGATCCAATGCATGTTGACCCAACGAACGTATACAGTCGACCAATAGTTGTCAACCTAGTGACTCTTGACCGAGACACTTTTGGCCTGTCGACCGGATACCCAATCAGCTTCAACCATTAATCTAGTTTTAGAAATGACAGAGGCTGATTGGCTGCTTTAAACATCTACTCCACTATCTCTCTCCAAGGCTTCATACATTCCTCCTATATATAACTTTTAATATTGTAGATGATATAAAACGTGCACTGTTAGGGGTACTTGAGGACCAAAGTTGGGAACCACTGATCTACAGTAAAATGGAGATCTGTGTATTCTACCAAGATGCCCTCTTAGCCAGTGGCAGATCCAGAGCGGGCTGCAGCACAGATAACACATTAAAATAGGGGAGAAAATCTAATTGCCAGTGAGTCCATTTGGAGGGGCAGTGGGTGTGAACTGTGTTGCAATCCCCCCTCTGGAGCCTCCCCTGCCCTTAAGCCTATGTGCGATGCCACGTTATCACCCAGGTATGCCATGTTATCACTCCAGCCACAAATGGAGTGGTCTGCAAAATGGGGCGTTCCAATGTAATGTATTATTAATAAGGTACTTATATAAGAGTGGGGTTCATTGGATAAGTGCTACATATTGTATATTGGTCCAGCCAGATTACATTATTCCATCAGTATTCATGTAATGTTAGGAGCAGGCCTTGCTCGCAGATCTGGACCAGGACCTCAAGAGGGCGCCAGCAGATTCCTCTAGTGGTGACTGAATAGCTCTGTGCACTCATTCCTTGCACTATTCAATAATGCATTTAGATCCCCGGAACGGGGCGAATTCAGTTTGGGGGTCTGCGCAAGTGCTTATTTGCCGGGGGCGGCGACGTCGCTGGGCCATGAGAACGCCCAGTATTTTATGGGTGTCCCCATGAAGACGCTGGGCATTCCGCGGTTGGGGGGGGGGGGGGGGGGGGGCATTCGGCCAGGCGGCGTCTCAGGCGCTCGATAAGCTGCGATGTTCACAGCTTACCGGGCCAACCTGAATCAGGGCCTTAGTTCCTTCCTATGTGGCTGGAACAGGGCTGGTTGTCTATAAGCCAGGCTACTGCATTTTGCACTAGCTGCAAGTGGTACAGTTCTGTTCCTAGGAGACGCCAGTAGAGGGCACTGCAGCATTCCAAATGTGATGACACAATGGCATGTACAGTATGAGTGTGGGATCTGGGTGAATTAAGTGCTTGATTCTGGCTATGTGCCTCCGATGAGAATGAGCGTTTCATCGTGAGTGATACCCGATGTTGCAGTGTGAGCCGCCATCAGATTCTGCGCAAGATTCCGGACAATTTGCCATTCTGAGCCGGAAATACTGGGCAGCTATTAAAAAGATTGCACTTTACAGTTGATCTGGGATATGTCCCCTTCCCATCTTTCCACAAGATAGGGCACAGTTGGAGTTACCACAACTAATATCGAGGTTTTGCATGTCAGTTGCTAGAATTTTGGCAGCGCTGATCCTATCCTCAATTAATTGTAAATAAATGCATTGAGCGTTGGAATTAGTGTCAGCAGAGTGGGAAACGCATGATCACTGACAGCAACATCAGAAAACTAGGAGGCGGCGAGCGGGTAAACCCTTCTCAGAAAGATGCAACATAATCAGCTCTGGAGTCTGGGCCTCGGTAATATTAACAGAGCTGAGTGACAGAGGAATACAGATCTCTATGTCCAGCCTCCAGAATGGTGAAGCCCTGGGCTGCTGCCAATGTGCCTATGCCTTAAGATGCCCCTGCCTGTGAGGCAGCTGGGTCTTCCGCCTCTATGTTTGTTACCTTCTATGTTACAGCCAAGCGCCACAATCAGAGACACTGCTTGTTAAGAAAAAAAGGAAACAGAGGTGGCGTGTAGTGGGCCCAGTACCGCCGCACCAGTCCTGCATGTTTTACAAGAGCCGTAACTAAGTGTTTGCCTTGAACACAGCATATATAGACTGGAGCTAGGTTGGCCTATTGCTAGGTTGAACATTGGTTGAGCTCAGAGAATGGAAGCCGGGAGTATTCTACTATGAGAGGTGTTTGATATGACAAAAGGACCCACACTCAGCTGCACCGCCCCAGATCAGAGGTTCCCGGATGCAGTCTTCCATTTACTCTGATTAATCCTCCTCTGAGCAGCTAGGACACCTATACAAACACAAAGATCAGTGTACAAAGCAGCAGCGGCCAGTAGGGAGTTAGTGTCTGCTTCACGTGTTACAGATACAAATGCCACAGCTACGTTATCAATAGGTGCAAGCCACGTGCAGAATCAAGGGCTGCACACAAATGCCACAGCTTCGTTATCAATAGGTGCAAGCCACATGCAGAACCAAGGGCTGCACACAAACTCCACAGCTACATTATCAATAGGTGCAAGCCACATGCAGAACTGCACACAAACGCCACAGCTCCGTTATCAATAGGTGTAAGCCACGTGCAGAACCAAGGGCTGCACACAAATGCTACAGCTACGTTATTAATAGGTGCAAGCCACATGCAGAACCAAGGGCTGTACACAAACGCCACAGCTCCATTATGAATAGGTGTAAGCCACGTGCAGAACCAAGGGCTGCACAGAAACTCCACAGCTATGTTATCAATAGGTGCCAGCCACTTGCAGAACCAAGGGCTGTACACAAACGCCACAGCTACGTTATCAATAGGTGCAAGCCACTTGCAGAACCAAGGGCTGCACACAAACTCCACAGCTATGTTATCAATAGGTGCAAGCCATCTGCCAACATGTTACACTGAAATATAAAGTCAAGATTTTATCGTTTGGGATAGTAGATTTGAACTTATCCGGTACCATTTTTGGAAAGAGATAACATGGAGAGAGATAAACTACCAACCAATCAGCTCCCAACTGTCATTTTTCAAACTCAGATTGGCTGGTACTTTATCTTCATACAATTTATCGCTCTCCAAAGCTTAAAACATAGAAGTTTATTTACAGAGATGAGAGTCCTATTTCAGAAGGGATGTTGCTATGGGCAACCAATCAGAATCTACTTATTTATTTAGCACCAATCTGATTGGTTGCCCATAGCAACCCATAACATCCCATCTGAAATAGAACTCCCATCTTAATAAATAAACTCCTGCGTTTGAAAAAATGACCAGAGCGAATTGGTTTGTACACTATCGCTCTCCAGGCAATGAAGCATCAGTGTGGTTTATTTAGCAATAGCACCACTGCCTCTCTTCCCACTAACCCGCAACAAACCATTGTCCTACTGCAGAACGAACAAAGAAATCCGGGGTACCTGCACCTGTAATATATGGGCAGTGACTCCCAATCTTAAACATCTCTATGGTCATTACGGATCTGTGTCTGGTGACAACGCGTCAGTCAGGGGCACAAATCCCAAAGCTGTCACCCGTAATCCATATGATGACTATGAACAGACCTTGTTTCCAGGGTCTGACAGCGCCGTCGCTTTCCTATCCTTCTGCATCTCCTCATTCGTGGGAACGGTTTATAGCCCCCAAGACGGTGCTGCCAATAAACCAGGTTCCAGCCTATGCAATCTCGAGCAGTAAATTACGCAGACCCTCGGGGATCAGGTTATATAAATATTCATGACTGCCCCTATTACGGCCATAAATCCCTCTCCATTGTTTCCGCTTATAAATATTCATTCCCCATACAGGAGAGAATGAAGATCCGTCACCCCTTGCAACGCACACATGCTTAGGACTTGTCAGCAGTAAATGAGAGCGGGCAGACGGGTCTCCTTACATTCTGGTGGTTCTCCGGGTACTGGGACAGCGCTGACAGCTGGGACTCTGAGTGGTATGGGGATAAGCCTTTCCGTAAGGTCCTCAACTCGGTGTGGCTGGAATTCTGAAACAGAGAAGCAGAGGGATTGTCGGGTGAGCAAACAAACTTCATTGGACAGATAGAAACGCATTACGCATACGATAGGACACGGTCACACACTTTATCGGGCTGATGGGGCACAACAGTGTCAAAAAGGGGACTAAGTAAAAACCGGACCCGGATAAGACACCGGAACGCCGGACCAGACATCAAACTCTGCATTCCGGAGCTTATAGTGTCTGGTCCGAGGGGTGTCCCATGCGGGGGGTGTCTTGTCCGGGGGGATGCCTGTGATTGCTCACACCAGGGACATGGGGAAGGGGAGATTACAGCCTCCCCGTGTGGTCTGGACCGTTCCAGTTTTTATTACACCCCCGGACCATGCGGTGAGGCTGTATTCTCCCCCCTCTCCTCTCCCAGGTGACAGGTGCGAGAGCAGCCTCATCAGATGGAGCACCCCCGGACAGGACACCCCCGGACCGGATACTACAAGCTCCGGAAAGCAGAGTTTGATGTCCAGTCCGGCATTCCGGTGTCTTATCCGATTCCGGATTTTACCCATACCCGTCAAAAAGGGCCATATCGTACTAGTTTATGAGCCTTTACGGCTGATGTTTTATCAGAGGAAAGAGTGGAGAAATCAGTGACGGGACCGGTGTCGGTGCTGCCAAGAGATCCCCTGCAAGCACCTTCAACATGTAGCCATGAAAAGGGGTGTGTCTTCATAGACAGGGCGTGGTCTCATGGGGGGTCCGCTGATACTAAACTATTCCTGCACTTCTGCCTCCTTCCCAGTGACAGGAGCAGAGTACTGCAGGGTGATGTCGCTCTGCAGCACCAGACTCCTGTTACTGCGGAGGAGCCGGCATTTCGGTGTACCCCTCCTAGGAAACCTTGAGGAAGAAGCAGACCAGTGGAGATGGTGCTCACAGCAACCAATCAGCTCTGAGGAAGCATTTATCAAGTACCTTTGTCTAAAATGATAGATAGTAGCTGATTGGTGCAGAAGCATTTGGCATTAACCCAACAGTTAAATGCTGCAAGTACCCAACAGCTAGATTCACGCGTGTGAATAACCACATCTCAGCATGTGTTCCGTGTGTGTGACTTATCTGTTTATTAGGCAGGTGCTGCTCATAACTTTATTGGCATGTTTAGAGGAGATGAGTTACAAGCTCATTACGGTGCTCATCACATCAGGAAGGATTAGAGAGATCAGAGAGAAGGGTGGGTCGCATTCCTAGGAACTGTAAGATGCACCTGTCCAGTAAAGCACCAGCCAGCCCCTAACTGTCATTTTTGGACTGTAGACAAGTAGATTTGTGGGTCCAGGCCACAGACAAGGCAGCGGCGGGGTAAGGCAGGGTTGGGAGGGAGATTTATTTTACGGGGGGGGGGTGTTTGCCGAAAATTCAGGCGCACATTTTATACTTTTGAAAACAGACTTGTTAGGAGCTGGTTGGTCGGTACTTTACCCCCTAGGACAAGGAAAGGGGATAGTTCATCCCAGCATGCTCTGCTACAGTTTTGCTATGTGGCCATGCTAAAACTGTTGCAAGGCATGCTGGGATGTGTAGTTTAACAACAGCTGGAGGGCTGAAGGCTCCCCATTCCTGCCCTAGGACACCCATTAGCAGAAACATATGGGGCGTTCCTGGAGGGTGGCTGGGAGGTAACAGGCATGTAGATATAAAGGAACACTGAGGTGTCGTGTCTTACGGGCATCTTGCTGAACTTCTCACAAGGGATTGGGTTTATTTACAAAGACGCGACTTCTATTGAAGACAGGATGTTGCTATGGGCAACCTTTCAGATTTGATATTCTAGAATGTGCTAAATAAATAAGTAGATTCTGATTGGTTGCCCATAGCAACATCCCATCTTACAATACCACTTCCATCTTAGTAAATAAACCCCAAGGAGAACATAATCGATGGAAGAACTGCACCTGCCATAGGGCTTCTGCAAGGTTTGATGGTACGATGGCTAAGAACCTCCTCTTCTGGGTTCTCGAATGCACTTTTTTTAAAGGGGTTATCACTGCCTCGTAAATGATTGCCCCTTTAAAAAAAGGTCAGAGGTCAGCCGCCATCCTGCACAGCCGCCAGCATAACATCCGGTCCCCAAATCTTCAGGCTACGGGACTGATAATGCGCCCGCTCCCTTGATTGCATCACAATTCCCCCCCATAGCTATTCTTTGACCAATAGCTACGGCAGAATTGGGGCCCCGGGAAGCCCTGGCGCAGGGTGACTGCTGTGTGACTCCCAGGTTGTGGCGTTTAATCGTGCATCATGTGCCAAGTGCGAAACCAATGTGCCCGAAGTCGTGAACATCCCAATGGCACATGTATCTCCCTCAGCGTATGCAGAGACCATTGCTGCATATTGCTTTGCTGGCATCAGAACTAGCAACGCAAAACCATGGGCAAATCCCGGCGCAGCGGGTGTGAAGCAAGCGCAAAAGAAGGGTATTTAATGGGCAAGCTATAGGAGTGTCATTGGACTGGCAGTGAACGCAACACTCTTAGGGAGAAATTTAATAAAGGTTCTAAAAAGGTGGATGTTGCCCGTAGCAACCATCAAGATTCTGCATATCAGTTTCTATTATGCAATAGAGAAATTTACCAAGATGGGATGTTGCCCATAGCAACCAATCAGACTCTACTTCTTCATTTAGCACCTTCTAGAAGACAATAGATAGATTCGGATTGGTTACTAAGGGCAACATCCCCCCTTCAATAGAACTCCCATCTTAGTAAATTAACCCCAGGATTTGCACCGCCCAGACAAATCGGTGCTGGAGCAGTCCGATACAAGGGGAGGGCTGAAACTGGCAATTGCATATTACCGCCAAACAGTCGCAGCCGCGCTTGCATTGTAATCCACCTGTGAATCGCGCCCCGAGCGTATAAACCTTAACTATAATTATCACACATATAACTGTGTCCACCTGGCTTTCAGACAGCAGAAACCAGATTGCTCTGTTCCGGGTCTTTGCTAATCCTCCGTAACGGCTGCACAACAGTAAAAGACCATGGGCTCACGCGTTCACGTCTGCTGCAGCTGTCACCTTCAATGTGTCATGTTAGAGCATGGTCGCCGCGGGACCAGCGAGGGACCTGGCCCTGCACCAGAACGCACAGACTGAGGCCCGGTGGCAGTGGTAGGTGACGTCTGCACAGGTCCATGGGAAGGGAGACACATCAGAGGCGCAGACACATTCGCCTGATACAGGAGACTAACGCACGACTGCACAGACATTGAACACGGCAATTAACCCTTTGAGTGCCAAGTGAATTGGTCAAATTGGTGTGAAAATTGCCCATAAAGACCTGAAATGTTACCTTATATAGGAAATGTCATCTTTTTCTTTGCACAACATTTTTTAACTTGAATTTATAAAACAAATGTGAGCGACGCTGGGAATTTTTAGCGGATATTTTGCACATCTCTCGCAATGATGTTGGCACTCAAGGGGTTAATTAGCACAATCAAGCGGTTTACGGCATTCTAAATCGTCAACCGGTAAAAATACAACCGTACAGCGCCACCCTGAGGCCACATGTAAAACTGCAGATCGCACACACATACTGTATATATTGACCTATATTCCTTACATGCACAGCGCACATACAGCAGGAGAAGTGTTTACAGAATGCTGTTTGTGATCTGTTTGCAGTTGTCAGCGTCTGACCCAATAAGAGTTGTGTGAAGCGGCAGTAATGCGCTGCTATGGAAATAGTCCTCTCTGCTCACTGCCAAACTTCACGTGCGATTAAATCACTGCTCTCTCTTCTTGCCAGATAAAGTGGAAGATTCCTGAATCCGCTCGTCGTATCCCGGCACAGTGAGGACAGTGGAGCGCAGCACAGGCAAGAAAAGAATAAACACACGTAGCAAATGCCTGCAGCTGGAGTTAGGGCTGTTACCCACAGGCAATTCATAAAGCCCATTATAGTCCCAATATTTCTATTGCGCTTGTGCCATTATCGAACACATCCGTAACTTTGGAGACGGGGGAAAAGTCTCTGCTAGGTATAATGGAGGATGAGAGGGTGTGACGGTGTGTGTAAATAGTAGCGCTGTCCCATGCTGGTCACAAAATGGGCATTAACCTATTTAAAACTCATTGTGTATGATATATGGTAATACAGCCAATCTGCACCTATCATGTGTTTGAAAAATGACTGTTGGGAGACTATTGTTTGATGCACCATCTATCACGTGGTACGAGTTTTAAATGGCTAAAACATGTTGATTAATGGGCCCGTCGGTGTAATCAAAGACCCAGTCTTGGCTATTTGGCTAAAATGGTAAATGCGGCACAGAAGGGGTCAGCATAGGATCACTTTAAACCAGGACATTCAGGAATTCCACAGGTTCTAATTAAAACCAGGTGACATGCCAGCCACAGAACCGCTGTTAATTATGAGGACCCAAGCTAAAGGGATATTAAGGTAAGCCTATATATATACTATTATATCTACGTTATGGCCCTGATTCTGGTTCACTTGCAAAAGCAAATTCTCTCTCTAATGGACAAATCCATGTACACTGCAGGGAGGCAGATGTAACATGTGCAGAGATAGTTAGATGTGGGTGGGGTTTGTACTTCAAACTGATATCTATATTGCAGTATAAAAATAAAGCAGCCAGTATTTACCCTGCACAAAAACAAAATAACAAGGGATGCCAATCCCGGGGAATTTTTTCAATCCCGGGAATCGGAATTGGCATCTCTAAAAGAAAACCGCTACTGTCCCCCACATTTACTTACTTGGGGGAGCAGTGGAGCCGGGCAGGCGGCAGCAGAGTGGAGGAAGGCAGTGGGTGTGACGCCGGACACGCTTGTGTGCGGCCGGGAGAGCTGGTATTGCGGAGGGTTCCGGAGGTGATAGCAAAGCAGCGTCATATGGTCACAGGTCACGGTGCAAAGGCCGCACGCTGGGTTGGCAACAGCCGGGCAGCGTGGAGTGTCCTGGAATTGGAAACTTCTATCCTGGGATTGAAATCCTGGCCATTTTGGTGCCAAATCCCGGGATCCCGCAATTTTTTTTTTGTCCGAATGTAAACATTGACAGTGTACCACCTTCCCGCGCATGGTTCGCTGCGCTCGGGACACTATTATATTCTCGCACCACCCCGTAGTAGATGGTAGGGTATGAAATACCACCTGTCGGCACATGTCGGCTAAAAAAAAAAAAAACAGCTCATGTCAACCTTTTCACTTTCGACCTTCCCATTGTTGACCTAAAGCTTGTGTCAGCCTTCCAACCCTGTCAACTTTAGCCGTGACGATCTATTTCAGGTCTCGACCTAAGCCCTGTGGACCTTCAGTGGTTGACGCAATTTAGGTCTACCTTAATTGAGACGAATTAGTGACCATATCCCTTATTGTGGCGTGCAGTCAGTATGTCACTCTCTGTTATTCCCAAACACACGGGGGGAGGGAGCAGATATGATTGATGGCGGTATAAAGTCGCCATCGTGAGACACAGCGCAAGTCAGTTATTGGAAAACATTAGGAGGCCGGCAACGCTCCATTTATTACTTAATAACCCGAATGGTGAGGAGGAAGGCCGCTCGCCCTTTCCTGGCCATATATAATCACTCATGGAAGCAGGCGGGACCTCTAATTAATTATGTATGCGCATTATAAGCCCGGCTGGCTCTAGGAACAGTTCATAAACTGTATGATCAATAACCGACGTTCCGCTGCGTATCGCTCCATCGTATTAATCACTTTAAATATGGTAGAACGCCAGCAGCGGTTCACGCCAGCAATCCTAATGAAGCACAGTGCAATCTGGATCATCGCTAAGTACCGTCTTTTAGCCAATTAATTTGTCAATAGGACTCCCAAGCTCCAACAGTCCACTGCAGGAACATCACGATCAGTGGCGTAACTATGTACATGTGGGCCCCATAGCAACATTTTGTAAGGGCCCCTATTGACCAACTTATGCTGAAAAATGTATATAGCACATACTACTTTGACAGGCAAAGTGGGCCCCTCTCAGCTCTGGGCCCCATTGCAGCTGCACCCCCTGTACCTATGGTAGTTACGCCCTTGATCACGATTAACCCTTTCCTAGTCTCCGGAAGCCCATGTGAGAGCAGCCATGGAGCAGGACAGAGATTACACGGCAGGACAATGCTGACCTGTCAGAGGGGCGAGTGTTGGTGCATGTCGGCTGTCTACATCTGAGGGCGTTCCGGGATTCCCTCATGCTTCTCTGTATTAAAGTGAAACACATTTACTGTAAACTTTGACCCCTCAGATGTGGCTGAAATCTGTGCTATCCATAGGCTGTCACCAAGGGAATTTAGCGCACCACTGACTCAAAACTCTAATCCGAAGTGCTTAGCTCACTATACGCTACAGTAAGGTAAAAAGGTACGTGCAAGAGGGGGCGCAACAGATGAAAAGGGGGTGCAACAGAGGAAGAAGGAACACACCAGGAAGAAGTGTGACATAATGTGAATTTTAGCTTATACTGTGTGGCATAATGTGATTTTTGGCTCATTCCGTGTGGCATATTGTGTAAGGGGGTAATGCACTGGAAGGGGAATATTTTGGGCTGATTTCAGTTGATTTTTTGCACTTTAGGCAGATAGATCAGGTGAAATCGGGCCAAAATCGCATGTGTGTGACATTTGATCCGATCCAATGCGTGGTTCCGTGTGCATCAGACAGGATCAGGGGGTCGGACGTGCAGCGGCGGCTATTAGAATTTGAAAATAATGTGTCAAATAACTTGCCAGTCTCTGATTGGCTGAGAAGACTTTCTCAGCCAATCAGAGGCCGGCCAGTCATTTGACACATTACTGTAAAATTTTAAAAGCCACCGATTTTAAAAGCCACCGCACTGATCACCGCCGCTGCACCCGCTGCCCACTCCACTGCTCCTCACCACCGCTGCACCCTCTGACCACCCACCCTTGCTCCTCACCACTGCTGTACCCGTCGCTTGCCCAACTGCACCTAACCGCCCTTCAGCTCCCCGAAGTAAAAAATGGCACATCAAGTGCCAAATTGTATGTGAGCCTCCCAGGGAGCTGAAGGGCGGCTCGCAGGAGAATTGGGTCAGACTTGTCCTTAGGACAAGTCGGCCTAATGTATGAGGGATTAAGTGTAAAAATGTAGGCTACAATAGTCCGACCACTCACATACATAGTCTTCACAGTTGTTATAGACAGGCTGAACACATCCCTTTGTCACAAATCCCCAGTAAAGAAAACATATGCAGTAAGATCTATAAAAGCTTCTAACGCCCCTCACAGAATATACAGAATAAATTGGCAATTACCAGCAATTATTCCAATGATTACAATGGCTGCCATCAAGAAATAATCTTTTCTAAGAGAAGAAATTAAATTAGACGCAAAGAGAAAAATCAATTTCCACTGGTTTAATTAACGTAATCTGTATAATGGCTCAGAAGTGATTATCTGCAGATTAATTTGATGGCCGCAACATTACAACTCAATAACAAATCTAAATAAGTGTTTAACGCTAACAGTAGGAGGTTGTTACCTGCGACAAGTGCTTATGATCGTCCTCGAGGAGCTTCACTTTGGTCTCTAGTTGCCTGATGTAGTTGGAAGACGAATCTGGAAATACAGAAACGTTTTATGAAGTTTTTCGTTGATCACCGAAAGAAAACACCCTTTATGTAGCGGTGTAATGACTATTTCACATACTACAGAGTTATTTTAATTAGATAGGACAGACAGAACTCATAGGGTGGTGTCATGCCCTAGGGGCAGTGGTGGCCAAACCGATCCTCAAGATCTACCAACGGTCCACGTTTTCCAAATCACCTAGCTGGTGCACAGCTGTAGTCGTTACTAACTGTCACATTTTTAAACCTGCTGCATTCGTTCCTACCATAGATCCACAGGTGGCCTGAGACACGTGAACTGTTGGTAGATCTTCAGGACAGGTTTGGCCACCCTTGTCCTAGAGGATGGGCTCCTTCCCAATCATAATCACCCGCTGACACCATTTAAGATATGGATACTGACAGATTGGCCTACAGCTGAAGGTTTCCCCAACAGCGACCGATTAACAACACAACCAGGGTGGACCCGAGAGACAGAAGTACCAGTGAAGGCCTTTGTTAAGGCAGTTAGTCTACACAGTGGCCATTAGCTATGGACAAATGCAGTCGTTGCAACCCTAGATGGTCATCAACTTCCATTATGCCCATCTGGGAGGTCATTTCCTTCCTAAAAATCTTGTGTTTCAGCCTGGCCATTTTCATCAGGCCAAAACGATGAACATCGCTAACTGGGCCACAGCAGTATAGTGGGAACCATGACCATGCCCATTTTACCCAGTAGGCAGAACCCATTTGTCTGATTGGTGGGAGGTAGCTCTAGGATCCTAGCACCCTGATTGGTGGACAGGGTCAAAATGTCCTGCATCCAATTGGTTTGACCATGCCCATGTATCCTTGTGCCACAGTGGTAAAAGAGCTGGGGGGAGAGGGTATGTTTGAACTCCCTTCCCCCCCATCATCCCAAAATCTCCGTTATACACCTAACCTCACGCAACATAATGCCAATGTTTTTAATGTGTTGTCGATTAAACAGATGATGCGGTAAAGGAAAATCATTAGCTCATTACAAATTTGCTAGAGTAACTCATTTTAATCGAAACCCAACCTCTAACGCATAACGCAGCATTCAACATTGAGGGGTGGGGCCATGATAACACGCCCAATGCACCTCCCACTTAGAGATCCCAGAATAAACAACTGACATAGGCAAGTGTGACATTGCCTCATTCCAATGATGAGTAAGATATTAAAAATAGTACTTATTACGTTTAAAAACCAAAGCAAAGGGCTTTTCAGGGAATAATGAAATATTCCAATTATGTTAATGAAAAGCAGACATAAGACCTTTGCCGTTTGCTATTGTTTGCAGAGAAAATGCCGTCACCAGAGATGTACTGAATTCTGGAAAGAAAAAGTGTTTAAACAAGTGCGCAGTTGACTCCTGTAAATAATCCCTGTGTCTGGTCTGACTTCATTACTGGAGGGGGAGGTGGCCAATGTTTATTTTATCAGCGAGGTCACTGGAAAAAATGTAACACATGCTGGGATTGGGGCAGGAGAGGGCGGTAAAGGAATTTGAAACATAGGGAAACAATAGTCCACTAATTACAGTATAAGGAGAATACAGAGGTAATCAGCGCCACAGTCAGTGCCGGGTTGAAGTGTCCTCAGGTCTTGTTCCATTTGCACAAATATAAAAAGGCAAATGCTTTATTATTTTTTTTATACATTAAAAGTCATAATTGTTCCTAAAGTAAGAATGTCAATACACACAATGGAACACAATGGTCCCCACTGTGTCAGTTATTCGCTACTTGACTTTCCAGTATGCCAATGTTTGAAGGACGGTACATATTTCCTTGAACAACTCTTACTGACAGATAATTGTGCAGATTCTTGGCAGCCGTTTCAAGTTACTCAGAGAAGTTACACCCCCCTCCAACACCACCACACACACATTGAAATATATTGATCATTCCTAGGGCCGTCTATACTATGCTTGTGGATTTTAGGATGACTGCGTCTAGGTCTATAGTCAAAAAGTCAACCATTATACTAAACAGTAGTACTCCTTATACATGTATGCCACACAGTAGTATCGCTCACTCACAATACTCACAGTAGTTCCCCTTACACATAATGACTACAGTAGTGCCACTTATACACATAACGCCAACAGCAGTATTCCCCATTACACTAAATGACTAGTTGCATGGTAGTTGCTAAATTCTAGTTAGCTAAAGGACCTTTGCGAGCGAAGTGGAGCAAGCCACCATACCCGTAGCGTGGCGAGCCCGCAAGGGTCCCTTGTTCCGCCCTTGCTCCTACTCTCCGTCACATGACAAGGTCCCTTAGACCACTTAGACTGAACCATTAGTGCACCCGACACAAAATGTTTAAAGTAGAGCCCCTTATAAATAGTGTAATGCCCCTTATACACATTTCTGTCTCAGTCACTACAACAGGCCGTCGCCCGTGTCCCTTCAGCAGCTGCCTCTAGATCCCCCTATCATTACAGGTAGTGAAACTCTGTTCCTCCCCTTCTCCTCCACCTTAACCCATGCTGTCAACAAATAGTGGTCAACGTATCAACCGGATACCCTTTACCATTAGGGCGCTGCCTAGGGTTCCGGGAACTGGGGGTGGCACCAATAAGTCTGACGATCACAAAATTAAGTATGTCTATGAGGAAGACCTCCCTGTTGCAGGTAATGCAGGTGACGGCTGTGGAAGTTCTTAGATGTCACCTCCAAACGTTCAGTTGAGGGACAGAAAAGTGGGTATTGGTGGCAGTGTCAGGTGGGATGGAGCAGTAGGTTGAAGTTTTCACTAGGGTGCCCACTCTCATGTCAAATATGATGATGCCGAAACAGGGCACAGACCTTGCAAATATGGTTTGCCCATGACCATCGATGATAAGCAACTATCAATAGGCTAATGACAAAGTAAACTACTTTACCCAAGGATTGGACGACCCCCAATGATGGTCATCTGTGTCCCGATGACTAATGCCAGCCATGATCTACACTTTCCCGGTTGTGGCCTATGAAAGCGCAAACTTAAAGGAAATAACGGCCAAAAACAATGAGACCCCAATGGTTAGCGGCAAAGTATATCCATGGGTTCTGTGCTGACCCATGTCCCAGTAGACAGGAGTTTGATCCTGGGGAGATCGGATTGCACTGAAGGAACGATCACAGGCTCTTCCTACAGTAAACAGAATTCCCAACTAGGTAGACAGAGAAGGATTAATGGTGTCCTGACCCTTTCCCTTATCAGTGGTATTCCCCCTTCCCCTAACCCCCCTTATTATACCTTATCAGTGATGCTATTCCCATGGCCCCCATTATGGAGACCACCCATTTAGGGCTTCAAAGTAGGAATGTTGGGAGCAGAACCCTCACACGGATTCACTGCTCTGGCTCCGCAGTTATAGGGGGATAATGGACTTCGCTCTACATTGACCTGTTTGGTACTTGCATTAATGATAGCTTGCTCAGATACACCATTCCACTATGAGTACATTACATGGTCGGGACTCTCATATATGGAAACTCTCAGCCTACACACACAGTGCCCAAGTCTCTCCGATACCGGTTATTATAGACATCGCCGTGGGTGATTGTTTATCATCTACAGACAGCAGGACAACTAATACCACCCCAGGGTACACACTATACAGCAAGTCAAAATGAAGCTGCCGTTATATGTTCCGGCTGATGGAGGGAAGCGGGTTCTCCAATCCTATACATACGACGTAACCATTATTGCCCATCCTGGGTATGGGTAAAAACCGGACAGTACCCGGAACGCTCCATTCATCTATATATGTCATTCTGGAGCTTGTAGTGTCTGGTCAAGGGGGGATGCATTCCTGGGGGTGTCCCAATCGGTGGGACTGCTCTGACACCTGGGAGAGGAGAAGGGGAGAATACCGCCTCCCTGCATGGTCCGGGGGTCTAATAAAAACCGTAACGGTCCGGACCACACAGGGAGGCTGTAATCTCCCCTTCCCCATGTTCCTGGTCAAAGCTATCAAAGGGATCTTGTCTGAGCCCCGCCAATCCTACATAGCTGTTACTGCTTATATTCTGAATTTCAAGAGAAATTCCATGATAGATTTATTTCTATCGTATCCACTTGTGAGCTGGACTGTATTTAGTCAAAGTTTGTGGTCCTATTTCCCCCTCCCTTCCCTCCCCTTACCAGGGAAGGCAGCCAGGACTACCATTACTTCATCTTCACTTTGTACTGAGTACATTGAAAAGGACTGTAAACTTAAAGGTCACACAGGCTGCTGGTGAAAACAGACCCATTGTAGAGAGATAACGCAGAGAGAAATAGACTACCAACAACTAGCTCCTAACTTACATTTTTTCAATTCTGTAACATGGCAGTTGGGAGCTAACTGGCTAGTATTTTATCTCTCTGCACATTGCCTCTCTCCACAGCTCAGTAGTAATACAGTAATAACCCCGCTTCGAAAGCTAGTCTGCTACCTTGTGATTGCCTCTTTGTTTGTGCATGTGAGATAAAGATGTAGTTTCACTCGCTGCCAACAGATGGCAGTGTTTCGGAGATACTATATATATATATATATATATTTCTCATTTATACAAGCACTTCATTTTCTGTAGCACAGTAATGTTCAGGCGCACTGTGCGGGAGATCATTGTGGTACAACTGACATTTAATAAGACCTTGAGGGAATTGGAGAACTTTCCACTCTGTGGATCCCCCTTCCTGCTCCCACTCCCCTAAAATTAATCACTGAATTATCTGGGTCACGGACAGTAATCCAGAACCTGCATTATTACTTCCAGGACAGATAAACCAGGTCACGGAACGTGTATACCAGCACTGTGCTAGTGTAACGACTTCTCCAGGGTACATCCATTTGTGCAAATACGGCTATGCTCACTGTCAACGTCTGTGTGCACTGTAACAGGAATTGGGCCATCGGTCATACCAGCATTAGTTCAGTATGCAGATGTGCAGCTGGAAATGCAGCCGCTTTCATTGACACGCCCATAACACGCCCACTGGATGGTCCATATTTGCATGCACTACTAACCACCTCCCAGGCTCCGCCCAGGAACACCCATCCCTTTCCCGCAACACTTCTGATCCCGCCCATCTCGATCGCAACAGCGTCTTTGTGTATACACTCTGTAGCGCAGGCGCCTTAAGCTGTGTACACACGGGGGTGATACAGTATATTGCTCAGTGTCTCCTTTTCATCAGCTGTGATTGTCCAATTCAGATGGGATCGGTTTCGGTGCCGGAACAGAGAGGCACTGAGAGTGTAGTAGCGGCCCAACGAAGCCATCGAAACAATCTCAGCAACTGTGTACTCTGTATAACCCGCAACAGACACGAGACACAGACTTACCCGCAATACAGATGCGAGGACGCGGTCATGAAGTCAGGACACACCTCTGTTTTTTTACAGACACTCCCCGGTACATCACCCAAACTGTTTCTTCCTGTCAATCATTCTGTGACAGATTCCTCACTGCGAGCAGCATCCTTAATTTACCTTGTCACTTGTTGTACTACTTCTGCAACACATGCACAGTCTACTGATAAATCGCTCAGTTGCGACACCATCGAAGTGGCGACCGCATCAGAACCAGGCACTGTATATTTTAATATTGATCTAACATGACTATTTAGAATTTTAGTAACACGCATCCTGTTCGACTCAGATGGAGCAGACTTTAGTGCATCATCTGTGATGCCACAATTCTGACTCTACGATCCATTGACGTCAGTGTACGGGTGTGAGGGTGATCTCAGTAATTAGTGCTAATTAATGAGGCACGTTAGCCGAATGATTAAAGCGCCAGCTCATCTGCACATGTCACTGAGTGGCCCAAGTGTGCGAGGAGTATAATCTGGTAGAGTCACTTCAGTCTACCGCCCCTGCGTTATTAGTTGCTTCATGGCAAACGCTACCTTAGCGATGGGAGGTAAAATTCTCACAGCTGGTAGTCATCGGAACAGTTTACTAAGAAAATGACCTTTTCACAAGACTGGTTATTTTTCTCTGACCAATATGGTCTTTGTAGCCTACGCCACAGAGTTTATGGGGCGGAAGTGCATATTCCGGATTCGGTATATGTGAACATAAATGCAGTGCAATCATTTCCAATAAGGTGACAAACCATGCGATTTATAGAAAGACCAATAAGCTCAGCTCCTTTCATGCTTCAGATTTATTACATTACATGTGCCATTACACGGGCAAAGTGACAGAAGCCAATTCATTGGCTGAGCCAAGCACGCAATCCTTGGGCCCCGTAGCACAAACTGGGGGCGGCGGCCTCTCACAAAAGGTGGCACAGCACTGATGCACTGTATGGGTTCAAATTACTAAGATGGGAGTTCTATTGAAGATCGGATATTGCCCATAGCAACCAGAGTCTATTACCGTGTCGAATCTAGAAGGCGCGAATGGAATAGAAAGTAGAATCTGATTGGTTGTTATGGGCAACCCATCGTCAATAGAACTCCCATCTTAGTAAAATTACCACCGGGGGTATCCAGATGATGAGTCGACAGTGTCAAGGTCTACAGTCAATAGGTAGACACAAGCAAAAGGATGACGTGCCAATGGTCAACACGTGGAAAAGGTAGACGTGAGTTTTAAAATATTTTTTTCTTTGTTGGATTTTTTTTGCTTCGCAATCCACGTGGATTGTTGACCTATTGATGTGTCAACCTATTTCCTGTCAACCTTTTCCACGTCAATCTAATGACTGTCGACATAGACACTGTTAGGCTCCACAGAAAAAGGCAAGACTACTCTGTTACTATTACCACAAGTGCAATGACCCTAAGCAGTCAATCATTGACTAGAGAATTGGGACATCGGTGCTCATGCCTCAATGGGTATGGGTCGACCACTAAAGGTTGACATGGCTTAAACCGACACATGAAATATGTCGACATGCCTAAGGTCAACACAAGCATTAAGTCGACAATGGCTAGGTCGACAGTCAAAAGGACAGAATGTTTTTTTCACCTTTTTGTCCCAAATGTCGACATGGACACCGTATCGGTGCGCCGCTGCCATGCTTCAGGCACGGTCCTTTGCTAAACTCAGCGAGCTATTCTATTCTCCCTTCACGCTCTAGTGGATGGTAGGGTATGAAATATCGTTTATCGGCACATGTTGACCTTCAGTGGTCGACACAATGCATGTCAACCTTATATGTGTCAACCCAACAACCGTATATCGCCTCAATAGCACCACTGCTCCCCAGGAAACCATTATGATGCCTCCTCATATATAGCGCCTCAGCCCAAAATGTGTCTGCTCCCCCTCCCTGTGTCTAAGCAACAGCTACACTTTAACCGCTTGTGGACTAAGACATGGAAATCAGGCAGCCGGGGGGGGGGGGGGGGGATCTGGTGTTCCGGAAAGCACAAAGCAACCTACACGCATCAGGAAACACTTGGACAAAGACAAGAGGCTGACAATGGAATCACGCAGAACAGGTAAAACAGGAAGCGGACGGGACCCGCAGCTCGGGCAGCAGAACTGAAAGAACATATTGTGTGTGTGTGTGTGTGTGTGTGTGTGTGTGTGTGTGTGTGTGTGAGGGAAGAAGCACAAAGTGCTCGCAGTACGAGAAACTGTTATACAGGAATATTACAACACAGAATACGGTGCCATCTGCGCCCACCACAGCTACACGCACGCCTGTAAACCCTGCCAACAGCAATGCTCAGATCATAGCAATCTTCTTAATGCAGATATAAAATCACAAATCTATTTACGTATAATTAGAGGACTTAAAGCATTGGGAACGCTGAGGAGACTCATTACGACTCAAACTACAAACACGCAGATCAAGCGGAATAGATAATGGCTGCGTAAGATGGGCCTGATTCAGGCATCAAAGCTCATCTCATAAGTAGATAACCAACGCCCAGACAGTGGAAGCCTGCTCCTTGCAAATCAGCAAAGCTGCAATTTTTGCAGATGGACAAAACCATGCTGCACTGCAGGTGGGGCAGATGTAACAAGTGCAGAGAGTGCTCAATATGGGGGAGTTATTTTGTTTCTGTGCAGGGTGAATACTGGCTGCTTTATTTCTACACTGCAACTTAGATTATAGTTTTAACACACCCCACCAGCATCTAACTCTTCCAGCGCATGTTACATCTACCCCACCTGCAGTGCAGCATGGTTTTGTCCATCTGCAATAATTGCAGCCTTGCTAGCAGGAAGAGAGACGAACCCCCCACGTAAAATGATAATAACAACAAAAAAAAAACTGTTGTGGGCACGCTGGCAAATAACCGCTCTTCTCTAGCGCCCCAGGGCATTCCAGTCTGCACCAGGCCCATTACATATACTCCTATTTCACTTCCCATTTTTCTATTTCAAAACAAAACTGTCAGCGGCCCGTAGGGCGTAGAGGAAACAATTACCAGGCCAGGCATCTAGCGGGGATAAATGCCAGGGCAGAAGCCAGCGTAACATCTTACGGTCGGCGTGGAGGTGTAGGTGTGGGCTGTTTGATTTGGCAGCAGGATTGAGCCCTCTCCTAGTATACACAATGCAGTCACTGCCGCCGACTCCAACAGGAGACAACCCTCATCCTCAGGATGTATGACCAGGGTGGGTGACGGGTGCTCATCTGGAACACTGAGGGCGAGACTAAGCTGTGACAAGTGATAAAATGGAGAGTGATCAGCCACTAACCAATCAGCTTCTACCTGTCATTTTTCAAATACAGACTGCGACATGGCAGATAGGAGCTGATTGGTGGTAGGTGATAATGCACCAGCCAATCAAACACAGCTGGTTGGCTGGTGCGTTTTCAGCTTCCACTTTATCAGGCTTAAAAACATCTGCCCCAGGGTGGGATGTATTAAAATACATCACCGCCCCTCGTGGCAAGCATCGCAGTATGGTGACAAAGGCCCCCCGCGATACCTGTGATGTGGTGTGCGGGGGTCTCCAGTCATCTCTCTGGGTGCCTCCTCCCCCCCTCACGCCGGGAAGCCTATGCGTTGCTAGGGGAAGGAGGCGGCTTTTACCTTCCGGGTCCAGGAGGACCTGTAGGAAGGTAAACCAGGAGGGGGGGGTCGGTATCTGCGGCGGAGGGCAGCAATAGAAGCCCATAGGCTTGGGTGGTGATACCCTGCCCGGCAGGTGTTAGTACATTTGAAAACGCGGTAAAACCCCTGATATTTTACTGCATTTTTCGCTTAGTACATCCCGCCCCCAGTGTGTGCTACTTAGGGGACACACAGAGTCATCATCTGGTCCTGGGGCGTCCAGTGTAAGGATGGACACTGCATTGCGATTTTTAATTGTTCTGATAGTAGTACTTTTACCATTCGATGGCGGCATTCTGATGTTTACCGCCATCGAATGGTAAACATTTGATTTTGACTTGATGGTTCCGCCCCCCATCCAGCCATGCTGCAATGCTTCTGCGCATGCGTGGCCGTGCTGTAGATATTTGCGCATGCTCAAGAAGTGCTTCTTTTCCGGAGGGGGGGGGGGGGGGGGGGACAAATAATTTTGTTTTTACAGAATTCTTTTGATGCAATGGTCAGTTACAATCTCATCGAAAGAGATGATGGTGGGCTTTCGATGATGTCCATCCCTAGAAAAGTGAGATTGATTGCATCCAATGTGTACTGTATAAAACAGCAGCCCTGCCTGACAGGAACATTTACTAAAGCTTCTAAAAGGGAAGCGATTGGTTGCCCATAGCAACGAGATACTGGCATTTTCTAGTATGCAATAACAATGATAGACAGAATCTTATTGGTTGCAACATCCTCTTTTACATTTTTGAATCTTTACTAAATATACCCTTACAGTTTCTGTATTTTATGTCTGAATTCAAGTGTGTGCTGGGGTCCAGGATCTACATTAGACCGGACTGTGGTAACTCGCCCTACTCCTGGCGGATCTCACCCTGGACTTTTTTTGTATAGCCGCTTTTTTTTTTTTTTTTTTGCCAGTAAAAAAAACTTTTCAGACGCCTCTCGTAGGACAGATGGAAGCCGGCGTTTGATTCAAAACGCTCTCCGCTCAATGTAATTAACATTGAATTAACGATGCTGGGGAAAAAAATGAGAATTTGTCATTAGTAAAGATTAGAAAAGGGGGGATTCTGGGTAATCCAGACCCATGGTAACGGTACTGCCATGATCTTTAACGTCACTCAATGTCAACTGTTGGACTAAACCTTAATCTCCCTCAAATACTTTATGACAAGTATTAACTATTAAGTGGGAGGTATTTCTTCTCGTGATCATGGTATAAATGACCAGAAAGCGGGCACAATGTATATAAACGGTGCATATGGGTGTATATTACCAGTATCTCTTCTATAGAAGGCAAGTTGCGCTGGGGTTTTAGAGGTTTTTTTAATGACAAAAAAAACAACATTCAAACTCCATACGGAGAAGAGAGAGTTAAAGTGGTCCGCTGGTTCATAACCCCCCCACACAGTGCCGGCTAAGCCTCTTTGTGTCCCTCTTGTGATTTAATCTGGTCAACAACACTGAATCACATGACCCAGCGACTCGGCCAAGCCGCTTACTGGTTCCTGGTAGCCAGGTCTACAGCGACACTACGTGATCCCTTTGTCTGCCCATCTCTCCCAGTAAGCCCCCTCATGACTGGGCCGCTGGCGCGTTGCTGGGATGAAGTGTTTACCCGTTGCAATGCTAGGGAGAACGGTAAACAGTCATGTCGGCCATAATGTCCAAGGCTAGGCTATTCTACACTACCGTGGAAGGGAAAGTATGGGGAGATTTATCAAAGCGTGTAAAGAGAGATAAAGGGACAGATGCACTTAGCTTCAAAAGTGATCAAATGGAGAGATAAACAACCAACCAAATCAGCTCCTGCCTGATCTTTTTCAAACACAGTCTGTGACATGACAGGTAGGAGCTGATTGGCTGGCTGTTTATCACTCTCCATTTTATCACTTTTGAAGCTTAGTACATCTGGCCCAGAGTGTGAAGATATGGATCTATGTACTTAGCCTTGGAGAGAGACAAAGTGGACGGAAATAAAGTTAAGCAGTTCCTAACTGTCATGTTACAGGGTGCATTTTTGAACAATGACAGTTGGTGGCTGATTGGACGATAGTTTATGGGGCGGCGGATGTTAGTGAATCCCCACCAATATCATTGCTAACACAAATGACACAACATGCTCAGAATTGAAGGCAGATTCGACCACTTTAAAGCAAAATGATTCTGTGGTCCGGGCCGACGTGCTGGTTTGCGTTGCCCTTAGATACGGAACCTGATCCTCGCTATATGATAGGTTATCACACCCAAGGGCAACAAGTCAATTCCCCTATAAATGCCATGTTTTCGATCAGATTATAATGCTGGCGTGGACTGAACATGTTATTGCAGGTAATGGGAAATTCTATTCTACACACGCCCTTCGCAGATTATTATACATACAAGAAACTGGTGTAGAACATTTAATTACACGCCCATGCTAAGCTGTACCTACCTGAGGATGCGATAGAGTCGGCATTGGCAGTCTATGCGGTAAGTTTACCAAGATGAGAGTTGCATTGAAGATGGGATGTTGCCCATAGCAACCAATCATATTCTACTCATTTATTTAGCACCTTCTTAAAGATAATAGATAGAATCGGATTGGTTGGTACATTAGAGCATCTTCTCTGGAGAAGCCCGGAGAGGAGACTATCAGCAGCACTTCGAGGGGGCGGAGCCTGATCTCAACGGCATAAGGCCCCGCCTCCAGTACAGAAAATACCTCCATTTGGGTTAGGGGGGGGGGGGGGGGGACGACACCTGCTGGACTTTGTCTATGTGGAAAACTCCGTTCCCCTTGTTGTTGCCTTCTCCAGTTGTAGGGTCAGATATGTGAAGGTCTGCAATCACGTACATAGCTGCAGTCACTCTCTGAGTATGTGCATTGTAAAGCCGCACGCATGCACACACACACTTCTTTTCATTATTATTATAGTTTATAACATAAGTGGCAAAACAAAAAAATTTTGATAGATTCTCGGATTCCATAAAAGAAAGAGGTTACACAGGCAACCAAATCACCGTGATTGATAGAAGGGTAAATATTTATCATCAGGTGGCTCGCTGCATGCAGAGCTCAGATTGCATAATTGCAAATAGCGTCAATTATTGAAATATTTCTATACAATGTGAGTAATTACCATGTACGCCGCGTGTGCCAGACCTCTGCGGAATGTGCGAGCTAGCAGATTAAAAGCAATTATCCTATTATTACCGAACACACTGAGTAACCACAGACATGACAGCACAGGAGGAGGATATGGATAACGTTATAAACACAAGGAGCTCCACAAAATCTGCATATAAAATGTTTTATACAGTTAGGACAAACTCCTGGCATTTACCTTTAAATCTTTTTCCTGAAACAGCATAACTCCACTTCTGGCCAATCACAGTTTACCCCACCCCTCTCCTACTTCCATCCTCTAGGTCAGGGGTTCCCAATCTTTTTCTAATCACGGCACCCTAGAGTATCAGAATTTTGTTCACGGCACCCCTAGGCCCCCCAAAATATATATCAAATTAAGTAGATTGTGTTTATATGTGCTTCTTAGGTTCAGTTATGTGGTAAAGGGCAGGATTTGGTTCTGATTGTACATATTTTATGATTGGCAGCCACCAGCACTGATTTTGTCCAGAAATAATTGATCATAAATGATTTCAATTGGCCCTGGACGACCAACCCGAGGCACCCCTGCAAGTGTCCCGTGGCACCCCAGGGAGCCGCGGCACACAGTTTGGGAACCACTGCTCTAGGTGAAAGGATCTTGAGCCAATCACAATGGTGTCTGGGCAGGAAGACCCGCCCACAAAGCACCATATAATAAAGAGAGGAACCCCCTTCAGTGGTCAGGTGCAACTGTAGTTATCTAGACACGGAGGAGGTCTAGTCCATAACACTTATACCATCTAGAACCGTAAAGTTCCCCTTTAATTATAATGTGTTTGACAAACCATCTTCTTGCATTAAGTCTTTGGGGGAACGTATGCTGCTAAATTTAGTATATATAGTATAAAGTCGCATGGGGTAAGCAAACAATAAGGGGTGGACCATAAGACAATTGGGATAGGGATCACGTGAGGGGGTTAGTTTCTGAGATTGGGACGACGAGATAGAGATAAAGAAAAGGGGTAATGCAATTCAATGAGAAGGTTTATAAATAAAGATAAGAAGAAGAAATGAAACAAATGAAAAAAATGAAAAATGAAAATAATTAAAAATAAAAATAATAATAAAATAAAAATAAATATAAAGATTAATAAAAAAAAAATAAAAAAAAAAAATAATAAAAAAAAAAAATAATGAATAAAAATAATAATAAAATAAAAGTTGACCAAATGTGTTTACACTACTTCTGTGAGTAGGTAGAAGCAGTCCAGGTTTTAGGGAGGTTGAATAAGCTTGCCCTGCACTATTCTGACGGCTATGCCGCTTGCTGCGGCTTTGCAGACTTACGGGACTCCGGGGCGTACAGCTGGTGACGTCACCTGCCGGCTTCTTCGTTTGCGGCTCTGCGGTATCGTCTGGCAGGGGGTTGCTTCTCAAACGAAGAAGCCGGCAGGTGACGTCACCAGCTGTACGCTCCGGAGTCCCGTAAGTGTGCAAAGCCGCAGCAAGCGGCATAGCCGTCAGAATAGTGCAGGGCAAGCTTATTCAACCTCCCTAAAACCTGGACTGCTTCTACCTACTCACAGAAGGAGTGTAAACACATTTGGTCAACTTTTATTTTTATTCATTATTTTTTTATTTTTATTTTATTTTTATTATTTTTTTATTTTTATTTATTTTTATTTTTATTATTAATCTTTATATTTATTTTTATTTTATTATTATTTTTATTTTTAATTATTTTCATTTTTCATTTTTTTCATTTGTTTCATTTCTTCTTCTTATCTTTATTTATAAACCTTCTCATTGAATTGCATTACAACTTTTCTTTATCTTTTTCTTTATCTTTATCTCTATCTCGTCGTCCCAATCTCAGAAACTAACCCCCTCACGTGATCCCTATCCCAATTGTCTTATGGTCCACCCCTTATTGTTTGCTTACCCCATCCCCCCCCCCCCCCTAGCGCCTGATCATTGCTGTGCATCTGCACAACATTTATACCCAACCAAAAACCTCCTCATCAGGCTGCTCCTACCCACTGAGCGCAAATCCTATAAAAAGGATTCTATCCTTTACAAACCCATAAAGTCGCATATAGTTATAAAGGCAAAACCAGCCTTAAATTTAACAGTGAACCAAAATAACATCGGTTTCGTAATGTTGGAACCTGTTACATAACCCCCCCCCTATCTCCTTCATCCAGGATAGAGTCCTTTTTTGCATGTACATGCTGGTTCTTGTAGTTCCACGGTTCAATACTGAAGGTGGCGTAAGCCTGGCATGCACTGTATTATACCCCCAGGTAAGTCGATGGCTTTCCAGAAATATGGCAATATTTGCTATTGTATATATAAATGCGAATGTGGAGAGTGTCGGAATTTGGTTTCCTGGGGACAAGGATCAATTGTTCAGACTTACGCGGATTCATTCTACAGTGAAGGACAGGTTGGTCGGCTTGTTTCCAACTGTGCCTTGGGCAAGAATGAATCATTACTTGTTTGAGGAGTTATTTCTCAGTGTAACCCAACTCCTAGCTTCCAAAGTCACGGTTATACATTTTAGCCTAACATTGTCAATAATCAATGAAACAAGAAAAAAAGAAAGAAAAAAAAATGATAACCGCTGATCATACCATGATGATAAACCTTACCATGTTTTCATCCATAAAGACCTATTGATCAGTGACTAGTCAACTTATTAGTTGCATGCAACCTGGCCTTACATTTCTGAATCCACTGTACAACTAATAGTACAACTGAATTGTCAAGTATGTCAATTTACGTAAGACGTGTAAAGGAGCCCATAGACGCTCCGTTTTTGCCGGCTCCGTTCTGTACTATGCTCCCGCGCATCACATAGTACGGTACAATAAGTATGTGCTGCACATACTTTTTGTTCTAGGTACACATCGTATCGGATCGCAGTGCATGCACAATGCATGCACAAGGGATGCGATCCGATACGATGT
Source organism: Crinia signifera (assembly GCF_055691185.1). Classification (NCBI taxonomy): domain Eukaryota; kingdom Metazoa; phylum Chordata; class Amphibia; order Anura; family Myobatrachidae; genus Crinia; species Crinia signifera. The sequence goes on along the minus strand of NC_139228.1, from coordinate 64,637,262 downwards.
GTACTTTAAAAGTACAGAACGGACCGTGTATGGGGGGCATAAGGGTCATTATTCAGAGTCTGTTGGCAGCGAGTGAAACTACATCTCTTTCTCTCTCACACATGCACAAACACAGAGGCAATCACAAGTTAGCAGACTAGCTTTCGAAGTATTTGAGTGGGCTTAATAGTATAGAGTGGGCTTAATAGTATCTACAGAAAAGGCTCACTACTCCTCACCTCTATGAGGTAAAGTACCGCCAGTGACCACTATACGCCACTTGACGGACCAAATTACTCCTTTGTGTGCTAAAAAAGATCATTTCAGAAAGTGAAAGCAATTTTTTCAGGGACTGATCTGTTTAAAACTTGCAGGATTTGGAGAGAGGGAGTTGTGAAGACAGAGACTGGAAGTAGGAGCAGATAGGGACTTGGGAGGGGGTGAGTTTGTGGCCTAAAAACAGTCACAGCTCAAAGTGAAAGTACATTCATCATTCGTCATTTTGACAGGCTTTTAACTAGTAATAAACAATACGATTGGTGCATTATCCACTGACAGAACAAAAGATGACAACATGGTGGGATTATCTCAGTGGTACAGACCAGCGTGGTAATAAATTGTGTAGTGGACATAAATATCCCTGGTGTAAATACTGGGTGACAAGCGTCTCACTTATCACATCACAGCAGGGACCAACGTTGTCTGGTTATAATTCACAGAGATATTCCGATGGGTTTGATATCCTCTTGCCTCTTGTTAGGTCACCGAATACAAAAACACAGGTGCACACCGCCCTGGGCATATAATAGGAAGAAGCTATGTGTATACTTTGTTACATGGGTGAGAGGTAATAATTAAGGTGTTAAGAAGTGTTGCATTCATTAAAAAAAAAGACTATTTAGGAGCTAAAAATGTGCACAAAAGAATGACAGCCCCTTTGCTTTGCTGGATCTTCGGAGGCTGTTCTTGTTACATAGTGAAAACATATACAGTACATATGTGTGTGTGCGCGCGCGTGCGTGCATGTGTGCGTGTGTGTGCAAGCAGGGCAATTGCCATGTTCATTTTAAGTATCTTTCAGCCTGTAAGAAAAACTATTTGCTGCAGCAAATAATTATGTTAATAAGGTTCTCGATCAGTTAAGGCCATCCCGAGACACCTGATTAATGGTGTTCCCCTGGTGGGCTTACAGCCAGCATTAAACACTTAAAGGGATAGGACTGGGGGACTAAGGAGCAGACAAAGAGATATTAAACCTGAAATAATTCCCTCTCTGGGATGCAGTCACCCGCTCTATAGGGCAATGGACAACGCTAAATTACCCAGAGCCTTCTCCCCCCCCCGCTTGGAAATGATCAGTAATATATTATCAAATTTACGAAGGTGCGTACACTATATGCACAATACAATGAACGATATATTGTGCGTATCATCTAGTGTGTTCACACTATGAAACGTATTCAATGCCGGATGCTATTTCCGACAGGGGAAATAGCGCCAGTCGCCTATTCCATAATGCTGCAGTTTCTGACAAATCAGATCTGTTTTGTCGGAAACAAGGAATTCAGTAGTTTTTTGACAATCCACAGGCCTTTTTGCCGATTTTCCGACCCTTGACAGATGGTACACTGAATACCGGCTGTCGAGTTCCTGTCAGAAGGAACGAAAAAGGGCCCGGATTCCAAATGCCGGGACGTCCTGACATTCGGAATCCGAGATTGATTCCCCTCCCTATATCTTTAAGAATGCCTGTTCCCGCGGGTCGTTAATGCTGACCTCCATGTCTGAAAATGCAGTCAAAATTTGACTAGAATTGTTAACAACTGCATGTTCTGAGCAAAAGCCAAGGTGATGTCACTGAACAATATTGTTAACAATTTGCCTTGAACTCCCGGGCGAACGATATTGTGCATACACACTGAACGATACCGTTCATGGATATCAGTACGTGCAGTCGTTGACTATAGTAAAAGTTGAGCCACATGTACAGACGAAGGAGGCAATCGTTAACAATCGTGAGCGTTCACAATGGACAATATTACAAACGATATCACTCAGAAGGCCCAAAATAAGCAATATTGTTTGTAATATTGTGAATGTGTATGGGGCTTAAAAGATTAAGGGGCAGATGTACTGAAATTACAAGTCCCATCATGCCTTGCCACAGTTTTTCTATTAGGGCAGGCATTCCCAACCACGGTCCTCAAGGCACACCAACAGTGCAGGTTTTAGTGATATCCAGGCTTCAGCACAGATGGTTTAATCAGAATCACTCTGGTACTGATTAAGTCACCTGTGCTCAAGCCTGGATATCACTAAAACCTGCACTGTTGGTGTGCCTTGAGGACCGTGGCTGGGAATGCCTGTATTAGGGAATGCTAAAACTATGGCAAGGCATGCTGGAATGTGTAGTTTCACAACAGCTGGTGGGCCATAGCTTGGGCATACCTGCCTTAGAGGATGATAAACTGCAAACCAATCAGCGCCTGTGTTTGAAATATGACAAGAGCTGACTGGTTGATAGTTTCTCTCTCTTGGGCCAGATGCACTAAGCTTCAAAAGCAGCGATGGCTCGTACCTTATTGGGGGAGGGGGGCTGCCTCTGGCCGCAGCGGAGGTGCCGCGATTCAGGCACCCCCTTCCCCCTGTCGCCGCTGCCTCCTCTCCCATCCCAGGCCCGGCGCCTGTGCTGTGATGAGTGACAGGCGCCGGGACTGGCGCATGCGCAGTACACACCAGTACTGCGCATGCAGCCAACTTTTATGGGCTGCTTGGGCAACAGCCCATAGAAGCAATCTTGGTCCTGGCGCCTGTACAATGTAAGTTACAGGCACCGGGACCAGCGAATCTGCCGTTTTTGCACGGCAGCCCGCACAAAGGCGTCCCGGAGGGAGGGAAAACCTCCCAATGGGACTGCCTTTGACTGGCAGGTCGGACTTCCAATTGGAAGTCACTGACAGTCACAGTGAAGCCAGTGCAGTCTCACAGACTGCATCTGGCTTCACTACAGTAGCAGATTTTACCTGGGATGGGGGGCTGCAGCCCTGCAGCCCATAGGAAAAAAACGCCACTGTTCAAAAGTGATCAAATGGAGAGTGATAAAAAGCCAGCCAATCAGCTCCTACCTGCCATGTCACAGACTGTGGGCCAGATTCACTAAGCTTCAAAAGTGATAAAATAGAGCGTGATAAACAACCAACCAATCAGCTCCTGCCTGACATTTTTCAAACACAGCCTATGACATGGCAGGCAGGAACTGATTGGTTGGTGGTTTATCACTCTCCATGTTATCATTTTTGAAGCTTAGTGCATCTGGCCCTGTGTTTGAAAAATGTCAGGCAGGAGCTGATTGGCTGGTTGTTTACCACTCTATATTTTATCTGTTTGAAGCTGTTTTGAAGCCATTATAATGCAAATACAATCTCCTATATATTTACCAAGAGTTATGCACACCAGCGGCATTAAGCACATTCCGTTATATATAATATATACGGCAGGTGACCTCCAAAAGCTGATATGTGCATTAAATGCTTTTGTGTAAGGTTTTCAGGCACAATATACATTTATAAACAGGTTTGTGCATTCGGGACTCCGATTACCATACTGCTTTATTACGCATGAATAATTGCATCTCATTGTGAGCGCCTCGCAGGAAATATTAACTCTGTTACTTCCAGGGCTGATCATCACCTCCCCCACTACTGTCACCAGAAATTTACCTTAGGTGTACGGTCCGTGGGCACAGAGAATGGACGCTATTTACTTAGTGCGTTCAATGTAAATATGATTTCCTCAGCACACAAACAGAAGGATATCATGTTAATACATAAATAGGCAGAACGGAAGCGAGCCTTTGTAAATCGTCACAAATAACAAAACAGAGCTGGATTAATGACGCCACGGGCCGTCGGCAACGCAACGGTGCGGGTCCAAATTGCAAGCCGGCCTATGAAAAGAAAACAGAGGCAAAATTGGTGGGATATGGTCACTAGATTGACCCCATTTAGGATCAACATGTCTTGGTTCGACCACTGAAATAGGTCAGCATTCGGTTGGCAATGGCGAGGTCGACAGCCAAACGGTTGACATGAGTTTTTCACATTTTTTATTTAAGCTTACATGTGATATTTCATGCCCACTACGGCATGGTGGGAGAATAAAAAAGTGTGCCAAGTGCAGCATGGCGAGCGTGGTACACTTTAACGGTGTCCATGTCGACTGTATCGTCATTTGGGACCAAAAATTTTTTAAATTGGTCAAAAAACCAAAAGGGAAAGCCCAGAGGGCTAAATAGAAGCGCTGGTTTTTATGTGTTTGAAGGATCGCACCGTTGCTGCCCCCTGTCAGAGTTTGTGTAACTCAGGCAGAACAGGAAAAGGATAAGAACATGCAGTTTGCACTATCATGTACTTTCAGGGGACGCAGTGGTGTACAGCACAATAATGAACAGTATTTTTTATCCAATATAAAAAAAATTATTAAAACAATAAAAAACACAATATAATAATATTACATATATGTGCACTTTAAAGGTTTTTCATTGCAATTGCATAACAGACATACATGACATACAACATTTAACACATAGAGGCTTTTTCAGGCATATTTGGCTGGTATGAGGCTGGATGAATTGAAAGTCATTAGAGGCATCAATTAATTACTTTGTTTAAGCAAGGCTTTATATTTACCAGTCCCGCACAATTGTGAGAGATAAATCTCAGAGATGGTGTGTCCGGCTCAATTACTGTCCATATCCTTGGATACACTGTTTCCTCTGCATAATCAGAGGTGCTCTACTGCTGAGTATGGAGAAGTGATGGGGGCTCTGCAACACCAATAAGTACAGCGGCTGCTCTGGCATATATCAGCAGCGATGAATTGCGGCATCTGGATCAGGTTATCAGTGGTCAGCAACAAAACGCGTTTCTCCGCCTTGTTATCAGCGGCTTCCTCGGTTGTCTAAGCCTCTGGGCGGGATTCTCTAAAATCCGCAGCCCAATATCGCCAGCATTCGCATTTCTAATGACCGCATATTCTCTAAAATATGCGGTCATTAACGCAAGGGACAGCTCTTGCGGTAAGAGCTGTCCCTTGCGATGCGGCGCCGTTGCTGGACTTCCGGGTCTATGACCCGGGAGTCCATCTGCGCATGCGCAGACCGACGCTCCGGCCTCGGGGCATGCTGGGAGGGATCGCTCACACAGCGCTGCGGTAAGAAGCCCATAGGCTTCTGCAGGGGATCGCCAGCTTTTTCTGGCGATTCCCTCCGCAGCGCTGACACTGCGAAGGGGGGTTAGAGAATACAGAAATGCGGTAAAAACCCAGATAACGGGGTTTTTACCGCATTTCTGTGATAGAGAATCTCGCCCACAATGTGTTAAATGTTGTATGTCATGTATGTCTGTTATGCAATTGCAATGAAAAACCTTTAAAGTGCACATATATGTAATATTATTATATTGTGTTTTTTATTGTTTTAATACATTTTTTATATTGGATAAAAAATACTGTTCATTATTGTGCTATACACCACTGCGCCCCCTGAAAGTACATGATAGTGCAAACTGCATGTTCTTCTCCTTTTCCTAGTCAAAAAACCGTTTGACTGTCAACCTTGCCACCTAATGCATGTGTCGACCTATTCCAGATGCCGACCTTAAGTCGTCAACCTGCACTAACAAGCGAATACATATTTATGGTTACTATTATTTAAGGCCCTCTCCAGTGATCCAGTTCACACTAATGTAGCACTCAGTAAATGGAGTGACCATAAATAACTAGATAGAACGAGGGCTGCATAGGCTCGAGTGAATTTAAGAGCCTGTGAATTTGATGCCTGTAAATAAAGGTTGAGTGGCAGTTAAATCTGCTAATCAGGTAGCATAGGGGTCGTCAGCTTAGAGAGGGGTATATTAGGTGATGCTGAGAGGAAGTACTTCCTCTTTGAGTCTGGATCCCCACCCTCCCTATCCCTTACACTCTTTGCTGGTAGGTCAGTCACAGCATGGGCTGTACCCCACAATTAGGGGTGTTGTCGAATTGGGGCGCTTCGGTCGCTACCATGAGTAACACCCAGGGCTGGTGCTGGTCTCAAGTGCTTTCTTTGCAATCCCTTAGACAAATAGGGGTCATACCATTACAATAAATATTCATGACCTGTTTAAACTCACGCAGTGGTTGTCCGTGTCGTTATTTATAGAATAAGGTGTGTTGTGTGAGTTATTTCTAGGCATAGGAGTTAAGTAAAGGTATAGGCCAAGCAGCATAATTCATTAGGCGTCTTATAATAACTGACAGCGGAACGTCCTTATGCTCCTTACTGTAGTTTTTCCCAGTTAATTCAATGATTTCAGTTATTTCCGATCCTCTGAAATAACTGGATTTGATTATTCAATTCCAACCATTTTCGCCCGGGAACGACTGGGTTTCGCATCTGCAGATCTGTCTTTGAAAGGCCAAATCTGCATTCCCGGAAATGGACAGTACATTTTCGAAATAGCATCCGTTTCCGGCCAAAAAGACGTGGATTTGCAGATCGATTTTTGAGAATTGGAAAAGATGAAAAACATTGAATAGATGGAATGCAAATTCCATCTATTCTGTGTGAAAGCAGATGCAATTTTGCCGTATTTCCACAAATCAGCAACATTGAATACCCCCTTTTTGGGCCTTATTCTAGTTCACTCTTAGAGGCAAATTCCTTCTCAAATGGACAAAACCATGTGGAATGCAGGTGGGGCAGATGTTACTTGTGCAGAGAGAGTTAGATTTGGGTGGGGTTGTTCTTCAAAGTGAGATCTATATCGCAGTGTAAAAATAAAGCAGTCATTTTGTTTCTGTGCAGGGAAAATACTAACTTACTCGCTGCACTCGCCACCTATTTTATTCTCCCTCTATGGGGGTCATGAACCCCCACGAGGGAGCAGTCGAGATTCCGACGTCGGAGGAATGACTGTCGGAATCCCGACTGTCGGGGAGCCGTCCGGCACCCATTGGAGGCTTACCCAAGCTTTTGCTGGTGTTAACCTATAAAAGTTTATGGATTAATGGATTCTTCATGAAAGGGGCCCAATCAGCCCAATAAAAAGGCAGTTTGTAAAGGTTCATTATTGCGGATTGCTGGGTAAATTCTACAGGTGATTAAATAAAATGGGTTACATAATTACCTAATGATAAAGCGAATGCATTATATACAGTGTATATATAAGAAAGCTATGAAGAGCCCAGGACTCCCGAGGACTAAAGTGCAATGAGAGTCATTAAGGATGCACGGATACCGATGATGTGATATATCATGAGCCGGCCTCTAAATCCCCTTCTAATGGTCTCATCTGCCATCAAATTACTGCAGTAATTGCGCTAATACCAGTCAATGTCAACTCATTAACATACAGATCATAAGACGCAACCAATCTATAAACCTTAAGCTGGCCTACATTTATTTGCTTATTACCAGTTATTTATAACACATAGTGTTCCTTCTAGGAACCAGGGCAGGCAGGGGGCAGCATAAAGAGGGCGGACTGGGCCCGCCGATGTCACTGTTGTGGGCGGTGCCGGGCCGCCAACGTCACAAAAGGGGCGTGCCCGGGCCGTTGCCATCATGAAAAGGGATGGGCCCGGCCGCCGTCGTTACTGAAGGGGCCCGCCCGTCCAAAGGCTCTCCTCTACTGGGGAAGCGCCGTGCATCGCCATCTACGGTGGTGCCGGGCTTCCCCGATCATACCGGTGGGGTCTGAGGCAGGCTCTTTTAGCGGGGAGCTGATAGAGGGGCAGGGCGCACTTTGCCCTTTAAAAACCGGGCAGGGCGCAGCACCCCGCTAAAACAGCCTAGCAGGAACACTACACACATATTCCACATCGCTTTACTGAAAATAATTGAACACTCACATCAGCCCCTGCCCCAGTGGAGCTTACAATCTATATTCTCTACCACATGTACACACACACACACACACACACACACACACACACAGACAGACAGACAGACAGACATTCTAGGTTTAATTTATTGGGAACCAATTAGCCTACCAGTGCTCCCTTTCAGACACTAGAGGTCAAATATGATCTCTAGCATGTCTCCTCCAAATCGGAGGAGTGCGGGAAAAGCAGCGGCGGGTGGAGGTGTGTCGGGCAAGGCGGTGGTGTGACAAACCACGGAACTGCCGAACTACAGACTTTAGGTGCTTAAAAGCACATGCATTCTGGTCCCAATCACGGCTGATCAGACCTGCAGTCACGTCTGAATAGAGGACCAACCAAACCGCGCAATGCAGGATTGTGTGCACACAATCCGTCTCACAGACCCTTGAGATTGTGCGATTGGGTACAATCTCGTTCTGGTGTATGGGGGCCTTTACATGAGACCGCTGCAAGTAGTGGATATAGAGTTGGGCGTTATGGTCTGAAAGTGAAATCTGCAGCTCTAAACCTCTCATTCAGGCCTTTGTTCCCCAGTTGCAATGCTCCCAATTTCATGGGTCCCAGTTTGACCTCGCTCTCTTTAAAAGGTATTGTGAACTAATTATTTCTGCACGTTAATCAGGTTCCTCAAGAGATCACAGAAGATGTTAACCTCTTAGCAGGGAGTCACCCATGCAGCTAAACAGCCCATATACCTTGTATCTTCTCTTCTACTAAACGGTGATCAGGGGCTATAGCATGTGTAGTGAGAAATTGGATTTAGAACCCAAACTACTTATAAACTGACCCTTCAGTATCCTCGATCAGACTCTATAACACAAGTATATTAATGCAACTTTAAAACAAACAAGAAATCTGCGATCTGTTGATGGTCTTTTAACACTACCCAGAATCTCCCCGATCTCATCCGGGGGTGAAGCTATGAGTTTTGTGGCTCAGACTCTCTTCCGTGACAGTTTGCGAGGCCTCTACTCTAGAATCCTTCAACAGTTTATTCCCAAGTCGCGTGCAAGTGTCTGCAAATCCAAGCAGCCGGATTTGGATCCTTGCACTATCAATATGGCTAAGGTCGACACAAGCATTAGGTCCACAGTGGCTAGGTAGACAGTCGACATGAGTTAAAAAAAAAAAAATTGAGCTGACATATGCCGACAGGCAGTGTTTCATGCCCTGCAATCCATTAGGGCATGGAGTGAGAAAAGAATAGTGTACCGTGCGCAGCCAACCATGCGAGGGGACATGGTATGCTTGACGGTGTCTATTGGCGACCATGTCAACATTCGGGATAATTTTTTTTAAACGGATAGCATTTTGACTGTCGACCTTCCAACCCTGTCTTCTTCTGAAGTGCTACTTTTGCACAGTTACATACTGTATACAGGATTAAGTGATCGCTGCAAATGAGCGTAAATAATCACATAGGTGATGTAACATTGTTATATGGTTTGTTTTATACACATGGGGGGCAGATTTATCAATAAGTGATATTCTTGGTATGAATAGTTAGCTCAATACAACAGGGGGTGGGACCTAATCCAAAGTGGGTGGTGTGGGAGCGCAGTTGCCCAACCGGGCCCTTACTCCCTTCACTATATGATGCCCAGATTACCGCTATTGTAAAGTGTGTGTGTGGGGGGGCAGGGATAGGGTGACTCATTTCAGCGTGGTCGCTGCAGGGAAAGGTGGGGTGTGTGGACAATGAAGGCAGGATCTGGGGAGTCCTGCCCACTTTCCTGGGGGCCGGGAGCACCACCCAATTTCCTGACCACTTCCCAAATGTCAGCTGTATGGGGGCCAAACAGCCTGAAATCCTAGTGGCCCGGCCATGGGTTAAGCTGGCTGGGATACTGTAACTAGGTTGACCCTATTTAGGTCGCAATGAATTGGATGAACCACTGAAAGCTGACAGAGCTTAAGTCGACACCTGAAATAGGTCGACAATGGGACTGTCGACAGTCAAAAATGACGACATGAGTTTTTCATCCTTGTTTTGTCTCGGATGTCGACATAGATGACATGGACACACTCAAAAGTGCAACCAGTGCAAAGCAACCATCCTGCAAAGCCTTCTAGGACTTAATGCATGTACATGCAGACAAGCCAAACGGCTCCCACACCACCGCCTGGACATTTGCCATACGACTGCAGGCAATGGATGGGTGCCCTTGCTGTCTGACAGGAACAGCGGCCTTGTAGGCAGCATGTAAGGGGACGACTTTGAATCATTTGCAGTTAATCGCTGTCTTTTAGAAATCTCAGGCAGCTCCTCTTGGGCTCTTTGTCCGCACAACAATGGGCGCCGCACAGATGGCACAGATGTGAGAATCACACGGCTGGCACAAACTGTTATTTTGGACGGTGACAGCGGGGATCTTGGAAAAAAACAGACAGAGCTCGGCTTCCACAAGCGGCCCAGAAACGGCGGCATCCAACGCCCTCCAGTCCCTGGGCCGCGGAAGGCTCAGAGGGCGACACTAAATCACGACCTGTCCCATGGCCTCCGCTCCCCTATTCACAAACTTCTGAAGGACTGGTGGGAAATCGGCAGTGGCTCGTTCACAGGACACACTGACTAGACAAAAGCGCATCTCTGAGTGCGGCTGAGCCGTGTGCGCTGACTCACGCCTTCATCGCGGTGTCATCTGCTTTATGCTTCTTAGGGGACGGTTAATAGGACCGCAGTTTGCAAATTAACCTTATTGCCAGAGTTCAATCCAGATCATTGTATCCAGTCAGCGCAGGATGAGCACTGGAAACAGATAGATCAAGGGAAGAGGCTGCTATACATCAGCAGCAGAAGAGACTCAACCGCACAGAAAGAAACAAGGGATTAATAGGCTACAAGTTTGTACAGGAAAGTTTTTGTTTCATATTGAACCTTCAGCTGGTGTTCAAAGTACAAGTGCAAATAGGATTCACTTCTGTTACACAAAAAACTGCCTTGCTTAGTACATGATCACAATGGGGGAGATGCATCCAACTTCAGAGCGATAAAGTACCAAAACAATCAGCTTCTAGCTGCCAGGTTATAGGCTGTGGACCAGATGCGCTAAGCTTGAAAAGTGATAAAATGAAGAGTGATAAACAGCCAGCCAATCAGCTCCTAACTGCCATGTCACAGGCTGTGTTAAAAAATGACATTTAAGAGCCAATTGGTTGGTGGTTCGTCACTCAATTGAACCCCTTTTAATTCTTCGTACATCTCGCCTTGTGGTTGAAAAATGACAGTTGGGAGCTGCCTGGATGTCACCTTCTCTTGCTCTCCTCTACTTTACCGCTCTTCAAGGTTGGATGCATCTGCTGCTATATGCGGTCTTACATTCAGGGACATTTATTCACAGGAGACTGTAAAGCAGCAACAGTCAGACGAATAATACAGTTGTGTGGTCTAAACTGTGGAAGGGCCAAACATTACTCTGGACCTCAGTAACAAGTTGAATCAATACAGAGAATAAAACAAAGCAGCTTAGTGATAGACATTTTAAACAGCCAGACAGTTTAAAATTGACTAACAGAGTTGTGACTGTGGTTGCCATGGTAACTGCAGCAAACTTGGTGAGCTTTAAATCGGTAAAAGAACCTTGAATAAAAGCCTTAATGGAGGAAAAACAAACTCTAAACGTTATCTTACAGGTAACCAGGTGTATATAACAAAACACCATTTTAGGAGGAGATTGCTCTTTTAAGTACTGTGTGTGTGTGTATCGTTTGTGTAGCGTGTGTGCGTGCTCTGGGCTTCAGTCCTCAAGTCTATTTTATGAGAGCAAGAACGAAAAGTCAGATACATTTTCCTCTGCAGGAAACCTTTACACCTCTTCTTCTACAAGCGGAGATTTTCTGTTCTCCTATTATGTCTTCTTCGTAAAATGAGTTTCTCATGTTCTCTGCCAAATCTGCACAATAAGATTTTTCCGCGGCGAGTACAATACCAAGCTGTGCCGCTTTCCTTTGCAGAACAGCCATCATAACTGCCATTACCGTTACTGGTATCCCCAGCAGACTCCACAGTGTTGTACAATTAATTACACCACACAGGAGCTAGAGTTTAAGCTGCTTAAAATTAAACTTAAATGTTCCTTTGCGTTTACTTCCCGTAACAGGCAGAAGGCAGAGCAATGCTCTGCTGCCCAGCGGGGTGGGTGGTATCGTTTGCAACATCCTAAGGTGGTATAAAGAGAAACACTCTGCAACCCCACAGGAATGATTGTCTGTATACAGAATACTTCCTTAAGGAGAAGGGAGGGGAATTGCGGTGCATGTGCGGAGCAATGCTCTGCTATCCCATACATAGGACATAGTATGCCTCAGTGCAACCCTTTGTTTACCCAACTTTATAAAGAGGACAAGGAGAGGTCACCCATAGCAGCCAATCAAATCCCAGCTCTCTTTTATCTAGTTTATTCTATATAATTCTAAATATGACTGGTTGCTATGGGCAACTACTCCGCTTGCCCTATTAGAAGCTTTGGTAAATCACCCCCTATGGACAGGTCAAATTAAGACACAGTACATACATTTCCTTAGTTAGGAACTATGGTTCCCCAAATCCCCATGCAGCTACGGGGCCTTAGAGAGTGATAAAGTTTTTTGTTTGTTTTTTTTGCCTGTAAGCTGGCAGTTAGGAGCTGATTGGTTGGTATTTTATCTTTCTCCAATTTATCCCTATCCAAGGCTTACTACATAGATCCATAAATAAGCAGTGTCTGCACCAGTATTAATAACTGGTATCCCTATTTTAAATCAAGCACTTGAGCTACCATTTCCATTATAATCAGCACGGTGCCCCTTCAATGTTCCACCAGCAGTGCCCCCAGTCTGAACACCTGGCAGTCTGCTCAGCTCTTCAAAACATCCCACACATTCTGCAGCGATATAGTCTTTGATGTATGTCTAGCCTAAATTTCAATAAAAAGACATAGGGGTATATTTAATTGATTATGAAACTAGTTTCCGACATGAATAGATCAGAAGGGGTTCCGATCTATTCAATGCTAGCTGGGTTGTTTGGCAGGTTGAAATGTTACAACCTGATGAAAACCAGGTGGGTTGAAGTAATAGCCGCTAATCCACCTGCTTTTGACAGAAACACATCCAAAACCGAAAAGTTTTTGGCCATGTTTCCAGGAATCTCAATCAGACATGAAAAGATGTTGGATTGAGGCAGGGAGGATGGTGCTGGGTGAGCAGCAGCAGTTTACATGGTGCTGTCCTCCTGTCTGCCGCCTCCCGTACCCTCCTGCCGCCTTCTGTGCCTACCCACTGCACTCCCGTACATCCCGGTTCCCGTTACCTCCCCCGTTTACCCGGTTCCAGTGCCGGCTGGGTGAGCATCAATCAGCGGCCAAAACACCCGGATTTGGCCATTGCATTGAAAGAATTTCGGAATGGAGGGTTCTGACAGTCGGGATCCCGACAATCATTAGCCCGACGTCTTGATCATGACTGGCCGGACTCAGACAGCGTGGCGAGCGCAACAAAGCCCCTTGCGGGCTCGCTACGCTCGCCACCTATTCTATTCTCCCTATATGGGGGGTCGTGGAACCCCATGAGGGAGAATAGCCAGTGGCCGTCGGGAACCCATGCGTCTGTATTTTAACAGTCGGGATCCCGGCGTCGGGTAAATGACTGTCGGGATCCTGGGTGTCGGGACCCCGTCCGGCACCCGAAAATCACATATGCATAACTCCTAACATGACCCTCTCCTGGAGGGACACAATGCTCTGCTCCTGGGTAGAGTAGTTTGCCTTGCAAGTGCTAGACTTGGCTAGAGTACTATTCCTATTAAATATTGTGTACCGTATCATGAAACAACCCGTCATGAAAAAAGTTTTGCCATCAAGAAAAGAACATGTACGTTTCTTTGCCTTCCAAGTAAAACCAATGTTTGTAATGGGGAAGCGAAACGTACGTTTCCTTGCCTTCCAGGTAAACCCTAGGTTTGTCAGGATGAAGGGTAACGTACGTTTCTTTGGCTTCCAGATAAACCCTAGGTTTGCCATGATGAAGGGTAATGTACGTTTCTTTGTCCTTTTGATAAACTATAATCCCATTTGTGATGTGCTCATCCGTATTCTAAAACACTACCTCCAATAACAGCCTGCCTGACATCTGGTACCTGGCCGCAGCCCGCCACAAGTGTGGAGAAATTCGTTAAAAAGCAATTCCTGTGATCTGTGAAGCTGTGGAAAAAGTACAATGGTCTGAAAAACTTTTAGAGGTTGCAGTGACTTTGAGAGTGGGAAAGCATCAAGGCAAATTAACAGTGGGATCCAACTTCACAGTGTCTTAGAAGGATTAGCTTTCCTGAGTGACTGGAATGCGAGAACAGTGAGCAGGCCGCTTTCAAGGTGCTCCTTTACGCTGACAAAGAGAGGTCTACATTAATTTCTCTATCAAAAATGACCCTGCGGCCCCCAGGGTCTATTTTGCTTTTCAATTAATACCCCCCACCCCCCCCACCCACACAAAAAATATCTATATAAATTAAATGTGTACAGCTAAGGATTCAGGGTAAAAAAAAAAATAACACAAGGTTCTGGGTTAGCATTCTAGGTGAAGCAGGTCCATCACCTCCCTTCCCATCCATCCACTCCTCTAGCAACGGTGGAAATAAATGTCACATGGAATACCGAGGTTTTTTTATGCATGGGCGCTTTCTGACAACCTTAAATTGTTTGACTGTGGAAATATATATCAAGCAGTTTAAAGACCGGAGAAAGGGACCAGTGGAGACGTTGCCCATAGCAACCAATTAGATTCTACCAATCATTTTAAAGACTTACTTGGTAAATGCTACCTCAATGGCCACCACAGTGTTGTCATTACACCAGGGCGTGGTCCTTATACAGGAGTGCCATCATGAAACCACCTTTAAAAAAAAAAAAAAATTCACAAAAAAATTCGACTTTTTAACATCGATCTTGCCTACGTCAACCATAAGCTTGTGTCAAACTTTTGGCAGTGTCTGCCTAAGGTATGTCAACCATTTTTAGGTGTCGATCTAGTCACGGTCAACCATTACATGATCTAACCAGTGACTACATACCAATTTATTGCGATCACATTTATTTCTAATCAAGAGGGGTGTGGTATGACTGCCGACAATCAGAATCCCAACTGCCGGTGCTCAGACAGGGGGAGAGTGCAAAAAAGCCCCTTACTGGCTTGGTGGCTCGCTTCGCTGCCCACTGGTTCTACTCTCCCTCTATGGGGGTTATGGGGGTATAGCCCACCCAGCCCCCTCCCCCATCGGAGCACCAGCAGTTGGGATTCCCATGTCAGTATACTGACTGTCAGGATCCTGATTGTTGGACAGTCATCCGGCACCCAATCAAGAGTGGGTGGGGAGATACAAAGGACATCCGAGAAGGGCGACCCAACGCATGGCAGAGATGGCAGGGCAGGGAACTGGGTACATGGCAGGGGACATCAGGGCAAGTGACTTAATGCATGGCAAAGGACTGCAGTGCAGGGGACTGGGTACATGGCAGAGGATGGCAGGGGACTGGGTACATGGCAGAGGATGGCAGGGGACTGGGTACATAGCAGGATGGCAGGGGACTGGGTACATAGCAGGATGGCAGGGGACTGAGCACATGACAGAGGATGGCAGGGGATTGGGTACATGGCAAAGAATGGCAGGGCAGGGGACTGGGTACATGGCAGGATGTCAGGGGACTGGGTACATGGCAGGATGGCAGGGGACTGGGAACATGGCAGGATGTCAGGGGACTGGGAACATGGCAGCATGTCAGGGGACTGGGAACATGGCAGGATGTCAGGGGACTGGGAACATGGCAGGATGTCAGGGGACTGGGAACATGGCAGGATATCAGGGGACTGGGAACATGGCAGGATATCAGGGGACTGGGAACATGGCAGGATATCAGGGGACTGGGAACATGGCAGGATATCAGGGGACTGGGAACATGGCAGGATATCAGGGGACTGGGAACATGGCAGGATATCAGGGGACTGGGTACATGGCAGGATATCAGGGGACTGGGAACATCGCAGGATATCAGGGGACTGGGTACGTGGCAGGATATCAGGGGACTGGGTACGTGGCAGGATATCAGGGGACTGGGTACATGGCAGGATATCAGGGGACTGGGTACGTGGCAGGATATCAGGGGACTGGGAACATGGCAGGATATCAGGGGACTGGGTACATGGCAGGATATCAGGGGACTGGGTACATGGCAGGATATCAGGGGACTGGGAACATGGCAGGATATCAGGGGACTGGGAACATGGCAGGATATCAGGGGACTGAGAACATGGCAGGATATCAGGGGACTGGGAACATGGCAGGATATCAGGGGACTGGGAACATGGCAGGATATCAGGGGACTGGGAACATGGCAGGATATCAGGGGACTGGGAACATGGCAGGATATCAGGGGACTGGGTACATGGCAGGATATCAGGGGACTGGGTACATGGCAGGATATCAGGGGACTGGGTACATGGCAGGATATCAGGGGACTGGGTACATGGCAGGATATCAGGGGACTGGGTACATGGCAGGATATCAGGGGACTGGGTACATGGCAGGATATCAGGGGACTGGGTACATGGCAGGGGACTGGGTACATGGCAAAGAATGGCAGGGTAGGGGACTGGGTACATGGCAAGATGTCAGGGGACTGGGTACATGGCAGGGTGGCAGCCTCTACACTGGTTCTTTGGAGACTTTTTTTACATTTCTGTTTTCTTCTGTTGGTAGAACCCATCCCAGCACCATTATATCATTACATCTGTGCTCAGATCTACAGCTCCGTGGAATTTCAATTTGAAATGGGATTTCCAATTCTTTCCACTTTACAAGGAGGGAGAGCAGAGCTAAGAGCACAAAGTCAGCGCCCTACTGTGATAGAGGGATCCACCTACTATCGGCATGTTCTGACGCCATTAACCCCTTCACCCACATATTCCTAGCAGCACTCTCCGCTTCCCATTAACCCCTTCACCCACATATTCCTCCCAGCACACTCTGCTTCCCATTAACCCCTTCTCCTCCATATTCCTCCCAGCACACTCTGCTTCCCATTAACCCCTTCTCCTCCATATTCCTCCCAACACACTCTGCTTCCCATTAACCCCTTCTCCCGCACATTCCTCCCAGCATGCTCCGCTTCCCATTAACCCCTTCTCCACATTCCTACCAGCACTCTGCTCCCATTAATTCTTTCTTCTCCATGCTCCTCCCAGCATCTCTGCTCCCATTAACCCCTTCTCCCACATATTCCACCCAGCACTCCCCATTAACCCCTTCTCCACATTCCTACCAGCACTCTGCTCCTACTAACCCCTTCTTCTCCATACTCCTCCCAGCATCTCTGCTCCCATTAACCCCTTCTCTTGCACATTCCTCCCAGCACACTCCTCTTCCCATTAACCCCTTCTCCACATTCCTACCAGTACACTCTGCTCCCATTAACCCCTTTTCCATACGCCTACCAGCACACTCTGTTCCCATTAACCCCTTCTCCCACATATTCCTCCCAGCACACTCCGCTTCCCATTAACCCTTTCTCCTGCACATACCATGGGGCAGTACATATACTGCAGTAACCACTTCTCCGGCACATGTGTTCTAAAAGACACATATTTATGTAAATCATCTGACACACACCTGTACAGATGACAATATCCCCAGCGGCCTAATGTCACCTCCGCTCAGAACTACCTCAGCCGCCCAATAGGAAGAGAGCGCGGACGTTAGCTGACAGATTTATTGAAAAACAAGTTAGTGATTATTTCAGAAGGGGGGGGGGGGGGGGGATTCCTCCCATAACAAATAGGTTCTTGAAAAGATGTGTATTTGTGGTAGACAAACTAGACTGCACAATCCACTGTGGCAGAGACGAGAGGTGGAACTACCATTGGTATAGCAGGTGCCTCCACCTTCCATATTGCATATGGGTCGGGGGTAGAGTAGGGGGAACCAAATATAATTACTATATTACGGTTACCTATTATTGAAATACGGTTGGTATTAGTCAAACGTCTTTCAGTTTCTGAAAAGTATTTATTGTTAATCATTCACTTTAATCGCAGTCTCTTTTAATCCCTATTTTAATTATATAAGTATAGCTTATATATTCTTATTTCACATAAGAGGTGCGGACCCAAATGGGGTCCCACAGTTTCTCATATCGCTGCAAAAGTACAGAACTGATCATTTCTGACCACAGATAAAAAATGATGTCACAATAGTGTTTTTAGATTTGTACTGCCAGGTTTTCTGGATTTTCTTTCCCAGAACATCCTCCAGCGCCTGCAAATGTTCTGTGTGTCATTTGCAAACAACACACTGCGCCCCTCTTGTGACAGCCACCGCCAGCACCCCGACACGTGTCACAATATAGGCGGAGATGGTATTTAGCTAAACACCGTTATTTCAGATCATGACGGAGACACACATTAATAATATGCAATTAAGCAAAACAAATTACGGTATGGAAATCTCCCATTGCTGTTGCATTGTTCATTAGCACGCGCAGCTCTGCACAGCCGTACACAATTCTGGTTCTCCAAATCTGTGGTGGCCATGGACAGGATTTTTAAAGCGTTAGGGACAGGGGGGAGCTGGTGCAAGATTAACCCACCGACATCACAGCATTCATATTGTATTCATTAGTGACTGAACTTTAGCATAGTAAATAAATGCATGTGTGGGTACATTTTGCAAAATTGCAAGACAGGACTAATGTGAATTAGGAGTCCGCAGAGCATTTAATAAAGGGTTATTCCATATTTTGGAATATTTATCAAATTCAAGGAGGTATATTGAGGACCGTAACCGTGAGAAGAAAATGCATTTATGTTGTACAAACACATAAAACACATGAAATACACGCAAATAGATTTTATTTGTGCATGAAACAAAGTTTGTGTATTTTCTCAGGCACTGAAAGTAAATGCCAAGCAATCAGTTTCTTGCACATATTTAGTGCCAGTTACACGTCACGTCCCCGGTAGTGGCCAGTTACACGTCACGTCCCCGGTAGTGGCCAGTTACACGTCACGTCCCCGGTAGTGGCCAGTTACACGTCACGTCCCCGGTAGTGGCCAGTTACACGTCACGTCCCCGGTAGTGGCCAGTTACACGTCACGTCCCCGGTAGTGGCCAGTTACACGTCACGTCCCCAGTAGTGGCCAGTTACACGTCACGTCCCCGGTAGTGGCCAGTTACACGTCACGCCCCCGGTAGTGGCCAGTTACACGTCACGCCCCCGGTAGTGGCCAGTTACACGTCACGCCCCCGGTAGTGGCCAGTTACACGTCACGCCCCCGGTAGTGCCAGTTGCAGATGCCCCCAGTAGTGCCAGTTGCAGATGCCCCCAGTAGTGCCAGTTGCAGATGCCCCCAGTAGTGCCAGTTGCCGATGCCCCCAGTAGTGCCAGTTGCCGATGCCCCCAGTAGTGCCAGTTGCAGATGTCCCCATTAGTGCCAGTTGCAGATGTCCCCATTAGTGCCAGTTACAGATGTCCCCATTAGTGCTAGTTACATATTATGTCCTCATTAGTACTTTTAGCACACACAAAGAAAAAGTACATTCCAGAAACTATGGATTTTGGAAGAATTTGGATAACAGATATCTGGATATAGAATACTCAGCCTGTATTTCTATTAACTTATAATTACATAGAGCCAGCATAGTCTGCAGTGCTGTGTGGATCAGTACTGCAGCGGTCCCTAACAAGGGGGGGGGGGGGGGGGGGGGGGGGACGGGACGACTGTTGTAGCAGAAAGTTCAAAAGGAAAAAGTTAAAATGTAGCTGACCCTGAACGCAGCATATCATTTACAGCGGGGTGGCCGGTAACACTGTAAGGTAATTGGGAGAGGGAACAGGAACACCTGTTAAAGGGATCTCCAGCTCCACTTTGATTTAGTAACTTGTATAAGTCCTGCTGCCATGTTTACAAGGGGGACGATCAAAGAGGTTAACGAGCGTGCAGTAAGAAGTTGGCCTTCCATTTAGAACAGGGCCTGTTGTTCCGGCTGCTCAGATAATCAGCTATAGGGGCCCATCTATCAGCAATGTAAACTGTGGAGAAATGGACCAGTGAAGAAGTTTCCCATAGCAACCAAAAAGCCGACATTGATGCGGAGGCTGGCGACAAGCATCGCTTGTAGCATCTCGCCCAATGAATTTTATCACTCTGGGCAGCGGTTTGCTTTAGCAAATCTAACCCAAAGGCCTGGGTGTAATGGGGAACTACAATACCCAGCAGGTATAGAGGAGGCTACATTCGAGTAAAACGATAACCAACCATTATAAATGAGGGATTATTTAGATTGCAGCAAAGTAAATCTCCTTTTAAAAGAGATCATTGGGCGAGTGTTGCTGAAACGGTTCCTAGTGATTACAGCGACATCGATGACACCAAAAACATCAGTGATCTTCTCTAAGCTGACGCGTACCTGCCGGTAATACACCGAGGCTCAGGAGGATGCTAAATGCCACTTAAGCACATATTTAGCCGAGTAAGAGACGCAATCTATATTAAACCACTCTGGCTGCCTACAGCTGCTTAGTGCTGATCTCACTCTTCATTCTGCGATATAAAGAGGTCTCACCGGAATATCTTGGGAACGAGGAAAGCGGTTATGACCAGGACTGGTTTGCAGTCATCTAGCCTCGTTACAGTAACGGGAGCCACATGGGGACTGGCAATAATGCTGGCGTGAGTGATTATTGCAGGGCATTTACTATAATACGGCATTGGCCCGAGAGAGCAGTGAGGGCCGAATAAGACGGATGGATCCAACCTATATACAGTATTCTAATGGTAATGACAGTAAGTAAGATGCGGAAAGGATTTGGAGCATCTGTCAGTCTGGCTGTAGCTCGAAATAGACTTTTTCCACATAATACGCACTGTAGATGTCAGCTTTGGGGCCACGCAAGAGCACAACATGGGTACAGCAAGACAGAAAACACAGACGCTATCAGCTGTAGGGTAGAGGAATGTATCATGGCAGAATGACCACTAGGGGCACTGTTCCACTAAGGTATATATAAAAGGCTAACTACTCCTCACCTCTATGAGGTGAAGAACTGCCAGTGACCATTAAAGGCCACTAAACAGGCGAAGATGCCATAACAGAAAGTGAAAGCAATTTTTGAAGGGACACTGATCGGTTTCAAACTTGCGGATGTGGAGAGAGGGAGCTGTGAAGACCAAGACTGAAGGTAGGAGCATATAGGGGACTGTGGGTGGGGTGGAGGGTTTGTGGGCTAAAAACCGTTACAGCTCAAAGTGAAAGTAAAAAAACTGTCACTGCTCAAAGTGAAAGTAAATTGCAGACGCTGTCATTTTGATGGGCTTTTAACAAGTATATTAATTATACTTACAGTGAAGCATCTCCTAACCAGACACATGGGCAGTATACGGCACATGGGGTAATCCATAAACCTGCTGGATGGTCCAGTTACGGCTTCTCTAGATTTCAAACAGGATTACTCATAGTTGGGGGGAACTGGAACACAATGACAGAAAAAAAAACTGCAAAAAAACTTAGCCTTTTTATTCCTGTGTCAATAATTTTCCAGTGTCAACCTTGTGTATACAATTTTGACTTTGATGGCTCATTACTAGGTGCTGGATTGGGAGATAATGTGAAAATGTTGTCATAGCACAGGATATGATGGGGCCATGGTGTTGCATATTAACAGGTTGAACAGTCACTTAGGTATGAGACACATTCCAATGATGTAATCCACTCAGAGGTAATAACAGAAAACATGCAGGGAGTTATTTCATATTTAATCCACTTAGCCATTTTATCCACGTAATCCCCAAGTGTTTACTTCCTTACCTTCACATAATCCAAGAGCCTGCAAGTACGTTATGGAGATTTCATACAAATAAGTACAGTTCTGTTAATCATTAACGGACTAAAGGAAAGGACCTTGAAAATAGTATCATTAATAGGAAGGTTCTGCCAAAACACACTTCTGCACCTATATTAAACACACATTAAGGAGGAGCAGGGAGAACCCGCAGAGGTGAAGCAGTCAGCGACGCGTTTCACCCATACATTTCACAAAAGCTTGGTTTTAAAACAAGACGTGAAAGTGTCTTACCCAAGATAAGGCCCTCGTCGTAGTTATTAGGAGTTTCTTTTTTTTTTGCCAAAGGTGATAAGAGTCTTTGCATTTGCACATGATTCCACGCCCCTCTCACTTGCGTTACATGATGACGACACAACCATGATGTAAAAACACATACTAGAAATTTGTATCCAAGAAACATCACACCCAATAGCAACTAAGTCCCCAAAATGGAAGTTACTTTTGCCATCAATTTAAAGGCTTATTTCTTGCAAATGAAGCCGTATGGCTACTTCAACATTGAAAGAAACACAGAAGATATGGAGAGTTAGTGTTGTCACCTAGCCGTTAAAAATGGGGCTTACATTGTCCTGGCTTTGTAGTTTTAAACTAGGGTACTTGTTTCCTAGCACGGCCACAATCGCGGGCATCGTGTACCTTAAAGTTAAGGTACACGATGCTCGCGATGGACCCGATTTCCTTTGAAATCAGGTCCATTTTGCCGGCAAAGGAAAAATGCGGGCATCGCGTCGGTCGCGGCCAATAACATTGCCCCCGACGCGATGCCCGCGATTTTGCCATAGGCTTCAATGTTAAAATAATTTTTAACATTGAAATCGGGAGCATTGCGTCGGTCTTCCATTATAATGGCACAAGATGAGATGGACTTGATTAAGTCCATCTCACATAGGAAACAATGTGAAATGGGCCAATATGACCCATTTCACATTGTATATGGCCCCGTCGTTACCCCACGATTGACGCAAACCCGAAGCGTGGCGAGCGCAGTGAGCCCGCGAGGGGCGGCGGTGCGCGTCCTCCGACCTTTTCATTCCCCTACTATCCACGTCGGCGTGGAGTTGAGAATACAAAGTGTGTCGAGCGCAGCGAGCCACCGAGCCCGAAGCGTGGCGAGCGCAGCATGCCCCGCGAGGGGACGCGTATGCCTGTGAAGTAATACGCGTCCGTTCGCCACGCTTCGGGCTCGGTGGCTCACTGCGCTCACCACACTTTATATTCTCAACTCCACGCCGACGTGGATAGTAGGGGAATGAAAAGGTCGGAGGACGCGCACCGCCGCCCCTCGCGGGCTCGCTGCGCTCGCCACGCTTCGGGTTCGCGTCAATCGTGGGGTGGCGTTCAGGGTGTCAAATTGGGGGTATAGGGAATATTTTACATTGAATCAAATGTAAAATCAGGTCCCAGGGACCCTTTTTACATTTGATTCAATTAAAAAATCGGGTCGGTCGCATCACATGCGATTTGGTCGCATGCAATGCGACCGACGCGATTTTTCCGACACGACCACCCTGATGGAAATCGGTGTGGCCGTGCTAGGAAACAAGTACCTAAACTAGTTACCAGCCTGTCAAAAAGGACGGATCATTATAACAGGGATGCCAGCGCCGGTGCGCACCGGAATGGAGCAAGACTTGAATGCTCCGCCAGGCACTATCTAGTGACCGTCAGTAGACAAAACACTTGAATTCACCCCAGAGAGGTGAGGAACATCCATACTGTAAGCTCCTGGGATCATTCACACTTGCAGTTGAAGGTGCCCATCTCCCGAACCCCCGCATGCGCTCGTCCTGCTCAGAGCGAAGGCAATTTTACGCTTTGGAGTTTTACAATCCCTGAGAGGCGGAAAGGCCAAGTAGTGCAGCATCTGGAACGAAGTTCACGTTTTATGTCCTCTGCAGTAAAACTTTGACTATCTGCTCTGTAAACTTTTATTTTACAATCACTTAATGAGTGTCAAGAAAAAGGCAACTCAAATGTGCTAGATACATGGAAGGAATGCGCCACCATTAATCCCGGGAGGCCTGACAAATGGACAGGTAGCTTATTTTTCTTAGTCCCGTCCCTATGGATTTGGAATCAGTCGCCATCCATCTGTCTCTTGCAGGTTGCCCACATTCCTGTAATAATTAGCTGCACATGATAACACTGGTAACTGCAACCTCTCTAGAAATCTAGAAGTACCTCAATAAGAACCCAGAGAAGTGGGGGGGGGGGAGAGAATCAAGAGTAAAACAGGGTGCAAATCAGGGATCTGACTGGTTGCTATGGACAACACCACTGTTCATTTTTTGCGGTTTATACGTTCTTTTATAGGCTAAATCAGGCATGTCCAAACTATGGCCCTCCAGCTGTTGTAAAACTCCAAGTCCCATCATGCTTTGCCACAATTTTGCCATTAGGGAATACTGAAACTATGGCAAGGCATGCTGGGATGTGTAGTTTCACAACAGCTGCGTTCGTTAATAAATCGCAGCTGCTACCTATCATTTGATAGAATGCACTTGATAGATGTTTCCTCTAAGTTGATTGGTTGCCATGGGCAGCTTCTTAACTGGCTCACCCTCTAAACTCTTATCAGCGCTTCCTTCATCTCCACAACAATTTGTAACAAGGCAGTTAGGAGCTGATTGGCTGGTATATTATCTCCGCCCACTTCTCTTTCCAAGTGTAATGGGGTAACTGTGCTGAGCAATCCGAGATCGCTCAGCACACAGCGTTGCGGAGTTATCGCATGCGAGGCTGCATGCGATACTGCGGCTTGATGTATGGGGGCCTCAAGAACATCTAAATTGTCCTTTTTTTGACGTTGGTGGATTCCCTGAGATTTGGGGCAGTGGGATAGAACGGGCGGCATGTCTGGTCTCTGCTCTTGGCTTCAGCATCATGTTAGGTTGATTAGTACATTGTAAAATCTTCCCATCCGGCCGGACCCTCTACTCCTATTCCAAACCACTTGGCTTAAATCAGCTAAAAATCCAATTAATGTGACAATGGATTCCAGCCAA
This sequence comes from Crinia signifera, assembly GCF_055691185.1. Classification (NCBI taxonomy): domain Eukaryota; kingdom Metazoa; phylum Chordata; class Amphibia; order Anura; family Myobatrachidae; genus Crinia; species Crinia signifera. The sequence goes on along the minus strand of NC_139228.1, from coordinate 64,612,487 downwards.
GAGCAGCCTAACGACCCAGCGGCCTGCACCCTTCAACATCCCCAAACAAGCGCCACCTTTGTTTTAGTGCAGCCATTGTTCCCGATTCTCTCACATCTCAGCACAAAGCATATGCTGAGGGGGCAGGATGAATAGGCTTTTGGCACATGCCGAGTTTGAAGTTCAGCAGCGGCGACAAAGGCTACGAGATTAAAACAACAGGCGCCAGATGAAGGCAGGAGTTCACAAAATGAGATTCATTTATACTTAAATAAGTAAATTGCTTTGGGAAAAAGTCTTAAGCGGCTTGAAATATAGTGAAAACGAAGTTCCCACTCTGCTACGATGGGACGTGCACCTCAATCATAAAAGTGGTCAAAGTGTACGAGTCGTCTATTTACAAAGATTGCAGCCATTTTGTGTGCCTCATGCCAATGTTATCTAACTAGTTATGTATTGGTACAGATCACAAAATGGCAGTCTCAATGCAAGTCATACAGTGGAGACACATCATCAGGGGATTTATTATCCTTTCACCATCAAATAACTTTTCCTCTTTTTTCAGCAGAAAAGTAGCCCACGACATTTGCACACTTCAAGCAGGCAGTAGAATGCTTGAGTTCCCTTAGGCCCGCCCAGCATTTATATGGGTACGCCCACCGTTTCAGGCCTGACCTGATCGCTGCTGTGCGAATTCACACGGCGGTCGATTATCGATGAACTGCACATGCGTTTGGGCCGCTGGAAGCCACTGTTCTTTAGAAGAAAAAGGAGTTGCTCTGGCAATGCTCTGGACACAGGAGATGGCTTAAATAGCGCACTCCTATTGTCTATTGGTTGAAACAGGTCATGTGAGTATAGCTGTTGGAATCTATTTGAAAAATGTAATCAGGTGGAAAAATCCAAGACGACCATGTCTCTACACTGCCACGGGATTGGACAGAAGGGTATAAACAGCAGGCACCCATGCGGTAGTGCCAATGCATGTCTCAGATGCCAGATGTGACCAGGACGGGCACAGATGGCACTGACATGACACTCATGCCGAACTCAGTAACTGTGGCTGAGACTGCTGTATAGATAAACTCTGTGTTTGCATCCATGAAGAGACTATCATCCCAAAAATGATACAGATATTTGCAGCACACTATCTTATACTAATTGCTCTTACTGCATTGAAAAATTGCAGGTATTTGGTAAGTCCTTTATATAATATACTGTATTCTTCCCATGTAAAAAATAAAAATACTTGTTATGTAATGTTAATGTGCGTGAAAGAAAAAACACACACTCAAAAAAATACAGTATTGCGCCAAAAACTTCAAACACACTTCATTATAAAATGACATTATTAACTTATGGTTCCTGTGTTTGCATAGAGGCTTGCCCAAGCACATCTTCTAGACACATGTACGTTAACAGTTGAATGTATACAATACCTCACTTGTCTATGTGCGCAGTATGTTACTTTAGGTTATGTGAACTTTGCTTATGCTCTGTGGGGTCATGCGACATGTGGACAATCTACTGCAATTCAAGGCTAATAGAGAACTTCAAGAAAGCACGAAATGACACTACATACATTAAACACAAAGGCAGCAATAAAACCATCTTACACAACAAGGCAGAGGTATCTTTTCCCTCTGGGTGACCACGGCTTGTAAACAAATTTTGCCAAGAGCTCGAGGTTCTTATTGGCCACGTGTGGCCTCGCGCGGTCCTGGAGCAGCACTATCCCCTTTGGGAGCTTGCCTCTGCGCTAGTTTTTGAGGGCACACCGCATTAACCCTGCGATATATATTTCTGAAGCATTCTCGCTCTTTGCGTTGATCTGGAGGAATCCATCATGCATCTAACCTCGCAAAACAACTTTCCAGGAATAAAATGAGGCAAAGCCGTTTACTACCACATGCGCAACTGGGAAAATTACCACGCAACATCTATCGGCAAACACATGAACCCACTGCGATTAGATACAACTACGCTACAGCAAAGTCTCCTTTTCAATTGAGCGCACCTTATATAGACACACTAAGCAATATCGTTAACAAACATGCAGTCAACAATATAGTCAAAACTTGACTATGTTTGAGGGATGGGGGGGGGGGTCGTTAATGACCCATAGATGCACACATTTTTAATGACATAGGGGCTCGACCCGTAAGTCTGCAAAAATTGCAAACTGCGCACGCAATCTCTTAAACTGCAGTCACAAGCCAAAAAAATGCAACCACAGTCTAAGGCACGATGGCGGGCAGCGACCAAGTGTTGTGGGGAATGGTTCCAACAAGCAGATTGTCTAGAACGGAGGGGGGGGGGGGGGGGTGCATGACATCACACGCACCCACAAACATTGGTTTTGCTCCTTGTTAAGAAACAAGAGGCTTATTTATTATTATTATTACTTATACAGTACTTTAACCATATAAGAAACATCTGTACATCATTTGATGTTACTTCTTTCTGGTAAACTGGCTTCAGTTTACACTTTCAGTGATGTCACTGGTTCCCAGTGACTTAATAGGCTGTATTGTCCTGACCTCATAGGCTGTATTCTCAGGGATGTCCATGGCTCCTAGTGAATGGATAGACTGCATTCTTAGTGATGTCACTGGTACCTAGAGAATAGATAGGCTGTTTTTTTCAGTGATGTCACTGGTTTAAAGTGAATGGATAGGATAGATTTTCAGTGATGTCACTGGTTCGTATTAAATGGATAGAATACATTCTCAGTGAGGTCACTGGTTCCTAGTGAATGGCTAGGATAGGATAGATTCTCAGTGATGTCACTGGTCCCTAGTGAATGGATAGGATACATTCTCAGTGCTGTTGATGGTTCCTAGTGAATGGATAGGCTGCACTCTCAGTGAAGTCACTGGTTCCTAGTGAATGGATAGGATACATTCTCAATGAAGACACTGGTTCCTAGTGACTGGATAGGCTGCATTCTCATTGATGTCACTGTTCCCTAGTGAACAGGAAGGATACATTCGCACTGATGTCAATGGTTCCTAGTAAATGGATAGGCTACATTCTCAGTGATGTCACTGGCTCCTAGTGAATGGATAGGCTGATTTTTCATGATGGTTCAAATAAATGTCAGGCGCTACTGACAGGAGAAATGTGCACCTGTACATTAGAGTTTCTTCCGGTTAATATAGATTTCCTCTGGTTGAAATAAATGTGGAATTCTACCAGGGCTCTTATTATAAATAATAGATTTTCTAGAACAATAGGAACAGTGTCTTCCTTTCAACTGGATCATATCCTTAAACAGATGAAGCTTTGGGATGGACATGTTTCCAAGCCAGAGGTTATTAATCTCACTTCAGGAACATATACTGACAACTACTGATGTCTATAATGGTTGCTAAAGGAAATTTCTGTAGCGAGTGAAATATTTTAGCAATCAACCACTCTCCAGAGGTTACTTATCTGAGGTCCGGCATGCAAGCAATGCTGTCATTTCTGGTTTTCTGTGCACCCACTTTTGCTCTGCTCTCGTCCGGACGCAACCTCTTATGTTCAGAGACGCAGCATGTCGCCCACAGAAAACATATTTAGCAAAGTGAATGCAAGTGGAGGAGCGAAGACAACAGTTTGCAGCAGTGGTAGTGGTTGTACACTCCTATTTACAACCCAGGTTATTGGCTACTAGGGAACTGACAGACTGCATTTCCATGATGTCACTGGCTCCTAGAGAATGGATAGGCTGCATTCTTAATGATGTCATTGGTAATTAGTGAATGGATAGGCTGCTTTCAGTGATTTCACTGGCTCCTAGTGACTGTATAGGCTGTATTCTCAGTGATGTCACTTCTAACTGGTGAATGGATAGGCTGCATTCTCAGTGATTTCACTGGCTCCTAGTGACTGTATAGGCTGTATTTTCAGTGGTGTCACTTGTAACTAGTGAGTGGATAGGCTGTATTCTCAGTGATGTCACTTGTAACTGGTGAATGGATAGGCTGCTTTCTCAGTGATGTCACTTGTAACTAGTGAGTGGATAGGCTGTATTCTCAGTGATGTCACTTGTAACTGGTGAGTGTATAGGCTGCATTCTCAGTGATGTCACTGGCTCCTAGCGACTGTATAGGCTGTATTCTCAGTGATGTCACTTGTAACTGGTGAGTGGATAGGCTCTATTCTCAGTGATGTCACTTGTAACTAGTGAGTGGATATGCTTATTTCTCATTATTTTTGGTTCAAACAGGCAAATGGCTACCCCCACTGTGTGCAGGTAACAGGTGCTATTGAAAAGGGCCATCCCTGGGGATATGTGTGCCTGTACATTAACAAGTTAATATAGATATAATCTAGATGACAAATATATGGAATTCTACCAGTCAGTTCATGGCACTAATTCTGAATACTAGATTTTATTAATACAATAAGAACATTGTCTTCCGTCTACTGGATCATATCCGGAAACATGTGAAGATCTGGGTTAGACCTGTATCCTAGCCACAGGTTATTAATCAATAGACAAATGTTGTATAATGGTTGTTAAAAAATAATTCAGTCTTGAGTGGAAAATGTAACTAATTAACCAGTCCCAAGAGCTTACGTCTATCACCTTATGGGGCCTACGCACGTAGCAATTAAGGGGTAAATGCCCCTACATAGTTCCGTGTGTAGGGGCTGTAGCGATAGCAATGCACGCCCCTGCGAGTTGCTATCACCTGGTGATTAATATCCAGCATCCTGGATAAATCTAGTGTCGCTCAAAACTTGTCGCTACATGTGTAGTCCCCATTAAGCCCAGCATGCATGCTCTCTGGCCAGTCTGGAAGTATTTCTGTGCCCCCCATTTTTGTTCCATTCTCACCTGGAAACCAACATTCATTTTTTGTTCAGCTAGGCAGCATCTTTTCACACACATTTCCCAATTAACTTTTTGTGGAAAAGTCACTCAAGCTCAGTGGGTAGCGTGAATGGTAATTTTTTGAATCCACAGGAAAAACCTCATGTCGATCGAATGTTGACCACTCTCCTGTCACTCTAACGCTGGCGTCTAACTCCCGTTATTGTCGATCTCGATGCGGTGGACTATATGTATGCCCTACTTATCCTATTGTGTTTCGTTCGTCCACCCACCTCCTTTTAGTCTTAACTCTCATGAGTAGGGCCCTCCTTCCTCACGTACTCACCCCACCTCTTTACCTCACCAGCGCTCCTGCCATGTTCTTCCCTTCCTCTACTTTATCTTCAGTCTCCTCAACAATTTCGACACCTACTTCAGAACTGATGCTGATTTTAGTTCTACCAGCTATACTCCTATTTATGCTGTATTTTATCATCACACCCTGTACGTTACCTTGTAATTTGCTTTTTGTTTTCTATGTGCGGCGCTGCGGACACTTTGTGGTGCCTTATAAAACGAACTACTACTACTCCTACTACTACGGTGCACCATAACATGGTCGATTTGGACATCGTAAATCCATCGACCAGATACTGTAGCAACACCAGGCCAATAATTTTCCAAACACTTAAGGCCCCCATACACTATGCGATTTGTGCAGACATCCCATCCTGTGCACATCAGGTCGGGAGGTCGGATGGGCCGCACAATAAATTGATTGGATCGGACCCATCACTGGCACATCGCTTAGCATCCGCGATTAGTGTTCCCGCTAGGCTGTTTTAGCGGGGCGCTGCGCCCTGCCCGATTTTTAAAGGGCAGAATGCGCCCTGCCCCTCTAGCAGCGCCCCGCTAAAACAGCCTGCTGCCTGCCCGCCGGAGTGCACCGGTGAAGCCCAGCGCCGCCATAGATTGCGGTGCACGGCGCTTTCCCGGCAGCTCGGGGACGTAGTTACGGCCGGGCACGCCCCCTTCAGTGATGCGCGGCCCAGGCACGCCCCCTTCAGTGACACGCCGGCCCGGGCACGCCCCCATTTGTGACGCGCTGGCCCGGGCACGCCCCCATTTGTGACGCGCCGGCCCGGGCACGCCCCCTTTAGTGACGTTGGCGTGCCCGGTCAGCCCCTCCAGCGCCCTGCCCCGTTTGGTTCCTAGAAGGAACACTACGCGATGTATTGCATCCGATCCCAGGTGTGTGCCTCTCAAGGGCAAACTGGTCCGAATTGTCCTTAGGACAAGTCGGACTAGTGTATGGGGGCCTTTACACTTACACTTTAAACCAGGCATGTCCAAACTATGGCCCTCCAGCTGTTGTGAAACTACAAGGCCCATCATGCCTTGCCACAGTTTTGCTACTAGGGGATGCTAAAACTATGGCAAGGCATGCTGGGATGTGTAGTTTCAGAACAGCTGGAGGGCCAAGGTTGGACATGCCTGATTTAAACATTATTGCTATTGAGAGGACCAGCTAGGACAGAGAGCACTACATTGCATTACAAGAGCTACTGTAGCTCCCTGCAGCTTTCCCAGAATGCCCTGCGCTGCTGGCAGGTAACTTTCTCCTCTGTATAATTTAGTGGCCAGGACTTGTATCTCCGCTCAGTCACTTGGAAACTTCCCTGGTGCGATTATTTAACAAGTGACCTCTCTCTCACCCTAATGGCTCCTGTTTCAGCTTTCTATCCTTCTCACAGTACTGACCAGAACAGACTGAGCTGCATCTTTTATCCAATCTTGCATGACCAGGCTGATAATCCGCTAAGGAAAGGGGAAAAGTATAGAAACAAAAGGCTTTGGTCTCAAATGAGCTATATGGGACTACAAATTCCAGCATGCCCTTTGCAAATCTCAACCTGTCAAAGCAAGCTGGATGGGTCCTGCAGTTGGGCAATACTGCAAGATTCTTTGCAATCAGATCTGTGCAATTTGGTCTGGCAATCATGTCTTTGTGAGCATTGTACACCCCTAGTTACCCAGGTTATTGGCAGTAATGTAGTAGTATTCCCAGCACTGATTACTACATTTAACAAAGGACCATATTAACCTGAATCAATAGGTTCATGAGCGCGCAGGCACCTCCATTAAGGCGCTCTTGGGTACACAATGGATTCCGAATTTCAAGATCATCAATCTTCTAAATCACCCCCTGAGTGACAGTGTTTTCATCTTATTTACAGCCATTGTAAGAAGGTGGCTGGGAAGGGGCTATTAAATCCCAGCTTTGTTCTCAGTCTCTGAGTAGGAGGCCATTAAATACAGAACAATGGGCGCAGAATAGATTGTACTTTAGTTAAACCTAGACAGCCAATCAGAATCAAGAACCAGCAATGCTTGCTAATCAGTGGACGTTCGCTGCTTAGGGAGCCCTGAAACGCCACCCAGTCAAACTTCCGCGCACCCCCCTCGGTTTTCACCCCCGGCCCTTCCTCCCTACAACAAACGGATCAGTGAAGGTGAAACTCGCAAAAACCGTTCGGTGCCGTGTTTTCACATGCGTATCAATCTGGTTTGGTGCTGAATTCGGACTGCTACGAGCGATCCTGAATCGTTCCCCTTTGTTTCCACCAAGGGCCACTTTATCTGTGTTGTGCAGAACCTCCGACCACTGATGAAAAGAGACAGCGTGGGAGGAAAAAGGGACACATTTTTGGCCATTGTGTGAAAGATATTTATAGTGTTGAATCAATAGTTGTTATTCCAATGCAAGCAGCGGGGAAATGAGGGGGAGAGCAGACTGTTTACCCAAAAACAATGACAATCTCCTGCCAGACACCGCTCACAGGAGCCAATATAACACCAGAGACAGACGGAAAAGGGAGATTAACGGAGAAGGCGCACACGCACACACACACACACACAGACGGGGGGGGGGGGAATGTGGGTATTTTATAGATCGATAGTCATGGTGGGGTTTTGTTATAGAAACAAAGTATTTTATGATATACAATTAGACAATCGGAAGGCTACAACACAAAACTGAAGATTTTTTCAGAATCTTAGTCGTAGAATACCAGCAAACTGCAGAGGAAGCCATTTTTCTGGGTGGATCAATTCACTTGGAATTAGTTACATCACTGAGCAGTAAAGCACTAGGCATAGTGATATCACTGGCTCCAAGTGAATAATGGTTGGCGCAATGCTTAGCACTAAGGTTGTGAGTTGAAGGCACTATCTGCATGACGTTTGTATGTTCTCCCCATGTTTACGTGGGGATTCCAGTTTCTTCCAACGCCCTAAAATTATACTGTTGGGTCATCTGGCTCCTGTGAAATGTTTTTGTTTTAAAAATATCTGTTATGTGTATGCGTGTCCACGTGAAATACTATATGTGTGCGCTATATAAATAACTATGTAAATAGGCGGCTTTCTCACAATTACATAGGCCCAAATGGAACATTTTAACATTAGGGGATCGCCTATTGGCTGTAAAGGGCTTCTGGAATAGACACTATGGCCAATCAATTGCTCCAAAATATGGAGAGAATATTTTTTTTTGGGGGGGGGGGGGAATAAAAAAAAAAAAAAAAAATCAGTGGATCCAGAAATAGGTCAATGGATGAAAGAACTAATGAGAATGTTTTATAAATGTTTTACTGTTATGCTAATGTATTCCCTTTAAAGATGAGCATGACAAGAAGACTCATTAGTGTTCAGCCGAAATGTGAGAAGTTCAACAGTGAGTAAAAATAGAAGAAATTCACGAGGATGTAAGAACCCATATTATCCTTAAAGGCTACAGGGGATGCAGGAGATGTGTGCAGGTAGTGTGAGTGCGGGAAGCAGGTGTGTGTGGGGGGGGGGGGGGGGGCCTGTTCTTAGTACAGGGAATGCAGGCAGGTAGTGTGTGTGTGTGTGTGTGGGGGGGGGGGCTGTACTTAATATAGGGGATGCAGGAGATGTGTGCAGGTAGTGGAGTGTGGGAAGTGTGTGTGTGTGGGGGGGGGGACTGTTCTTAATACAGGGAATGCAGAAGATGGGTGCAGGTAGCGTGTGTGGGGGGGGGGGGGATGTTCTTAGTACAGGGGGATGCAGGAGATGTGTACAGATAGTGTGAGTGTGGGAAGCAGGTGTGCACCGGGAGCTTGGGGGGGGGGGGGGGGGTGTAAGGTCATCGTTTTCTGGGAGTGCCCCTGAAAACACAGGCGTCTCCCGGCTGTTGGAGGGGCCGATATCAGCAGCAGCCTCCTCCTCCTCCCTCCTACGGACCATCCACTGACACATTAGTCATACAGTCCGTGCCAGATATCACAATGATTTTACACTACAGCATCTGGCAGAATGATTCATCCTCTCACAGCCTCCACGTGTTATACAACTGACTGGGAAATGTTACCAAATATAACATCCGATCCCCTTATCTGTCATTTAACTCTTACTACAGCGAATACAATAAGTGAAGTCATGAATGAGGCTCTCTGGGGTAAGTCTGTGGAAATGGAAGGTCACACTGTATTGGTGGACAATTTATTGGTGGGGCCCCCACAAACCCAGCCTTGGAAACCGTTCAACGGGTCTACAGTCATTATTGAACGCTATTAAGGTTAACACTGACGCTATTAAGGTCGACCACTGACGGTTGACAGGCCTTACGTCAACACATGCAAAATGTCGACATGGCTAAGCTGACACGGTCAACAGGTCGACACAAGCATTAGGTCGCCAATCAAAAGGTCGACATGAGTTGTTTCTTTTAACCCAACATGTGCCGACAGATGGAATTTCATGCCCTACCTCCCACTAGGGCGTGGAGGTAGAATATAATAGTGTGCCGAGCGTAGCAAGGCACCGTGCCAGAAGCATGGTGAGCGCATGTCGACATTCAGGGCAAAAAAACCCCAGAAAAACCCTATGTTGACCTTTTGACTATCGACCTTTCCAAAGTCATCCTAATGTTTCAGCATCGGTGCACGGATACGGTGTCCATGTCGACATTTGGGCCCAAGAAAAAAAACCATGAAAACCTCATGTTGACCTTTTGACTGTCGACCTTCCCATTGTCAACCGAATGCTTGTGTTGACCTCTTAAATCTGCCAACCTTTTGACCTTCAGTGGTTGACCCAATGACCCATACCCGTCTAACGGTGGTGGTTTCCTAAGGTCAGCAGGTAACCTGTTGTAAATGTGCATCCTATGTCAAGTTCTGTTCTCGGTGATTCGCTTTGTTTACAGTAAACACACTTGTGCTCAAAGTGTTATCGTCAAAACATGCTTTAAAGGGATAGGTAATAATAAATACAGTTGAACAGTGTCATTTGTTACACCCGGAGCAATGCTAATGTATTATTACAGGACATCAACATTAATCTTGATTATAGGTCCCTGAAGCAAACTTGTGATTTGCACGAAATGATTTGCGGAGGAAACAAAGGAACGTTTATTCACCAACACAATCATCCTGGATAATAAAGATGTCAATCAACAATTGTCTCAACTGACAACTTTATAGCCCATTGATAGCTGTACTTAAAGGGGTTTACAAAGATGGGAAATAAATACTACAGCCTGATACATTCAGATAATCCATTTGTACAGTACATGAAAGTTCAAAGTTGGAATGGAGAAACTTTGGAAGGGATGGTGTAAGACATGTTGGTTATGTACTGTATGGACTGAAGCAGAGTGTGAAGAGAATAGAGTGAAGTGGGTAGTCTGCAAGGCGCGTTTCGCTTCATGAAACGTACGTCACCTACTTTACAAGTTAATGTCACCATCCTTATTTGCAAATCAATCTTCTTAACTCTGGTTCAGCTAGAATACCTCGAAAAAATTTTTTTAAAAGATGTACTAAGGATACAAATTTAATTATTCATTGCTTCTCTCTATATTTTTTTTTTTATAGGAAGTTAAATAGAAAACATTGCATTTTAAAACGGACTTCTCAGAACTAACAATTAACATTAAGTTACTCCCTCTAACTAAATTTAGGGAGCATACTAATTTATTAATCTCCCCATATATCATCTGTCTTGTAAATTTATGATCCAAGTCGACCGGTGACATTCGGCACAAAAAAAGTGAAAAAATAATGTCAACCATGATTCCGTCGCTCTAACACTGGCGTCTAACTTCTGTTAAGGCCCCCATACACTATGCGATTTGGGCAGGATTTCACCCCATTCGTATGGATTGTGAATGGAGCGAAATCGGGCCAAATCGCATGTCTAGACACCCCGTCCGATCCGATGCGTGTTCCCCTTCAAATTGCATCGAGGTCGGGAGGTCGGACCGGCTGCACATAAGATTTATTAAACCTTATGTGCAGCCTCCGGGCGGGGGATGCTGCAAGGCGGGCCGGCAACGCTGCAAGGCGGGCCGGGGATGCTGCAAGGCGGGCCGGGGATGCTGCAAGGCGGTCCAGAGCAGTGGGCAGGGGACGCTGCAAGGCAGGCAGGGGACACAGAGGCGGCGGACGCCGGTGAGAAGAACGGAGAGCTGGGCAGGAGAAACAAACCCAAGAGAAAAAACAATACAAATGAATGGACAGTCAGTGATTGGTTGAGCATTCTCTCAGCCAATTTCTGATTGGCTGAGAGAACGCTCAGCCTATCACTAGCTGCCCATTCCTTTGTATGGGCTTTTTTTCCCCCTTGCCGCACTGCGACTGATAGCTCCCTCTCCCTCAGCCCGGTACTCCACATCCCACGCCCGCCGCCTCTATGTCACCACCCCCCTGCTCCCTCCACCTGCAGCTCCCGGGAGTTGCATAGGATAAATCGCATGCGATTTATCCTATGCAAAACTTGGTACATCAAGTGCCTAGTCAAGTGTCCCCCTCCCGGGGAGCTGCCGGGGAAATCAGTTCTGACGTCCTTAGGACAGGTCGGACTAATGTATGGGGGCCTTTACTGTCGGACCTAGGTGCGGGCGACTATCTTCAGGTGGTCGATCTAGACATCATAGATCTGTGGACCGGATACCCTCTGTACCACCTACTACCATTCACCAGTCTACCCTCCAACCTAGTTATAAACTCATTTTTTCTACAATACAATGTAAAGCTTTGTACAGGTAGATGAAAGCAACAGGTAGATTCTCGGCCCAGCCAAAAATCCATCAGCGGGGCAATTAGAACGATGAAAGAAAGCTGAAAATATGCCTCACTTCTATGCAAATACCTTAGAGCTGGAATTTAGGGAGATGCTGGCAGCACCTGCGAGGCCCCTTCAGTTACTCACGCAGGTCACAATAAACAATGGGAAATGTCGCATCGCGTAGAACGCTATGGAGTAACAAGATTGTTAGAATGCGCCGGAATCCTGTTTCATCCTGATCCCAGTTATCCGAGACAGCAGGAAGATGGATACACAATGGCACGTATTCTGTCCAACTGACATGATATCTATAAAACAACCAGGCCGCGATATGGTTACATGGACCGCCGTGTATGGGATCCATCCCAGGGACAGGCGGTTTGACCTGTCTATGGTTTTTCTAGAAGTTCTAGCTTGGGAACAACTAGACAACGTCAACTCCGATCAATGGGGTAAAGAATTCTGAATGAGCCCGGGCAACAAGAGAAGGTCTTGTTCCCATCAGACTGCGATCCGATTCCTGAGAGATCGGGTGAAGCTGTTTGACGAGCAAATGGCAGGAGCGTTTCTGCGTTAGTAAATAGAGGACATATTTGTGTGTTTGGTCAGTGTAACAGCACCCAGTCAGGTTTAGTATGAGGAACTGTATAGCCCTTTGTCTAGGGGTCAGCAGAGAACACTGGAGACCAGGGATTCTCAAACCCAACACAGTTCACGTTTCCCAGGTTCCCTGGCAGATGCACAGGTGCATTCATTACTCATTGACACATTTTGAACGAATCACAGTTGGAGCTAATTATTTCACTTGTGATTCTGTGGAGGAGACCTGCAAAACATGCACTGTGTGGGGTCCGGAGGACCGAGTTTTAAAACCTGTGCTGGAGACTTTCACCAAAGTCTCATTTGGTTCATGGGATGTAAACCAGTGGCAGAACAGGTGTGGGGATCCCGACAGTGGGGATCCCGACTGCCGATGCTCCGACAGGGGGGCCTCGCTACACTCACCACAGGTTATATTCTCTCTGTGGGGGTTGTGGACCCCCACAAGGGAGAATAGCCCCTGTGAGTCGGGATCCCCACTGTTGGGATCCCCACTGTCGGAGCGTCATCCGGCACCTGGCAGAACTAACATTGGCAGTGCATCAGGAACCACTGCTGCTCCTATCACCCACTGTTTTTTTCCAGTCACAGTCTGCCCCCCCCCCCCGCCATGTTGTATATTGTGAACTTGGGTTGGGGTGGAGGAGGGGGGCCCCAGATGATATGTTTGCACCTGGGCTTACCACCCACAAGTTCCACCACTGATGTACACTGCACATTGTTGTTTTACCTTTACTCATAAATAAGACATTTTTACATTAGCTCCCTGCACAGGTGCAATCAGCAAGTTACCACAAACAGAGCATGTGCAGATGTGAATTTATACGCATGCTTGTCCTATTCCGAGTTATAAAGACCTCGGTTGGATCAATCTTCCCGTGAAATTTTGCATTTATCGGCTGGACTTCCTTTTGCTGTAACATGGCAGCCTTGCTCTCATAACTATGAAGCGATAGAGTGCAGATCTGGTCACATTGTACACAGCCCTTTCTGTTTCTCTCCTTATACTAAGCATGACATGGAAACAGTAATGAAATGAGACAGCGCTGGGCGTTCTCAGCAAAGTGCAGGCACCATGCTTGGGCGCTTTGATAGGAATAAATCTGTTGCTAGGGAAGAGCTGGAAATCACCAGTCATAATAAAATGTTCTCAAGAATCTCAATTCCCTCAGACAATGTAACTGGGAATACATCGCAATAACTAAACCGGTGGCGATCCTGAATGGCAGGAATGTCCAAACTGTGGCCCTCCAGCTGTTGTGAGACTACACCTCCAAGCATGCCTTGCCATAGTTTTAGCCTTCCCTAATAGCAAAACTGTGGCAAGGCATGATGGGACCTGTAGTTTCACAACAGCTGAAGGACCATTGGACATGCTTGCTTGTAAGGAATATGCCCTGACGTTATAGGGAACGTCACCCAATTCCAGCAATTTTGGCAGCTTTACTCAACCCGTTTTGGCCCAATATGTGCCAGGGCAGATTCAAGGGGTGTGTCTACCACAGATACAGGGGTATCATGCCCCCGTATGCGTGAAGCACTTTTATCCTTTTGCTAGCGGGGCTAGTTTTCCAACATCGCCACCGGTGGAAGCCATGGCGACTTCAGTGTCTCAGAAGTTCCCTCCGCATGAGGTGATTTATGTGCAAACGATGCAATGTAAAAAGATCAAGATTAAAACTACCAAGCTTTAAGCGGGATCAATAAAATCTGCAGGGAAGGTCTGAAACAAGTTGTGCGCACAGTGTCGCGCCGCGAGGCAGATATCGGCCGGCTCAGCGGGAGGCCTTCTAGCTAAAGTTCCATATTGAAGTTTAGAGAGGGAATTATGTCAAATGAAGGAGAATCAATTACTGATGTTTATTCATTAACTCACCGCTTGTGCGTGGTGATAAAATGGAAAATAAAGTCGTTTCCGTGAAACCGAATACATGAAATGACTAAGAAGCAGCTGACAATCTAACCAACATCCCCCCTCATCTTACTTAACGTGCACCTAAAATCTGCACAGTGAAGGCAGCCATTTTTGGCGAGCTGAACCAATATCCAGCCAATCGGCTCACTGGTGACTCACGACGTCACAGTGGCTCAGTGATAACTCACTGATTTGTTTACATGCCAATATGTTTATATGCTAATCCCTGAACAACTCAGGTTACTGAAGCGATGTGCACCGAGCAGATGTTACTCCGATATATCGGAACCTGTGTACAAATAGAGCGATGTTAATGAAGGACGGAAAGATTGCTGTTCCGTCCGTCTTTCATGTGTTTGCAGTGGCTAGCGACATCGCTAAGATTTATGTGCAATATATCCGGCCAATTTGTCTAGCATATAAACCCGTGTGTATTCCACTTTACATAATAAGTTGAATTATTACTGCTACAATTAAAATTCTCATGGGTGTCTGACATAAAATAGATCTTTATACGGTTGCGACTGCTGGTCTGCAAACTGAGGTGATAAATGTAAACTGAAGTGACGGTATTAAGGTGACGTTTTCTTTTACACTCCTGCAACAAGAGCTGAACACTCTCACTGACTTTTTCCTTATTTGCACATTTCAAAAGAGCTGTCACAATGTGATATATTCCAAGGCCGCTTATGACTAAATGTAACGCTGTCCTGTAAAATGCCTGCACATCAGCTGTATTTGTCCTTTGTCCCTCAGATTAGCAAAGTCGCGCTGCCAACGAGAGAACAGGGAGGGGGCAGGGGTTATTAGTCTGGGCTGACACAGGGAAAGGCAAGTAGACAGTGTAGATGGTTATTATGGTTTATTTATATGGTGCCACAAGGGATCCGCAGCGCCTAATTACAGAGTATATCCAATGTAAGTCGCGGTTTTGCTTTTTTCCTTTCAGACAATATAGGTGGCCAAAAATAAAGTTTCTCTAGTCAGAGTCGGCTGTGGTGCAGGGTGCCACGTTGTTGTCATTAAGGATCCTCCCCCACTGATTAAAGCGGTTTGCTGCATTTTACTCCATGCAAGGCTAGTATCTCATTCAAATAAAGTCAACCAACCTCCTGGGCCGCCGCCACCTGTCAGGAAATGGGTGGAGACCGGGGGAGGCCTGGAGGATCCTCACAAGTTTCGGACATCCCTGCACCTTTGGGAAACTTGGCAAGTATGCACTAATATAGTAAGAACACTATTCAAAGCATTGGGAGTGAAAAAACAAAACAAAAATTGCTCAACTGGGAAAATTTGGCGTCGTACAAGGTAAAATGCTTGAAAAGGTACCGACAAACAAATCACTAAGAGAAAACCTAAAGTTACATTTTCCAAATTCAACTGAAAAACAAAAGGCACAGTACCACTCCTCTCATTCATTATATAGGAGGTTTCCTAGCATCTGTTCCTATCCTGTGTCTTTGGATAAATGCACAGTACCACTCATCTCATTCATTATGCGGGATGTTTCCTAGTATCAGTTCCTATCCTGTGTGTATAGATAAATGCACAGTAACACTCCTCTCATTCATTATGCGGGATGTTTCCTAGTATCAGTTCCTATCCTGGTTCCATGGATAAATGCACATTACCACTCCTCTCATTCATTATGCGGGAGGTTTCCTAGTATCAGTTCCTATCCTGTGTGTATAGATAAATGCACAGTAACACTCCTCTCATTCATTATATAGGAGGTTTCCTAGCATCTGTTCCTATCCTGTGTCTTTGGATAAATGCACAGTACCACTCCTCTCATTCATTATGTGGGATGTTTCCTAGTATCAGTTCCTATCCTGTGTGTATAGATAAATGCACAGTAACACTCCTCTCATTCATTATGCGGGATGTTTCCTAGTATCAGTTCCTATCCTGGTTCCATGGATAAATGCACATTATCACTCCTCTCATTCATTATGCGGGAGGTTTCCTAGTATCAGTTTCTATCCTGTGTGTATAGATAAATGCACAGTAACACTCCTCTCATTCATTATATAGGAGGTTTCCTAGCATCTGTTCCTATCCTGTGTCTTTGGATAAATGCACAGTACCACTTCTCTCATTCATTATGCAGGATGCCATTTCCTAGTATACGTATCTATGGATAAATGCACAGTGCCACTTCTCTCTCTCTCATTATGTACGATGGAATTGCCTAGTATCGGTTCCTATCCTGTGTCTATGGATAAATGCACAGTGCCACTCCCCTCTCTCATTCATTATGCAGGGTGTCATTAACAGAGTACCTGGCAGCAATGAATATTCGGCTTAACTGCAACATTGCTAATTATCCCTTTTGACAATATTATTATTAAATATTCTAGCCTGCGGTAAACATTTAAGTTACCGTTGAACTAAAAGTTCCAGCGAGTTCTGAGGCCGTTCCATTCGATTTCAAGAGCTGGACAAACTACATTACAAAGCAGTATAATACAGTATACCGTATATGATATGTTACACTCAATGCCAATGCTGAATCCTGTACCAATAAGTAACGAAATACAACTGTGTGTAGCTGCACACCCTAGCACACTGCGATAAGTCCTCGCACACAACCACTACTGTACTATAAGCACCTCCCGCTACTATGGATTCCTGCTCCTGAAACAATGGGGGAAAGTTGCCTTTCCGGATTCCTAGGCATTCCACCTGCAGCGTGTCACAGTGTCTCCAGTCCAAAGAGATCCCGTGCTCCCACTCAGCCTCGCCCTGGACTCTGGCCTGACAACACCCATATACTAACCCACGGTTTCCCACAACACATACATCCACTCGGCAGCACCAGGTATACTGGGAGAAGCAGTTATAATTACCGGGATACATCTACAAAACTCTAATATTTCCGGAAGACCTCCAGGGTTAGACTGGCCAATCGGGGTACAGGAGATCAACCGGTGGGCCCCATTGCCTGGGGGCCCAGCTCTTCTAGAGATCAGGATACAGAATGAGCACTTCAATAATACATTATACATATGCTGCATTACACGGCGGTGTATTTTCTATATTGCATTGGTGATATTTATTAATTAGATAGATACCAACACTATGTACTCTCTCATGGAAACTGGCCACACCCCTAAACACGATCGCCTATCACAGCATTTTGCCATTGGTCCATTCATGTCTCAGTCCCTTTAAACTAGGCACTTGAAACACACAGGAGACCTATCAACGCTCAGCACCAGATTAATCAAGCTTCAAAAAAGTGATACAATGGAGAGTGATAAACAGCCAGCCAATCAGCTCCTACCTGCCATGTTACAGGCTGGGTTTGAAAAATGACAGGAGTGGATTGGCTGGTTGTTTAGCACTCTCCACTTTATTACTTTTTGAAGCTTGATATATGACTTTTAAATGTAATTTCAAAGACTGTACTATAGTTAAAATCTCATTGGCTGGTCTATGAAAGATCTCTTAGATACCAGTAACAAATTCTATTTCCAAGATCGGACATATGAAGCTGGCACATCTCCTTATCCTGAATTATCCTTGTCTTAAGCTAAAAAAACAAAAACACTGAAAAATAAGGAAATTTGCTCTAAAGTTACTAATGGGTTTGTAAGATGCAAATGAATGTGAAAACAATAGGGGCTTTGTGACGTCGCACCAGAACCGGTCCTGTAAAGAGTCGTTCCCCCAGGAGCCGGTGATTGATTCTGTTCGGACTTGGGCCAGTGATCGCAGCTACTTACATTGTAACTGTCATCCACCCAGCAAACACCTTGGCTTTCAATGGCTGCACTACAGCTACTGTACTTATTCAGTATACATGCAGTCATACAGTATATCGCACAAAGACACAGCAAGATGGGACAAGCAAACCTGGTCTCTTTTATAAAGGTTTTATTTGGCACAGGGGAAAGGGGGGGGGGGGGGTTGGTTTGTTAGACATTTCACAATTTGAATTGTCTCATATAACAGAGGAATCTTTATGGTTGGAATGTAAGCTATATACAATTACGAGCAAATTCCTCCAAGAGACATTTACATATGTATAATGAAAAGATTCCAGATACTCAAAACTGCTATTTTGGAGATACAGGGCGAGATTCTCTATTACAGAAATGCGGTAAAAACCCCGTTATCGGGGTTTTTACCGCATTTCTGTATTCTCTAACCTCCCTCCGCAGTGTCACCGCTGTGGAGGGAATCGCCAGCAAAAGCTGGCGGTTCCCTGCAGAAGCCTATGGACTTCTTACCGCAGCGGTGTGTGAGGGATCCGTCACGGATCCCTCCCAGCATGCCCCGCAGCCGGCGCGTCAGTCTGCGCATGCGCAGACGGACTCCTGGGGTCATAGACCCGGAAGTCCAGCAACGGCGCCACATCGCAAGGGACAGCTCTTACCGCAAGAGCTGTCCCTTGCGTTAATGACCTCATATTTTAGAGAATATGCGGTCATTAGAAATGCGATGCCCGGCGAAGAGGGCTGCGGATTTTAGAGAATCCCACCCTAAATGAGAGACATACAGATAATCGCAGACTGTTATACTGCTTTCACATTGCAGAAACGGGTATTGACCCTGTATTCTTAAATGGGACTTTAAAATGGGTCTGAACCTTAAGACCTTGCAGGTGAAAACCGTTTTAAAAAGCATTTAATACCATTCACACATTCAACCTGTTTAACCCCCAAGGGACACGTTTCAAACCATAGAAATAGAGCCATTCACACTGCCTAAAAAACGGCTTTGAAACGTGTAGGACTCTGCTTTTTAAACGTGTTGAAATACCAGTTAACTTTAACCGGTAAATCAACTCTGGCGCTTTCACACTGCAGCCTTAAACATTTTAAAATGGAAAAAAAATGGCAATATACCGTTTTAAAAGTGCAGTGTGAAAGGGGTATAACTGGGAGGAACCAGTACATTATTTTATTTATTTTTTTACACACTTTGAAAGCAAACAGTTACAGTATTTACCAAGCGTAATACATTTTCGCAGTTATGTATGTAATATATGCACGTGTTCCGCATTGAGCTCTCTGGGAAAACCGAGGATACGATTCCATAGCTCTATTCTAAAGAGTACTGAAGGATACAACAGGATGGGTATGACGTCATTAGTTCAACATGGTCTAGGTCAGGGGTGGGCAATTAGATCAGCTGATGGGCCACTTAATACTTCCAGCAGATATTCAAGGGCCGCACTCCAGACATAGGGGGTGTGGTCAAAGGGGGTACATCTTTGAATATATTGTAGCACACCATTTACCCCTTTTACACATCATGCAACACAACAGTAGGCCCCTTATACTTTCCCCTTACTTTAGTAATTCAACACACCAGCGTGGCGAGCGCAGCGAGCCCGCAAGGGGCTTTTTTGCGCTCGCCATGCTGTCTGACTCCGGCCAGTCGGGATCATGACTGTCGGGATCATGACTGTCGGGATCATGACTGTCAGAATCCCGACTGTCGGAGTCCCGTACCACACCCCTCCCCCTTAGTTACTCCACACACCTTCCCCCAATAGTAATGCCACACACCTGCCCCTCTTTAGATATTCAAAACACCTGCGCGCCAGCCTTAAAAAACGGCGCAGATTGCAGCCCCATGCAGTCAAGACTACTCACCTATCCTCAGCGGCGCTGCGGCTGTAGTGACATGTGGGACACTGCTGTATGTGTGTCCGATGGCGGCTGTGTGCCCGCGGCATAGTCCTGCGGCCTTTTGGCATGCACCTACTATGGACACCTGATCTGAATATTATTTCACCAGCTTGGTCACTGGTAGCCACAGACTGCAAACTGTAGGCACAATGAAGGTAAGACCTAAAAATTGACACATTGCTAGTCTTGGGGATGGATTTGGGGCGCGGCTCCCCTCGGGTTGGTGAAACCGAGTTGCTTTCGGGGTGGCACACCCTAACATTTATTTAGCACTATTTAATTTTCACTAATATACTTTCTCTAGCACAACACATTTTAACCTCTAGCTTCTGCTACTTTCTTATTAACACACTTCTAGCTTAGTTTTTTCACTTGTGTGCTGCCCTGGGGTGACTTGCTTATACTGGCCTTTTTGGGGTTCCGCGCCCCAGATCCAAACTTAGTATTAGGGACCCACCAGAAATGAGGTTACCGTGAAGCTGGTTGGTGGGCAAATATTTCTTGGCCAATTGATATACCAAGAACCTCTGTTATTGACCGATTGATTAATAATATGGAGTGTGCATCTGCACCACATGTTTTTCTTTGCAGAACTACAAGTCCCAGCATGATAGCACCTCATGTATATTGGGTGTGCATTCTAAGATTCCCCCCCCCCCCCCCATAACCTACTATGGACAGGCTGGGCATCGGCTACACAGGACACACACACAGCTGCCATCGGACACACATACAGCAGCGCAGAGTGGCGGGCCAGTTAGGAGCTGTTCACGGGCCGCGGGCTTTTTGTTATCCACCCCTGGTCTAGATCTACAGTCAAAAGGTTGACACATGAAAAGTCACACTCGCCACACTATTTTATTCTCCCACCACGCCTTAGTGGATGGTAGGGCATGAAATACTGCCCGTCGGCACATGTCGGCTTAAAAAAAAAAAAAAAAAAAAACTTTTGACTCAACCTTCCTATTGTCGACCTAATGATTGTGTCAACGTATTTCATGTGTCTGCCTAAGCCCCGTCGACCTTCAGTAATTGAGCTAGTGACTGTATCCCCTCTGGAAGCGCTTTCCATAGGAAATAGGACACTAATGAGATTGGTTTCAGTTTTCAGGTCTTGATAAATAGCACAATCGCAACACCCGTATGGGGCGAGTGGTTTACTGCGATTCTGATATTCTAGGCTTGAACATCGGACTTGTAGCTTCGTGATAATCATGCGGAAATGACTGTTTCCGTGAGATTGACAGGGCTAGATAAATAGGCCCTTAGTCTGTTTATTGAGCCACATCCATACTTGCCTACCTCCCGGGAAACTGGAGGCTTATGACAACCAGGGGGCACTTTTGGCCACCAGAAAGTATGGGCAAGTCTCCCGATGGTAACCACCACCTGCCACCCACTTACCGGGAACAGTTTAAAGATTACAAGTCCCAGTATAATATATAATACTGAACATCTCCTATTAGTACCAAGACAATATAAGGAACGTCGTGGAGAGGAGCTGAAGGAAAATAGCTCCTGACTCAATCAGTAGTCAGGTTCAGTCCATCGTGCACCGACAGCCTCAGAAATACTGGTACTAGGGCCTAATACAAAAGGTGGAAGAAAATCCTCAAAATAGTGCGCGCAAAAGCTGCGCATATTCAGCTGTATGCAGGAGCATGCGTACAAATTCTCTTCCAGTCACCCTCATCAGCGTGCACTTCCTCCTGCGCTACACTAGGGGCCTGATTCTGGTTCACTTGCAAAAGCAAATTCTCTTTCTAATGGACAAAACCATGCTGCACTGCAGGTGGGGAAGATGTAACATGTGCAGAGAGAGATAGATTTAGGTGTTATTTTGTTATTTGCAGACTAAATACTGGCTGCTTTATTTTTACACCCAAATCTAAAGGCCCCCATACACCGAGCAGATTCCGAGGAGTCTGGCCATCATATCGGCCCAAATTGGGCAAGTTTGATGTTCCCTCAGGTCCGAATCGCAGCCCTGTGTGACAAATAGTGATGGATCACATAAGTCTCTGATTCCTGGGAAGGTCTTGGGTGACTCGCCGGGAATCTCTCTCTGTACGTTACTTTCTCTGTACATTACATCTGCCCCACCTGCAATGCACATAGTTTTGTCCATTAGAGAGAATTTGCTTTTGCGAGAGAACCAGAAATTAGGCCTTAAGGCCCATACACACTGGGTAACATTGAGCTGAAAGTTGCTCAAAACAGAATGTTTGAGCACCTTTCAGCTCAAAGCCGCCCAGTGTGTATGCCCCGGCAATGAGCGGTGAGCGCTGCTGCATGCTCCCGCATCATCGCCAGGAAAGCCGTTCATCTACTGGTATTACCAGCAGATGAACGCGATCATCACTGTCCATACACGCTGGGCATAGTCGCCCAGTGTGTATGGACCTTTAGGTTGTAAGAGATACACCTCCAAGCTCTGTACAGGGCGGATTGTGTCACTACACCACCACAGTCTTTGCCAACTTGAGCAGGTCTCATTACGACTGGTTCTGCCTCATCAGTTGTAAGTGTAGAAGCAACTGAAATGTGCATGGCTGATGCGCCCATTTCTGCGCAACGCACAGCGCAAATACACACAACATAGGCAAATAGGTGAACATTCAGCTGGGCACTAACTACTAGAGAAACCAGAAAGCCACAGAGCCATCAACTGTATCCCAGCAGGTAACCGTTTGTAATGTGCCCCAACCAGTCCCTTAGGGCACATTACCAGGCAGAGGCCGGATCAGAGGCCGGTATTTAAATACCTGTTTTGATATTTTCCTTTCCTACCCATCATACCTCATAATTCCTTTATTATCTACTTATTATAGCATGCCATTTTAATGGTGTGTGGCTGCACCATTGATAAAACACCGACCTGTCATTTCCTACATTCGCTACCCTCTGTTTCAGAAATGCAAAGAATGTTACAATACCTTTTATTAAAGCAAATCTAGGAGCAAATACTCGCTGCAGATTTGAGCCAAACGTTCTCTGATCAAGACCCATCTCAACTAAACCTCATCTGGTTTTGTGCGATCTCAGACTTTGCCTAGAACCATTATCATAAGGCAGCATTTGGTGTTATGTTACACTACAACGACCTGATCATATGCAGATCGTAAGAGCGATTAAACGAGTGATTGTGCTTAAAAAGCACATGCGATCTGCTTAGGACCGCAAGCATAGGCAAAAAATCATACTTGAGGCATGTAAGGATGGTGTAGTGGTTAGCATTACTGCCTCACAGCGCTGAGGTCATGGGTTCCATTCCCACCATGGCTCTAACTGTGCAGAGTTTGTATATTCTCCCCGTGCTTGCGTGGGTTTACTCCGGGTACTCTGGTTTCCTCCCACAATCCAAAAATATACTGGTAGGCTAATTGGCGCTCAACAAAATTAACCCTAGAATGTCTGTGTGCGCATGTACATGTGGTAGGGAATATAGATTGTAAACTCCACTGGGGCAGGGACTGATGTGAATGTTCAAATATTCTCTGTAAAGCGCTGCGGAATCTGTGTGCGCTATATTAGAAACTGTTAATAAACCAAATAATAAATGTATGATCTGAGAATCAACCTCTCGACCCGCGGATCAAACAGATATACCTCACGATGCGCACACAATCCATCGCATGACCCGTCGAAATCGTGCATTCGTACAGAATATAGCTCCAGTGTATGGCTAGCTTAGTGCTCTAACATCCACTACTTAGGTTTTCCTGTATCCCAAGACCAGTGTAATCACTCACGCAAGATAAGAACTCCAAACATGTCCATTGATAAAACAGGGCCAATCAATCATTGTTGACACAGTGTGACAAAGGCTAACAGAATACAACAAAACAAAAATACAATAAATTGAAAATAAATGTAATAAAAAAGGAAATGCAACCAATAAAATAAACTCAAAATGTCAAAGTATATGCAATAAATAAAAAATGAAAATAAATTTAAATTAAAAATAAATAAGCAAATGCCATAAATAAATAAATTAAAATAACTATGTAAATAAATAACTAAAATGGAAATAAATATCAATAAATGAATAAAAAAATGGAAATAAATAAACGCACAGTGTTCTTTGCAAAACCAAAAAGTTTCCGGAGTAGAGGATCTAAGTAACTTTCTATAAAAAATATATATATATATATATATATATATATATATATATATATATAATATATATATATATATTTAGTAGGACAGGGACATGACACTGAGCATCAGACTACCCTGCACACATCACCAGAGAGTGACAGAGCCATCTCTGCATGGGGAGCCAGGCACTTACCATTCAGCCCATTAGGGATGCTCCTGTGGTGGGGCAGGGTGGACAGGTCATCCGCAGACCTCCTGATGCTCTTGTTCTCCGCCGGCTTGGAGTGCTGGTGGTGATGGTCCGGGCTCCCGGCGCTGCCCGTGCTGGACGTGCTGCTCCCATCCCCTACATCCCTGGTTGCAGAGCCCCCGTTCAGGTTGGTGAGGCTGCTCTGGCTGTCTATGGAGCTCCGGGAGCCGGCCCCGTTCCTCTCCTCGTCCAGCATCAGGACGATCTCCTTGAGCTCCAGGTTGTCCCTGAGCAGAGCCTCCTGCCTGCTCTCCAGCTCCTTCAGCTTCTGCTGGTAAGCCCCCACCTCCTTCCACATCACCCCGGCGGTGTGCCGGCCGAAGCGCTGCCACTCCCGGGCCAGCTTCTTGCCCTTCTGCCGGTCGTCGTCCAGGAAGCAGCAGAGCTCCCGCAGCTCCTGGTTGTCCTCCTGGAGCTTCTGGTTGACGTCCTTCAGGCCCCGGATCTCGTGCAGGTGGAGCTGCAGCCGCCGGTTGACGTCCTTCATCAGGTGGCCGTGCTCCAGCATCAGGCTCATCTTGTCGCCCTCCGCCCGCCGCAGCCGCTGCAGCAGCTCCTCCTTGCTGGACCTCAGGAGCTCCTCATCCGGGAGCTGGCCCATGTCCTCAGCGGAGCCTCCCCTGGGCATGCATGGCAGGAGATGGGGGAGAGCAGGGATAAGGGGACCGGGACAGGATCAGAGGTCTCCCCTGCCTGCCAACATCCCAGCAGCAGATGCGATGGTGCCAGTCATCCAAGGTGCAGGGGTGTCACTCATGGGTGGTGGGGTTGTCCTGGGTGCCAAGGGCTGGCCACCCCCCGCATGCACTCCTGGGGGAGGTATGTACTATGTATTATGTGCTGCTAACTCCGTGCTCCAGCTGCTCACACCGGGCGCGATCTCGTAACTATGCCGCTGCTTCCAGCTCATCTGTGGACTGGGAGAGACCGCCTGCCCTACCCTGCCCCTGTGTCTGCCCTGCCCCGCCCTTTCCCAGGTCTGTCCCGACCCTTTCCAGATGTGTCCCGCCCCTCACGGCTGAGCCTGCCTGTCCTGTCCCTCCCTTCCACCACTCTGCCCACGCCCCTTTACAGCCCTAGCCTGCCCTTCCCCGCTCTGTCCCTCTCCTCTCCAACTGTGGCCCGCCCCTCCAGGGCTCAGCCTGTTCGTCCTGCCCCTCCCATCCTCAGCTCTACTCCGCCCATCCCCAGCTCTGCCTGCCTGTCCTTACAGCGCTGTGATCGCCTTTTTTCTCTCTCTCTCTCGTTCGAATCAAACCAGCTTTATTGACAGCCCCATGGCACGCAACCCTATCTAGGTCAACGTTCTACTCTGGTTACAAAGTAACAATATAAGGAATGGGAGAGAGGGAGAGATCTGTGAGTCTCAGACACGCAGCGCTGGCTGCAAGTGTATGCACATAGGCAATGTCAGAATAGACATTATATAAAGTACATATTAAATGCAGTTAATGTGTTTATTTTACATATTAAACTAGAACCAAACAACAGGGTTGGAAGGTCGACGTAAGCATTAGGTCGACAATGGTAAGGTCGTCATGAGTTTTTTGCATTTTTTTTACCCAAATGTTGGCATAGTCGATGTGGACACTGATATGGCTATTGGACACTGATATTCTATTCTCCCGCCATATCCCAGTGGATGGTAAGGCATGAAATACTGCCTGTCGGCACTTGTCGGCCCCCCATCCCCTGGTACTTGCTAGCTCATAGGCTCCCCCTACCCTAGTACTTGCTAGCTCGTCCCCTCCCCCCCTCCCCCCTCCCCTGGTACTTGTCAGCTCATACGCATCTCCCCCCCCCCCCCCCCCCCCCTGGTACTTGCCAGCTCATATGCTCCAACCCCGCCCCCCCCCCCATCCCCTGGTACTTGCTAGCTCATCCGCTCCGCCCTCCCCTGGTACTTGCCAGCTCGTACGCTTCCCCCCCCCCCCCCCCTCCCCTGGTACTTGTCAGCTCATACGCAACCCCCCCCCTCTCCCCTGGTACTTGCCAACTTGCCAGCTCATATGCCCCCCCCCCCCATCCCCTGGTACTTGCTAGCTCATATGCTCCCCCTACCCTGGTACTTGCTAGCTCATCCCCTCCCTACCCCCCTCCCCTGGTACTTGTAAGCTCATACTCAACCACCCCCCCCCCCCCCCTGGTACTTGTCAGTTCATACGCATCTCCCCCTCCCCTGGAACTTGCCAGCTCGGCCAGCGGGGATATGCAGTGGGCAGTGTGCAGTGGGGTCCGTTCAGCGAATGGGAAGTCAGCGGCGGGTCCCTGTGGCGGATGGGAACTAGTAGCGCTACTAGTTCCCATCCACCACAGGGACCACACTGCTGACTTCCCATTCGAACGGACCCCGCCGCACACTGCCCACTGCATGATGCCCGCTGCCCAGACCCCTGCGAGCTGGCAAGTACCAGGGGAAAGGATTAGTGTAACATGTACCCTCGCATGGCTCGCTTCGCTCAGCACACCTTACTGTTCCCAATTTTAGTCCATTGGATCGTACATTATGTAAAAAACGGCATTTAAACGGTAATATACCGTTTAAGAGATGCGGTCTGAAAGGGGTTTTACCTGGCAGACCCGTTTTTGGAAAGATTTTCAAATACAGGGTCAAAGCCAGTAATGCAGTCTGAAAGCAGCATGAGTGTATTTGGCAGGAAACATACACACTCCTAAGACCACCCCCTGACTCCTGTGAAACTAGCCAATGGGAGTGCAGGGGCAGGCTTAGAAGGACTGTGTGAAGCCTTATACTGATTACTGGGCGCTGCACAGACACACTCAGCTCACCTGATCCCGGGGGAACCAGCCAGCACATATATTATAATGGGTGCAGTCTATACAGGCCCCTGCATCTCAGAGGGGCCCACACCATGCTTCGGACCAACACTGTTATAGTGTAATTTTATGCCCATTTGGATCATGAAGTAAGAACAAGTTGGTCAAAAAAAAATAATGAAAAACCCATGTCAACATTTCTCTGTGTCGACCAATCCCACATCAAATGTCGACCATTTTTAAGTGTCAACCTAATCACTGTCAACCAATAGTGGTCTACCTAGTCACTGCGACCTAGACACTGTTATCCGGATACGAAAAGCAGCTGGCTCCAATATTATTGTTAAATACATGGTAGTTGACCCTTGTAAACATTTTCATGCAAAAAAAATACAAATAATTTTATAGCGAGGTTGGGGGTTTGGATGAAAGAAGAACCCATTCATTTGTAGCCATTTCGAGTAGCCGAGCAAAACTGATCATCTTCAGGGGCCTACACACGGGGAGATGCTGAGGTGTTCAGCGGAGAACGTAGTCTTTAAAATGGTACTTCATTTTGATTGAAGATAAAGAGACAAAAATGGATCATAATTTTTGCACTGGCCAACTAGTAGGTTTTACTTATTTTATCTTAAATTTTAGCCCTTCCCCTCTTATTATAGATGAGGGCAGGGCTGCCACTAGAAATGCTTGGGCCCGGGACTGACCTACAGTCCAGGCCCCCAGCGGCACAGCCCCATACCTCCGACCCCCCCCCCCCCCCCCCAGGGCACGCCCGCACCTGCCTGCCAGCACCCCAGCCTGCCAGCACCCTGCCTCCCCATTACTTACCATCATGTTGCAGCCGCGTCCTCCGGCTCCTTCAGTCTCCACGGTCTGAGCGCACACTGCAACCTGCAAAGCGCTGAGCCCCTCTGTGTCCTAGGCTCAGCGCTCTGCAGGCTGCACTGTGTATTGTGCGTGCTTAGCCGCTGGGTGAGAGATGCTGGGTGCGCGCGGGGGAGGTAGGGCTGGCTGCCAGGTGAGGAACGCTGGGTGCGGTGGTAGGGGGGCTGTAGGCCCGGGACAGCTGTACTCAGGGCACCCCCCTGTTGGCGGCCCTGGAAGAGGGGCCCGGGTCTCTGTCTGCAGAGACAGGGAAGGAAGTATCAGGGCCTGTGTATAGAGGCCTCTGCTGTGATCCTCACTGCTGGGTGCACCTGAGGTCCGGAAAGGTAAGCAGCCTTTCTTCCCGCTGCCTTTGTATGTCCCAACTCTTAGTCCCCAGCCATGGTTTTGCAAGGAGGGATGTGGCACAGACGTCCGGTTCTCCAGCTTGTACTGAGGTCCGCGTGCGCTTGCCCTGTTGCTGCTGCACGGAGCTCTGGGGCTCTGCTGCCAAACGGGATGAGGTGTCGGGGGCCGGCCTCCGACTGTGGCCGTGCGTCGTGTCCTGCAGCGAGGCTGAGCTGCAGGAGCTCTAAGTAGCGGAGCGGGCTCTGTTTTAGCTGTCAGGTGGGGGGAGGGGGGACAGAGAATGTGCAGCAGTCTGATAGCAGCACTGGTGGTAATGTACCAGTGCTGCTAGTCTCATTAGCGCGTGGAATCACCCATGTTTTTCATACGCGTATCCGGGGCAGCGGGAAAGTGGAGGGGTGGAGCTTACTGCGCCACAGTCAATTTTTTACTTTGATTTGTAAACAAGCAGTACAATGTGCAATTGTATATGAACAATTCGTCAGATTATGAAGGGCACAAAAGGGATCACCAAAAATCACCTGAATTTGTTAAAAATGTTTTAGCTGGAACTATATTCTTATAACTATATTACGATAACTATTGTGATCATATCTGTCTTCCACTTCTCCCTTGCTGAGTTCTTCTGTCTACTGGGTGATTTGATTGAATTTGATCATCTTGATCGCTATGGTTACCTGTTATGTATTGTACTTCTGCAATTCTGTTATGATTTTGTGTTTCCCTTGTATGGTACTGTGGACAGTTTGTGTCACTTATCAATAAATACTAAATAAAAAGAAATAATAATATCTGCATACAGTGATCTCTGTTGTTGAAAGGAATAATGCGGTCTACACACATAGAGGGGGGGATGTTCTAACATCCGCACGCCAGCTCCGCCTCCCTTCGCCGCCCATCGCATTTATAATTATCGCATATGCACTAACATATGCGATAATTATGGCAAAGGACAGCTCTTGCGTTAAGAGCTGTCCTTTGCGGTGAGAGTCAGCGGGTCCCATCGGGTCCCGGCGGCTCCCCCCTCCCTCCCTTACCCGGCGCTGCTGCTGCGCCGGGATCTCCTCCTCCCTGCACCCGGAAGAGGATCATAGTGCAGGGAGGAGGAGGTCACAGGTCCGGGCAGCACAGCTCTGTGCTGCCCGAACACAGGTGAGGGGGGAACGGTGCGGGGCGGCGGGGGTCGATGCAGGGCGGCGGTGGGACGCGATAGAAGCCATAGGCTTCTATGGAGCATCGCCAGATTTTTCTGGCGATGCCCCCCGTCGCGATAACCCGGCAGGGGATGCATCCCAAAATGCGGTAAAAACCCAGATAATGGGGTTTTCACTGCATTTTTAGTTTAGAGAATCTCCCCCAGAGCGTTTTAGGGACATGTTCTAAGCAATCTTACTAGATCGCTTAGAAAATGCCCCTACATCGCTCTGTGTGTAGGGGCCATGGCGATAGCGATGTGCGGCGCTATTGTATGGCAATTAATATCCAGCATGCTGGATAAATCTATAATCGCCGGTGCCAGTGTTCTCACCGGAGAACACCGGCCCTGACAGATCGCTCAGCACACTGCGCTGACACATCGCTGTGTGCTGAGCGATCTTGCTGAATCATTCTTAGGGATCTAGTGTCGCTCAGAACGCTCAGCAAATCTCTACTTGTGTAGGCCCCTTAAGAATATAAAATGGTCTATGATATTTTTGTTCTTTTGCAGTCTTTGAAGTTGAGGGCATCTTCAGAATAAGGACCTTATGGGAGATTCTGGTTCATTCACAAGGCTGTAAATTTGCAGCCTTGGGAGTCCACCAAACCCCGCCTTGCGAATGGTGGCCTGGCCGCCGCCCATTCACAATGGCGTTTCCCTGGCAGGGCCTGCGAATGGATATTACACAGTAACATCCATTCGCAGCCTAGTGGGATCCACCCCCATCATTCAATGGTCGGCGACCATCAGATGATGGCGAAGGTGAACGCATATAAAAGTGACTCCGATGATGTCAGCTGGCCGCCCCCGCACCAGCGTCATCGGGTAATTTGCATGAGAACACCCAGCGTTCTCATGGGAACGCCCATAAAACGCCATATGTAAATGGCCCGGCCCACCACACCATGCCCCTCCACGCCCCACGCCCGAACACTTGGGTGCGTGCGCCCAGCAAACACCCTGTTCGCCGTTGCCGCACGCACCCGGCGTATGCACATGCACAGAAATGACCACACGCATGCGCGTATACGCCCACCATGTGAACAAAGGGGTCCGAACGAATGGACTGGAATATGGCCCCTTATTCTGGTCCGTTCGCAGCCAGCGCTCGTTTGCATGGGGACCGATGTTGGACTTATGGCAGCCGCATTTCTGCACATGCCACGGCAAACAGACTGTTCGCTGGGTGCACGTAACCAAGGCTGCGCCCGGGGTGCGTAGAGTGGGCGTAACACCATTTGCAGGGTGGGTTCTGGTTGACTCGCAAGGGTGCGAATTTGCATCCGAGCAAATCAACCAGAATAACCCCCTAAAATCAGTGCAAAGACCACCAGCACCTAGATCACAGCACTTCTGACAATGTCACACTTCCATAGAGCTTGTGCAGGGGACACTGCCACCTACTGTTCACATCACATTATTCACCCTGTCTTATTTTTGGGAAGTGTGAATTGCCAACGGAGGAGCCAATATATGGGCACTGCCAGATTATGGTCTACGTGGCCTGGAAGTTGCGTTCATTAAGCGTGGCCTTAAGGGCCTAACATATGGGCTTAATTGGCAGCTGCCAAGGGCCCTCAATTCAAGGGGACTATAGCTGGGGCAGAATGGGTTGTGGGCATCTGCCTCCTGAGTTTCTTGGTAGGCAGTAGAGGATGCTGCCTGGTCCCCATGATTGTGAATCACACACAAAGCAGCATCCTTCCTGCTTACCAGTCTGCAGCCTAACAGTGAATGGCTGTCAGCATGCTGATTGGTGGATGGCTGGAGCTATCCACCAATCAGAGTGCTGACAGCCATTCACTGTATGGAAGCAAGTGGAGAGGTGGCACAGGAGCACAGGAGGGGTGTGTTATGATTTTTATTGTTTACATTTTCCCTGTGAATGGGGGTGGAGGGGCCCCAAATGCATTGCTTTGCCTGGGTCCTACAATGCTGTTGCGACGGCCCTGGGAGATGGGCATCCGGAGGTCCTGACACCTATGATTACCAGCCTTGGCATTGAATCGCTTCCTGGGCAGGCACCAATTGGCTGGTAGGTAACGTGGGATGGCATAATGGCATGTACCTCCTTACTTAGACCAGTGATATACTTGTAGGCCCTATTTGCGATGGGTGTCCTGGAGCTGCATTTCCACCCACCCCATTATTAAGCTGGACCTGTGTATGGGGACCGGTTTAATGTGTGAAGAAACTGTACACAGAAAAATCAGATTCTAATTGTAATTTTTTTTCAAACAATCAAAACAACTAAACAGTTGCTAAGGGTAACAACACCTTGCAGGAAATTTACGGTACTTGTTTCCTAGCACGGCCACAAATCTTGGCCATCGGGGGTAATTTTAGTGGCCTGCGACGCGACCGACGCAATGCCCCCGATTTTTCTATTGAAATGCATTGAAAACAGTGAAAAATCGGGTCGGTCGCGTTGTGTGCGCCTAAAAATGCTTAAATGCTTAAATGGTCCACCCGCGATGGCCGCGATTTCCCCATAGGGAACAATGTTAAATGCCTCAATTTACCCGCGATGACCCCGATTTCCCATAGGAAACAATGTTAAATGGGTCAATTTACCCAAATCATCATAGGGAAGAATGGTAAATGGGCCAGAAAGCCCAAAAAACCCCCCTGACCAGTGAAATGTCCCCCCAAAAGTAGTTCACGCCACCCTGCGATGAACGTGAACCCGAAGCGTGGCGAGCGCAGCGAGTCCGCGAGGGGCGGCGGTACGCGTCCTCCGACCTTTTCATACCCCCACTATCCACTAGGGCGTGGAGTTGAGAATAGAATAGTGTGGCGAGCGCAGCGAGCCACCGCGCCCGAAGCGTGGCGAGCGCAGCGAGCCCCGCGAGGGGACGCGGATACCTTCACAGGTAAACGCGTCCCTTCGCGGGCTTCACAGGTATCCGCGTCCCCTCGCGGGGCTCGCTGCGCTCACCACGCTTCGGGCTCGGTGGCTCGCTGCGCTCGCCACACTATTCTATTCTCAACTCCACGCCCTAGTGGATAGTAGGGGTATGAAAAGGTCGGAGGACGCGTACCGCCGCCCTTCGCGGGCTCGCTGCGCTCGCCACGCTTCGGGTTCACGTTGATCAGGTGGTGGCGTAAACTACTTTTGGGGGGACATTTCAATGTTCAGGGGTGTTTTTGGCCCATTTACCATTGTTCCTATGATAATTTGGGTAAATTGAGCCATTTCACATTGTTTCCTATGGGAAATCGTGGTCATCGCGGGTAAACTGAGGCATTTAACATTGTTCTCTATGGGGAAATCGCGGGCATCGCGTCTGGCCCATCGCCCGCGATGGCCCCGATTTTACCCCCGATGACCGCGATTATGATCGTTGTGGCCGTGCTAGGAAACAAGTACCAAATTTACTAAGATGGGAGTTCTACCTCACATGGAATGTTGCTATGGGCAACCAATCAGAATTGACTTCTAGAAAATAATAGAGTATCTGGTTGCTCCCATGTAATATAGAATCTCCCATCTTAGTAAATGCCCCCCCCCCCCCCCTATTCTTCAGTCAAACTTGCATGTTGTTTTAAATCTATCTCTATCTGAAGGGCTGCCTGCTCGCTGTCACCGATCGCCCCATCAGTATTCAACTGACCCCCCGGGCGTATATGCCAATTCCCCCTCGCTCTGTTTTTGGAGTGAGGGGGAATCGGCGTATGCGGCTGCAGAAGCAGCGGGGCCCGCGGTTAAATGCACTGCATTAGCTGCGGGTCTCGCTGTTTGGGGGAACCCTTGCTGTCCTGTGACAGGATTTCCCCGGAACGCAGAATAGGGTGAGTGGCCAGCGAGGGGGTTAAACAGCGACGATTACTTGTTTTCTGCGATCCCTCCCATTTAACCCCCTCGCCGGCCACTCACCCCGGCATTAAATACTACCCAAAGAATGCACAATGCACTGAGCCTCTATGAGTCATGAAGGTGCAGACCAAATCCCCCTCACCCCCATTAGCAGCACTGTCATACAAAATCCCGGGTGCGACCCAGCTATTTGGTATAAAATAGGTATAACATGCTGCTGGCTTTTGGGGGCGGTGACAAGAGTCCATCTAAAAAAACAAAGGTGCTGCTGACGCACCATTTTCTGGGCCTGCCAAAGCCGGTGTCTGCATCTCTGAAACCACCGGGATCATGGGTAACCTCAGAGTTACCCAAATGTCCAATACTCAAGTAACGGTTCAGAGGAGCCGCCAGGAAGCGTCTATTTACACAAGACGCCTCCTGCGACATTTACATATTGTAGCGAAGCCGCTGCGTGCAAACATGGCGGCTGCTGTAGCATCCACCTCTGAATTATCCTGACAGTACTGACTATCCCACTGTGATCACATCCCATGCGACTGAGCCAGTTCATTGGCTAATACCATTGGCAGATTTGAGGGACTCTTGCTAAGTTTGTCTCATGGAAATTCTGCAAAGTGGAACACTTTAGGTTACAGGATGCGTCACTGTTTTTTTAAATAACAGATAGCGGAAGATGACGAGGTTCTGACTCTCCGGTGAGCGAACGTTGGAGATCTCCCGCGGGAACGCAGTATCCTGGACATTTATTTGATCTAGCTGAAATAACACCCTGCAAATTCCTTACCTGCCGGAGAACAATGCAGAGGTAGAGGACCCATCCCGCTCCAGTCCATCCAGCGGAGGGAGTAGGCAATCCGTGTCAACTTAAGCCGCTCCTTATTCTTACATCTGGTCCTCCCTCCCTACTGCTCCAATTGGGCATATCATTGCAGCTCCATACAGGACGATTTACATCTCAGCCCTATACAGGACTCTTGGGACTCTCCGGGCCATACATTTTCCCTAGTTTGGTTGGTGAGATATGAATTTTATGTGATTTTAGAGAATTATCAATGTATTCTGGCTATATGTATTTTAGACATTAAGGGGGAAATTTACCAATATGAAAAACCTAGTTTTTCGTATTGGTATTTTCCCTACGACTGCATACGACTGTTTAAGTCGTATGCAAAGTCGTGTTCCGGAGGATCAGTTACAAAGCAGTCATATACGACTGCTTTGTAACCCACCGATGTCGTAGGAATTCGTATTAGCAGCCGTATATACGGCTGCTAATACGAATTATTTGTAGGCAGTCTGCACGGATCAGTCAGATCCGTGCAGGCTGCAAGGTGTAAAAAAAATTTAAATAAATAAATAAATAAAAAAAAAAACGGCGTGGGGTCCCCCCCACAGCCGAAACCAGCACCAGGCTGACAGAGGCTGGAGCCGGTAATTAAAAATCAGGGAACCCGACAAATAGGGGTTCCCTGATTTTTAACAACCAGCCCCAGGCTCCTGCTCTGGGGCTGGTTCCCAAAATACGGGGGACAAAATGAGTAGGGGTCCCCCGTATTTTAAGAACCAGCCCCAGGCAAAACCAGCCAGCAGGGTAATGCCACAGCCGGGGGGAGACTTTTTATGCAAGTCCCCCCGGCCAAAGCATTAACCCTACCGACCAGTCAGCCTGGCCAGGGGCCCTGGGGGAGTGGGGACCCCCCCCAATGAAGGGGTCCCCCCCCTCCAGGACTTACCTGACCAGGCTGAAGCCTGGTGCTGTCCTCGATGCCCCTGGGCGGTGGGCATCGAGCTGATAAATGGTGTAAAAAAATAGAACAAACTATTGTTTTTTACTGTGGCACTACAAGTGCCAGCAAGCCTCCCCAGCAAGCTGGGACTTGGAGAACCACAAGTCCCAGCCTGCTGGGCATTAAAGGGCCCGCTGGGTCTTGTAGTGCCACAGTAAAAAAAAAGTTAAATAAAACACACTGACACCCATTTTAAATAAAAGTTTAATACACACATTACATACATACTGATACTTTTTTTTTTAATCGTGAATTTTTATTGAGTTTTTCAGTAAATATTAAAGTACAATACAATACAATAAAAAAAAATAAAAAAAAAAACAGATCAATTTCAAGTGTGCGCATACATTATTACTATCATATCAGTACAGCATATCATACATAATGGTAATTAGTAGCATCATCAAGCACAAATAATATGATCCGTGGGAACATCATCATGTCAACCATTGGTAAGGCAAGCAGTGAAATAAGCCCATGTTACATTGAATAAACCCTGTTATAGGGATTATGACAGGCTAATTGTTAGATTCTTGGATATATAACGGTGAAGACGTCCAGGGGTGCCACACCTTTTCAAATTTATCTGGGCATTTACGCTTCTGATACATAAATTTTTCATGCGAAATAGTAGTGTTAGCAAGCGCTATCCACATATGTATAGAAGGTGCATTAGGACTCATCCATGCCCTCGCAATACACACCCGGGCAAGCATGAAGAGATTGTTCAGATAAATCCTCTGAAATTTGGGGAAAGTCTCCTCCATTCCTAACTCAAAGATGCACAGACGGGGGTCTAGGGCAGGTATTGGCACCTCTGTACCTCTGATCTTATCAAGTACCTGAGTCCAGTAAATCTGCAATTGTGGACAGCTCCAGAGAAGGTGCCAAAAATCCGCCCCCTCCTCCCCACATTTGGGACACTCACAACCTGCAGTACCCCCAATTTGAAACAGCCTATGTGGAGTCCAGTAGACCCGGTGCAAAATATACATTTGGATCTGCTGGAATCTGGCATATGCCGTGGCTCGTCTAGGTGACCCGCACATATGGGACCAGTCCTCATCATCCAAGGGTCCCAGATCCTCCTCCCATCTACCCCGCAGTGCATCTAGCTGGCCAACCCCGGCAAACGTGAGGAGGATGGAGTATAGAGCAGAGACCCGTCTCCTGTCCGGGAGCTCACGGACCAGCGTGTGAATCGGACTGTCAGTCAGGTCAGGGGTAGTACCCCTCCACTGCGTGTTCAACGCATGCCGTAACTGTAGGTACTTATAGAAAAAATGTCTCGGGATACTGTACGTGTCTTGTATCTGTTCAAAGGAGTATATCACACCCTCCCGATAGAGGTGCCCAATCTCAGTGACCCCATATGATACCCACTCCCTACCTGTTCCCAATTTGCAAAGTTCAGGAAAATCTCGGTTACGCCATATGGGCGATCTAGAGTCTATGACCTGGTCACCCCTCACCACCCCCGCCGCCAACCAGACCCTACGAGCCTGCTGCAGGAGAGGGGGGAGGGCCGCCAAAGGTGTTCGGGCCAATAAAAACTGCAAGGGTGAGAAAGTCTTCCCCGCCTTAACCAATAGTGCAATAGGTAAGTAGCCATAGTCAGCCGGCACCATCCACTCCACCAACTGAGCGAGCTGAGCGGCTAGGTAATACAGTCTCAGATCAGGCAGCGCCAACCCCCCATCCCACCGTGACCTGCACAGAGTTTTAACTGCAATACGGGCTCGCCTCCCACCCCAGACAAAGGTAGCGATACAGCTCATAATAAGCTTAAATTTAGAGGCAGGGATATATACCGGGGAGTTCTGCAGAATATACAGGAATTTGGGTTGAACGATCATTTTGATTAGGTTCACCCTGCCAGTAACCGACAGGGGGAGCGACTGCCAGGTCCGAGTTCGCTGTCTCAGTGCATCTATCTGAGGCAACAAGTTTAGGGTCATAAATTCCGCTGGGGAGTGGGAGACCTGAATGCCCAGGTACTTAAATTGAGTGCACCAACAAAGCGGGTAGTCATAGGTGGAGGGCCTCGAAACATTGGGGAGTAACGGGAACACCACAGATTTATCCCAATTAATGCCCACCCCAGAGAAGCGGGCAAATTCTGACATTAAAGTAAGGAGAAAGGGGAGTGTGGGTGTCATATTGGCTAAGTAAAGTATCATGTCATCGGCATATAACCCAATCTTACATACATACTGATACTTACCTTTCTTGATCCCGTAGGTAGCCCTGGTCCTGATGTCCTGTGTCGTCCTCCAGGTCCATGTCGGCTGTCTGCGTCGTCCTCCAGGTCCATGTCGACGGTCCGTGTCGTCCTCCAGGTCCATGGCGGTGTCCGGGTCCGAAGAAATCCATGTTGGAGCTGTGGAAGGAAATCCTACTCACCTGTTCCTGCGCTGAAGAAGTCTTCTCTTGATCCGACGTAATCCAGGTAATCTTCACAGCTGTCGCCGGTCAGCGGGGACTGATCAAGAAAGGTAAGTATCAGTATGTATGTAATGTGTGTATTAAACTTTTATTTAAAATGGGTGTCAGTGTGTTTTATTTAACTATTTTTTTTACTGTGGCACTACAAGACCCAGCGGGCCCTTTAATGCCCAGCAGGCTGGGACTTGTGGTTCTCCAAGTCCCAGCTTGCTGGGGAGGCTTGCTGGCACTTGTAGTGCCACAGTAAAAAACAATAGTTTGTTCTATTTTTTTACACCATTTATCAGCTCGATGCCCACCGCCCAGGGGCATCGAGGACAGCACCAGGCTTCAGCCTGGTCAGGTAAGTCCTGGAGGGGGGGGACCCCTTCATTGGGGGGGTCCCCACTCCCCCAGGGCCCCTGGCCAGGCTGACTGGTCGGTAGGGTTAATGCTTTGGCCGGGGGGACTTGCATAAAAAGTCTCCCCCCGGCTGTGGCATTACCCTGCTGGCTGGTTTTGCCTGGGGCTGGTTCTTAAAATACGGGGGACCCCTACTCATTTTGTCCCCCGTATTTTGGGAACCAGCCCCAGAGCAGGAGCCTGGGGCTGGTTGTTAAAAATCAGGGAACCCCTATTTGTCGGGTTCCCTGATTTTTAATTACCGGCTCCAGCCTCTGTCAGCCTGGTGCTGGTTTCGGCTGTGGGGGGGACCCCACGCCGTTTTTTTTTTAATTTTTCTATTTTTTTACACTGAAGCCTGCACGGATCTGACTGATCCGTGCAGGCTAAAACGCAAATACGACATGAAAATGGTGTTCTATTTTCCTGTCGTATTTGCGTGGGTGTTTTACACCACTAAGCAGCCGTATTATCAGTACGGCTGCTTAGTAAATCAGAAACCACCATTCTTTGAATGGTGATTTCTGTCGTATTCTATCGATGGTGTAGACATTCGTATTTGTAAATACAAATACGAATGTTCCATCTTTAGGACTACGAATTGTTGTATTTTTGGGATTGTAAATCCCGAAAATACAAATTCGTAAAAAAAAGGTGTATTTCTCCCTACGAATACACCTTTTTTCTACGAATCCATTTTGGTAAATGTCCCCCTAAATCTTTTTGTACTAGATCAACCAATCCCTCATTTTTTTCACCCAACTTTACAGGTTTCATTACCTCACTTTTTACAAAGTTATACCAAGCGCAGCTCAACACCCCTTTCTTTTCTTGTTCATTCAGTACAGGACTAACTATCCTGTCCCAGAGCAGCAGCTAGGGAAACACAGCTCCAGCCAGGCGCACCTGCACCCAGACCCACTCTGTGTGGTCAGGGTCACCACCACCCCTTTTTCTATTGCCGGAGAACAATGTCTGGCATATGTGTACACAGCATAATCCGAACACACATCACGTCAACACTTGTGTACGCATGATTGGATCTATCGCTACATGCTTATCTGTGTCTCATTAGTCGTCATGGACACCGTCCCGCGTCCCCTCGCACGGCTTGCTGCACTTGCCATGCTTCAGGCATGGTGCCTCACCGTGGTGGATGGTAACGCACCTGTCGACACATGTTGGCTAAAACAAATGTGAAAAACTCATGTCGACATTTTGACTGTTGAGCTTCCCATTGTCAACACATTGGTTTCAGCGATTATCGTTTAAGCCGCACTGCGCAAGTGCCGCCATATTTATGTAATGGAGGGGACAGCTACTATTTATTTGCAGTTCGCACAGTGATTGACAGTGAGGAACCATATTAGGGCGGTTACAGGGAGTGATGACATAAATGTGGGCGTGTCCAGATCGTTTTCAGGGCGTGTCTCAGCTTGTGACTGCGATTCACTGTCCATTAACAAAGGCTCCTTTGACTCACCTCCCGCAGCCATATTGCATGACCACAGGGTTATGGGTCATTGAGTGGACCCAGTTTAGGTCGACATGCATTGCGTCAACCACTGAAGATTGTCAGGCCTAAGGTCATAACAAGCATTAGCTCAACAATGGCAATCTATGTTAATCCCTGCCATCAATAGTAACATTGCTCATCATTGGATGGAGACCATCGATTCTTTGCAACCATCGATAGTCATTGACCATCCTTATTATAGGTGCTAGGTCAAGGAACCTGTATAGTTTGCAGATTAGCTGATGAACCTTAAAAATACAAAAGAGATTTCTCTGGGTCAGCCCTTCAGAATGTACGCCGGGGGGGGGGGGCTTTTTATTTTATTTAATGAATGTGAATTAGTGCCTATAAATAACCCTCTTTTCTCTGCCGCAATCACATCCCGGCAGGAGAGTCAGGTTGCCTAGTGATTCAAATACAGAAGAACTAAGTAAGAATCACATGGACTAAGCACTTACAGGCAAGGAGCAGCCAGCAGATACAGGAACGCCGGTCCCTCAAAGATCACGGGGAAAAGGCAGGGATGTATTTGTCATAGAGGTGGTGACTCACACGGGGGGATGCTGAAGCCTTCTCAGCGATGTGTCAGCGATGTGTGCTTAGCGTCGAGCAGTCTGTCAGGGCCGGTGTTCTCTGGTGCAGTTACACAGTGAAGGGCTATTAGCATGCTGATTGGTGGATGGCTGGAGATAACAACCAATAAGAGTGAAGCATTCACTACCTGCATCCAGGCAGTGACTGGCTGTTAGCATGATGATTGGTGGATGTCTGAAGCAATCAGAGTGCTGACAGCCATTCATTGCAACAAAGTCCCTAACACCAGCATGTCTCCAGCATGCCTGCCACCATTAGTCATCGCAGAGGAACACTCCTTAAAATGTCTTGGAGGAGACTGATGCTAGAAGTCCTATTGGACCTACTGCATCTTTAAGTGAAGCGCAGTGTTTCCTGGAAGTCCTGGATGATTGACGACTGAAAGAGGTGAAGATTGGATGATTGACGATTGGAAGATTGGATGATTGGATAATTGGATGATTGACGATTGGATGATTAGAGGATTGGAGGATTGAATGGTTGACGATTGGGTGCTTGAGAATTGGATGACTGGAGACAAGATGGTAGTAGATTACCCACCAGGGTATGAGGATGAGCCGAGGATATCCCAGAACAAGTGCTATTTTAGCCACGCCCCCGACGTGCAATGGCATGTTTAAGGCATTGCACTGTGGTGGGTTGGGCTAAAACGGCACCATTCGCATCATTGACCCGCGGACCCCCCCCCCCCCCCCCCGCCGAGGGGGGTCACGGGCAGCGGCGGGGGGGGGGAGGTTGTCGCGGGAGCCAGGCGGCTTTATGGGAGGGTTGCCCTTCTTTTCAGGGGGGCGGGACCCTCCAGGCAATTCCGGGAGGGTACGCAACCCTGATCTACTGTACTGTATGTAGGTGACAGCTAACCTTGCAAAACAGACAGGTAAAAATAATTATAATTAGGCAGCCCATGTTGTTCCTAAAAAGGTAATTTGACATGAAATTATACAAGGCAGAAATCTGGATAGCCGAGGGCTATGCTATGACCTTAAAATCATAAAATGAGGAAAAAATAACTACACACACAGGTACGCTATTACTAGGTCAAAAATGTTGGTTGCCGTAGAAACCAAACAAGTTATATTGTCACTTCCAACAATAATAACTTCCTCCCGCTACTCCTACAGTTATTAGATACAAACTCTGGGAGCGGAGGAGGCAGCAAATTACAGCATATTATATCTCTTATAAGGGGTTCGGTATAGCGTGTCCACAACCGCTATGCCGACAGCGACTGTGTACACACAAGAAAACTGACCACTCTTGAAATAATACTTACAGCTGGAGAACTTTGCACATGCAGTGGCTTGGCTTTCTTCTCTCTACATATAGAGGCAGATTTATTACGCCTGGTGAAGTGATAAAGTTGTTGGTGATTGGCTGGTGGTTATCTCCTGTCATGTTACAGGCTGGGATGAAAAAATGACAGGAGCTGCTACGATATCACCGACCACTTTATCACTTCACCAGGCTCATTACATCCAGGGGAAGACAAATCCACCTTTGGCGGGAGCAACAAACTAGAGAGAGCTAAAGTAACAGTTGATCGGCTCTTAATCCCCCCAAGAGGATCTCTTAATGAATGGTTATAGATTTAACTGAATATGAGGAAAAGCAAAATGTGATATTCTGGGTCTGAGTCAGTTGCATGTAATTCCATCTTGTGATGGAGGTGGTGCATGCAACACTCAAACAGCCTGTAAGTCTCAGGTAGAGCATCGCTAAATATCTGGCATTAGTTACTATATAATCTGCCAACCACTGGGAACCAGTAATGAGTCTACACTAAGGGCCTAATTCGGTCCTGTTTGCTATACCGCATATACTCATGTACAGCCTAGTGAACAGGCCAGTGCCACCC
The DNA here is from genome assembly GCF_055691185.1 of Crinia signifera. Taxonomy (NCBI): domain Eukaryota; kingdom Metazoa; phylum Chordata; class Amphibia; order Anura; family Myobatrachidae; genus Crinia; species Crinia signifera. The sequence continues at coordinate 64,570,494 of NC_139228.1, read as the reverse complement.
ACCGCCCTGCCGAATAACCCAGTGGAACGCCCAGCATTTTTATGGGGGCGCCCCCTGCCCTTTCTTCCCACTATGGAGCAAACAACTCTGTGAGTGTGATTCTGATTGGTTGCCCATGTGAAATAGAACTCACATGCGTGGGGGTGAGTTCCGATGCAGTTGCCTGCATTTTAAACACTGTAGCAAAGACTTCTGATTTAGAATGCAACGCAAAATCAAAATTTTTAGGCCGTTCACCGATTATCGACCGGCTGCGCATTTATCTAAAGGGTCTATGCCAGGGGTTCCCAATCTTTTTTGAATCACGGCACCCTAGAGTATCAGAATTCTTTTCACGGCACCCCTAGGCCCCCCAAAAATTAATTAGATTGGGTTTATATGTGATTCTGAGGGTCAGTTAGGTGGGATAGGGCAGGATTTGCTTCTGTTTGTACACATTTTATGATAGACAGCCGCCAGCACCAATCTTGCTCATAAATAATAACCATAAATAATTTGAGTTTTTCCTTAACCACCAACCCAGGGCACCCCTGCATGTGTCCCGAGGCACCCCAGGGAGCTACGGCACACAGTTTGGGAACCACTGGTCTATGCACTAACTCTTGGAGAAAGTTATATCAGATGGAGATAAAGTACTAGCCAATCAGATCCCAACTGCCATGCTATGGGCGGTGTTCGGGGAAATAATGACAGTTAGGAGCTGGTACTTTATCTCTCTCCACATTATCCATGCCTATGGCTTAGTAAAAAGATCCCTTAGTCATGGTGTCACAATAGATGGCACAATAGCGTCTATACCGGGCACATCACACATTTGCCTGCATATTACATTAGCCCGCAGCAAAAAAAAACATAATGTCCCTTTAAAGGTTGTAACATGTGACATATTTCTAGGGAGGACGGATCTGACCCTGGCTGTAGTGGACTTTTGATCCTGTACTGTACTGAAACACCAGAGTAAAAGTCACTGTCAGGTCTGTGAGTCCTGTCCCAGTACATGTACCCTTCAGTTACTGTACCTGTCAGTTCTCAGAAAGAAAATAAAAAAAATTCTATTTATGTTCTGTACAGATAACTGCCCTATTTATTTGTTGTGATATCTTTCCCAAGAGAACATTTTGCATCACGTCTATAAGGAGCCAGCCACGGACCCAGGTACTGAGGGTCGGATTCTGGTTCATTCGGTCCCTGGAGTATTTGCACCTTCGGCAACTTCCACAGTTGCCGAGGTGCTCGCATGGTGGAGGGGCGGGATGGAGGCGGCCAGGAAGTGTTCACATGGGGATGCCCTGTGTTTCCTGGGTGTCCAGGAAAACGCTGGGCGTCTGCATGTGACCGCAGGTGGGCAGGGGCGGGAGGCTGACGTCCTGTGACACGGACCCGGATGCCGCAAATATAGGTCAGCCAAGACACAGGGGAAAAATTATTTGATGGTTGGTGACCATCGAATGATTCCCCCCCCCCCCCCCCCCCGTATGCTCTCCTGCTAATGGATGTTTACGCAAAACATCGGTTCGCAATGCGGTAGGGCTGTCACACAATGATGATGTCTGATAATGTTAGACCCTGGTACTAGGGAGCCATGCAGTGGTGTAGCAATGTCACCGCAGACCACTCGGTGGTTTGGCAAAGCAGGCGCTGCATGGGCGCATGGTCTAGGTTGATTCTATGCGTTCTGGCTGTCACCATGGAATCTGCTGCCTTGGTGGAGACTGATGCTAGAGGTCCTGCTGGAGCTCTAGCATCTGTTAGGGCAGTGCTGGATTCTGGGAGTGCTAACGAGCATAAAACTCCTGGCACTGAGCCTAAAATCCTCTGGAAAGGAGCATGAAACCCCTGGCAACAAGCATTTAACCCCTGGCAATGATCATGAAACCCCTGACAATGAGCATGTAACCCCTGGCAACAAACATGTCACCTCTGGGTTCTCTATACATATGTAGGTGTGCAGCTGAAGGTAGTGTGGTCTTGCAACATAGGGGCTAGGGACCATCGACCATCGATGATTGATGGATTATGGCCATTGTCGAATACTAGTGCCATCGATGGGCGAGAACCAGATGGTTTCCCTCCATCGATGGTAAAGCAAAACAATGTTTTGCTTTTTTTTTTTAAAGTGATGTCCCCCCACGACACCCGCAAAGCCCCGCCCATGTGTTTTGATTTTCCCACAGGCCAATCAGTCAAACTCAATGAATGACCATTGATAGGCAAAAATATTGATGGTCATCCATTGCATAGTTAAGCACTATCGATGGCCAGTTACACTATAGCCATCGATGATAACTATTTATGTCAATGGATTTTTCCAATTATGATACCCAGAAAAAAAGAGAGAAAGCACACAATGGTGTAATATTGTCACAGTTCAGCAACTAATTATAATTTATGATGACCACAGGGGCCGTACTTAAATGAGGTACAGATCCTGCGATCATCACAAATTATAATTAGGTGCTGAACTGTGACAATATTTCACCATTGCGTGCTTTCTCTCTTTATTTTTCTGGGTGTTATATTTGGAAAAATCCATTGACATAGAAAAGAGAGTCAAATTTGACCAAGTGCCAGCAGACCTCCTAAATGTATGTATTTGGTATTGTGTGTTTTCTGATGGAATGGTAAATTCCGTCTTTTAGAAGTTGCCTGTTTTTTGTCTGCTATTCGCTCATGATCTAAAGGCCTACAGACCATTGCTGCTATCGATGGCAATGATGGCCATCCCTAATAGGGACTTGGCTGCACCTCCCCGGCAGGCTCGGGCTACTGCCCCTCCTCTGCACGGCAAGGCAGGGAGTGGCTTCCTACAGGAAATCTGCTCTCTGCCTCTATCAGCTTGGACTGGCAGTCCCGGAGAGAGGAAACATCTCCCAATGGTACTGCCTTACTGCAGGTGACTGGCAGATCAGATGGTCAGTAGGAAGCCACTTTTACTCAGTTACAGTGAAGTCATAGGCAAAAATTACCCCGCCCTAGTCAGTGGTGGCTCATACCTTATGGCAGCTTCTATGGGCTGCTTTAGCAATAGCTCATAGAAGGGATACCACAGTTCTGGGGCCTGTATAATACAGATGACAGGCACTGGGACCGGCACTTGAGCAGTACAGACGAATGTACTGCGCATGCGCAATCCCTGTATTGTATGGGCTGCCGCTCGGCAGTCCATAGAGAGGCGTCCTGAAGGGAGGGAACACCTCCCAAAGGGACTGCCTTGGTGACTGGCAGGTCAGACTTCCAATAGAAAGTCACTGCCAGTCACAGTGAAGTCTCACAGACTGCATCTGGCTTCACACAGTGGCAGATTTTAACTGGGGGGGCTGCAGCCCATAGGTATAATAAACCGCCACTGCCCCCATGTCACCACTTTACTATTATCTCAGCTTGCATCTAATTCCGTGCATTAATACAATGTACAACCCACAAGCCTTGGCGATAAAGAGCCTGATTCTGGTTCACTTGCAAAAGCAAATTCTCTAATGGACAAAACCATGCTGCACTGCAAGTGGAGCAGATGTAACATGTGCAGAGAGCATTAGATTTGGGTTTCTTTGCAGGGAAAAATACTGGCTGCTTTATTTTTACACGGCAATATATATATATCAGATTGAAGTACAATCCCCACCCAAATCTAACTCCATCTCTGCACATATTCCATCTATCCCTCCGACTACCCACCCCAGACCCCCCCCCCCACACCTCCCTCAGTGTACATGGTTTTGTCCATCAGAGAGAGAAATTGCTTTTGCAAGTGAACCAGAATCAGGGGCAAAGTGTACAAGTTGCTCATTGAAACCAAGCAGCTTTGATCATTTACCTTGCACAGTTTATGGACAGTTACAATCTGATTGGTTGCTATGAGCAACTGCTCCACTTTATCGCTATTCATGGCTTGATACATCTCACCCTGCCTGGTGCACATACTGTGCTCCTGCTAATGTCTTAGTTCAGCAATCCCCCTCCTTCTATACTGATGAGGATACAGCTGTGATATGACAAGGGGCGGGTGTAATGGCTCAGCCATATAATGTAATATATATGAAGGCAAGCAATGAGCCTGTGTGTCTGCCGTTACCCGGATTGGGCTGTAAAACGCTGCGTCGCTGGCCCCTATCGCTGAGTGGGTGGGGACGAGTGGTCTCATTACTATGCAGCCTCAGTGCTGCCAAATCTAACTTCTGCAAATGTTTTCTGAATTCTAACTCAACAAACAGGGTCTCCTTAACAAATCCCCCATATGAGAAGCAGATGTTGGGCTGGGAAGAGACAGATTTACTGCAACAATGTTTTTCCTCCATAATTCACTGCACACTTTTTAAGGACCATGAAACCAACGCTGCAGACAGATTCATGGAAGGAACAAATAACCCCGTATTGTGGGACTGCCAGTCCAGTGATCGGATTTATTGACACGGCACAAGGTGATCCTATTGATTACAGACAGTGGGCCTGATTCAGTCCTGATTGCTGGGCTGATAAATTTCAGAAAATTGCGAAAATGAGCTGGATCAGGGAATTAAACCCATTGGCAAGCAGCTCACCATCAAATGATTTCCCAGTGTGTGCAGCCCAGGACTTACACGCGGCTGCGATAGAATCAGGCTGATCGGGGCCGGAGCTGACGTCACATGACTTCCCCTCTGAACACCTGGACACGCCCAAGTTTTCTGTAACACTGCCAGAAAACGGGCAGTTACCACCCCCAAATGCCGGCTTCCTGTGCATCACCTTGTGTATGGCCAGCAATTAAATTAAAGTGACAGACTTCCATTGTAGAACAGCCTTGCCCATGCGTACTATGAGCTGCATGCATGCGCAGTCTATCGAAATGCGGATGCGCACTGGTGCAATCTGACCCAGTGATATAGGGGGAGATTCAGCGGTGAATAGCCCAAATCATGATGTGACGATATTTGCTTTTCTGCGCATGTGGGCACCGCAGCGGGAATGCGTGAGGACTCATACTGCGGGCATGCGTGAGGACTTATACCGCGGTCACGTTCTGGAAAATACGATCATAGAATTAGTGATAGTAGTGGGGATACGAAGGGGCAGCGTTGGGTTGGCAGTAAAGCCGCACGGTTGGTTATGCATTCACGTCATAGTTGCCCCTATCCCATGGGAATAAAAGGACCCAACTCTACAATGCTCAAACATCTAGATCTAAAGGTGCCCATACACGTTACAATTATTGTATACAATATTGTATACAATATCGCATCTCATCTCATCTCGGTTTTGCAATAAGATGAGATGAGATCTAGTACAAAAAGTATGTGCAGCACATACTTGTTGTACTAGATCTCATCTCATCTGATCTCATCGTAAAACCGATATGCGATGAGATGCAATATTGTATACAATATTGTATACAATAATTGTAACGTGTATGGGCACCTATAGTTTCCTACCCTCCTACATTCTGCAGGAGACTCCCTGAAATAACAGCAATCTCCCTCATTAGTCTAGCAATCACCCCCATGTCACCTAGCCCACATTACACTGTTACATCATAGTTACCTCCCCTCCTGCATTCTGCAGGAGACTCCCTAACATAGCAGCAATCTCCCTCTCTCCCTCATTAGTCTAGCAATCTCCCCCATGTCACCTAGCCCACATTACACTGTTACATCATAGTCATAGGCGAATCTAGAATTATGGTAATGGGTGGTCCCAAATCTAGACATAACAGTAGGAGGACCTTAGCGCGGCGTAGCCGCGCGGCAAAAAAGGGCGTGGCCTCATGGGAAGGAGGCGTGGTATCACAAAAAGGGGTGTGGTGTTACACTTTAGACCATACACAGTAATGCCCATAACACATTTTAGCAAACTCTGTAATACCTATTACACATAAAGCCACACGCCGTAATGACACTTACACATAAGGCCACACACCATAATGCCCATTACACATTGTGCCACACATCATGATGCCCATTACATACTATATAACAAACCGTTATGCCCATTACATATTTGCCACATAAGTGCTGCTTACCTACGTGCTCATTGCTAGGGGGTTCTTGCTTGATGGCACCATAGTACCCATTACACATGATGCAGCACACCATAGTATCCATTACACATGATGCCGCACACCATAGTACCCATTACACATGATGCCACACACCATAGAACCCATTACTCATGATGCCGCGCACCATAGTACCCATTACACATGATGCTGCACACATAGGGCCTTATTCTGATCGGAGCGGCCAAACGTGCGTACGTTCACAATTACCGCACGCTAGCCGTACGCGGCCGTTAGGGTTAAGTCCACCCACAAATCAGCCGCTTGCGTACGGGCAGAAATAACGTAGAAGGGGAGTGGTGTACAAATGAGCGTACGGCAACGTACGCGGCCGGCCCAGCCCTTACACTCCGACAACTGGCGTACGACTGAGCGTACGGCGCCGTCTACGGCCGTCTTTCCTCCGTCTCCCCACCGCCTTCTTGCGGCGATCTGAGCGTACGCCAGCTTGCACGGACGGGTCCCTATTGTTTTCAATGGAAAACTCAGCTTATGTCACCGCTCGTTAGAGTGAGCGTACGTCCGTGCACGCTGGCATACCCTTCACATATATGGACCTGCAAATCTTGCCTCTCAACTACTAATCTGACAATTGATTAATTAATCTATTTGTTATTCACTTATTGTTTTCTATTAACTCAATTGTCTACCTTAATAAAGACCTAATAAAACTACATTTTAATCCACATTACATGTATATTTGTTATGTTCTAATGTGGCATTTTAATCACTATCTATGTGTCCCCATATTGCTGTTACTTTTAAATCAAGTTATGTTGGTGTTTCTGTATATGTACTAAATTATGTCCATAATTAGTTTGTCCAAAATGTGTAACATGTATACCTACCCTGATGTTATGTGTGATGTTTTAATCGAAAAACATTAAACATTCATGCATTTTCACTATGTGTTATTTTACTCAAAAACACACACATTTACACATCAATCATTACCCCTCACCTCAAATTACTAATATAACTTACATTACACATCTGTATGTACCTACCCTTACAAGCCCTCTAACATATTTATTATTAAAAACACAGGCAATTTATAATACAATATAAACTTTTATTTATTACAAACATAATAAGGGGGGGGGGGATAAAAAAAAATTAAATGCGGGCCTCCAGTAGGCCAAAAAGAAGTTGCAAATAAAAAAGGGTCAGGAAGATCTCCCGAATAAGGGCTGCCACCTCCTCCTGCTGCTGTTCAGTGTCTGTAGTGAAGGGATAAAAAAAAAAATTAATATATAACATACACAAATGTTTGTTGTATTTGTACATAATAAAAAGTTGTGAGTTATGTGTGAAGGGCACATACATTTTTAAACTACATTGAAGATGGGTCTGCTGTAAACACAGTACTAAAAAAAAATATGTTAACACACACATACTGTACATAGTAAATAACATTAATTCAATTACTCCTTCATCAATGAATGTATGCTGTATCCCAATTGGTACTTTGTTTTTGGGGGACTGTCCTCTAACCTCACAATTAGCCTGTGCTATTTAAGGGTTATGACATTGTTGTGGCTTAAGCACTCCTTACTATTTTAAATTTAGGACATTGCTGTACAAATTATAGGCCTACAGCTATGTTTGTAAAGCATGCATCCGCATGGCCTCACACACTATTACCAAAACAATCTCTACATTTAAGTTGCACCAGTGGCAGATTAAGCCTTTGGGGGGCCCGGGGTACTTTAGAGCGGGGGGCCCCCTTGCACTTGTCATTACTGGCCGCACACTGCATGGCCGAATATTATACTGTCAAAACATAGAGTAAAGGCAGAATAAACTTGGTCAATGGTTACCTGCAGGGGATATATATATATATATATATATATATATATATATATATATATATAGACAGGGGGTTGGCGGCACTCGGAATAATAATAGACACCATATATATATATATATACACACACACACCACATGAAAAGCCTGTGTTTGTCCCTCTGCCCCTTACTCTGGAGGAGACCTCACAGTCCTAGTGCTGCCTCTGATTAAAAACCCTCCTATGACTAAGCTGCTGCTGCTGTTCTCCATGGACCTGAGAAGTATGTAATGAGCTCCACCAATCAGAGCTCAGCACAAACTTCTCAGCCTCTGTCCTCTGGTGCAAAGTGTCATGGGACTTAGTCAACTCCCAGAAATGCACTGCACACTTGTGCAATCAGTGTGCCTTGCCTCCCGATGCTCAGCACCATAAATCATTGTCACATTGGCAGATAGGTGAAGCTGCAGCACTACCCCACCCATGCACAAAACATTTAGCAAAAAAAAAAAAAATAACTTAAACATTGTCTTTTAAAAAAAAAAAAATGACAACCACAGGGGGCCCCTAGCTAGAGGGGGTCCCAGGGGCACTGACCCCTTGCGCCTCCATTATAATCTGGCCCTGTGTTGCACATCATGCTGGGAACTGGAGTTACCCAACACCTGGAGCCACATAACTACCACACCACTAATGTCGGATATCTCATTGGATGTACTGTTATGTCAATTATTCAAGGGGTGAGGCATGGCCACACTCAAAAAAACCACCAAGGGGACCCTTGTTCCTGGAGAAGGACAGGACACACCTCATGGTCGCCCTGCAGTGATATGTTGCAACTAATGTTGATGTTGGATACACATATGTGGTTGTTGTGATTGTTTATGTGTAGAAATGTGTAGGTCAACATTAGACACATTATTTACTTACGGCTACTTGAGCCATCCTGGGCGCCGCTGGTTGGCTGTGGAGTGGTTGGGGAAGGCAGGAGCAAGGAGGATGGTCCTGGTCTTTGGCCCGAGGTACTGGGTGTTACTGGGGAGTGGAGAGGTTTGGGGGTGGGTGGTGGAGAGGTGTAGGGGGGTTGGAAATGGGGTGGGGAGGGGGGGGGGGGGTTGTGGAGGGGGTGGGGGTTGTGGAGGGGGGGGGGTTGTGGAGGGGGTGGGGGTTGTGGAGGGGGTGGGGGTTGTGGAGGGGGTGGGGGATGGGGAAATTGTGTGGGTGAAAACTGCACCCTGGGTCTCCTCTTCTTCCTCCTCCTCTTCTTCCTCCTCCTCCTCTTCCTACTCCTCCTCCTCTTCCTCCTCCTCCTCTTCCTCCTCCTCTTTCTTCTCCTCCTCCTCCTCCTCCTCTTCCTCCTCCTCCTCTTCCTCTTCTTCCTCCTCCTCTTCCTCCTCCTCCTCGGCTGCCTGGTCCCGGGCTGCCTGGTCCCGGGCTGCCTGCTCCCGGGCTTCAATGCGTGCCCTTGCCCGTGCTGAAATGTTCATGTTGATGGCATAGAAATCGAAGATTGGGTTTCATAAAAAAGGGGGAAAGAAAAATTCACATTAGTCATGCTCATAACCTTCAAAATTATCATTGCTGTGAAATTTCAGACATTTATCATGCAAACTATTTGATATCCTACACCCAAAAACTGATCAACTACTTAAACCCCCCCTATACACCCCCATATACACCCATATACACCCCCTATACACCCCCTATACACCCATATACACCCCCTATACACCCATATACACCCCCATATACACCCCCTATACACCCCATATACACCCCATATACACCCCCTATACACCCCATATACACCCCCTATACACCCATATACACCCCCATATACACCCCCATATACACCCCCTATACACCCCCTATACACCCCCTATACACCCCCTATACACCCCCATACTCAGGAACATATTTATAAAAAGTACACCAAACATTGCTAAAAAACGCTGACATACTAGTAATCAAAACTTACATCGGGCAATATGGCAGCGAAGGCTGCTGAGTAGAACCGGCTGCCGCCGGCGCAGGTCGGACCAGCGCCGCTCAACCTGGCCCAGGCTTCTGCGGACGCCGGTTGTGGAAAATATCAGGCGGCGGGCAGCATTATACGCCCGCCGCTTGTCCGCATTAGATACATATGGGCCCCTGGGCCCCAGGTGACGATCCATCACTTCCACCAGGGCCAAAAGCTCAGATGTAGAAAAGGGCCTGGCTCTTGTAGAAGTCATATTGGCAATGGCGCAGTTATTAATTGCAGGTACATATATCACTTTTGGTGCTTGCTGATTGGTCGAAAAAATTGTTTGTTTGGTATTAACTTTATTAATCCCTCTTATATTAACAAACTGGATGCGAATAGAAACTTACGCGGACCGTTCCGATATACACACCACAACCAACAGCATGCATTCAATGAAGAGAGAAGTACTGTATTTACAGTGTGCGGAAAATAATACACGCACCCCGTCTACTCCTAACTACGCTGCTTAAAGGGGGCTCAATACACCAATTGCCATAAAGAGAAGTACTGTATATATAGTAAGCGGAAATTAATACACGCAACCGTCTACTTATAACTACGCTGCTTAAAGGGGGCACGATACAGCGATATGCATGGGGAGGAGTACTGTATATACAGTAGGCGGAAAATAATACACGCAACCCTCTACTTATAACTACGCTGCCTAAAGGGCCACAATGCAACATGTTGCTGTATGACAATTTCATACACATTACATATGTAAGGAAAGCATTATAACGTGATGTTTTGAAATGTGACTCACAAAGCATACACGAACTCCAACAGATACCAGCTGACAACACTCATCATTGGAATGACAGGTGCACACATTTCACGATGTAGCCCACAATGCTCCACAACCTGTGTAGATACATATACGGGTGATTGATCAGGTGCATTGAGACCTGCGTAATTTAAGCGGCAATTATCGGCGGGAAATATCGGCGTAAATTTGCATCTACCTTGCGGGGAAAAATATACGCCCCCTTGTTCGTGGCGGGAGATTAACATATAAATATTCAGTCAGATGCAGCCCACAATTGCTGCAAACATGTCTGACTCTGACGATTCAGCAGCAGAGGACGCTCTGCAGAGAGCACAAGCCGAATCCATGCTTCAAGCATTACAGAAGAGGGAAGAGGAGCGGAGAAGGAGGGCCCAAGAGAGGAGTCGCCTGCAAGATCAAGCGGGCCCCTCAGTAACAGGCCCTGGTGAACCTCCACCAGCTCCACAAGGGCCAAGCAGCCAGCCAGAACAAGAGGTTGCATCTCTCCAAACAGGTGTGACCCAGCAGGTGCATGGTGAGAGAGCTGGGGCCACCAGAAAACGTGCTGCAACATCTAGGGTGATGACTGAGCAGGATACCACCACCAGAAGGAGAAACCCTGCATTTGTAGAGGCCGAAATGCGAATTCTCGTGCCCAGGGCACGCGAATGGATTGAATTGGCAACCAGGAAGCCAGGTGCCAGTGCAAGGAGAAACCTTTGGGACAAGATCACAGAGGAAGTGAACCAGGTGTCACCAGTGGTCAGAACTTGGGACGCGGTGAAGAAAAGGTTAGTGTGTTTGTCAGGGCAATTTGTTCAGCAGTCTCCAGCAGGAACTGAGGCCCTTATTCTAGTTCACTCTTTCTGGCCAAATATTTCTTAGATGGACAAAACCATGTGCACTGCAGGTGAGGCAGGTGTTACTTGTGCAGAGATAATCAGATTTGGGTGGGGTTTTACACCTGCCTCACCTGCAGTGCACATGGTTTTGTCCATCAAAGAAATATTTGGCCACACATGGCACAAAAGATCACCCACACTAGGAAATGTCACGTAGCTAGGGGTACCACCTAGTCCCTTTAATTCCGGACACATAATAATTACACAGGTTCTGTGGCTGGCTGACTTCAAGACTCCACTTCACCTAATTTTAAACTGCCACAGAACCTGTGTAAGTAACATGTGTCCAGAATTAAAGGGACTAGGTGGTAACCCTACACGTAGCACAGTGGTGCACATATCTCATGGTGATATTTGTATTTTTAAACTTGTAGGTGGACTGACTTCAAAAGTGCCCTGAAGAGGAAGATGACTGACCGGTACAACCACAGCATGTCCACCGGGAGCGGTCCTATGCCTGACCATTTGGAGTTTACCCCCCTGGAGCTGGACTCCTGTGACGTGATCGATGTGGGGGAGATCAGGGGGATCTCCAATATGGACAGTGAGCTCCCGGTGGAGGTCTTTGCTGCTGCTTTTGATGGTAAGTCACAGTAATGCATTGTATTTAGAAAGATATTTTTTATTGCGTATGTGATGGTGACATTGTTTTCAATTCTTATCCTAGCAGAAGCAGAAAGTCAGGATGTACCGGCAGCATCGGCCTCTGCAGAGCCACAGGTGGTCCAGCCTCCACCAAGACGTCGCCCCCAGCCCCAGCCTCAGGAGACATTGAGTGAGAGCCTGTTGGTGACGCTGGACAGGATCGAGCAGCAAGGGGTGGATGCTGCGATCCGTCAGCAGCAGGTGGCGGATTTTCTGGCGGAGTGGAAGGCCACAAACCAGCTGCAGGTTGAGGCGTTGAACCGCATTAATGAAACTCTGGCGGCTGGCATGCTAAGCATTGGCCAACACCTCAGCCGCCAGAATGAACTTATTGCGGAGCAGCTGTCCACCGCCAGGTCCCTAAGGGACAATCCCCCATCTGCTGCCCCACACCAAGCTGCTCCCCAACCTTCCACCTCGGCTGACCCTCCTGTGGCGACTAGGGGAAGACGCCGAAAGCCAGCTGACCCAAAGGCCCCTGTCCCCAAGGCCCCATCTAAAAGGGGCAAAAAAGGGCCCAAATGAGACCTGGGTCACTTCCTCTGTGGTTGGAGGCCAAAGGTTTAAATTGCACTGGACATCCGCTTCCTGAGTTGCCCCTCGATCCATTTGCGTGCCATGGGCATGAAAGTTCGTATTTTGACCTCTACAAATGCAGGATATTTTTTTTGGTGGTGTGTATCTTGCTTAGTATTCACCCTGGTTGTTGCAGTACGTATTCTGGTGTCCCCATTTCTTTCACCATTGCATTTGCAGGGTAACACATGTTTGGAGATATGCAACCTCTTGTTCTGGCTGTTTTATTATTTGTGTGTCTATTTTATTTGTTTTTTTTGATTTCTCACATTAAAGTGTCAAGCTGTGATGCTGAACAGCAAATAAATTTATTTTACAAATTAAATCTAAATTGTGGTATGTGTCATTTCTTGTGTGAAACAAATACTAGATTTATGTGTACTTACTGACCAGGGGATTTTTGCACATTTGTTGAAGTGTGGTTGAAGTTTCCCATGTGTAACCCTCTCCATGGCCATTCCCATGTTCCTATCCAACTTTTCCCTGCTAATTAGTTTGTGTCAGCACATGTGCAGAGCCAGGGCTGCCAAGAGAAATCCTGGGCCCCGGTACATCAACTTCCAGGGGCCCCCATGGGGGGGGGGGGGGGGTTTGTGACCACGGCATGTTAAGGGCGTGTTTAGCACATGAGAAGAACCCACTCACAGAAGTGTGGCATGCATGCCTCCCAGCAGCTGGGTCATAAGTATTATATATATATATGTATGTATGTATGTATATATATATATATATAGCTTAAGGCTGGGGTAGCCAACTCCAGTCCTCGAGAGCTACCAACAGTTAATGTTTTCCAGCTCTCCTCACAGAATCACAAGTGAAGTACTTACTTACCTCCACCTGTGGATCTTTTAAAATGTTTCAGCTAGTAATGAGTGCACCTTTGCAGCAGCTAGGTTGTCTGGAAAATGGGCACTGTTGGTAGCTCTCGAGGACCGTGGTTGGCTACCACTGGCTTAAGGGGATGCGGCGGCACTCAGAATGAAGACACAGCAGGCCACCAACAGTTTCAAAGCCACAAGGCTCCTTTATCAAGGTGCTTTAGAGAACACACACACACACACATATATATATATATATATATATATATATATATATATATATATATATATATATATATATATATTCCTCCAAAGATGGCAGCACTCGGTCAGACTTCTTTAAAAATGTCCCTTATTGCTGCTGTCTTTGGATGAAAATATTTTATATTTGTATATAAAGCATATATACATACAGATCCTTTTTACTGTAGATTTTTGTGCAGCCTACAAAACTATACAAAATGCCTTTGCCTTTGCTTTATATCATATACTGGATATATATATATATATATATATATATATATATATATATATATATACATATATAGTGTGTGGGTGGCCCGGCATTACCAACAAAATTAACAGCGATTCCGGTGCCCTCACTAAAACAATTTGCATACGCTGTAGGACGCTGTTTGCACTCAGGACAAAATATGCGCTGACACTTGGAGACGTATTCTCGTAGTCTCCAAGTGTCAGCGCATATTTTGTCCTGAGTGAGTCCACTATTATGTCGGCACTCCACCTTTCCAAGGTAGTGGAACTGGTGTACTCCAGAAGTCTGTACAGGTAATCCAATGAAGGAGGCACTGGCACATAAGGAATTATGCAGAAATTACTGTATTAGCACCTAGCGCCTTTCAGGGTCTCTCTTGTCCTCAGGGCGATACAGAATAAATATACACACAAAAAGATATTCACTTACCCCTATAAATACCCCCACTGTAGTCCCATCTCTCCATCCCCGCCAGGCTCCCGGGTCCGACCTACCGGAAGTGCTTTGCACCGTACTTCCAATAGGAAGTAAGGACACACTCACCCGAGTTCCACTGATCACCCTCCGCGTTCCACAGACCGGCAGTACCAAGCTACATCATAAAAGTGGATCCACGGCACTCATTCACTGGGGTTTAAAATCGCCTCTTCTGTTACAGCTGGGTGCCGTGGATCCGCCTGTCATGAGCTGGGTACTGCCAGCCAGTGGAATGCGGAGGGGGAGCAGTGGAATGAATGCGAGTGTGCCCTGACTTCCTACTGTGCGCGATACGGGAAGTATGGTGCCAAGCACTTTTAGTATGATGGACCCAGGTGCCCAGCGGAGACTACAGTGGGGGTATTTATATGGGAAATGTAATGTCTTTTTGAGTGTATACAGTATTTATGCTGTATCGCCCTGAGGACGGGGGAGACCCTGCAAGTGCTAGGTGCTAATACAGTCATTTCTGCATAATTGCTAGTGTGCTTTCTTCATTGGATTATCAATATATAGATATATATCTATATCTATAGATATATATATATAATTTGAGATATATATATATATATATAATATATATATATATATATATATATATATATATATATATATATATATATATATATAGATATAGATATATAGATATAGATATATAGATAGATATATATATAGATATATATATAGATATATATAGATATATATATATATATATATATATAGATATATATATATATATATAGATATACAGTATGTATATATATATATATATATCTATAGATATATATCTATATATTGATGATCCAATGATGAAGGCACATATATACATTTATATGGAGAACAATTTAGTATTAAGAAAGGCAGGGCAGAACAAAAATGCACTTACAGGGCAGGACTCGAGTCAGACAGTAGATTCAGGATCTCCTCCGGCTCCAGCCTCCCTGTCACACATGCCGCGCTTCGTGCACCTGACCTTTGACCTTCCCCTCGCTCTCACATCAAGTGTTGTGAAAGCAGCTGCAGTCTGCAGACACACAGAGTTTCTCTGCAGACGCTCCGCAGCAGTGGATGGGGCCTCTGTCACTGTCTGCAGACTGCAGCACACTCCACACACAGTGAGTGAAAGTGACACAGGCTGCCGCTGCTGATCCGCTCTCACCGGCCAGCAGCCACCAACCCTTCTCCCGCCCACGCTGCTGCTACACCGCTGCCATTAAAAAAAATTGTAAGTGTGACTATCCCCTAGCCCGGGCCCCCCTGACAGGCCCGGGCCCAGGTAAAATGTACCCGCCCCCCCTGCCTCTCGGCGGCCCTGTGCAGAGCAACTTAATAGGTGAGAAAGCAGTTTGTGTGCAGGTGAGGTAGCTCCTACAGTAGTAGGTAAAAGCAGGTCCAGAACAATGCTTTCCTCATGGAGTGGGTGAGGCAGACAAACAAGGGTGAAAAAGGTACATTTGTGTAGGAATTCATATGTGTCCTCCCTAAAAAAAGATGTGTGAATGGGCCAAACATGATAAATTAGCTTGTGAACAAACATGCATAACTTTTAAAATATATATGATTTGACAGTGTCATAAGCAGATGTAGGAATCCTTTGTTAGAGAGATGAGAGTGCAATAATGTGATTGGTGGCATCTTACATCCAGAGTGTAGTGAAATCCAAATCATAGCAGATGAGATAGTGGTACAGGTCATAATTTGGGGTACTATACAAAGATTGTGTTGAAAATAGTGGTCATGTGCTTCAAACATTGCAGAAACATCCTTTGTAGGTGTTAGATGTGGTTTATGTTATTGTATCCTAAATACAAAACCTATGTTAGTATTAGAGTGAACACGTTGACACATGTCGACTTGTGTAGATTGAGTGTGCTACTGCGTAAAGTTTATGAAAGCAGGTAGTGTCTGTTTATCAAATACCTACCTTAGCGTATAAAAAGATTCTTACCTTAAATTAAACAAACGTTTAAATGTGGAGAAGTATAGAAACATAAGCTTCCAATGTGTTTGCGTGCTGCATGTGTGGCTTGCAGGCAGTGAAATCATGGTTTGGAGTTAATAGACTGCAGCATTGCTTATTACATTCAGGTGTATGTGTTTAAGTACTAATCAGCGTTAATTAGCCAACTCAGGCGCACGCTGGCAAGCGGTATCTGTAGGAGTGGTTTTAGCTGGCGGTTGGCGGCCGCCTGTTTGGTGTCCGAAACGAACGGTGCCTTAGTCGATCGTGCGGTAGTAGCACCGCTCATTTCTGGTGCACACCCCTGTGTACGCCCATATTTACGCCCATTTTCCCTCATTATTTCGGCCGCTCCCATCAACACGCCCCTATGCCGCCCCATTACCCGTACGCTCGCGTACAGGTTTTTTCGCACGTTGAGACACCGGCCGTAAGCGTTGTGGAGTGTTCGCGCCGGCGCATTAGCGTATTTGCACATGCGCAGATCGTGAAAAACCCCGGGACGTACGCGTACGGCCCGGACGCTCCAAGCAGAATAAGGCCCATAATGCCGCTTACACATGATGCTGCACACCATAATGCCCCTTACACATTAAGCCACACATTATGCATACTGCCCCCACATACCGCTACTTGTAGCGTCCCTTAAGCAATGCCCCCAAAAGTGCCACTTACTGTAAATTTTTATATGAGCCTTCGCTGCTGCTGCAGGGAAAGATGGAGAGCGGTGCAGCTGTTTCTATGGGGAGAGGAGCAGAGCGCAGCGCAGAGCATGCTCACACTCCCCTCCTGGTGTCCCCTCTATCCGAGGGGACATTTGAAATATTGTGCGCGCTGTTGTTGTGCGTGATGTCGGGGGAGCACGCCGGGCGCCGGCACCTCATGATTTAAGGGGGGGGGGGGAGGATGAGGTGAAAGCGGGAAGAAGAATTGAAGTGGAAGCTGCAGGGGTGACAGTCATTGACAGCTGGGCAGAGAGCAGGGGGCTGCCCGGCTGTATTCAGAGCACTGCAGGTCACGGCTGTTTGAAATAATACCCCCTTCACAACAGAAAATTCAGGGATTTACCCGGGAATATGGTCCCAGGATCATGCAGGGACATTCCCAGGCTGACACCTTATACACCAGCCTAGTCCCTGCATTTTCTGGTGTGAGGGGGAGAGACAACCACTTCCCTCTCCCTACCCCCCTTTAACCAACCAGCTATATCTTCAGAACCAACTGACCCATTTACATGAGACCAGTATCATATTGAAGAACTTTTGAGTTGGCTTCGAATGATTTTGGTCCCATGAAACTGGGCTGTTTCTTTACAGAGAAATCTGCCCTCAAAGAACATAAACAGTTATGAAATTACATTTAAGAAATGAAAAAAAAAAAAAAAAACGGTTTAACCTCAATATCCCTGGAACCAATTAACCCATATGGATCCTGCCTGGTATCAGATTGAAGGCCCAGCAATTTGGGTTTGACTGAGATCAACCTCGAGCTTTAGTGATGCCGAAGGGGGAACTGGCAGCCGTTGAACTGGGTGGGGGTCGGAATTAGCGGATCCCATGTTATCCTATAGGGAAAATGTTCCAACTTTGCCTGGTCGTATCTCCGGTTCCAAGGGGGCTAGAGACACGGTGCTGGGCTTGTTGTAAAGCTCAATCCCTCAGCTACAAAATGGGCTAATGGGTGGTCCTGTGCACCCCCGGACCACCCCCTAGATTCGCCTATGATCATAGTTACCTCCCCTCCTGCATTCTGCAGGAGACTCCCTAACATAGCAGCAATCTCCCTCTCTCCCTCATTAGTCTAGCAATCTCCCTCATGTCACCTAGCCCACATTACACTGTTACATCATAGTTACCTCCCCTCCTGCATTCTGCAGGAGACTCCCTGAAATAACAGCAATCTCCCTCTCTCCCTCATTAGTCTAGCAATCTCCCCCATGTCACCTAGCCCACATTACACTGTAACATCATAGTTACTCCCCCCCCCCCCCCCCCCCCTGCATTCTGCAGGAGACTCTCTGACAGGATTCAGTACTGAATCCCGGCGGTGGGGATCCCGGCGTTCAGAATCCCGACGCCGGAATTTCCGACAGCCGAAATGCCGACAAGGGGGGGGACGTGGATCGCCCCCCCTTGCGGGCTCGCTGCGCTCGCCACGCAGCGGGCCCGGTGCCTCGCTACGCTCGGCACACTAATTTATTCTCCCTCCAGGGGTGTCGTGGACACCCACGGAGGGAGAATATGTCGGTATTTCGGCGGTCGGGATTCCGGCGTCGGGATTCTGAACGCCGGGATCCCGACTGCCGGGATATTAACTGCATCCCCTCTGACATAGCAGCAATCTCCCTCTCTCCCACATTAGTCTAGCAATCTCCCTCATGTCACCTAGCCCACATTACACTGTTATATTTTTGGAGAAAAAGGAATGAGATTGATACATTTATATTGAATCATCAGCACCATTTCCCAGCACTTTACCAAGTATAGTATCTCTTACTAACTGCTTTGGGGCTCATCTACATTTGGATATAAGTCATTTTACAAGATTCCTCTCAGATGTAGCAGTACACAGCCACGCTTCTAGGTGCCACGTTCACAATCTCTTTTGACAATCTCTCCAAATATGGATCTAGACACGCCCTTTGGGTGGAGCATGACACGCCCCATGAATGGGACGCTGTGCAAAATTCTATTACCAACTATAATCTCCCTGAAACTAGTTTTCAAAAGTAGGCAAGTATGATCTATATACAAATGCTCTGTGCTCAGGGCCAGATTAACAATGGGCCTGATGGAGCTGCAGCTCTAGGCCCACTCTCCAAATAGGCCCATTTATGCTCTTGTATGTGCAGTGTGGCTCTAGGTACATTGCACTAAAATTACAAACTGGCCAAAAACCGTAACAGTCCGGACACCGAAACAACAGACCGGACCTCTGCCACTCTGGAGTCCCCCGGAAAAGGAGTCGCACTACAAGATCCAAGGCGGACAGGGTTTTCTGTAGGCAGCAGATACGGAAATCCAGGATCCTGACCTTTCCGTTTTTATCCAATCCCTTAAAAATGATCATGCGACCAAGTCTCAGGGACAGATGTATCAAGCTTCAAAAAGTGATAAAATGGAGAGGGATAAACAACAGCCAATCAGCTCCTAGCTGTCATTATTCAAACCCAGCCTGTAACATGACAGCTAGGAGCTGATTGGCTGGCTGTTTATCACTCTCCATTTCATCACTTTGATACATCTGGCCCTTAATGAGACCCAGGGGTTCCATTGTTTTTATAAACACTGCTCAAAAAATGCCAATTTAAAAGCATAACTGTAATACTGACTGCTCAGTCATTGTATACCAAAAAGCCATTGGGGTCTGTATTATAAAACCCATTTCTTCAGCCACGTCCATTTCGGAAAGAGAAGGTGAGTCTATTGGAGTCACAGTGTTGTTTACAAGCACCGTTCTGTGATCTTTACCCACTGAAGACAAATATTGCAAACCTGGAGGTGTTGCATCAGATTCAACTTTGTAATGCAATGTTCTTTAATAACAACCCGGAGTGACAGCATCAGGACTAGACTCCATAGCACGCGCAAGTGCTGCACAACACACATTACACATATGGGGCGGGATGTATCAACATACATCTCCGCCCTTCGCACGGCAGCCGCCGCGATGCTACCGCATATGTACTAACATATGCGGCCAGCATCGGGCTGCGGTAACGGAGACCCCCGCGATACCTGTGATGTTGGCTGCGGGGGTCTCCGTCACCTCCCGGCGGCTGCCAGCGTCCCCCTGTGTCTCCTCCTCCCCCCTGAAGCCGGATGTCCTGCCGGCTGTCACACCAGGGGGAGGAGATGATCACAGGAGGACGGGAGGGGGTGGGCGCGCGGACGGCGTACGGCGGGCGGCGAAAGAAGCCCATAGGCTTCTATAGGGTATCGCCACCCAGAGGGTGGCGATACCCTGCCTAGCGAAAACGCTGCGGACGTTTGTTGAAACATAGGAAAATGCCGTAAAACGGGGGTTTTACGGCATTTTCCCTTTAGTAAATCTCGCCCACAATCATTATAAAATGTCTTCATATAAACATTATAACCATTTATTTATATATAACCGTTTAAAAGGTAAATAAAACACACTTGTTTTAAACGAATTTTAAAACCCTTAGCTAAATATATATTATTTTAAATATGTAGTTGGGGAATATAAGGGTTAGGGGGGCATTAGGGGAGGATATAAGGGTTGGGGAAGTACAGTACTTGAGGGGCGGGGTTGGGGGTGAACATTGGAGGGCACTAGGCAGTAGGAGGGGGGTACTTTGGGGGGTATTAGGGCATTAGGGTTTAGTGTGGGGTAGGAGAAGGGTATATTATGGGGGTATTAGGGCTTCCACCAGGCTGTAGTGTGGGGTAGGAGGAGGGTACATTAGGGGGGTATTAGGGCACTGGGGTGTAGTGTGGGGTAGGAGAAGGGTACATTAGGGAGTACTAGGGCTGGCACTGGGGTGTTGTGTGAGGTAGAAAGAGGGGTATATTATAAGGGTAGGGGTATGAGGGGGGCACTGGGGTGTAGTGTGGGATAGGAGAAGGGGTATATTAGGGGGTATTAGGGCTGGCGCTGGGGTGTTGTGTGGGTAGGAAGAGGGGTATATTAGAAGGGGAGGGGTATGAAGGGGGCACTGTATGTAGTGTGGGGTAGGAGGTGGGGTACATTAGGGGGTATTAGGGCTGGCACTGGGGTGTAGTGTGGGGTAGGAGGAAGGGTATGTTACAAGTGGAGGGGTATGAGGGGGGCACTGGGGTGTAGTGTGGGGTAGGAGGAGGGGTATATTAGGGGGTATTAGGGCTGGCAATGGGGTGTAGTGTGGGGTAGGAGGAGGGGTATATTAGGGGTATTAGGGCTGGCAATGGGGTGTAGTGTGGGGTAGGAGGAGTGGTACATTAGGGGGTATTAGGGCTGGCAATGGGGTGTAGTGTGGGGTAGGAGGAGGGGTATATTAGGGGGTATTAGGGCTGGCAATGGGGTGTAGTGTGGGGTAGGAGGAGGGGTAAATTAGAAGGGGCGGGGTATGAGGGGGCCGGCCCTGTGCATTACATAACCGGGACAATGTACAACAGCAGCAGCTGCTGGAGGGGGCAGATCACTGGGGAGGGACGAGCTGAATGATCCGGCTCAGCTCCGGGCGCTGCTGCGGGCAGAGCGGACTCTCAGGATGGGAACCTGGGCTGCTGGGCTCCTGCTCACGCCGCTGCTGCTCTGTTCCCTGCCCGGCTCCGTGCTCCCGCACCCGCAGTGTCTGGACTTCAAGCCCCCGTTCCGACCCCCGCAGGAGCTGACCTTCTGCGTGCAGTACAAGGAGTTCGGCTGCTGCGACTCCGCCCGGGACCGGGAGATCATGGACACCTTCTACCGGGTGCTGGGGCACATGGACGAGTCCGGGTACGAGCTGTGCGCTGCCCATGTGCAGGACATTCTGTGCCAGGTGAGTGGGGGCATGGCTGCATTACATGGTGCAGGAGCTGGGCATCCGGGGGGCATGGCAGCATCACAGGGTGCAGGACCTGGGCATCCTGGGGACATGGCTGCATTACAATGTACAGGGCCTGGGTGTCCTGGGGGCATGGCTGTATTACAGAGCACAGGATCTGGCATCCAGGGGGCATGGCTGCATTACAGGGTGCAGGACCTGGGCATCTGGGGGGCATCACTGCATTACAGGGTGCAGGACCTGGGTATCCTGGGGGCATGGCTGTATTACAGGGCACAGGATCTGGGCATCCAGGGGGCATGGCTGCATTACAGGGTGCAGGACCTGGGCATCTGGGGGGCATCACTGCATTACAGGGTGCAGGACCTGGGTATCCTGGGGGCATGGCTGTATTACAGGGCACAGGATCTGGGCATCCAGGGGGTATGGCTTCATTACAGGGTGCAGGACCTGGGCATCCGGGGGGCATCGCTGCATTACAAGGTGCAGGACCTGGGCATCCGGTAGGCATGGCTGCATTACAGGGTACAGGACCTGGGAATCTGGGGAACATCACAGCATTACAGGGTACAGGACCTGGGTATCCGGTAGGCATGGCTGCATTACAGGGTGCAGGACCTGGGCATCCGGGCATCGCTGCATTACAGGGTGCAGGACCTGGGCATCCGGGGGGCATGGATGCATTACAGGGTACAGGACCTGGGCCTCCGGTAGGCATGGCTGCATTACAGGGTGCAGGACCTGGGCATCCGGTAGGCATGGCTGCATTACAGGGTACAGGACCTGGGCATCCGGGGGGCATGGCTGCATTACAGGGTACAGGACCTGGGCATCCGGTAGGCATGGCTGCATTACAGGGTGTAGGATCTGGGCATCCGGGAGGCATGGCTGCATTACAGGGTGTAGGATCTGGGCATCCGGGGGTATGGCTGCATTACAGGGTGCAGGATCAGGCATCAGGGAGTATGGCTGCATTACAAGGTGCAGGACATGGGCACCCGGGGGGGTATGACTGCATTACAGGGTGCAGGACATGGGCATCCGGGGGGGTATGACTGCATTACAGGGTGTAGGACCTGGGCATCCGGGGGGGTATGGCTGCATCACAGGGTGCAGGATCAGGCATCCGGGGGGTATGGCTGCATTACAGGGTACACAGAGCTGGGTATCCGGGGGGGGGGGCATAGCTGCATTGCAGGGTACTGGAGCTGGGCACCCGGGGGGCATGGCTGCATTGCATGGTGCAGGAGCTGGGTCAGGACTTGCTGTGCTTGATGTGGGCATCTACATGTGCGGGAAGTTGGGGATGATACATGGTGTGGGGGGCAGTATAGTGGACCCCTGTATTATAAGGGATGGAAGTTACATTATACAGGTAAAGGTATATTTGGCATATGAATACATTGTGCAGTGAATGTAGAGTATAGAAGCTAACCTCCTATTCCAGCATGTACACCTGGGAGACATATATTGCAGCACATGATGGGGGCCTAAAGGAAGGAGAATGGGTCACATCTAAGCCTGGGGAAGGCTCCTTGGCAGACTAACTACATAGCGCAGTAAGTGACAGGTATTACATATGTGACGGGGGAATGCACCCCGGGACTATTGGGGATCATTATACCATTCTGCATCTATCAAAACCACTGCAGATCCTCTTCCCTACCTGGGGTGTCGCTCTCTGCCCTGGTGCTCTAGCACAGGCCTGGTCTGCATTTCAGTGCAGCCGGGTTACGGTAAGTCAAGTGCGGAGGGGGGGTGGCCCCGACTGGAAATGAGTCCCGGGCCCCAAAATTCCTGATGGCAGCCCTATTTGTGATAGAAGGACTTTAAGGTTTGAAAGTTCTGTGAGTGAGGCGCACCGCCATGGTGGGTTCAGGGACAATGGGAAAATAAATCCATTTTATTAGGAAATTCCATGTAAAGATGGCATTACCCGCCAGGGCTGTCCTCTGAAATGTATCACATTTTGGAGCTTGGTACATAGGAGAATGGTGCCCATACTCGGAAAACTGTATTTTTGCTGCATTTCTTGCTGCATCTCTTCGCTACACATCACCTCGCATGGTTGCGATAAAAAACGGCGGATGGGGAGGTCATTCGGCGGGGCGGCCTCTCTGGCTCTTGGTAAGCTGCGATATTCACAGCTTACTGAGCCAACCAGAATCAGGCCCCTAAATGTCCATAATTGTGCAAATGTACACTTAGCGTAATTTGCCGCTAACTTTTGTCTCCCTTCTAGGAATGTTCTCCATATGCAGCCCACTTATACGATGCTGAAGACCCCAGCACCCCCGTGCGGAGCATCGCCGGCCTTTGCGAGGACTACTGCGTGGATGTCTGGAAGAAGTGCCGGCCTGTGTTCCGACACATCACGTCTGACAAAGATTTGCTAGCCTTGGAAGGGAACATGGTGAAATTCTGCCGCCGCCTGACGCTGGACGACACCGACTACTGCTTCCCACGTTTGTTGGTGAACACAAAGCTCACCCAGAATTTGGGCATAGTGACGGCGGACCCTGAGGGCTGTCTGCAGCTGTGCCTGGAAGAGGTCGCCAATGGCCTGCAAAATCCTGTAGCCATGGTCCACGCCAATGACGGCACCCACCGATTTTTTGTGGCGGAACAAGTCGGCCTGGTGTGGGCCTACCTCCCTGACCGCTCCAGGCTGGAACAGCCATTTTTAAACATCTCTAAGGCCGTTCTGACCTCGCCCTGGGAAGGAGATGAACGTGGATTTTTAGGAATCGCTTTCCATCCAAACTTTAAACACAACGGCAAAGTCTATGTTTACTACTCGGTGGAAATCGGCTTTGATGAAATAATCCGGATAAGTGAGTTCAGAATTTCCTCCCATGACATGAATGCTATTGACCATGGCTCTGAGAGGTAAGTTTCCATTTTCACTAGGCTGCTAAGCCCGTAGTCTATTTCTTTACTATTGCGTGATATTCTATGGGTACGATGCCAAGTTCTGCTGCCAAGCCTCTCCCATAATAGGTGAATTATGCCAGGAAATTGTGCAAGCATTGGCTGGGTTACATAGCGAGTACTCCTGGTGTCCTTATTTTGATTCATGGTTTTGTTTTTTTATAACTATAATACAAATTTCTATTTTTATTGCAAAATACATCTATGGAAGTTCTGTTTAGCTTTAATTAATTGACCTGTCTAGGAAGGGGTGTATTGGGCAATATTGGGGTCCAAATGGATGGCAGGGAGTCGATATGTGGGTCCGTAGGTCATGCTCAGAATTCCACAACTAGGGTATATGGCTCTATGGTAGCCCTTAAGGCATGGGGGTACTTGTTTCCTAGCACGGCCACAACGATCATAATCGCGGTCATCGGGGGTAAAATCGGGACCATCGCGGGCATCGCATGCGCAAAAAAATCGGGTGCGATGGGCCAGACGCGATGCCCGCGATTTCCCCATAGAGAACAATGTTAAATGCCTCAATTTACCCGCGATGACCACGATTTCCCATAGGAAACAATGGGAAATGGCTCAATTTACCCAAATTATCATAGGAACAATGGTAAATGGGCCAAAAACACCCCTGAACATTGAAATGTCCCCCCAAAAGTAGTTTACGCCACCACGTGATCAACGTGAACCCGAAGCGTGGCGAGCGCGGCGGTACGCGTCCTCCGACCTTTTCATACCCCTACTATCCACTAGGGCGTGGAGTGAGAATAGAATAGTGTGGCGAGCGCAGCGAGCCACCGAGCCCGAAGCGTGGCGAGCGGACGCGGATACCTGTGAAGCCCGCGAAGGGACGCGTTTACCTGTGAAGGTATCCGCGTCCCCTCGCGGGGCTCGCTGCGCTCGCCACGCTTCGGGCTCGGTGGCTCGCTGCGCTCGCCACACTATTCTATTCTCACTCCACGCCCTAGTGGATAGTGGGGGTATGAAAAGGTCGGAGGACGCGTACCGCCACCCCTCGCGGACTTGCTGCGCTCGCCACGCTTCGGGTTCACGTTCATCGCGGGGTGGCGTGAACTACTTTTGGGGGGACATTTCACTGGTCAGGGGGTTTTTTTGAGGCATTTAACATTGTTCCCTATGGGGAAATCGCGGCCATTCGCGGGTGGACCATTTAAGCATTTTTAGCCGCACACGACGCGACCGACCCGATTTTCACTGTTTTGAATGCATTTCAATGGAAAAATCGGGGGCATCGCGTCAGTCGCGTCGCAGGCCACTAAAATTACCCCCGATGGCCAAGATTTGTGGCCGTGCTAGGAAACAAGTACCGGCATGGGTCCTCAAACTGCGGCCCTCCAGATGTTGTGAAACTACAACTCCCAGCATGCCTTGCCACAGTTTTAACACTCCCTTATAGCAAAACTGTGGCAAGGCATGCTGGGATTTGTAATTTCACAACATCTGGAGGGCCGCAGTTTGAGGACCCATGCCTTAAGGCTTAAAATAAGGGTGTGATTCAGTAACATAGAAACATAGAATTTGACGGCAGATAAGAACCACTTGGCCCATCTAGTCTGCCCCTTTTTTTAAACACGTTACCTCAAACCATATTTGATCCTTATTTTTATGTAAGGATATCAATATGCTTATCCCAAGCATGTTTAAATTGTACTACTGTATTTGTGTCTACCACCTCTGTTGGGAGGCTATTCCACTTATCTACTACTCTTTCTGTGAAAAAATACTTCCTCACATTTCCCCTGAATCTTCCTCCCTCTAGTAAGGCTCAGTAAGCAGCGTACATATGCTATTTAGCCCATAGACGCTGACGGGCCAAACGCACGACCACCGCCGCTGCCGAATCCCCTCGGTACCATGCGTGAGGATGCGGACACATCCCCTTGTCTCCGACCATCGAGTGATTTCTCTCCCCTACCCTTCGGAAATAAGTCAGTCTTTACTGACCTTTATTTCCGTTGTCCGCCAAAAAGGGGGCGGGCACTGATGCTGGGCGTTTTCATGCGACGGACTGGTGTCCGTCCCCGACCGCCCCCTCTGGAGTCAACGGCTTGGCGCGTTTGAAACTCCCCAAAGCCGTTTGCTTCTGGGGTCTGCACATGCGCGAATTTACGCATCATCGTAAATAGGTGAAAAGACTAATTGCAGCAGCTAGGAAAACTGGAAACGGCGAAGTCAGACTTTGATAAATAGTACATGTGAATAAGAAGGAACGGCCAGTGCTTGACTGACAGCAGGTCAGCAGTAGTCGGGGAACATTTCCTATTGGAGCAGGCCATTTCTGCCATGGTAGATATACAGTATATATGTCTACGTGTATCTCTATTACAATGACATTCCGTTTGTTTCTCTCCTGCGTGCCTCTATAAGATGATATATCCCTAACACTGCTAGTGTTGCTCATTAGGATAATCCTGGAGGTGGAGGAGCCGGCATCCAATCACAATGGCGGGGAGCTGCTGTTTGGGGAGGACGGCTATCTCTACATATTCATCGGGGACGGAGGCATGGCAGGAGATCCGTTTGGGAAGTTTGGAAATGCGCAGAACAAGTAAGAACACCCACGTATGTCCTAAGGGGCGACTTCTGCTACGATGTGCTGAGAATCAGCTATTTACCCCCTGGATATATTAATTCAGATGGACTGTTGTAATTTGATACGAGTGTACTCATTCTTCCTTTCTCGCTCCTGGTAATGTCGCCTACAAGCGGTCTCAGAATGGTTGGGGTTTTTTTTTTTAGTTATTCACTAATTTGTTTTAATTGCAGCAAACAACTTTTTTTTTTTTACTTTTTTTTTTTATTAAATGAATTATGGGCCTGATTCTGGTTCACTCGCAAAAGCAAATTCTCTTTCTCTAATGCACAAAACCATGCTGCACTGCAGGTGGGGCAGATGTATCATGTGCAGAGAGAGTTAGATTTGGGTGAGTTATTGTGTTTCTGTGCAGGGTAAATACTGGCTGCTTTATTTTTACACTGCAATATAGATCTCACTTCGAAGTACACCCCAAATGTAACTCTCTCTGCACATGTTACATCTGCCCCCCTGCAGTGCAGCATGGTTTTGCCCCAGTGGCGTAGCTACGTTTTGGGCGCCCCCACCCCCCGCCGCCGCCCCGTCAAGCACACCCCCCCCCCCCGTCGCCCCGCCGCCTATGCTAACCCCCTCCCCCGCAGTCTTACCTATCGCGCTGCGCTGGTCCCGGCGGCTCAGTTCTTCTGCTGAGGACCACCACAAAATGGCCGCCCCCATACAGCAGACAGTTTCAGAGAACCCTGTGCTATATGGGGGTGGCCATTTTTTGGTGGTCCTCATCAGAAGAACGGAGCCGCCGGGACCAGCGAGATACGTAAGTCTGCGGGGGATTGGGGGGGGTAACTATAGCACCGCAGCCCCCGGCGCCCCCACATGCACAGCGCCCCCCCGCGGTGGCGGGGGCTGCGGTGCTATAGTTACGCCCCTGTTTTGCCCATTAGAGAGTGAGTTTGCTTTTGCGAGTGAAACAGAATCAGGCCCTATGTTAGAAAGTGAAAATAAGACGCACGTGTTACTACATGTAAAGTCAGGCCATATAGGAGGCAGGGCGGCAGATGTACTATAAGTTCTGATGCACTGGGTCAACAGTCAATAGGTTGACATGTAGTTGGTCGGTACGAACAATATTTTGTCATGAGCAAAGGGTCAAAGGGAGGGGACATGTTACCATGTCGACATTTGGGATAAAACCTGTGAAAACCGAATGTCGACTGTTTGACTGTCCCATTGTCGACCTAATGCTTGTGTCGACGTAAGGCCTGTTGAAGAATGCAGTCGACCCTATGACTCATACCCAATTGTAACAGCAGCTCTTCTGTAAGAAACAGGGAATCATTGAAGTGGTTCTATCTTTTTTACAGAACTACCAGACCAATAGAAGGACAGAGATGCCGAGAGCTCTGTCATGCTGGAGCGTGTGTGCGTGTAGAGGGGCGTAGTTGGAGTGTGTGCGTCTGAATGGAGCTCCGTCAGGCGCCATCTAGTGTCCACAAGAGAGTTACCGGGGCTCGCTCAGGGGTACTGAACCGGAACCGGTGGGGTTTTGTCACCTCTTCGCTGGACCTGGATCTGGTGATGTGTTGCACTTAACATAAACAAAAAACTCTCATAATACATTCAATTTGAATATAAATTATTTAACGACCTTTAGATGGTAAAAGAAATAGCTTTATTCAAAAAGGGCTTTTTAAAATGACTTTGTTCAATTCTCTCTGACCTCAGAGTTATAAGAGAACCTTTATATCTGCATAACTTGCTAAGCATGCCTAGTTGGTGACTCTTAATCCTTTTCTTTCCTTTGGTGACCTCGGATGCACCTTATACCCCTTTCACACCAGAAGCAAATTACTGGGTTAAAGATGTTCAACAGGGAAGTTGCTGAAAAACCCGGGTTTTTCTTTGGTGTTAAAGGGTCCACACGGGTCTTAAATCCCGGCACTCTGACCCTGCTCTTGACCAGGGTTGGTGAGCTGGGATTTCAGACCTGTGTTGACCCTTTTACACCACAGAAAAACCAGGGTTTTTCAACAAATTCCCGGGTTGAAAATGTTTAACCTGGTAATTTGCGAGTGGTGTGAATTGAGGTCAGGCTGCACCAAGCAAAATTACCCGGCACTCCAAAAATTTCGGGTAATTGACGGGTGGCCGGGCAGAGGTTTTAGAAGTAAGGTAACCGGTGTGCCAGTG
Organism: Crinia signifera; assembly: GCF_055691185.1. Taxonomy (NCBI): domain Eukaryota; kingdom Metazoa; phylum Chordata; class Amphibia; order Anura; family Myobatrachidae; genus Crinia; species Crinia signifera. The sequence goes on along the minus strand of NC_139228.1, from coordinate 64,540,851 downwards.
GGTCCCGATCCTCCTGAGAATATGCCAGTGATGTCCATTTAGACACTAGCAACCAATTGCTCTCATAGGTCAGCTAGCTTCCCCAGAAATTTTGGGCAGGTGCTACATTGCCGATGGCATAATCAATGGGCACCTGCTCAGGCTTAATTCAAGGCGGGTGGTGTAGGGCTCCCTGACTGAGGAGCCATTGTACACCGCACGCACAGTACGGATTATATACAGACTACCAACTTTCTATATGAACCGCCACTCTATGGCGGTGACGTTAATATGCCCCCCCGCCTTATCTTTGTCACACATCTTTATTTGTTCTTCTCTTGTCATTTCCAGGTCTGCATTATTGGGCAAAGTCCTGCGCATCGATGTCAACCACAACAATCACGGCCCCCTCTACCGAATCCCGCCGGACAACCCATTTATCGATGACCCAATCGCCCGGCCCGAAATCTATGCTTACGGGGTGAGGAACATGTGGCGCTGCTCTTTTGATAGGGGAGACCCCCAGACAAAGGAGGGGAGAGGACGCCTGTTCTGCGGAGATGTAGGACAGAATAAATTTGAAGAAGTCGACATTGTAGAGAGAGGAAAAAATTATGGCTGGAGAGCCAGGGAAGGATTCAGCTGCTATGATAAAAAACTATGCGCCAATTCCTCACTAGGTAATGTCATCTTACCGCACGGTAGCTTTGTACACACCGATCATAATTATAGAGCAATATGCACTTAATTATTTGGAGAACACATCTCCGGAGATAATGATTGTTGCAGAGTTCCTGAGGAGTCCATTGGCCGATCATTAAAGCAATTCATTAGCGAAAGTATATTGGGTAAAGTCCAAAATATATTGGGTGTGGTCCAGGGGAGGGCCTGCAGCACAGTTCAAAATTCAAATAGGGGAGGCCCAGCAACTGCCACCAACTGCCTTTCCAAACTGTCTCATTGGCAGTGGGTTTGGCTCCCTTATTTGAATTTTGAACTGTGCTGCAGCTCCCCCCCCCCCCCCCCCCTGGATCCGCCACTGATAAGGTCTCCACTGGCTTAGTGACTAGCATGTGCCAGCAAAGGAGGTGTAAAGTCTGAGAAGATCTCAGGAGGCTTAAGGTGGCCACACTAGTATTGTTCTGAAATACAGTCATTCGGTTGACCCATATTAGGTCGACAAGCGTTGTCCACTATGTCACTATGTCAACATTTGGGACAAAAAAAATGAAAACTTCATGTCGACCTTCCCGTTGTCAACCTAATGATTGTGTCAACCTTAGCCATGTCGACCTATTTCATGTGTCAACCTAAGCCAAGTCGACCCAATGATCTAATGGGCGAAATTAACTAAGATGGAAGTTCTATTGAAGATGGGATGTTGCTATGAACAACCACACAGATGCTACTGTTTAGCACCTTCTAGAATGTAATAGATAGAATCTGACTGGTTGCCAATAGCAACATCCCATCTTCAGTAGAACTTCCATCTTAGTCAATTTACCCCCATGTGTCTAGAAGTAACGGGTAAGTAAGTTTTTATCTGTGTCGGCATCATAACTTAACACGTGATGCTTTACAATAAAGCATTAAAGTTATAATGGCGAAACGGTTAAAATGCTCAAACAACATTACTACTGTGTCAGCATTCTCCTGTTGACATGACCTGTGACATGGCGTTCAGTATTAACTCATTATTCTCGGGCATGGCCAACAGGGAAATGGTTGAAATGAGTTTTTATGTTGTTTAGTGTCATTTTGTGGTTTTCATCACCTGTGATGATTGATGATTAGTAACATAGACCCTCATGGACTCGCTCCACTCTCTAATCTTCATGCAAGGCCCCTCGCTGCAGTCACCCCTCAAATATATGCCATGTCGAACTTTTGGCCCTTTTGACCTAATGCCTGTTGACCATAAGGTGTCCATCTGTTGACTGTCTATTCATAGGGGGTCATTCTAATTGACTTGGTAAGCTGCGCAGAAATGCACATGTGCAAACACTCTTCGGTACTTGTTTCCTAGCATGGTGCCCAGATTTCCTACGTACGGCACCGTAGGGAAATCGCATCGCATCGCATGGGCTGTTATAGCAGCATGCAATGCATTTTTTTGTAATGTTTTTTTTTCCTATGGGCATTGTACCCCAGTATATCGCATGGCATGGCATCGCATGTCCCGCAAAATCGCATGTGATTTTATAGGGTGTGCGATGCCATAACATTAGGTATACAATAATATGATTGTATGTTCCAAAAATAGGTTTAACGCACCCCCTCACTATCCACGCCTCCCCGAAGTGTGCCGAGCGCAGCGAGCCCCGATAGGGGCGGCGGAACGCGTCCAAGTTTCTTTCAAGAACTTTGCTTTAATTACTATTGGCTCTTCTTTCACGAAGAAGTATTTGAGTGTTGCCCATTTCTGTTTTATAGATGAATAAGTCTTTGATTAAACCGGCCCGTTTTATCCCATCATCTCCTGGTCTGTCTATAGTTCCAGAGCACCACACGACTCCATCACATCCTACACCTGTGACAGATTGATGAACCAGAACAGGTGTTTGTTGTGACCTAGCCAATGCCCAGTGTAATGGCCCCTACACACTATGGGCCTAATTCAGGTCAGCTCGCCTAGCAGCGGCCAAACGCCGACCATCGAATGCTTTCTCTCCCCTTCGGTAATAAAAGTCAGTCTAAACTGACTATTTTATTTCCGTCGGAATCCGTCGAGGAGGGGGCGAAGTCATGTGATGCCAGCGGTCTGCCCCAAGCAGGCATCAGCCCACCTACGTTCCCAGGATAATGCCCAGTGTTTTCATGAGGAGGTCCATAAAACGCAGAGTGTTCCCCTGCTCCGTGCCGGTGTCCGCCCCCCTCCCGCCCCTCGCACTCCCCTACCCGTGTGATCTCCTTGGCAAGTGTGATGGTAGCCGAAGGCGTTCGCAAAGGGGGTCCGCACATGCACAAATACGCACATTCACAGACATCCCCACCATCAGAACGGGGGCGATCACTAGAGAATCATACCCTATAAGATTATCTTTCCAATCTGTCTGGTTGGAATGAAAATCTGGCAATTTCTGTGAGCAAGTGACAATTGTGCAGATGATGTTTTTGTCCATTTTGCAGCTTTTTGGGAGCAAATAGTTTATTTTCATTAGATCACAGAAATTTCCAAATTTTTATTCCAACCAGCCAGATTGGAAAGATTATGTTATAGTGTGTATGGGCCCTTAAAAGACCATTTTCTGCGGTTCTGCCAGACTGCTGCGGCTGTTGTATTATTATTATTATATACATTGTGATATGGAAATTTGATGTATAAATGGTTGATATTATATTTTGTAAACACTAATGGCTATTTTAATGATTTCAGAATGTCAATGTCGGCATGTTAATGTCAGAAGTGCCGGTACTTGTTTCCTATCCCCAATTTTGATCGTAGTACATCTTATACAATTGCATCGCATGCAATATAGCAGCATGCGATGAATGCGATGCAATTTTTTATTGTACAAGCACCCTGATGGGGGTGTTCAATGTTAAATGCACCCCCATTGGCAACGCCACCCCCACTATCAACGCATCCTCCGACCTTTTCATACCCCCACTATCCATGTCGGCGTGGATTTGAACTTAGATAGTGTGGCGAGCGAGGGGACACAGATTATTTTACATGTATTCCGCGTCCCCTCGCGGGGCTCGCAGCGCTCGCTACACTTCAGGCTCATATTCCGCGTCCCCTCACGGGGCTCGCTGCGCTCGCCACACTTCGCCGATGTGGATAGTGGGGGTATGAAAAGGTCGGAGGATGCGTACCGCCGCCCCTCGTGGGCTTGCTGCGCTCACCACGCTTCGGATTGGCGTTGATAGTGGGGGTGGCGTTACCAATGAGGGTGCATTTAACATAAGCACCCATCAGGGTGCTTGTACAATTAAAAATCGCATCGCATGCCATTTGCTGGCATGCAATGCTATGCGATAGTTCATTGTACAAGCACTCCTGTTAATTTAACATGGATATCGCATTGCACGCATCGCATACCACTAAGTATGGTATGCGATGGGCGCCGTGCTAGGAAACAAGTACCGAAGTGCCTCTTAATAACCCTAATAGTAATGTTTACATTTTTAACTATGTTGACATTTTGTCCATTTCAACAGTTTCCAATGCCGGCATTTTAGATGAATATAGATGTTGACTATATGACCCCATACCATTTAATCAGGACTGGTTGAAGCTGATGGGTATTCCTGCCCAGCAGAGCTAACAGTCTAAGGGGTACATTTACGAAGATGGTAGTTCTATTGAAGATGGGATGTTGCCCGTAGCAACCAGATTCTATGTATTGTATTCTAGATGGTGCTAAATGAATTAGAAGTAGACTCTGATTGGTTGCTATGGGCAACATCCCATCTTCAATAGAACTCCCATCTTAGTAAATTTACCCCTAACTATTAATGATTGGGATACAAGAAAACAACCAGCGGTCTTTGACAGTGAAGGGTTAAATTGGTCTATTTGCAATGGTATTGTTGTGTCCAACTTCTTTAATTTGTATTATCACAGATTATGAGGCTTATTAATCAACAAGCGATAAAACTCATTGCTTATGAGAAATGGAGATCCAGCCAATCAGCTTCTGTCATGTGTTCAACTCGTAACTGTTGAAAAAGGACAGTTGAGATCGAATTGCCTGGAGCAGCGTTTATCGTAATTGGCTGGAGCACCGTTTATCGTAATTGGCTGGAGCACCGTTTATCGTAATTGGCTGGAGCACCGTTTATCGTAATTGGCTGGAGCACCGTTTATTGTTTATTGTACGCAGTTTGTTTTATCACTCGTTGATAAATGATTGTTGAAGCAGACATGTTGAAAAAATGCATGAAATGTCTAATCGTTGTAAATCAACAAATATCTTTCTCCGTAGACGATGTCCTTCCAATTTTCGCCTATCCCCATAAGCTCGGGAAATCGGTCACTGGAGGATATGTGTACAGAGGATGTCAGCATCCAAATTTAAATGGACTGTACATATTTGGAGATTTTATGAGTGGGTAAGTTTTTTTTTTTTTAATGAAAGCTATTGGGCATAACTATCTTGTATTACTGACATAATTGGGTACATTTACTAAGGTGGGAGTTCTATTTCACATGGGATGTTGCTATGGGTGCCCAATCTGATAGTATCTTCAATAGAACTCCCATCTTAGTAAATTTACCCCAATGTGCTAAATAAGCTTCCAGCCTGAACCTGTCCTTTTGTGTATTACAGACGATTGATGTCTCTGAGAGAGAACCCCAATACGGGGGAATGGCAGTACCAAGAGATCTGCATGGGGACAGGCCAGACGTGCATGTTCCCCAACCTTATTAATAACTATTACCAGTACATCATCTCCTTTGCTGAGGATGAGTCAGGTAACTATAACAATGTCATTGTTTATTTTTCTATTGCATTTCAGTTTTTTCTTTATGTCTCTGTCATCTTGGGGGCTCATATTGAGTCACACTCCGACAACTTGATATAGCGAATGCTGTCACAGTTATATGCTAGGGCTAGTATCGGCCCAATTTGAGAGTTCTCAGACCCTGTGATACCACTTGGTACATGTTTAGAGGCTATCACGAGAACCGTTACCAGCCTTATGGTAGGGGCAGGTCATGTTGGCTCTTTAACCCCTTCAGTGGCAATCCCGAGAATTTTCCAGGCTGTGCCTCAGTACCCAGTCTGGCAAGCCCGGAAAATTCTCGGGATTGCCACTGTTTAGAGCCGGGCAGCGCTGCTGAGTTAAACGCTGAACTCAGGCAGCTTCAGTGCCGGTTCCCTCCCCTCCGCCGCGCCTCCTCCTACCCCCTCCTCCCCAACTGTTCTATTACAACCTACGGCGCCGGCTTATGACAAGCCGATTGCCGGAGGCAGGGACGGGGTGTCGGGGTGCAGGGCCGGGCAGCGGCTGATTGACAGTTCTGTGGCGCTGCCCGGACCCGGGGAGACTGTGTTTTTTTTGTTTTTTTTTTGTAGGGAGCACTCCCCATAAAAAACTCACCCAGTGGGGAGTGCTCCCTAAAAAAAAACACCACTGAAGGAGTTAATCCTGTCATCTCGTATCAATATTAAGGAATCCGTGCATAATTATATTCATGTCATATCGTTTTTTCCTGTGTTCTTTAAAGGTCTTTATTAAATAGAGTTCTCTGCAATATAATTTATACACTTTGTAAGCAACCAAATATATCTCCTCTCATCCAAAAATAATTATTAGAAAAGAGGCTGGATTGAAAAGTAATGCCTCCATTTGAAGGTTTTTTTTTTTTTGTACATGCTACGTTTATCCTCTATGTAATCCACTATGAATTTTTCAACGTAGTCCCCATCCCTTTCCACGCATGTGTGCCAACGCTTGATGAGTCGTGCAAACCCGTTGGAGAAGAAAGCTGGTGGTTGTTGTCAACACCAGGACTGAACGGCAGCTTTCACCTTGTCATCAGAGTTGAAGTGTTGACCCTTATGGTGCTCTTTCATCTTCGGAAAGAGGGTTGCAGCACCTGCAGTTCAAGGAGGTTCTGCCCCACCCGTACTGTACAGCCCCTTCCTTGCGCCCTGCGACTTTGACCTGAAAAGACCACCTTAGGGGTCAACACTTCAGCTCTGACGACGAGGTGAAAGCTGCCGTTCAGTCCTGTTGTCGACAACCACTAGCTTTCTTCTCCGACGGGTTTTCCCGACTCGTCAAGCGTTGGCGCACAGGCGTGGAAAGGGATGGGGACTACGTTGGAAAATTAAAAGTGCATTATATAGAGGATAAACTGAGTTCTCATGTACAACAGTAATATACTGTAATACAGTAATATACATATATATATTCCTGTGACAGCAACTCCTTGTGTTGCTGACATTTCTGTGTAGCAGGTGACTCTGTGGCGCCTGTTTGCGCTGTGATGCGTGAATTCATACTTGAGAGTTACGGAATGACAGATATTTCCACTGGCAGATTGTTCTGTCAGGCTCTGCCCTTTACAACAGCCTTTCATGTCCTTCTCAAATAAAAAAAAACCCAAATCGGCTATTCACAGCGGGTGGCGTTTATCTCTCTGCGCTGTCTGGGTCTGAGCATTTGATGAGTAAATTATATAAGTTTTCAACTGGATGAACAAAAATGTTCTAGCACTTGCCGGTGATGGAATCGCATATAAATGTGTGCTACTCTCACCCCTCTCTGTCGGCTTTCTGCCGGAGGTGTAGAACGTCTCCCGCTCGCTTCCGTCGCTGTAGCACCTGTTATGTTGATCTTGGTGAAATTCAATTTGGTTCCAAAAAAAAAACTGATCAGGACAGAACCAACTGTGGGTAGAGGCTCATTCCGGCATTGCACAACCCTTCCCCTGTCCTGGTTGGTGGTGGGTATAGGCTTGCTGATGATCCCTAAAACCATAGGCAGGGTACAGGTATGAGCCCCCTTTGTTTCGGTTACTGTATAGATGGTAGACTATGTCTAGGTTGACAGTCACTAGGTCAAAACCTAAGAATGCTCAACATATCCTAGGTCGACATTGACAGAAGGTTGACACAAGCTTTGGGTCGACATGGACATGGTAGACACAAAAAATTAGAAAATCTCCTGTCTACCTTATTGATGTCAATGTCGACATGGACACCGCATAAGTGTACCACGTCCCCTCGCACTTCGGACAAGGTGCCTCGCTGCGATTGGCACACTATTCTATTCTCCTATGCCCACTTGGATAGTGAAGCAAGAACAAAAAAAAACAAAACATGAAAAACTTGTGACAACCTTTTCCTGTGTCAACCAATGACATGTCAAACTTTTGATTGTGTCGATCTTTTATCAATGTTGATCAAGGCCATGTTGACCTTTTTCACGTGTCGACAAACTAACTGTCGACCAATAGTAGTCGACCTAAACAATGTCGAATCATCAACTGGATACCTTATCATGCATGTAGTTACTATATATATTTACTATATATATTTATTAATTTACTCAACCCATGCAAAATTATGGCTAGCCAAGCCGAATGGGTGTGGCGAGTCTCTCCCTTTGGAGTATTACCACACCCATAAATATGCATTTCCCCAGCAGGCGTATCATGCCCCAGTCCGACACTGGTCCGGATAACTCATACGCTCATCCCTGCAGCATATAAATTAAGATTTGTTCTGGAAACGTACGGTTACTTATTATGTTGATGGGGGCGGTTGTTTTTTGGATCTGGGAGTGGCCTATATGTGTCCTGATTTAGCTTTTTAGAATGTTAGGAAGAAACTTATACATAACCTCTAGAGATCGTTTGAGCATACGCAATTTCTCACCTCTTTGGTCTCACTTTGAGAAGAGAATGTACCGCCCCATTATATAAGATGTGTCACTATTTACCTTTGCTTACTGCAAGAGATGCGATCTCTCCTGCGCTACTTATTCCAGGAATACAATGTACAGTAGGAACGGAAATCTACAGGGAGCATGGACAGGTTCTGCTGAGATAAGGCCCGTACACACACACATCGATTTGCTTTTGATTCGATGTTAGATTCGATTTTCTATTAGATCTGGCATGAGATCTTCCCATTAGATTTGGCATTAGATCTGTACTTTTGCATTAGATATCGAATTCGATATACATTCATGGTACATTGTACAAATTCGATTTACTAGATCGAATTCGATATTTCCAAAGCTGCACAGTAGATTTTTCTGTCAGATCGAAAGTGACACAAAAACCATTCGATTTCGTTTAGGATTCGATTTGATTTTGCTTCTATAAGCAAAATCTAATCGAAAATCTGGAAAAATCGATGTATGTGTACAGGGCAAGAGATTTATGTCTGAAACAAATCTTTAACAATATCGTTACTGTTTAAAGCCCACCTTTTTATGTTTTAAAGAAAACTAGAAGGCTACTGGGAATTTTGTACGTTATGGTTTTATTTCATTGGATGAGGAAGACAATAGAGTTACATTTATATTCTACTAGCGGACCCACCCGGCGTTGCCCGGGAAAACCTTGGGGTTCTTTTATTTCCAAATTTGGTTAAAAATGCCATCTTACAGTATGCTGTGCCAAAGACTGTAATTTGTTATAGATTCCACCTTAATGTTAGAATGTGTTTGCATTGATACTCATCGATGACGGCAATTAAATCAGGTGTGGTGTTGTTTGAAACACAACGCTCCTGAGTTGATAACTTGTATGTGTTGATGAATTCCACATCCACTCCTGAGATTTAGCACCTATGACATACCCTCCAATATCTGAGGTTCAGAAATAGGTACAAAATCAGAAAGGAACGTGGCCACACCTCCATTTCTATACTGTCAATGGTACAGTTTCTAGGGTGTGTAATTGGGAAGCGGTCATCTATTAGAATGAACTTAGGTCTACAGTCATTAGGTCGACCCCACTAGGTCGACTGGCAGGAAGGTCGACCTGACTTAAGGTCGACATGGTCCAAGGTCGACATGACTTAGGGTCGAATTTGCATAAAGGTCGACATGAGGAAGGTCGACTGGTCATAAGGTCGACATGGGCTTTTTCACTGTTTTTTGAGCCGACATGTGCCGACAGGCGGTATTTCATGCCCTACCATCCACTAGGGCGTGGAGGAGGTTATTAAAGCTGTGGCGAGCGAAGCGAGCCACCGTGCCCGAAGCATTGCGAGCAAAGCGAGCTATGCGAGGGTCCGATTCTCATTGCCAACTGTGTCCATGTCGACTGTGTCGACATTCGGATAAAAAAAAACAGTGAAAAACCCATGTCGACCTTATGACCAGTCGACCTTCCTCATGTCGACCTTTATGCAAATTCGACCTAAAGTCATGTCGACCTTGGCCCATGTCGACCTTAAACCAGGTCGACCTTCCTGCCAGTCGACCTAGTGGGGTCGACCTAATGACTATAGACCTAAGTTCATTCTGATAGATGTACCGATTCCGTGTAATTACAGGTGCTGAGTGCGTGGAGACCGGGGTGGGCGTTATTTGCCACGCCATAATTAGTAAAAAATGTATCGCTCCCTGCCACTGCCGATCCCCTCACCGATCCTTCCTGCAGAAGTCTCTGAGGTCTGGAGATCTGTAAAGCACATGCATCGGGTGTCTCTACCAAACAGTGGGGCAGCCCCTTAGTGTGGGAGCAGGTCCGCGGGCCCGGCCACATGACGTCATGACGCGACGCACGCTACCCGCACCACTGCAATGCACCACTGGGAACAGGTGCAATGGGCCAAATTCTTCCCTACACCCGCTGGGCCAATCCACCGATCCAGCCATCGCAATCATCAATGGGTGCATTGATAAGGTTTGGAGTGTAAGAAGTTGAAGAATAAGACTGAGATAAATATTTGCCATGTTAAAGTGTACAATTTACTCAATAAATCGTGAAAAAAATATGTGTACATAGAAGTACAATCAAGAAATGAAAGTAGGTTTAAAAAAGAACATGTTATGATTCAAACTGATAATTGTTTGGATGGGGGTGGGTTGCGAAACAAATCTATAGGTGGATATTGTGGGCATAATTGGTGTTAACAGGAGAAGAGACCAACTGGATTGTTAAGGGGTCCTTAAAAGACCACCTGAACCCCAATTGAAAATACCCCTACGGTGACACTGTAGTGAAAAATTCTTATCAACTGGGGATCCCATGTAGGTGTACCAAATGCCAATTATGCCCACAATATCTGTGCCCCCTCCACCTATAGATTTGTTTCGCAACCCACCCCATCCAAACAATTATCAGTTTGAATCAGAATTTATATTTTAATCCTACTTTCATTTCTTGATTGTATTTCTATGTACACATATTTATTTCACGATTTATTGAGTAAATTGTACACTATAATGTGACAAATCTTCATCTCAGTCTTATTCTTCAACTTCTTACATTTATAACATTCAAACAAATAAATGCAGCGCTCATGCCCATCGACCAAACATTATCTATGAACCAAAAGAGTCTGGGAAACCCTTAAGGCAGAGCAGTGCCTAACATCCAACTTACTAACAGGGTGAGTGCAGTGTACCCACTTTGTATTGATCAACGGGTGCATTGGCCAGGACAAAGATTTCTCAGTGCAACTGGCCGGGGAGCGCAGAGACGGATATGGGGAAAAAAGGTACATTAGGTACAGTTTTTATTTGCCGTACAGACTGTTAAATAAACGGAATATTATTTTGTGTTTGTGTGTGTTGTACTGTTTTTGTGTGTGTGATTTACTGTATGTGGTTGTGTGTGTTGTTTTTTTCTGACCATTGCGTAAGTGTGTGAAGTGTGCTATGTATATACAGTATGTGTATGTGTGTGTTTGTGCCTTTGTGTATCTGTGCAATTTTTAAGTGTGTTTTTTGTGTGTTGTACTGTTTTTTTGGGTGTGTGTGGGGAATGTGGGTGTGTGTTGTGCTGTTAGAGGTATGTTATGTGTGTGTTGTGTTAATCTGCCCAATGTGTAAGTGCGTAAGGTGTGCTACGTATAAATGTGTGTGTAGTGTGCTGTGTGTATCTGTGCAATGTTTGTGTGTGTGTTCTGTGTATTGTACTGTTTTTGGGTGCGTGTTGTAGTGAATGTGGGTGTGTGTGTTGTACCGTGTGTTATGTGTATCTGCCGAATGTGAGGTGCGCTACGTATATATGTGTGTAGTGTGCTGTGCATATCCTTTCAATGCTTAAGTGTGTGTGTTTTGTGTGTTTCTGTATCTGCACAATGTTTAAGTGTGTGTGTTCTGTGTGTTTGTTGTACTGTTTTTGGGTGTGTGTTGTAGTGTATATTAGTTTGTGTTGTACTGCATGTGGTGTGTTATGTGTGTGTTTTGTAGTGTGTATCTGTCCAATGTGTAAGTGTGTGAGGTGCGCTACGTTTATATGTGTGTGTTGTGTTGTGTGTGTCTGCCGAATGTGTAAGTGTGTGAGGTGTGCTACGTATATATATGTGTGTTGTGTGCTATGTGTGCATATGTGGTGTACTGTGTGTGTGCATGTACAATGTGTGTGTGATGTGTGGTCTATGTATATCCTCAATTATTCCTAATTGTTTAAAGCCTTCACCATAATGTTAGAATGTGTCATTCATACTCAATGACAGCAATGTAATCAGGTGTGGAGTTGTTCCTCCGTCAACGATTTCCAAGATAGTCAATCTTTTCCCCAGATCATCAATGAAGGAAAATTAAAACTTGTTGTTTTTTAAAATTTCGAAGTGAAATTTTCCAAAAACGGCTATGAGGTGCACACCACCGGGTCCAGAGGTACCTTGTTGCCAAATTTGGCGGCTCTGAGTTCCACGGTGTGCCCACAATGCAACAGACACGCACACACACACACTCTTCAACTTATTATATAGATTTACAAAAAAATTTATCCCCTGGTTAGCCCCATTTATGGCACCAATAACACAGCACATATGGGCTTGTCTTAAAACGTGCAACAAAAGAAAGTTAAAAAAAAAGCTTCTACAGAATATGAATGGTGGAAACTGGTCATTTTAAACTTTGTAGATTCCTATTAAAGTTTTTTTTTAAATCCACTAATAGTACATGGTTTAAACCACTTTGCACTTTAATAATTTTTTTCCCCCATCATGGAGCAGGGGGGAATTTAGCTATAATTCAGCACTGGCATCCCTCACCCTGTGTGCACAAAAAAGGGGCACGGTTATGCCTGGTAGTCGCGTGTTGTGTGTCCTTCACTGAGCAGACCGCCATTGGCTATTTTTTTTTTTAATTATTCATTATTTGGCCTTATTTTAAGTAAAGTAATACTCCATTCGCACTGCAGCCAAATTCCCGGGTCTAGCATGTAGACCCGGGAATTTTCCGTTTAACACAGGATTTTTTGGCAGTGTGAACGGGTCGCATATCCGGATTTCATACACCAGTAAAACCCTTCTTTTTACCCGTGTCTGAGATCCGGATATGCAGACACGGGATGACCCGTTCACACTGCCAAAAAACCCGTGTTTAAAGGCAAATTCTTGGGTAGAACTTCTTCACCCGGGAATTTGCCTTGCAGTGAGAACGGGGGTCCAGCGCGTCAGTCCCCGGCATTTTAATGCCGGGTTAAAGCCGTGTCTTTCTCACTCGCAGTGAGAACACGGCATTAGTGTCTGATTGGACTGGAAATAAATTGGTAGTGCATCAGGGGTGTTTCAGCAATGATAGCTAATTAGAAATCGAGCTATTATTGACAGCACGTGCGTACCATAACAGCTGTTTTTTGGGTTGTATCAGAAAAAATGTGGTCTCCCCCAACCCTCCCCCCCCCCCCCATCCCATCCCATCTGATGACCCTGATATTTGTGGGTTTTTTTTCAGGTGAACTTTACTTCATGTCCACCGGTATACCGAGTGCCACGTCCGCCACGGGTGTCGTGTACAAGATCGTGGATACCTCAAGGTGAATGTGATTGGACCGTATCACGAAATACGTTTCTAAGCCTATAAAATGGACTTTTCATCCAATGTGACCAAATATTCATGAGGAAATTGCCTTTATTTCAGTAACCCCTAGTGGCCTCATGAATATTTACATATGATGCACCTCTAAGTGGCAGCCTCTCCCATGTGGTGATGTTACCGTGTGTACAAGAATACTAACCTGAAGGTTTCCTTTTGAATGTCAGGATTTCCCATCTACTATTGACCAATCAGCTTCTGTCATTTTAAAGACTGTGCTAGATAAATTAAAGTTAGAAGCTGATTTGCTGATCCCTGCAAATTACTTCCGATACCCCAAAAGCTCCTGTTTTATCCTCAAATTATCACGTGCAATAATAAGCTCTATCTGTCTCTACAGGAGGGCTCCGCCCGGCAAATGCCACTACCAGCCAATACCGGTCAAGACGAAATCTGCCACTATCCCTTTTGTAGCGAAAGAAAGTAAGTTGGGATAATTCTCGCAAACATCTCTGAAGGGGAATTTGTTTCTTCTGCGGCAGACGTCAGGGGCCACAGGGATTACAGTGGTTCGTGACCCACTCTCTACCCACTGTAATCCCTGTGGCCCCTGATGTCCTTGAAGAAAGAGATTTAACAGGTAAGACATAAATCTCATTTTTGCTATTAAACATTTGGGGATCTCAACCATTTAACCACATGCAAGTCTTTATCTAGATGTGGTGGTGGAAGTCATGACTGATACTTCTACAGTAGTACTACAGTATATGCCCCTCCCTCAAGAGATCCTTGCTGTGCCTGTGTGAGTGTCCGCTGTCACTTCAGGAGGGGAGGGCTGTGTACGGTTGCTGCATTTAGATCCAGAGAATTATGAAAATAGTCAGAGTTAATATTACTGTGTAATGGCAATGTGTCCAATCGTGCCTTTCAACTAGGGTGGTCTTCAGAAGACCCAAGGCCAGTAACCCTCCACCACAGCCAAGTGCCCCACAGTCACCAAATTAAAGTGGACCATGGGGTACGTTAGCAATTCTGTAAGGGTACTCCATTTAGAAAAAACTCTGACTGACTCCCCACATCCGCCAGCAGTGCACCTATAATTATTATTATCTGTTATTTATATAGTGCACGCATATTCCGCAGTGCTGTACAGTCGCTGCCCCAGTGGAGCTTACAATCTGTATTCCCTACCACATGCACACACACACACATGGATATTATAGGGGTCATATTGTTGGGAGCCAATTAGCCTACCAGTATATTTTGTATTGTGGGAGGAAACCGGAGTACCCAGAGGAAACCCACGCAAGCACGGCGAGAATATACAAACTCCACACAGTTAAGGCCATGGTGGGAATCGAACCCATGACCTCAATGCTGTGAGGTAGTAATGCTAACCATTACACTGTCCGGGCTGCAGTTGTGTACAGGACCTTTTACAACATTGCTATACAGTAATTGCGGGTGAGGTGTGCAGCTGCACATCACCAATAATTAAATACGGGAATATTAGAGTTGTGCCAGGCGGAAATAAGGCCACGTCGTTATGCGGTGGACAAGCTCAACAGTACAAAGGCGGACAGTCAATAGGACAACCACTGTTGGTTGACAGGCCAAAAGTCAACACATGAAAAAGGTTGACACAACCAAAATGTCGAAATGGAAAACATTGACATAAGGTTTTTATTTTTCTTACAAAAACTGACTTGTGCATACTTTACCATCCCAGTGAGTATACAGAGAGAATATAATAGTGTGCCGAGTGCAATAAGGCACCGTGCCAGATGCATGGGGAGCGCAACGAGGCACCGTGCCCGAAGCATGGCAAGCACAACAAGGCACCATGCCCGAAGCATGGCGAGACATGCGAGGGGACACAATACAGTACAATACAGTGTCCATGTCGACCTCTTAAAAAAAAAAAACTAATGTTGACCTTTCCTTGTTGACCTTTTGCTTGTGTCGACCTTCTGAATCTGCAATCTTATTAAGGCTGCTTGATAAATGCTTGTCTGTGTGTAATAGTTCACAGTATCACAATTCCCAGTTCTCTGTCCATTGTGCCCACTATAAAACACTTCTCTATTGCTCCCTAACTCCTCCCCCTACTGCTCTTTATGGTGATGCGAGCTTTGTTCTGGTGCCTTCAGAGCGGGTATTGTTGCAGCAGACGTTTGCAGAAAGAAGTTGCCTCTGGTCCTGTGACCATTGGCGTATGTAGTTGCTTGGAGAATAGTTCTCCGAGCTGAATTGATTGTCTTGGCAACGAAGATCGGTACTTGTGTAATATCTGGGCGCCCGATTTTTTCATTGTATTGCATCGCTTTGCGTTGCATCGCATTGCGTGCAATATAGTGGCATACAATTCATGCAATGCGATTTTTCATTGTAAAGACCAGATTTTTAATTGTATAGTCACCCATGGGTGATTTCATACCCCCACTATCCAACTTCGCATGGAGTTGATTTTACATAGCATGGCGAGCGCAGCGAGCCACCGAGCCCGAAGCGTGGTGAGCGCAGCGAGCCCCGTGAGGGGACGCAGAATACATGTAAAGTAATCCGCGTCCCCTCACGGGGCTCGCTGCGCTCGCCACGCTTCGGGCAAGGAGGCTCGCTGCGCTCGCCACACTATATAACTTCTAGTCCATGTGTAGTTGGATAGTGGGGGTATGAAATCACCCCTGGGTGACTATACAATTAAAAATCTGGTCTTTACAATGAAAAATCGCATTGCATTGCATTGCATTTCAGATAATACACAAGTACCCGAAGATCTTTTCCATAGGATCATCTCTTATTCCAGAGATCTACATGGGCAATGACTGGGCGCTGCTGTGAGTGAAGCAGCCTTAGTTCCTGGATCAGCGCTCACAGGATGCAGATTATTCACATAGGAGGTGACGAAGGGCAAATCCTGAAGAAATGCAACATTTAGGCCGTTAGAAAAAAAAATATTGATGCATTATTTTATTTTTTTTACAAACAAAATGATTCCGTGGTCTTTCAGATATTGTTTATTCTAGAACCCTGCACCTGTGACAGCCCACGCAGCTCCTCTTACCTGCCTGGGCTGTCGCTAGCTTCCTCTGTGCTTCTAGCACACTCTGGCCTGTATCTCTGTACAGAGAAATAGACAAGATGGTGCAAGAAGTGAGAGCGCAGAGTGACACCCCATGCACGAAAAGCGAATTGCGCAGGTGTGTAAATAATAATTATATATATATATATATATATATATATACTTTTGGTTTGCAGGATGGCACTCTAAATAGAAAAAATCCCGGTGCCAGGAACATAAAGTTTTAGAACATGTAAGCTTGCAGCAGGGCCCTCCTACCTCCAAGTCTGTCTGTTGTTACCCAGTTTGTCTTATCACTGTCTACTATTGTAAAGTGCAACGGAATCTGCTGCGCTATATAAGAAACTGTAAATAAATAAATAAATAAAGCACTTACCCCCCTTGGTTGTAGAATGATAGGAACCGGCACACGGGTGGATGGTGAAGAAAAGTTGATTTATTGTACAAACATGATTGCACACAATGACAGCTGTACACCTGACAGCTGTTTCAACCAAAATAAACGGTTTTCATCAGAGGTGTATATATATATATATATTAGTTAAAACTCCATCACAATGACAGCTTCTGCAATGTACTTTCACTTTGAGCTGTGACAGTTTTTACTTTCACTTTGAACTGTGACAGTTTTTATCTCACAACCGCCCCCCCCCCCGTCCCTTTCTGTTCCTACCGCCAAACTCTGTTTTTACAGCTCCCTCTCTCCGTATACAATAAGTTTAAAACAGATCAGTGTCCCTGCAAAAATTGCTTTCACTCTCTGTTACGACATATTTTAGCACACAAAGGAGTAATTTGGTCTGTTGAGTGGCCTCTAGTGGTTACTAGCAGGAGTTCACCTAGGAAGTGAGGAGTAGTTAGCCTTTTCTTTCTTTCTTTCTTTCTTTCTTTCTATCTGTCTATCAATAAATATATGTAGATTATTAACTTTCTTAGGGTTGTGGTGTTTTTTTTTTTTTGTGGTGTCTGTACTATATGTGATCATAGCGTTTATCATAAAAAATTGTAATAAAAATTAAAACCTTTATAATAACTTTTATCAGCATTTCAGTTCAAAAGTTAAGGAAAGTCTAAAGTATCTAGAAGTTTAAAAATATAAACAGTATATGTATATAAAGATATCTGTGTATCCAGTTTTCAAGTGCCGGTACAAACCTTAGCAAATCAGAGGCAATGTTAATGGCAGTGTAAAGTATTTAAGCTATGGATACATTTTTCAAGTAGCTGAAATTTTAACTTAATGCAAAGCAGGTGTATGAAGAAAAATTGTGGTATAAAACACTATATATTGGGCAATGCATCCAACTTTTTTTTTTTTCCTCGCAGAATTAATCATAAAAACCAATCCCACTAAGCGCCCGAAGGTTAAGCCTACGTCAAAGCCTGCAGGCCGGGTCAAGAGTACTGCTCAGCCACCTCCAAGTTTGACACCAGATTGGGTGGACCAGCTACTAAAGCTCATGCAAGGTGAGAAAAAGATACCTGTCACCACAACCGCCAGGCCAACCACAACAAGACTACCGAAGCCAAAGAAAGGCGGTAAGAGCAGCGAGAAGAGAGGTAATAGAAGGAAAAGTAAACACGGTGGTGGAGATTCTAAACCAAGCTCTTCAGAAGTACGTAATGGAGCGGTGCGGCTGGCGAACAGCCAGAGACCTGACCGTGGGAGGGTGGAGATCTTCATCAATGGAGAGTGGGGAACAGTTTGTGATGACTTATGGAACACCAAGGCAGCAACAGTGGTGTGCCGCCAGTTAGGGTTCCCAATTGTTATAAAAGCCGCCAAGCAAGGAGAGTTCGGGGAAGGACGGAATCTTCGGATCCTTCTCGATGATGTTGACTGCACCGGAAAGGAGAAGACCCTACTGGAATGTAAACACAAGGAGATCGGCAAACACAACTGTAATCACCAAGAAGATGCTGGAGTAATATGTAGCCACAAAGAACAGTCAGAAAATTGATGGCTGTAAATGGGACCGTAATGCTAGAATTTACTCTGGTTGTCATGTGACCTGAAGGTACAAGAAGATCCTAGATGTACACCAAAAATATATATTTTTTAAATAAACACCAATTTGAGCCATCAGAGGATGTTCCTAGGGCTTTGTGCTAATAATGACACCCATTTCCGTCCTATAGATAAACATATTTTTTTAATCAATACTCTGTAAATATATGTGACTTGGCTTTAATCCTTTTCTTAAAAGTGTACACACCGCCTAGTCAGCCAGTTTGTGGGTTGAACCAATAGTCTTGAGAATGTAGACTAATAAATCACTGGAATGATCTCATTTATGGTTTAGCTGTTGATGCTTTACCCATGCACATACAGTATGGCGCCTGTGTATAGCTGGCACTCTCCATCAGTGAAAACTAAAATTCATAATACTGGTGTAAATAACTTTTAAATTGGTTATTGACGTAAAAAAAATATACGTTTTTACTAATTTAAAAAAATGATAAATGCACCTGTTTTGTTTTTATTCTTACCTTCTGATATCAAAAGAAGTACACAGATCTGCACCTACTTATGAAACTGATTCAGAGGTGTTCACACAGGCTTGAATTCGGAACGCCCAGCGATCATGTTAGCCTCCACCCCGAACCTGCGAAATCCTGCCTTGCGGATGGATTTGCGAATGGCTGTGTAGGTATGCACATCCATTTGCATCTGAACTAAAATGTCCAAATCCATTCTTATTTCACTCATCGACTGGTACACATCCAAAATGTATTACTGAGTTGAAAGAAGTTGATTCTGGTGCATGGTTTTGAAACCGCAGTCAGAAAAAAAATCACATCCATATCAACATTTTTATAACCCCCGGGGCTGTCGTTTTGGTCAACAAATGAAAATTCTAAAAGTTCCTGTTTTTCTGCTTTAAACTCTAGGTACACATCCAAAATGTATTACTGAGTTAAAAGAAGTGGATTCTGGTTCATGGTTTTGAATCCGCAGTCAGAAAAAAAATCACATCCATATCAACATTTTTATAACCCCTGGGGCTGTCGTTTTGGTCAAAAAATGAAAATTCTAAAAGTTCCTGTTTTTCTGCTTTAACCCCTTCCTGACAGAGCCAGTTTTTGCGTTCCTGACAGTGCCCTTTTTTTCAAATCTGACATGTATCACTTAAGTGGGGATAACTTTTTTTTGCTTTTACTTATCCCAGTGATTTTGAGATTGTTTTTTCGTGACACATTGTACTTCAAATTAGTGGTAAATTTGGGTCGATACAGTCTGTGTTTTTTTTGTGAAAAATACCAAAATGTCGTAAAAAAATGGAAAATTTAGCAATTTGCAAAATGTTAAATTTTCTGCTTGTGAGACAAATAATCATACCACTCAAAATAGTTAATAACTAACATAGACCATATGTCTACTTTATGTTTCCATCATTATTTCAACTTCCTTTTAATTTTTTTGGACACTAGGAGGCTTACAATATGAATAGCAAATTCTCAAATTTTCAAGAAAATTTCAAACACTGATTTTTTTAGGGACCAGTTCAGTTCTGATGTGACTTTGAGGGACTTGTATGTGAGACACCCCCATTAATGATACCATTTCAAAAACTGCACCCCTCACAGTATTCAAAACAGCATTTTGGAAGTTTGTTAACCCTTTAGGTGTTTCACAGGAATTAAAACAAAGTGTAGGTGAAATTTCAAAATTTCATTTTTTTTGCAGATTTGCAATTTTAATACATTTTTCTAAGGAACACAGTACATTTTACTAGAGAAATGTGACAAAAAATTGATTCCCCCAATTCTTTTGTTTTCATAAATATCCTATATGTGGCCCTAGTGTGCACGTTGACCAAACCACAGGCTTCATAATAGAAGGAGCACCTACTTGATTTTGGAGCCTCCTTTTTATGAGATTATTTTTTAGGCACCATGTAGGTTTCTAGGCACCATAAGATGCTAAAATTTAGGAACCCCCCCACAAGTGACCCCATTTTGCAAACTACACCCCTCAGGGAATTCATCTAGGGGTATAGTGTACATTTCAAACCCCCAGGGGTTTTACCAATTGTGGTACAACTGGGCAGTGAAAATTAAAAATTAAATTTTTTACACAAAAATGCAGTTCTGGCTCAAAATTTTTCATTTTCAGAAGGTATGAAGGAGAAAAAGCACCCCAAAATCTGTGCCCCAATTTCTCCCGAGTACGGCAATGCCTCACATGTGACCAAAAAATACCATTTGGGTGCATGGCAGGACTCAGAAGGGAAGGAGTGATTTTTGGATTTTGCAGCTCAGATTCTGGTGGAATTTTGGTGGGTGCTATGTCGCATTAGCAAGACCCCCCAAGCACCAATACAGTGGAACCCCCCCACAAGTGACCCCATTTTGCAAACTACACCCCTCAGGGAATTCATCTAGGGGTATAGTGTACATTTCAAACCCCCAGGGGTTTCACCAATTTTGATACAACTGGGCTGTGCAAATGCAAAATTACATTTTTTACACAAAAATGCAGTTCTGGCTCAAAATTTTTCATTTTCACAAGGAATGAAGGAGACAAAGCACCCCAAAATCTGTGCCCCAATTTCTCCCGAGTACGGCAATGCCTCACATGTGACCAAAAAATACCATTTGGGTGCATGGCAGGACTCAGAAAGGAAGGAGTGATTTTTGGATTTTGCAGCTCAGATTCTGGTGGAATGTTGGTGGGTGCTATGTTGCATTAGCAAGACCCCCCAAGCACCAATACAGTGGAACCCCCCCACAAGTGACCCCATTTTGCAAACTACACCCCTCAGGGAATTCATCTAGGGGTATAGTGTACATTTCAAACCCCCAGGGGTTTCACCAATTTTGATACAACTGGGCAGTGAAAATGAAAAATTACATTTTTTTTACACAAAAATGCAGTTCTGGCTCAAAATTTTTCATTTTCACAAGGAATGAAGGAGACAAAGCACCCTAAAATCTGTGCCCCAATTTCTCCCGAGTACGGCAATGCCTCACATGTGACCAAAAAATACCATTTGGGTGCATGGCAGGACTCAGAAAGGAAGGAGTGATTTTTGGATTTTGCAGCTCAGATTCTGGTGGAATGTTGGTGGGTGCTATGTTGCATTAGCAAGACCCCCCAAGCACCAATACAGTGGAACCCCCCCACAAGTGACCCCATTTTGCAAACTACACCCCTCAGGGAATTCATCTAGGGGTATAGTGTACATTTCAAACCCCAGGGGTTTCACCAATTTTGATAAAACTGGGCAGTGAAAATGAAAAATTACATTTTTTTTACACAAAAATGCAGTTCTGGCTCAAAATTTTTCATTTTCATAAGGTATGAAGGAGAAAAAGCACCCCAAAATCTGTGCCCCAATTTCTCCCGAGTATGGCAATGCCTCATATGTGACCAAAAAATACCAGTTGGGTGCATGGCAGGACTCAGAAGGGAAGGAGTGATTTTTGGTGGTGGAATGTTGGTGGGTGCTATGTCGCATTAGCAAGACCCCCAAAGCACCAATACAGTGGAACCCCCCCACAAGTGACCCCATTTTGCAAACTACACCCCTCAGGGAATTCATCTAGGGGTATAGTGTACATTTCAAACCCCAGGGGTTTCACCAATTTTGATAAAACTGGGCAGTGAAAATGAAAAATTACATTTTTTTTACACAAAAATGCAGTTCTGGCTCAAAATTTTTCATTTTCATAAGGTATGAAGGAGAAAAAGCACCCCAAAATCTGTGCCCCAATTTCTCCCGAGTATGGCAATGCCTCATATGTGACCAAAAAATACCAGTTGGGTGCATGGCAGGACTCAGAAGGGAAGGAGTGATTTTTGGTGGTGGAATGTTGGTGGGTGCTATGTCGCATTAGCAAGACCCCCAAAGCACCAATACAGTGGAACCCCCCCACAAGTGACCCCATTTTGCAAACTACACCCCTCAGGGAATTCATCTAGGGGTATAGTGTACATTTCAAACCCCCAGGGGTTTCACCAATTTTGATACAACTGGGCAGTGAAAATGAAAAATTACATTTTTTTACACAAAAATGCAGTTCAGGCTCAAAATTTTTCATTTTCAGAAGGTATGAAGGAGAAAAAGCACCCCAAAATCTGTGCCCCAATTTCTCCCGAGTACGGCAATGCCTCATGTGTGACCAAAAAGTGTCAGGACTCAGAAGGGAAGGAGTGATATTTGGATTTTGCAGCACAAATTCTGGTGGAATGTTGGTGGGTGCTATGTCGCATTAGCAAGACCCCCAAAGCACCAATACAGTGGAACCACCCCACAAGTGACCACATTTTGCAAACAACACCCCTCAGGGAATTCATCTAGGGGTATAGTGTACATTTCAAACCCCCAGGGGTTTCACCAATTTTGATACAACTGGGCAGTGAAAATGAAAAATTACATTTTTTTACACAAAAATGCAGTTCTGGCTCAAAATTTTTCATTTTCAGAAGGTATGAAGGAGAAAAAGCACCCCAAAATCTGTGCCCCAATTTCTCCCGAGTACGGCAATGCCTCATGTGTGACCAAAAAGTGGCAGGACTCAGAAGGGAAGGAGTGATATTTGGATTTTGCAGCACAAATTCTGGTGGAATGTTGGTGGGTGCTATGTCGCATTAGCAAGACCCCCAAAGCACCAATACAGTGGAACCACCCCACAAGTGACCCCATTTTGCAAACTACACCCCTCAGGGAATTCATCTAGGGGTATAGTGTACATTTCAAACCCCCAGGGGTTTCACCAATTTTGATACAACTGGGCAGTGAAAATGAAAAATTAAATTTTTTTACACAAAAATGCAGTTCTGGCTCAAAATTTTTTATTTTCAGAAGGTATGAAGGAGAAAAAGCACCCCAAAATCTGTGCCCCAATTTCTCCCGAGTACGGCAATGCCTCACATGTGACCAAAAAATACCAGTTGGGTGCATGGCAGGACTCAGAAGGGAAGGAGTGATTTTTGGATTTTGCGGCTCAGATTCTGGTGGAATGAATGGTGGGTGCTATGTGGCATTAGCAAGACCCCCGAAGCACGGTGAAATTATGAACCTAATAATCCATAGATGTGTGGTATAATTTAAAACACTCCTTTATACATAGGCCGGGTTTGTCGGGGCAAGTGTCACACTGGAAAATAGTTTGCTTTCTTATTCCCTTTTTATAGCAAACTTTGCACCTTTTTTGTGTCCTGCCCTTTTTTCCAGTGGAGGGGATTTCATCAGGAAAATGCTGCCCTGGTACAATACGGGGGCCAGTACTAGAAGTACTGGGGCCCTCTGCCTGCTGGTTCCCAAATATTAGGCCCTTTATGACTTCCTCTTGAAAGTGCATAAATGTCCCCCTCTGGCCGGTAGAACGGAATAGCACGTAAGCGTTATACAGTGCCATCTGGATGATATACACGGCCAGCTTCTTGTACCAGATTTTTGTTTTCCGCAGGGCACTGTACGGCTTCAGTACCTGATCTGAAAGATCCACTCCGCCCATGTACCTATTGTAATCCAGGATACAATTAGGTTTTGAGGTGTGGGTACTGGTACCTCGTACAGGGACGGAGGTGGTACTGTCTCCGTGAATTGTTGTCAGTATAAGGACATCCCTCTTGTCCTTATATTTGACCAACAACATATTTTCGGTGGATTGTGCCCTGCTTTCACCCCTTCTCATTACTTGGGCAATGTGCGTTTTTGGGAGGCCTCTTTGGTTCTTGTGCACAGTACCGCAAGCTGCTGTACCTCTTGAACCAAGGGCCTTAAACAGGGGGATGCTAGTGTAAAAGTTATCCACATAGAGGTGATAACCTTTATCCAGGAAGGGGTGCACTAAATCCCAGACAATTTTTCCACTAACACCTACGAGGGAGGGGGGGCATTCTGGCGGTTCAATTCTTGAATCCTTCCCTTCATATACCCTAAACCTGTGAGTGTACCCTGAGGTGCTTTCACACAGCTTATACATTTTTATGCCATACCTTGCCCTCTTACTGGGAAGGTACTGGCGGAATTTAACCCTTCCTTTAAAATGTATAAGGGACTCGTCTATGCAAATGAATTTATCTGGGATGTACATCTCTTCAAATTTGGCACTGAAATGATCAATGACCGGCCTGACTTTGAATAGCCGGTCAAAGGTGGGATCATCTCTGGGTGGGCACTGTGCATTATCGTTGTAATGCAAAAATTTAAGGATCGTCTCAAATCGAGCCCGGGGCATGGGGTGCTGTACAGAACATCTGTACTCCAATATTGCCTAATTTCTGGCTTTTTTACTATGCCCATATGAAACACCAGACCCCAAAACGTCATCATCTCTACTGCATCTACAGGGGTCCACCTAGCAAATGATGACGTGGGGTTTTGAGCAATAAACTGCTGGGCATATAAATTAGTTTGGTCCACCATTAAATTTATAAAATCATCAGAGAAAAATAATTTGAAAAAGTCAATTTCTCTGAGACCTGTGGAATCAAATTGGATTCCTGGCATGGCCAAAAACTCAGGAACCTGGGGCTCAAAATTGTCTGGTGGTGGGGTCCATACGAGATCAA
The DNA here is from genome assembly GCF_055691185.1 of Crinia signifera. Classification (NCBI taxonomy): domain Eukaryota; kingdom Metazoa; phylum Chordata; class Amphibia; order Anura; family Myobatrachidae; genus Crinia; species Crinia signifera. Next base: position 64,515,856 of record NC_139228.1, on the reverse strand, counting down.
TTATTGGGGGGGGGGTCTCAGCTGCTCTACGGGGGCGTCTTTGAGGGGGTCCCTCATCACCAGAGGAGGAAGAGGAGCTTAAGACGAATCCTTCAAATTCCCCGCTTGCATCACTGGCTGTGTCAGAGTCAGAGGCAAGCATGGCATATGCCTCCTCCGCTGAATACATTCTTCTGGATGACTGGGATGACATTTGGGATGACATTTGGGATGCCATTTTTATTTTTGTGTTACTGGTAGTGAAATGTTTCAACATGTGTATAGTGTAGGGGGGGGGGGAAACAAACTTTATTTCAACCCGGGGGGTATGTAGTGTGTAGTGTGTATGTAGTGCAGAAAAAAAAATACTTTATACAAAAAAAAAAAATTGAAGGGGTTAAAAAAAAAAAAAATTGAAGGGGTTAAAAAAAATAAATTGAAGGGGTTAAAAAAAAAAAAAAGGTCCTGCGCCAAAAATTGAGCACAGATGTTGGTCAGTAACGTCCGTCACTGAACAGCGCTCAAAGGCAACAGGAATTTGATCAAAAAAAAAAAAAATAGATCAACCCTGTGCCGAAAAAGCTGATCAGTGATGTACGTCACTGATCAGCGCACAGTGGCCACAGGACACCCACAAAATCACAGTGTGTGTAAAAAAAAAATTAAAAAAAGACCCCACAGCACCCACAAAAAAAAAAGGTGATCAGTGATGCGACACTGATTACCAGTGAGGGGCAGCAGGTGCACAACCTTTGGTGCAACTGACAGTGCAACTGGCAGCAACTGACAGGTATATATTAAAAAAAAAACCTCTGCACCCCCAAAAAGTTGCTGATCACCTCAGATATAATTGGAGGAATTTCTGCGCTATACCCCTATGCATCAGTGAGGCCCATGTGTGTACTTTTGCTGCAGTTCACTTGATCTTTAGAAGGGTCAAAATAAATTTTGGTTGTGAAACTGCGCACTAAGTGCAGATGTGCGGAGTAAGCTGCTAGAAAAGTGCAGAAGATCAAACTGCAGAGGTGAGAGATAATTGGAGGAATTTCTGCGCTATACCCCTATGCTTATCAGTGAGGCCCATGTGTGTACTTTTGCTGCAGTTCACTTGATCTTTAGAAGGGTCAAAATAAATTTTGGTTGTGAGACTGCGCACTAAGTGCAGATGTGCGGAGTAAGCTGCTATCAGTGAGGCCCATGTGTGTACTTTTGCTGCAGTTCACTTGATCTTTAGAAGGGTCAAAATAAATTTTGGTTGTGAGACTGCGCACTAAGTGCAGATGTGCGGAGTAGTGATCAGCACAAAAGGCGGGGGCAGCAGACACAAAATTTAGCACTCTCTATCACTCTCTGTCACTATCTCTCTCTATCTCTCTATCTCTCACTATCTATCACTCTATGACACTGCAGCAGCAGCACTGACAGTTATATATATGAAAAATAACCCCTGCACCCCCAAAAAGTTGCTGGGGGTGCACAAAAGGGGGGCAGCAGACACAAAATATAGCAGTCTCTATCACTCTCTGTCACTATCTCTCTCTATCTCTCACTATCTATCACTCTATGACACTGCAGCAGCAGCACTGACAGGTATATATATATATATAAAAAAAACCTGCGCCCCCAAAAAGTTGCTGATCAGTTAATTTATACTGATCAGCACAAAAGGGGGGGCAGCAGTCAGTTATATAAAAAATATATAGCACAATCTGTCACTATCTCTCTATCTCTCTCTCTCTATCTCTCTCTATCTCTCTATCTATAACTATATCACACTGCAGCAGCACAAAATATAGCACTCTCTGACACTATCTCTCTCTATCTCTCTCTATCTATCTATCTCTATCTAACGCTATTACACTGCAGCAGCACAAGTTCACAACACAGGAAGTCCCAAGTAGTAACAGGATCCAGGAAGCATCCAGCACACTACAAGCAGTGATGAAGCAGTGATCAGGTAAGTATTTTGCTCGGTTCAAGTCAGTGTACTGCGGCAGCTAGGCACGGTGACCGCACTGCACGCAATTCCAGACCGGAATGGCGTCTGCAGTGCAGTCACCGTTAGTTTAAATCCCCCTCCTTGGCTGTGATTGGTCCGTCGGTCCGACGAACCAATCACGGCCTTTGGGGGCGGGCGGGGTGAGGTGGGGTGACACCAGTGTCACCCTTACACCCCGCGGTGATTGGTGCTGTACTTTACAGCACCAATCACCTCCGATCGCGTGTCACCGGCGAACGTTATTCGCCGGTGACACAGAAAATCTGTGAATGGCTGTTCACACTGAACAGCCAATCACAGCGATCGCCGACGGGGGAGCGGCATCGCAGCCCCCCCTGGGCATGCAGGGACATGTCTGCTGTCAGGGACAGCAGACATGTTGAAACTGTCACCGCGTCTATAGACGCGGTGACAGTTACAAGCCATGATGTACATTTACGCCATGTGTCGGGAAGTACTTCCCGACCATGACGTAAATGTACGTCAAATGTCGGGAAGGGGTTAAACTCTAGGTACACATCCAAAATGTATTACTGAGTTGAAAGAAGTGGATTCTGGTGCATGGTTTTGAAACCGCAGTCAGAAAAAAATCACATCCATATCAACATTTTTATAACCCCCGGGGCTGTCGTTTTGGTCAAAAAATGAAAATTCTAAAAGTTCCTGTTTTTCTGCTTTAAACTCTAGGTACACATCCAAAATGTATTACTGAGTTGAAAGAAGTGGATTCTGGTGCATGGTTTTGAAACCGCAGTCAGAAAAAAAATCACATCCATATCAACATTTTTATTACCCCCGGGGCTGTCGTTTTGGTCAAAAAATGAAAATTCTAAAAGTTCCTGTTTTTCTGCTTTAAACTCTAGGTACACATCCAAATTGTATTACTGAGTTGAAAGAAGTGGATTCTGGTGCATGGTTTTGAAACCGCAGTCAGAAAAAAAATCACATCCATATCAACATTTTTATAACCCCCGGGGCTGTCGTTTTGGTCAACAAATGAAAATTCTAACAGTTCCTGTTTTTCTGCTTTAAACTCTAGGTACACATCCAAAATATATTACTGAGTTGAAAGAAGTGGATTCTGGTGCATGGCTTTGAAACCGCATTCAGAAAAAAAATCACATCCATATCAACATTTTTATAAACCCCGGGGCTGTCGTTTTGGTCAAAAAATGAAAATTCTAAAAGTTCCTGTTTTTCTGCTTTAAACTCTAGGTACACATCCAAATTGTATTACTGAGTTGAAAGAAGTGGATTCTGGTGCATGGTTTTGAAACCACAGTCAGAAAAAAATTCATATCCATATCAACATTTTTATAACCCCCGGGGCTGTCGTTTTGGTCAACAAATGAAAATTCTAAAAGTTCCTGTTTTTCTGCTTTAAACTCTAGGTACACATCCAAAATGTATTACTGAGTTGAAAGAAGTGGATTCTGGTGCATGGTTTTGAAACCGCAGTCAGAAAAAAAATCACATCCATGTCAACATTTTTATAACCCCCGGGGCTGTCGTTTTGGTCAAAAAATGAAAATTCTAAAAGTTCCTGTTTTTCTGCTTTAAACTCTAGGTACACATCCAAAATGTATTACTGAGTTGAAAGAATTAGATTCTAGAGCATGGTTTTGAAACCGCAGTCAGAAAAAAAATCACATCCATATCAACATTTTTATAACCCCCGGGGCTGTAGTTTTGGTCAAAAAATGAAAATTCTAAAAGTTCCTGTTTTTCTGCTTTAAACTCTAGGTACACATCCAAAATGTATTACTGAGTTGAAAGAAGTGGATTTTGGTGCATGGTTTTGAAACCACAGTCAGAAAAAAAAATCACATCCATATCAACATTTTTATAACCCCCGGGGCTGTTGTTTTGGTCAAAAAATGAAAATTCTAAAAGTTCCTGTTTTTCTGCTTTAAACTCTAGGTACACATCCAAAATGTATTACTGAGTTGAAAGAAGTGGATTCTGGTGCATGGTTTTGAAACCGCAGTCAGAAAAAAAATCACATCCATATCAACATTTTTATAACCCCCGGGGCTGTCGTTTTGGTCAACAAATGAAAATTCTAAAAGTTCCTGTTTTTCTGCTTTAAACTCTAGGTACACATCCAAAATGTATTACTGAGTTGAAAGAAGTAGATTCTGGTGCATGGTTTTGAAACCGCAGTCAGAAAAAAAATCACATCCATATCAACATTTTTATAACCCCCGGGGCTGTCGTTTTGGTCAAAAAATGAAAATTCTAAAAGTTCCTGTTTTTCTGCTTTAAACTCTAGGTACACATCCAAAATGTATTACTGAGTTGAAAGAAGTGGATTCTGGTGCATGGTTTTGAAACCGCAGTCAGAAAAAAAATCACATCCATATCAACATTTTTATAATTCCCCGGGCTGTCGTTTTGGTCAAAAAATTAAAATTCTAAAAGTTCCTGTTTTTCTGCTTTAAACTCTAGGTACACATCCAAATTGTATTACTGAGTTGAAAGAAGTAGATTCTGGTGCATGGTTTTGAAACCGCAGTCAGAAAAAAATTCACATCCATATCAACATTTTTATAACCCCCGGGGCTGTCGTTTTGGTCAACAAATGAAAATTCTAAAAGTTCCTGTTTTTCTGCTTTAAACTCTAGGTACACATCCAAAATGTATTACTGAGTTGAAAGAAGTGGATTCTGGTGCATGGTTTTGAAACCGCAGTCAGAAAAAAAATCACATCCATATCATCATTTTTATAACCCCCGGGGCTGTCGTTTTGGTCAACAAATGAAAATTCTAAAAGTTCCTGTTTTTCTGCTTTAAACTCTAGGTACACATCCAAAATGTATTACTGAGTTGAAAGAAGTGGATTCTGGTGCATGGTTTTGAAACCGCAGTCAGAAAAAAAATCACATCCATGTCATCATTTTTATAACCCCCGGGGCTGTCGTTTTGGTCAAAAAATGAAAATTCTAAAAGTTCCTGTTTTTCTCCTTTACACTCTAGGTACACATCCAAAATGTATTACTGAGTTGAAAGAAGTAGATTCTGGTGCATGGTTTTGAAACCGCAGTCAGAAAAAAAATCACATCCATATCAACATTTTTATAATCCCCGGGGCTATCGCTTTGGTCAAAAAATGAAAATTCTAAAAGTTCCTGTTTCTCTGCTTTAAACTCTAGGTACACATCCAAAATGTATTACTGAGTTGAAAGAAGTGGATTATGGTGCATGGTTTTGAAACCGCAGTCAGAAAAAAAATCACATCCATATCAACTTTTTTATAACCCCGGGGCTGTCGTTTTGGTCAAAAAATGAAAATTCTAAAAGTTCCTGTTTTTCTGCTTTAAACTCTAGGTACACATCCAAAATGTATTACTGAGTTGAAAGAAGTGGATTCTGGTGCATGGTTTTGAAACCGCAGTCAGAAAAAAAATCACATCCATATCAACATTTTTATAACCCCCGGGGCTGTCGTTTTGGTCAAAAAATGAAAATTCTAAAAGTTCCTTTTTTTCTGCTTTAAACTCTAGGTACACATCCAAAATGTATTACTGAGTTGAAAGAAGTGGATTCTGGTGCATGGTTTTGAAACTACAGTCAGAAAAAAATCACATCCATATCAACATTTTTATAACCCCCGGGGCTGTAGTTTTTGTCAAAAAATTAAAATTCTAAAAGTTCCTGTTTTTCTGCTTTAAACTCTAGGTACACATCCAAAATGTATTACTGAGTTGAAAGAAGTGGATTCTGGTGCATGGTTTTGAAACCGCAGTCAGAAAAAAAATCACATCCATATCAACATTTTTATAACCCCCGGGGCTGTCGTTTTGGTCAAAAAATGAAAATTCTAAAAGTTCCTGTTTTTCTGCTTTAAACTCTAGGTACACATCCAAAATGTATTACTGAGTTGAAAGAAGTAGATTCTGGTGCATGGTTTTGAAACCGCAGTCAGAAAAAAAATCACATCCATATCAAAATTTTTATAACCCCCGGGGCTGTCGTTTTGGTCAAAAAACGAAAATTCAAAAAGTTCCTGTTTTTCTGCTTTAAACTCTAGGTACACATCCAAATTGTATTACTGAGTTGAAAGAAGTAGATTCTGGTGCATGGTTTTGAAACCGCAGTCAGAAAAAAAATCACATCCATATCAACATTTTTATAACCCCCGGGGCTATCGCTTTGGTCAAAAAATGAAAATTCTAAAAGTTCCTGTTTCTCTGCTTTAAACTCTAGGTACACATCCAAAATGTATTACTGAGTTGAAAGAAGTGGATTCTGGTGCATGGTTTTGAAACCGCAGTCAGAAAAAAAATCACATCCATATCAACATTTTTATAACCCCGGGGCTGTTGTTTTGGTCAAAAAATGAAAATTCTAAAAGTTCCTGTTTTTCTGCTTTAAACTCTAGGTACACATCCAAATTGTATTACTGAGTTGAAAGAAGTGGATTCTGGTGCATGGTTTTGAAACCGCAGTCAGAAAAAAAATCACATCCATATCAACATTTTTATAACCCCCGGGGCTGTCGTTTTGGTCAACAAATGAAAATTCTAAAAGTTCCTGTTTTTCTGCTTTAAACTCTAGGTACACATCCAAAATATATTACTGAGTTGAAAGAAGTGGATTCTGGTGCATGGCTTTGAAACCGCATTCAGAAAAAAAATCACATCCATATCAACATTTTTATAAACCCCGGGGCTGTCGTTTTGGTCAAAAAATGAAAATTCTAAAAGTTCCTGTTTTTCTGCTTTAAACTCTAGGTACACATCCAAATTGTATTACTGAGTTGAAAGAAGTGGATTCTGGTGCATGGTTTTGAAACCACAGTCAGAAAAAAATTCATATCCATATCAACATTTTTATAACCCCCGGGGCTGTCGTTTTGGTCAACAAATGAAAATTCTAAAAGTTCCTGTTTTTCTGCTTTAAACTCTAGGTACACATCCAAAATGTATTACTGAGTTGAAAGAAGTGGATTCTGGTGCATGGTTTTGAAACCGCAGTCAGAAAAAAAATCACATCCATGTCAACATTTTTATAACCCCCGGGGCTGTCGTTTTGGTCAAAAAATGAAAATTCTAAAAGTTCCTGTTTTTCTGCTTTAAACTCTAGGTACACATCCAAAATGTATTACTGAGTTGAAAGAAGTAGATTCTAGAGCATGGTTTTGAAACCGCAGTCAGAAAAAAAATCACATCCATATCAACATTTTTATAACCCCCGGGGCTGTAGTTTTGGTCAAAAAATGAAAATTCTAAAAGTTCCTGTTTTTCTGCTTTAAACTCTAGGTACACATCCAAAATGTATTACTGAGTTGAAAGAAGTGGATTCTGGTGCATGGTTTTGAAACCACAGTCAGAAAAAAAAATCACATCCATATCAACATTTTTATAACCCCCGGGGCTGTTGTTTTGGTCAAAAAATGAAAATTCTAAAAGTTCCTGTTTTTCTGCTTTAAACTCTAGGTACACATCCAAATTGTATTACTGAGTTGAAAGAAGTGGATTCTGGTGCATGGTTTTGAAACCGCAGTCAGAAAAAAAATCACATCCATATCAACATTTTTATAACCCCCGGGGCTGTCGTTTTGGTCAACAAATGAAAATTCTAAAAGTTCCTGTTTTTCTGCTTTAAACTCTAGGTACACATCCAAAATATATTACTGAGTTGAAAGAAGTGGATTCTGGTGCATGGCTTTGAAACCGCATTCAGAAAAAAAATCACATCCATATCAACATTTTTATAAACCCCGGGGCTGTCGTTTTGGTCAAAAAATGAAAATTCTAAAAGTTCCTGTTTTTCTGCTTTAAACTCTAGGTACACATCCAAATTGTATTACTGAGTTGAAAGAAGTGGATTCTGGTGCATGGTTTTGAAACCACAGTCAGAAAAAAATTCATATCCATATCAACATTTTTATAACCCCCGGGGCTGTCGTTTTGGTCAACAAATGAAAATTCTAAAAGTTCCTGTTTTTCTGCTTTAAACTCTAGGTACACATCCAAAATGTATTACTGAGTTGAAAGAAGTGGATTCTGGTGCATGGTTTTGAAACCGCAGTCAGAAAAAAAATCACATCCATGTCAACATTTTTATAACCCCCGGGGCTGTCGTTTTGGTCAAAAAATGAAAATTCTAAAAGTTCCTGTTTTTCTGCTTTAAACTCTAGGTACACATCCAAAATGTATTACTGAGTTGAAAGAAGTAGATTCTAGAGCATGGTTTTGAAACCGCAGTCAGAAAAAAAATCACATCCATATCAACATTTTTATAACCCCCGGGGCTGTAGTTTTGGTCAAAAAATGAAAATTCTAAAAGTTCCTGTTTTTCTGCTTTAAACTCTAGGTACACATCCAAAATGTATTACTGAGTTGAAAGAAGTGGATTCTGGTGCATGGTTTTGAAACCACAGTCAGAAAAAAAAATCACATCCATATCAACATTTTTATAACCCCCGGGGCTGTTGTTTTGGTCAAAAAATGAAAATTCTAAAAGTTCCTGTTTTTCTGCTTTAAACTCTAGGTACACATCCAAATTTATTACTGAGTTGAAAGAAGTGGATTCTGGTGCATGGTTTTGAAACCGCAGTCAGAAAAAAAATCACATCCATATCAACATTTTTATAACCCCCGGGGCTGTCGTTTTGGTCAAAAAATTAAAATTCTAAAAGTTCCTGTTTTTCTGCTTTAAACTCTAGGTACACATCCAAATTGTATTACTGAGTTGAAAGAAGTGGATTCTGGTGCATGGTTTTGAAACCGCAGTCAGAAAAATTGCACATCCATATCAACATTTTTATAACCCCCGGGGCTGTCGTTTTGGTCAACAAATGAAAATTCTAAAAGTTCCTGTTTTTCTGCTTTAAACTCTAGGTACACATCCAAAATGTATTACTGAGTTGAAAGAAGTGGATTCTGGTGCATGGTTTTGAAACCGCAGTCAGAAAAAAAATCACATCCATGTCAACATTTTTATAACCCCCGGGGCTGTCGTTTTGGTCAAAAAATGAAAATTCTAAAAGTTCCTGTTTTTCTGCTTTAAACTCTAGGTACACATCCAAAATGTATTACTGAGTTGAAAGAAGTAGATTCTGGTGCATGGTTTTGAAACCGCAGTCAGAAAAAAAATCACATCCATATCAACATTTTTATAACCCCCGGGGCTGTCGTTTTGGTCAAAAAATGAAAATTCTAAAAGTTCCTGTTTTTCTGCTTTAAACTCTAGGTACACATCCAAAATGTATTACTGAGTTGAAAGAAGTGGATTCTGGTGCATGGTTTTGAAACCGCAGTCAGAAAAAAAATCACATCCATATCAACATTTTTATAATTCCCCGGGCTGTCGTTTTGGTCAAAAAATTAAAATTCTAAAAGTTCCTGTTTTTCTGCTTTAAACTCTAGGTACACATCCAAATTGTATTACTGAGTTGAAAGAAGTAGATTCTGGTGCATGGTTTTGAAACCGCAGTCAGAAAAAAATTCACATCCATATCAACATTTTTATAACCCCCGGGGCTGTCGTTTTGGTCAACAAATGAAAATTCTAAAAGTTCCTGTTTTTCTGCTTTAAACTCTAGGTACACATCCAAAATGTATTACTGAGTTGAAAGAAGTGGATTCTGGTGCATGGTTTTGAAACCGCAGTCAGAAAAAAAATCACATCCATATCAACATTTTTATAACCCCCGGGGCTGTCGTTTTGGTCAACAAATGAAAATTCTAAAAGTTCCTGTTTTTCTGCTTTAAACTCTAGGTACACATCCAAAATGTATTACTGAGTTGAAAGAAGTGGATTCTGGTGCATGGTTTTGAAACCGCAGTCAGAAAAAAAATCACATCCATGTCATCATTTTTATAACCCCCGGGGCTGTCGTTTTGGTCAAAAAATGAAAATTCTAAAAGTTCCTGTTTTTCTCCTTTACACTCTAGGTACACATCCAAAATGTATTACTGAGTTGAAAGAAGTAGATTCTGGTGCATGGTTTTGAAACCGCAGTCAGAAAAAAAATCACATCCATATCAACATTTTTATAACCCCCGGGGCTATCGCTTTGGTCAAAAAATGAAAATTCTAAAAGTTCCTGTTTCTCTGCTTTAAACTCTAGGTACACATCCAAAATGTATTACTGAGTTGAAAGAAGTGGATTATGGTGCATGGTTTTGAAACCGCAGTCAGAAAAAAAATCACATCCATATCAACATTTTTATAACCCCGGGGCTGTCGTTTTGGTCAAAAAATGAAAATTCTAAAAGTTCCTGTTTTTCTGCTTTAAACTCTAGGTACACATCCAAAATGTATTACTGAGTTGAAAGAAGTGGATTCTGGTGCATGGTTTTGAAACCGCAGTCAGAAAAAAAATCACATCCATATCAACATTTTTATAATTCCCCGGGCTGTCGTTTTGGTCAAAAAATTAAAATTCTAAAAGTTCCTGTTTTTCTGCTTTAAACTCTAGGTACACATCCAAATTGTATTACTGAGTTGAAAGAAGTAGATTCTGGTGCATGGTTTTGAAACCGCAGTCAGAAAAAAATTCGGTACTTATGTAATATCTGGGCTCCCGTTTTTTTTTATGAGACCACGTCCCCTCGCGGGGCGCGCTGCGCTCGCCACGCTTCGGGCACGGTGGCTCGCTGCGCTCGCCACACTATATAAAATCAACTCCATGCGTAGTTGGATAGTAGGGGTATGAAAAAATGGGGTGCATTTAACATGGGAGCCCAGATAATACATAAGTACCAAAAATTCACATCCATATCAACATTTTTATAACCCCCGGGGCTGTCGTTTTGGTCAACAAATGAAAATTCTAAAAGTTCCTGTTTTTCTGCTTTAAACTCTAGGTACACATCCAAAATGTATTACTGAGTTGAAAGAAGTGGATTCTGGTGCATGGTTTTGAAACCGCAGTCAGAAAAAAAATCACATCCATATCAACATTTTTATAACCCCCGGGGCTGTCGTTTTGGTCAACAAATGAAAATTCTAAAAGTTCCTGTTTTTCTGCTTTAAACTCTAGGTACACATCCAAATTGTATTACTGAGTTGAAAGAAGTGGATTCTGGTGCATGGTTTTGAAACCGCAGTCAGAAAAAAATCACATCCATATCAACATTTTTATAACCCCCGGGGCTGTCGTTTTGGTCAACAAATGAAAATTCTAAAAGTTCCTGTTTTTCTGCTTTAAACTCTAGGTACACATCCAAAATATATTACTGAGTTGAAAGAAGTGGATTCTGGTGCATGGCTTTGAAACCGCATTCAGAAAAAAAATCACATCCATATCAACATTTTTATAAACCCCGGGGCTGTCGTTTTGGTCAAAAAATGAAAATTCTAAAAGTTCCTGTTTTTCTGCTTTAAACTCTAGGTACACATCCAAATTGTATTACTGAGTTGAAAGAAGTGGATTCTGGTGCATGGTTTTGAAACCACAGTCAGAAAAAAATTCATATCCATATCAACATTTTTATAACCACCGGGGCTGTCGTTTTGGTCAACAAATGAAAATTCTAAAAGTTCCTGTTTTTCTGCTTTAAACTCTAGGTACACATCCAAAATGTATTACTGAGTTGAAAGAAGTGGATTCTGGTGCATGGTTTTGAAACCGCAGTCAGAAAAAAAATCACATCCATGTCAACATTTTTATAACCCCCGGGGCTGTCGTTTTGGTCAAAAAATGAAAATTCTAAAAGTTCCTGTTTTTCTGCTTTAAACTCTAGGTACACATCCAAAATGTATTACTGAGTTGAAAGAAGTGGATTCTGGTGCATGGTTTTGAAACCACAGTCAGAAAAAAAAATCACATCCATATCAACATTTTTATAACCCCCGGGGCTGTTGTTTTGGTCAAAAAATGAAAATTCTAAAAGTTCCTGTTTTTCTGCTTTAAACTCTAGGTACACATCCAAAATGTATTACTGAGTTGAAAGAAGTGGATTCTGGTGCATGGTTTTGAAACCGCAGTCAGAAAAAAAATCACATCCATATCAACATTTTTATAACCCCCGGGGCTGTAGTTTTGGTCAAAAAATTAAAATTCTAAAAGTTCCTGTTTTTCTGCTTTAAACTCTAGGTACACATCCAAATTGTATTACTGAGTTGAAAGAAGTGGATTCTGGTGCATGGTTTTGAAACCGCAGTCAGAAAAATTGCACATCCATATCAACATTTTTATAACCCCCGGGGCTGTCGTTTTGGTCAACAAATGAAAATTCTAAAAGTTCCTGTTTTTCTGCTTTAAACTCTAGGTACACATCCAAAATGTATTACTGAGTTGAAAGAAGTGGATTCTGGTGCATGGTTTTGAAACCGCAGTCAGAAAAAAAATCACATCCATGTCAACATTTTTATAACCCCCGGGGCTGTCGTTTTGGTCAAAAAATGAAAATTCTAAAAGTTCCTGTTTTTCTGCTTTAAACTCTAGGTACACATCCAAAATGTATTACTGAGTTGAAAGAAGTAGATTCTGGTGCATGGTTTTGAAACCGCAGTCAGAAAAAAATCACATCCATATCAACATTTTTATAACCCCCGGGGCTGTCGTTTTGGTCAAAAAATGAAAATTCTAAAAGTTCCTGTTTTTCTGCTTTAAACTCTAGGTACACATCCAAAATGTATTACTGAGTTGAAAGAAGTGGATTCTGGTGCATGGTTTTGAAACCGCAGTCAGAAAAAAAATCACATCCATATCAACATTTTTATAATTCCCCGGGCTGTCGTTTTGGTCAAAAAATTAAAATTCTAAAAGTTCCTGTTTTTCTGCTTTAAACTCTAGGTACACATCCAAATTGTATTACTGAGTTGAAAGAAGTAGATTCTGGTGCATGGTTTTGAAACCGCAGTCAGAAAAAAATTCACATCCATTTCAACATTTTTATAACCCCCGGGGCTGTCGTTTTGGTCAACAAATGAAAATTCTAAAAGTTCCTGTTTTTCTGCTTTAAACTCTAGGTACACATCCAAAATGTATTACTGAGTTGAAAGAAGTGGATTCTGGTGCATGGTTTTGAAACCGCAGTCAGAAAAAAAATCACATCCATATCAACATTTTTATAACCCCCGGGGCTGTCGTTTTGGTCAACAAATGAAAATTCTAAAAGTTCCTGTTTTTCTGCTTTAAACTCTAGGTACACATCCAAAATGTATTACTGAGTTGAAAGAAGTGGATTCTGGTGCATGGTTTTGAAACCGCAGTCAGAAAAAAAATCACATCCATGTCATCATTTTTATAACCCCCGGGGCTGTCGTTTTGGTCAAAAAATGAAAATTCTAAAAGTTCCTGTTTTTCTCCTTTACACTCTAGGTACACATCCAAAATGTATTACTGAGTTGAAAGAAGTAGATTCTGGTGCATGGTTTTGAAACCGCAGTCAGAAAAAAAATCACATCCATATCAACATTTTTATAACCCCCGGGGCTATCGCTTTGGTCAAAAAATGAAAATTCTAAAAGTTCCTGTTTCTCTGCTTTAAACTCTAGGTACACATCCAAAATGTATTACTGAGTTGAAAGAAGTGGATTATGGTGCATGGTTTTGAAACCGCAGTCAGAAAAAAAATCACATCCATATCAACATTTTTATAACCCCGGGGCTGTCGTTTTGGTCAAAAAATGAAAATTCTAAAAGTTCCTGTTTTTCTGCTTTAAACTCTAGGTACACATCCAAAATGTATTACTGAGTTGAAAGAAGTGGATTCTGGTGCATGGTTTTGAAACCGCAGTCAGAAAAAAAATCACATCCATATCAACATTTTTATAATTCCCCGGGCTGTCGTTTTGGTCAAAAAATTAAAATTCTAAAAGTTCCTGTTTTTCTGCTTTAAACTCTAGGTACACATCCAAATTGTATTACTGAGTTGAAAGAAGTAGATTCTGGTGCATGGTTTTGAAACCGCAGTCAGAAAAAAATTCGGTACTTATGTAATATCTGGGCTCCCGTTTTTTTTTATGAGACCACGTCCCCTCGCGGGGCTCGCTGCGCTCGCCACGCTTCGGGCACGGTGGCTCGCTGCGCTCGCCACACTATATAAAATCAACTCCATGCGTAGTTGGATAGTAGGGGTATGAAAAAATGGGGTGCATTTAACATGGGAGCCCAGATAATACATAAGTACCAAAAATTCACATCCATATCAACATTTTTATAACCCCCGGGGCTGTCGTTTTGGTCAACAAATGAAAATTCTAAAAGTTCCTGTTTTTCTGCTTTAAACTCTAGGTACACATCCAAAATGTATTACTGAGTTGAAAGAAGTGGATTCTGGTGCATGGTTTTGAAACCGCAGTCAGAAAAAAAATCACATCCATATCAACATTTTTATAACCCCCGGGGCTGTCGTTTTGGTCAACAAATGAAAATTCTAAAAGTTCCTGTTTTTCTGCTTTAAACTCTAGGTACACATCCAAAATGTATTACTGAGTTGAAAGAAGTGGATTCTGGTGCATGGTTTTGAAACCGCAGTCAGAAAAAAAATCACATCCATGTCATCATTTTTATAACCCCCGGGGCTGTCGTTTTGGTCAAAAAATGAAAATTCTAAAAGTTCCTGTTTTTCTCCTTTACACTCTAGGTACACATCCAAAATGTATTACTGAGTTGAAAGAAGTAGATTCTGGTGCATGGTTTTGAAACCGCAGTCAGAAAAAAAATCACATCCATATCAACATTTTTATAACCCCCGGGGCTATCGCTTTGGTCAAAAAATGAAAATTCTAAAAGTTCCTGTTTCTCTGCTTTAAACTCTAGGTACACATCCAAAATGTATTACTGAGTTGAAAGAAGTGGATTATGGTGCATGGTTTTGAAACCGCAGTCAGAAAAAAAATCACATCCATATCAACATTTTTATAACCCCGGGGCTGTCGTTTTGGTCAAAAAATGAAAATTCTAAAAGTTCCTGTTTTTCTGCTTTAAACTCTAGGTACACATCCAAAATGTATTACTGAGTTGAAAGAAGTGGATTCTGGTGCATGGTTTTGAAACCGCAGTCAGAAAAAAAATCACATCCATATCAACATTTTTATAACCCCCGGGGCTGTCGTTTTGGTCAAAAAATGAAAATTCTAAAAGTTCCTTTTTTTCTGCTTTAAACTCTAGGTACACATCCAAAATGTATTACTGAGTTGAAAGAAGTGGATTCTGGTGCATGGTTTTGAAACTACAGTCAGAAAAAAAATCACATCCATATCAACATTTTTATAACCCCCGGGGCTGTAGTTTTTGTCAAAAAATTAAAATTCTAAAAGTTCCTGTTTTTCTGCTTTAAACTCTAGGTACACATCCAAAATGTATTACTGAGTTGAAAGAAGTGGATTCTGGTGCATGGTTTTGAAACCGCAGTCAGAAAAAAAATCACATCCATATCAACATTTTTATAACCCCCGGGGCTGTCGTTTTGGTCAAAAAATGAAAATTCTAAAAGTTCCTGTTTTTCTGCTTTAAACTCTAGGTACACATCCAAAATGTATTACTGAGTTGAAAGAAGTAGATTCTGGTGCATGGTTTTGAAACCGCAGTCAGAAAAAAAATCACATCCATATCAAAATTTTTATAACCCCCGGGGCTGTCGTTTTGGTCAAAAAACGAAAATTCAAAAAGTTCCTGTTTTTCTGCTTTAAACTCTAGGTACACATCCAAATTGTATTACTGAGTTGAAAGAAGTAGATTCTGGTGCATGGTTTTGAAACCGCAGTCAGAAAAAAAATCACATCCATATCAACATTTTTATAACCCCCGGGGCTATCGCTTTGGTCAAAAAATGAAAATTCTAAAAGTTCCTGTTTCTCTGCTTTAAACTCTAGGTACACATCCAAAATGTATTACTGAGTTGAAAGAAGTGGATTCTGGTGCATGGTTTTGAAACCGCAGTCAGAAAAAAAATCACATCCATATCAACATTTTTATAACCCCGGGGCTGTCGTTTTGGTCAAAAAATGAAAATTCTAAAAGTTCCTGTTTTTCTGCTTTAAACTCTAGGTACACATCCAAAATGTATTACTGAGTTGAAAGAAGTGGATTCTGGTGCATGGTTTTGAAACCGCAGTCAGAAAAAAAATCACATCCATATCAACATTTTTATAACCCCCGGGGCTGTCGTTTTGGTCAAAAAATGAAAATTCTAAAAGTTCCTGTTTTTCTGCTTTAAACTCTAGGTACACATCCAAAATGTATTACTGAGTTGAAAGAAGTGGATTCTGGTGCATGGTTTTGAAACTACAGTCAGAAAAAAAATCACATCCATATCAACATTTTTATAACCCCCGGGGCTGTAGTTTTTGTCAAAAAATTAAAATTCTAAAAGTTCCTGTTTTTCTGCTTTAAACTCTAGGTACACATCCAAAATGTATTACTGAGTTGAAAGAAGTGGATTCTGGTGCATGGTTTTGAAACCGCAGTCAGAAAAAAAATCACATCCATATCAACATTTTTATAACCCCCGGGGCTGTCGTTTTGGTCAAAAAATGAAAATTCTAAAAGTTCCTGTTTTTCTGCCTTAAACTCTAGGTACACATCCAAAATGTATTACTGAGTTGAAAGAAGTAGATTCTGGTGCATGGTTTTGAAACCGCAGTCAGAAAAAAAATCACATCCATATCAAAATTTTTATAACCCCCGGGGCTGTCGTTTTGGTAAAAAAATGAAAATTCAAAAAGTTCCTGTTTTTCTGCTTTAAACTCTAGGTACACATCCAAATTGTATTACTGAGTTGAAAGAAGGTGATTCTGGTGCATGGTTTTGAAACCGCAGTCAGAAAAAAATTCACATCCATATCAACATTTTTATAACCCCCGGGGCTGTCGTTTTGGTCAACAAATGAAAATTCTAAAAGTTCCTGTTTTTCTGCTTTAAACTCTAGGTACACATCCAAAATGTATTACTGAGTTGAAAGAAGTGGATTCTGGTGCATGGTTTTGAAACCGCAGTCAGAAAAAAATTCACATCCATATCAACATTTTTATAACCCCCGGGGCTGTCGTTTTGGTCAACAAATGAAAATTCTAAAAGTTCCTGTTTTTCTGCTTTAAACTCTAGGTACACATCCAAAATGTATTACTGAGTTGAAAGAAGTGGATTCTGGTGCATGGTTTTGAAACCGCAGTCAGAAAAAAAATCACATCCATATCAACATTTTTATAACCCCGGGGCTGTCGTTTTGGTCAAAAAATGAAAATTCTAAAAGTTCCTGTTTTTCTGCTTTAAACTCTAGGTACACATCCAAAATGTATTACTGAGTTGAAAGAAGTGGATTCTGGTGCATGGTTTTGAAACCACAGTCAGAAAAAAAATCACATCCATATCAACATTTTTATAACCCCCGGGGCTGTAGTTTTTGTCAAAAAATTAAAATTCTAAAAGTTCCTGTTTTTCTGCTTTAAACTCTAGGTACACATCCAAAATGTATTACTGAGTTGAAAGAAGTGGATTCTGGTGCATGGTTTTGAAACCGCAGTCAGAAAAAAAATCACATCCATATCAACATTTTTATAACCCCCGGGGCTGTCGTTTTGGTAAAAAAATGAAAATTCTAAAAGTTCCTGTTTTTCTGCTTTAAACTCTAGGTACACATCCAAAATGTATTACTGAGTTGAAAGAAGTGGATTCTGGTGCATGGTTTTGAAATCGCAGTCAGAAAAAAAATCACATCCATATCAACATTTTTATAACCCCCGGGGCTGTCGTTTTGGTCAAAAAATGAAAATTCAAAAAGTTCCTGTTTTTCTGCTTTAAACTCTAGGTACACATCCAAAATGTATTACTGAGTTGAAAGAAGTGGATTCTGGTACATGGTTTTGAAACCGCAGTCAGAAAAAAAAATCACATCCATATCAACATTTTTATAACCCCGGGGCTGTCGTTTTGGTCAAAAAATGAAAATTCTAAAAGTTCCTGTTTTTCTGCTTTAAACTCTAGGTACACATCCAAAATGTATTACTGAGTTGAAAGAAGTGGATTCTGGTGCATGGTTTTGAAACTGCAGTCAGAAAAAAAATCACATCCATATCAACATTTTTATAACCCCCGGGGCTGTCGTTTTGGTCAAAAAATGAAAATTCTAAAAGTTCCTGTTTTTCTGCTTTAAACTCTAGGTACACATCCAAAATGTATTACTGAGTTGAAAGAAGTGGATTCTGGTGCATGGTTTTGAAACCACAGTCAGAAAAAAAAATCACATCCATATCAACATTTTTATAACCCCCGGGGCTGTCGTTTTGGTCAAAAAATGAAAATTCTAAAAGTTCCTGTTTTTCTGCTTTAAACTCTAGGTACACATCCAAAATGTATTACTGAGTTGAAAGAAGTGGATTCTGGTGCATGGTTTTGAAACCGCAGTCAGAAAAAAAATCACATCCATATCAACATTTTTATAACCCCCGGGGCTGTCGTTTTGGTCAAAAAATTAAAATTCTAAAAGTTCCTGTTTTTCTGCTTTAAACTCTAGGTACACATCCAAATTGTATTACTGAGTTGAAAGAAGTGGATTCTGGTGCATGGTTTTGAAACCGCAGTCAGAAAAATTGCACATCCATATCAACATTTTTATAACCCCCGGGGCTGTCGTTTTGGTCAACAAATGAAAATTCTAAAAGTTCCTGTTTTTCTGCTTTAAACTCTAGGTACACATCCAAAATGTATTACTGAGTTGAAAGAAGTGGATTCTGGTGCATGGTTTTGAAACCGCAGTCAGAAAAAAAATCACATCCATGTCAACATTTTTATAACCCCCGGGGCTGTCGTTTTGGTCAAAAAATGAAAATTCTAAAAGTTCCTGTTTTTCTGCTTTAAACTCTAGGTACACATCCAAAATGTATTACTGAGTTGAAAGAAGTGGATTCTGGTGCATGGTTTTGAAACCGCAGTCAGAAAAAAAATCACATCCATATCAACATTTTTATAATTCCCCGGGCTGTCGTTTTGGTCAAAAAATGAAAATTCTAAAAGTTCCTGTTTTTCTGCTTTAAACTCTAGGTACACATCCAAAATGTATTACTGAGTTGAAAGAAGTGGATTCTGGTGCATGGTTTTGAAACCGCAGTCAGAAAAAAAATCACATCCATGTCATCATTTTTATAACCCCCGGGGCTGTCGTTTTGGTCAAAAAATGAAAATTCTAAAAGTTCCTGTTTTTCTCCTTTACACTCTAGGTACACATCCAAAATGTATTACTGAGTTGAAAGAAGTAGATTCTGGTGCATGGTTTTGAAACCGCAGTCAGAAAAAAAATCACATCCATATCAACATTTTTATAACCCCCGGGGCTATCGCTTTGGTCAAAAAATGAAAATTCTAAAAGTTCCTGTTTCTCTGCTTTAAACTCTAGGTACACATCCAAAATGTATTACTGAGTTGAAAGAAGTGGATTATGGTGCATGGTTTTGAAACCGCAGTCAGAAAAAAAATCACATCCATATCAACATTTTTATAACCCCGGGGCTGTCGTTTTGGTCAAAAAATGAAAATTCTAAAAGTTCCTGTTTTTCTGCTTTAAACTCTAGGTACACATCCAAAATGTATTACTGAGTTGAAAGAAGTGGATTCTGGTGCATGGTTTTGAAACCGCAGTCAGAAAAAAAATCACATCCATATCAACATTTTTATAACCCCCGGGGCTGTCGTTTTGGTCAAAAAATGAAAATTCTAAAAGTTCCTTTTTTTCTGCTTTAAACTCTAGGTACACATCCAAAATGTATTACTGAGTTGAAAGAAGTGGATTCTGGTGCATGGTTTTGAAACTACAGTCAGAAAAAAAATCACATCCATATCAACATTTTTATAACCCCCGGGGTTGTAGTTTTTGTCAAAAAATTAAAATTCTAAAAGTTCCTGTTTTTCTGCTTTAAACTCTAGGTACACATCCAAAATGTATTACTGAGTTGAAAGAAGTGGATTCTGGTGCATGGTTTTGAAACCGCAGTCAGAAAAAAAATCACATCCATATCAACATTTTTATAACCCCCGGGGCTGTCGTTTTTTCAAAAAATGAAAATTCTAAAAGTTCCTGTTTTTCTGCTTTAAACTCTAGGTACACATCCAAAATGTATTACTGAGTTGAAAGAAGTAGATTCTGGTGCATGGTTTTGAAACCGCAGTCAGAAAAAAAATCACATCCATATCAAAATTTTTATAACCCCCGGGGCTGTCGTTTTGGTCAAAAAACGAAAATTCAAAAAGTTCCTGTTTTTCTGCTTTAAACTCTAGGTACACATCCAAATTGTATTACTGAGTTGAAAGAAGTAGATTCTGGTGCATGGTTTTGAAACCGCAGTCAGAAAAAAAATCACATCCATATCAACATTTTTATAACCCCCGGGGCTATCGCTTTGGTCAAAAAATGAAAATTCTAAAAGTTCCTGTTTCTCTGCTTTAAACTCTAGGTACACATCCAAAATGTATTACTGAGTTGAAAGAAGTGGATTCTGGTGCATGGTTTTGAAACCGCAGTCAGAAAAAAAATCACATCCATATCAACATTTTTATAACCCCGGGGCTATCGCTTTGGTCAAAAAATGAAAATTCTAAAAGTTCCTGTTTCTCTGCTTTAAACTCTAGGTACACATCCAAAATGTATTACTGAGTTGAAAGAAGTGGATTATGGTGCATGGTTTTGAAACCGCAGTCAGAAAAAAAAATCACATCCATATCAACATTTTTATAACCCCGGGGCTGTCGTTTTGGTCAAAAAATGAAAATTCTAAAAGTTCCTGTTTTTCTGCTTTAAACTCTAGGTACACATCCAAAATGTATTACTGAGTTGAAAGAAGTGGATTCTGGTGCATGGTTTTGAAACCGCAGTCAGAAAAAAAATCACATCCATATCAACATTTTTATAACCCCCGGGGCTGTCGTTTTGGTCAAAAAATGAAAATTCTAAAAGTTCCTTTTTTTCTGCTTTAAACTCTAGGTACACATCCAAAATGTATTACTGAGTTGAAAGAAGTGGATTCTGGTGCATGGTTTTGAAACTACAGTCAGAAAAAAAATCACATCCATATCAACATTTTTATAACCCCCGGGGCTGTAGTTTTTGTCAAAAAATTAAAATTCTAAAAGTTCCTGTTTTTCTGCTTTAAACTCTAGGTACACATCCAAAATGTATTACTGAGTTGAAAGAAGTGGATTCTGGTGCATGGTTTTGAAACCGCAGTCAGAAAAAAAATCACATCCATATCAACATTTTTATAACCCCCGGGGCTGTCGTTTTGGTCAAAAAATGAAAATTCTAAAAGTTCCTGTTTTTCTGCTTTAAACTCTAGGTACACATCCAAAATGTATTACTGAGTTGAAAGAAGTAGATTCTGGTGCATGGTTTTGAAACCGCAGTCAGAAAAAAAATCACATCCATATCAAAATTTTTATAACCCCCGGGGCTGTCGTTTTGGTCAAAAAACGAAAATTCAAAAAGTTCCTGTTTTTCTGCTTTAAACTCTAGGTACACATCCAAATTGTATTACTGAGTTGAAAGAAGTAGATTCTGGTGCATGGTTTTGAAACCGCAGTCAGAAAAAAAAATCACATCCATATCAACATTTTTATAACCCCCGGGGCTATCGCTTTGGTCAAAAAATGAAAATTCTAAAAGTTCCTGTTTCTCTGCTTTAAACTCTAGGTACACATCCAAAATGTATTACTGAGTTGAAAGAAGTGGATTCTGGTGCATGGTTTTGAAACCGCAGTCAGAAAAAAAATCACATCCATATCAACATTTTTATAACCCCGGGGCTGTCGTTTTGGTCAAAAAATGAAAATTCTAAAAGTTCCTGTTTTTCTGCTTTAAACTCTAGGTACACATCCAAAATGTATTACTGAGTTGAAAGAAGTGGATTCTGGTGCATGGTTTTGAAACCGCAGTCAGAAAAAAAATCACATCCATATCAACATTTTTATAACCCCCGGGGCTGTCGTTTTGGTCAAAAAATGAAAATTCTAAAAGTTCCTGTTTTTCTGCTTTAAACTCTAGGTACACATCCAAAATGTATTACTGAGTTGAAAGAAGTGGATTCTGGTGCATGGTTTTGAAACTACAGTCAGAAAAAAAATCACATCCATATCAACATTTTTATAACCCCCGGGGCTGTAGTTTTTGTCAAAAAATTAAAATTCTAAAAGTTCCTGTTTTTCTGCTTTAAACTCTAGGTACACA